>NC_136061.1:512169057-512769057 GCF_964261635.1 Lissotriton helveticus | reverse complement strand
ACTGAGTTTGTGCCAACCTACCAGAGGAATACGCACAGGTTAATTTGGGGGTTGCTTGTGTCTTCACCCTGACAAAATATTTGGCTGCTGCTTGAATAAGGTTTCACCTCCCTGAACCAGTAACCAATTTTCAAACAATTGCCATTTACTCTTTACTTTGAACCCGACAGCAAATAGCAGGGGGTAAAGGGTCAGCCACCTTCAGCCACTGGATCTCTGGCCCTTGGAGTGACAGCATTTGTCTGATCATATGAGCACAATCACCTGCAATTGAGTGTTCTTCTCTGCCACAGCTGGTGGGTCAGTCCTTTTTTACATTTTCTCAGTTTAGACATGTTCTTATATTGTTTTTCTTTCAATTGTTAGGGTATACTACTGTTCCCCAGACTATGCTAAAGGGCTGCTTTCATGCCACCCTTTTATCTGCAATCCTTTGGATCCCCTGCAGCCATTGCCAATAGAACAGGTAACCACTAGCTCCATAGTATATCACTTTTTTACCATTCCATGATGGTCAATGGGTTGGCTCTAAATGTGGCAGCCATTCTGGAACTTTAAAACAACAATAATCTATGAACAATATGATTGCAAGATGCCTATCAAAAATTATGCTTACTTTCTTTTGCCACAGGAAGCATATGCCTGCCATATTTAGGATTCAACATGTTTTCTTTTTTCGACTTGTATTCTTTTAATTATGAGCCAAACCAATTGTTTTATTAGCCATCTTTATGTGGTTTTTTCGTTTGACAATTATTTATTGCCATAAATTAAGTACCAAAAAAGAAATTTCAGCAAATTCAATGACATGGAAGTCCAGCATAATTCCATAGTTAAATACAATTGCTGTTTTTAATACATGTACCAATTCCAAAGTTTACTAAATTATAGGAAAGGAAAACAAATATGGAAAGGAGTGAGAAAATAAGCCATAGAAGGAGAGAAGAAAGAAAAAAGAATGGAATGAAGACAAAACTAAACTACAAAGCAGGGTAGAGAGAGCAGGAAAATTATTAATTCAAGAGAAGTCCAAGTATAGCAATTCAGTGACAATTATTAGACAGAATCAATAGTCATGGTAAATTGGGTCAGGGGCATCCTGCAGAAAGGGAGAACAGGTGGGAAGAAAAATATCTTTTTTGTCCATTACGTTGTGAATGACCTTTTCATAGGACACAGTCTTATACATTTCTGTGAGCCGTTCCCTGTGCAACGCAGTTGTGGAGAACACCAATGTTGTGGAATACAGATCTTGACAGCTACAAGTGCAGTGACAAGCAGATGGCGGGTCAGTTAGGAAAGGTCCAATAAGTCATGCAGGAGAATTTGGGGTCTGTAAGTGGTGTGGGTGAATCCATGGATTCCTGGAACATAGACACCACTGCTGCCCAAAAGGGATGAATGCAGGATAATCCAGTAATGTATGAACCATATCACAGGGCCTATGATCACATCACCAGCAGGCAGAGTGAGGGAGCAAACCTGCAACCTGAAGCCATGAAGGAGTTCAGTCTCAGCCTTGAAGAATCTTAAATAGACTAAGCTTCATCCATGCTTCCCATACTTCCCATTCCAGGGCTACCAAGAGTTCTACCCAGTCCTCCTCATCACATTCAACTTGCAGGCAAGTCTGCCATGTCGTCCTGTGGCTAGCCAACTGCTGCTGGGAGTAGAGGTGGTGACTCAGAATATTGTAGAACCTGGACATCACACCTTTAACCTGGCCCCAAGTATTAAGGTAAGAGAGCACCAGGGAACAGGGGATGGTCCAGGGTTGAGGACCCAGTTTGCTCAGCAAACAATGATGCAATTGTGTGTAATGGCAATTATTGAGTGTGCAGCAGGCAAAAATCAACCTGTAGCATCTCAAAGAACTTGTATTTGTCACCAAAAATAATGTGTTTGAGGGTTAGAATACCAGCTCTATGCCAAGGGACCCAGTCAAACATGTAGTGTAGTTCCTATTTTCCCAATAGGCTCTGCGCATTGGAATAGTACCTACAGCAGTAAAGGCCTAGGCCAGACGTTAACTAGGTCTACTACTGTCGATACTAGACTTAATTTTTGGGTTTGCCAGCTAAGCTCAGAGTTCACTAGAAACTTTCTCGAATGTTCAAGGAAGGATTAACTCCCCTGATTAGACAAGAAGGGATTTAGTTTCTGACAACCATAGAACATGACAACTTTGCTCTCCCCTAATCAAGAGTCAATCTCAAGAGTCGTGTGAGCACAAGGCAATTATTTTACTCAGTCAGTACGTGCATTCTTAGTCTCATCAGAATGTAGAGAAAAGGAAGAGACGGGCGTGTTCAATAAAAGATGTTATTTATTGATCAGTCTCTTTTCTCGTACAAGAGAAATGGATCGATATTATTGCGATACTTATAGTTAAGTAAAGTGCATACATTAGAAGCAATAGTATAAAATAATACTGTAAAAACATTGATATGGTTTCTGAGCCATATGATGTTTAAAATGATTAAAATATATTTACATACACATATACATTTGACTAAACGTACTCAACTGGTGTTTCTAAATACGCCTACCCCGTGTACCTGACCTACGTCTAATGCGTGGGCGGGAATAGAAAGTTACAGTTTAAGTTAAGTTTGTTTTTGCCAAGTGAATAACTAAAGAATTCTCTAGGAGGGGTTATTCAGTTCTGTACCTGGAATTTAGGATGAATGAGGAATGGTATCTCTTTCTCTGCTCTCGATATTCCAGGCTGCCTGCGAGGGCTACCCGGAAGCGCCGGTGCTGGGTCTCTCGGCTTGAGATAGCAGCGCGTCTCTCAGCGCGTCAGGAAGGCGGGGCTGCTGCCAGCGGGGTCTGCTCCTGCTCTCGGCTTCGGCAAGTGTGGCTGCTCCGTCTTGTCACCACGCGTGTGTTTTGCATAGGGCAAGATCGGCAATATTTATACCTTAAAGGTGCCGGGATTGACGTAAGGATGGACATAGGTACGTCAATAAAGATGTCATACGACTTGCTCGTTAGCACATTCTTTACTAAAGTTCTCTGTGAAATCAAAACAATGGCTGCACGGATTATCCAGGTTGTCATAGGTTTGATTTGTTATGAGAACGTCGTATGCCTTATCAGGGGCTGGAGGAATATCGCTTGTCTAATTAGATCTCAAGCGTTATGACCTAATCAGATAACACGTTCCTGTGTCGTAGTGTGACTGCGTCAGATAACGGTATCTGCATCATGGGGAATTTCTTGCCTCATGGGCTGACTGTTAGTTAACTAGCTAGGTAGTTTAACCAGAATAGGGTCAGGAATAGGGGGATCGATTCAGAACCTATAGAAATACACAACACCCACTCCACGCTAACTATGGTCATATCTACTAATCTATGCATAGTATAACATAGTACAACATACTATAGAGTATAGTGTATACCTTACCACCCCAAAATACATAAATGCATTTTGAAATTTTCAAATATACTGAAAAATTGCAGTCATATATATCGTATGCACTTAAGCTATGAATCAAATGCAAAAGTAAACACGCATTGTTATGCATTATTGCTTGTTGGTATATGAGAAATACACATGAAATGGCTCTTAATATGGCTATACAGAAAAAAAGTCGAAACCATTTCATCACATAAAATCTATTGTGAACATACCAGTGGGCAGCTAAAGTCTATATGAAGTCTATAAAGTATCTAAAAAAATAGAAATCTTAGTTCTCTAGGAATAGTTTCTTACTTTAAGCAGAAGGTCAGTGTCCCGGGGAAAAATATATAGAAAAATATTTTAGGGGCTTGCTGAAAAAAGTTGCTGTCCGTGAACTGGATTATAATTGTTCATGTGACTTTATTATTAAAGTTGAAGGCCGAATTCAGGGAACGCCGCGTGCGAGTTTACTCAAAAGTCTCTATTTCTGTTCCGGAGAGAACATCATATCATTCAGGCTTTCGAAAAAACTGTCAACAGCTTCATGGGAAAGTTCCACTAAGTCGGAAATAGGGGTAACCATGCATTCGTGCGCATGATCGTCTCCATTGACATTCTGATTTGCATTGCTGACAGAAGGTCGTACCTGTTCGATGCTGCTTTCATCTTGAACTTCACTACTCTTCAATCGCAGTGGTGAAGATTCCAGGAATGCCGTCATCAGAATTGGCAGCCTTTGAGGGCAGCACAGTGCGTGAACCTTGGTAGGAACCAACAGTGTATCTGCATCCACTGGCGCATCCGATTGTAGCGTCAGACAGGTGTCTAACACGCATTCTTCTCCGCATAGCAGACACCTTAGTACAGGTAAAACACACCTTTGCCACATTGGTCGAAATGATAGAAACCAAGTCATGTTTAGGTCTCTAAGCCGGGAGAGTCCCAGGATTTTTGATATCCGGTCCCGGTATCCAATGGCTAGGATCGTATTTTCCATTGTCGTGAGATTTTGTTCTGTGACATGGGTTGCCATAACGAAAAATAAGGACTAGGAATAGGATTCCTGCAATTAGTCCTAGGATCAGGGGAAGTCCGCCAAAAATCGAATGGACGAAGTCTGGAAAAATACCCAGTATGGCTTTGAATGGTGTTAATGCCATCGAAAATACTGTCTTAAATACCTTTGAGACCCCAGTGGTATCAGAAATATTTAAGATTTCGCTCAGGATTTCCGTGAAATGTACGGGGGAATTAGTTGATAATAATGTATGTATCTCTGCAGTCGTCCTTGCGACTTGTAGATCATACGTTTCTTTAGATGACGTGAGCCTTGTAGGCGTCTGTAGAAGCACTGTTTTCATTCTGCTTAAAGTGTCTATTCGAATAGAAGTAATTTTCAGACCGGGCCATGCCCTTGCCTCCCTGTCTGGAAAGGAGCTGGGGAACAAAGAACGTCCACAGCACTTGACCTTCGCCGTCGTAGTGACGAGATAAGGAGTCCCGGGCATAAGACTACAACATTTGCGGTCTACAATAAGAATGTAACTCCCATTATAGAGTCTTTGAAAGAATGGTTCTATTTCAGTTGCAGGTGCGCCTTGCTGGTGACATGAAAGGTTGTATGAATTCCCTTCACAGGCTCCATGCAAACTAATTCCGTTACACAGAAGCGTGCCGCTTAGTGACATAGCACAATTGTTGCCACTAAGAAACACTTTCTGTCCTTTATTACTGACACATGCATGTGAATAGGGCAGGTTCCAAGTTGTTTAAGGTACCCCTTCCCCAATTTCTCGTACATGCCAGCCTGTATATATTTTTGGCAGTATTGAAACCTGAAGGTTGAGATTGGAATATTTATGATTCCGTGGATTATCCATTCACTGACAGGTCGTTCTGACATTGTCATTGGTAATCTTTCTAGTTTTTCAATGCTCAAGATTGTATAATCAGCACCCTTTTGCGCCATACCGATTTGTCTATCAGTAAGGTTAAAGATTTGGAATAGTGACGTTGTGTTGATTAAACGCCAAGGCACATAGCCTGAACGCAGATTTTGTAACGTCCAGCCAAGCTGTACAATAGAACGCAATTGTGACTGACCATGTTGTAATAACAGTAAGTCTTGCGATAATATGTCGATTGCTGAAGACACAATGCTGTCCAAAGAAAAAATTCTGGAGGACAGAGTCATTAACCCATTGTCCACTACAGAAAGTGATTTTTCCAAATTAATACGGTCAATTTCCCGTATTCTCTCTGCTGTCTCAATTTGATTAACCTTCCAGGCCTCATTGTATGCTGCATATACAGAGGCTGCTATGAAACGCTTTTGACGCTGTTTGCGTGGTCCCAGTATGAAATCACGCAAGTCAGCACCATCAGTAAGTAAAGTTAGGTGTTGCTTAATTTCAGGCAGTGTGGAAGTTTGTAGCCACTGAAGGCATAATTTGCCCACACTGTAGGTTGTTATTATCCCTGGGTGATGTCTTTGGGGATATCTAGGGTCTGGCCTGGTCATTTTGAAACCCTGTGTTTTATTCAGGAATCTATCTTGACAGTTATTTGTATCTGTGGGCCAGATCAACCATTGTTTCCAATCAGGATGTGTTCTGTTTTGGTTTAATATATGGTTTACGTCTATCTCTTCATCTGTTACAGAGTTATTGCTAAACATTATTGGCTTTGGAATAGACGGTTTATTTAAATCTTTGATTTTGGCTAAGCCAAGACAGGTGGTTTGTTGAACAGTGTCATTTAAAAATATCATTTGTTCTGGGATCATGCAGGCTCTTAACAAAGCTTCTAAACCCTGTACTTGCCAATCTTTTGTACCCCAAACACTTTTCAAATCAACATTTTTGTCCCAATAATCAAATCCAAAAGTATTCATTTCTTCGAAGAATGAATCTGAATATATCAATTTTGTGTTGGTTCTCATGGTTTTCATCCCTGTCTTGTTTGACATTTTAAAATAAAATGTTTCAGCATTACTTGTGTTAAAGCCTGAAAAATATGAATATTTGTCGTAAGCGGTTCTTGAGCTCCCTTTTGGAGGTGTAGCACAATGTTCCCATTGATTATAATTTAAAACATTTCTAGGTTGTGCAGATTTATGTAAAAAGTGGTTACCATAGTGGTTATAGCAATACATACTATCATAATTTGTAGAACCTTGCAAATAATCATGTTTTGTAAATTTAGCAGACATTACTAAGTCAGACATCATATTGTTAATACTTTCAAAGTCCCAATCATCAGCAAATGAGTTTGGTTTTGCAAAGTCACTCAAAGAGATCTTGATTTGGTGTGGATATTTCAGGATCTCGACCGGACCATAAATTTCATAGTCAGTGTTGTCCCAGGCTACCCCACCAGGTATTGGAATTGCTGTGAAGTTGGCTGAAGAAAGTTCTGAAGAAAGTTCTCGTTTCTCGACGTGTGAAGATGTGTGTGGTTTGAGGACCAAGTTGATGTTCTGACTTGCTGTGTCCATTTTAGCATATTTTCCCTCAATGAAGCGTCCCAAGGTAAATACCATGATGAGCCAAAGTATGAGGATAAATGCACCAAAACCCACCCAAAATTCAATCCATGGAGAAATCAGATATGTTTCTTTTAATTGTTTCAAAAGCTCCTTTGCTTTGTCTTTAAAGGATTTTGATGATGGCTGTGTCTTTTGTTCGCTGAAGCCTTCAGAGGAATCATCGAAGTTGATGAAGTAACCGGATGCAGTTCTGTCAATTGTTCCAATTGGTTCAGGATTTTTGTTTCTTGCATTTTCACTTGGTACTTCTGTATAGATTGGTGTGTCTCTACTAAATGTCTTTATTTGGGTTTTCAGAGGTCTAAGTTCTATTGCATTGTTGCATAGTCCTTGTTGTTCTTCTGTAGGCGTTTCGAATGTGATGAGCCTCTTTGTTAGGACCTCTGTACTGGTAGCAAACCTTGGTGTTCTGCTACTTATTGGGAGTCCACTTGGCCTACTGTTTGTTATCGGCCACATGTTGTGGTTTTACCAGGTCGATGGATACAACTCGGTTCTCCTTTTTTCCAGCAAGTGGCGGTAGTACAACTGATCTTGTCCCGTTGACAGACAAGACAGGAACTGCTTTTCTGTAAGAAGGCCCAAATTCCTTCTTTACCGCGATCTTTTCCCTGACTAGATCCCCGACTTTTGGAATCCAGACAGGTCTTGCTGGGACAGGTGGTGAATCTTCAGTGGTTGTTGGCTGTTGTTTCAACTGTATGTTGCTCAGGTCTTTTCTTGTTTTGTTTAAGTCCTGCAAAATAGCCAAACGGTCTTTGACATCAAAGGTTTTTTCTGTTACCACTGAAGTCTGACTATCAAGGTCAGAGATCAACATCCTAGTTCCGAATAATAATTCGTACGGACTGAATCCCTTCAGAGAATTTCTTGGCAAGTTATTGAGACTACGTTGGACACTTATTAGATGTTTGACCCACCCAGCTCCCGAACCTAATATCCTTTCTATTATAGATTGCTTTCTGTCTTGGTTTTTTCTTTACACCATCCCATACCCTCAGGAAGGAAGTGAGAAGATTCCCGCTGGGCTGTGCTCATTTGGCCATTCCTTCCCCCCCCAGGCTGGATTGCCTGAGAAAAAAGAAAAATTGGTCGAACGTAGCATGCTCTTAGCGTATATGCCATTTAGACTCGCAAATCTTGTATAACAGTCCGGACGTCAGCCGAGTGCTGTGGATCTACATTATAAGTGGAACTAGCCTGTGTATGTTAATCGCAAGCCATTCTTTTTGCTGGTAATATTATCTGCCTTGATACGACGGGGTATTAAACTGCTTCTCTCCCCACTGCGATCTCTGTTACAGTTTGGGCAGTTTTTTACAAACATGGTGTAGTGCAGGCTCATGCCTGGCCACCAGTACCGTGATTGTAATTCTTCCAGAGAATCTTTTAATTTAAGGTGTCTGTGACCCTCGCCCATGTGTGCGTCTGCGATTAACAAGTTTCTCCTGTCCATGTTTGGAATCACTCTATCCCCCACTCCAGGGATTCGAGCAAAAGGAATGGAGTTTGCATCTATGATGTATATGTAATTGAGTGGATAGTTGATCGGTAACGCCGAGCAGTCGCCTTTTGATGACGTTTTTACTGCCAGCAATGTTTCGCCGTCAATGTATTTTAATGTACGCTTTTTTCGATCTACGGGAGCCGGTTTACTGGCTGCCGCTGCGGCTGTTTCAGCCAATGAATTCCCTACAACGTGAACGCCATCACGCTGGTGACTCAGTGAGTGTGTCACGTGAGTATTTGGTAGTTCTTTCTTCAAAAGAGCTACTTGTTCCCAGAGAAGTCTCTGCTTTATTGGTGCACCTGTGTCATCTTTGTAACCGTTCTGAATCCATGTCTGCAAATCCTTGTTATATGCTTTGATGCAGAAATATGAATCTGACACTATAAGTGTCGGGAATTCGCGATCCGCATTATCTAGCGCCATTTTCAAAGCTAATATTTCAGTTTGTAGTTCTGAATTAGTTTCTACTGAGTGTGATTTTGTTAATAGAGGTCTTAGTTTACCTCCGTGCCACACTTCTTTTGTAATCTCACTTGTGGGATTGTATGCATGTTCTCCCCAAACGGAGGGTTGAGCATGTCCGTCTGTATAGATTACACAGGCGTAATGTCTTAGAGGCAGAATGTCGATTGGCAGAGGATACGTTTTTTCATATTTTAGATTTTTTAATTCTTCTAGTTCTTAAAAGACTGTCAACCAGGCAATACTTGATAATTCATATCCTCCGTACTGGATTTTCAGATGGGCAATTCTGGACTTTTTGAAGTTGAATTTGTAACCCTCTGCAGCGAAACCAAGTATTATGGTGTTCACTCTTTTCAAGTGAGTTTCCAAGTCATCATCTGTTAAGTAAATGTCATCGACATAAGATAATGCTTCATCATCATATAGTTGTAGTAATTCGGTTACTCTTGCTGAGAATACCCCCGGGCTGTTCTTGTACCCCTGGGCTAACCGACAGAATTGTTTTTGAGTGCCATTTACTGAGAATGCAGTTAAATATCTGCTCTCTGGTGCTATGTTTTGACAAAAGAATCCGTTGGAGATGTCCAAGGTTGTTTTGTATTTTTTGCGCACTATGTTATTCATTAGTGCAGCACTGTGTGAGTTTTGCACTGCAAAAGTTTTGCAACATGTGTTAAGGTGTCGGTAATCCAAAACTAGACGGTACGAATTGTCTGGTTTGGAGACCGGAAACAAAGGATTGTTCATTTGTGAGGTGCAAGTTTCAATCACCCCTTGGTATTCTAGCTGATCTAGTATTTCATTT
Organism: Lissotriton helveticus; assembly: GCF_964261635.1. Lineage (NCBI taxonomy): Eukaryota > Metazoa > Chordata > Amphibia > Caudata > Salamandridae > Lissotriton > Lissotriton helveticus. Next base: position 512,759,322 of record NC_136061.1, on the reverse strand, counting down.
ACTTGTTTTTTAGCTTCTTGCTTAATTGGGTACTGCCTTTGTGCAGTTGGTTGTGATTTTAACTGGATTTTGTGAGGGGGAGAATCCTCATCCCATCCTACATGATTTTTATATAAAGCAGGTGCTAAGGCCACTGCCCACTTTCTAGCAAGTGTGTATTTTTTATGAATCGGGATTTGATTCGAGAAGGCAGGCATAATTACTTCTTCGCCATGAGGGCACTCCCTGACAAACTCTGGTGGCCAGTCTTTTTCAGCTAGAAGTATGTCATAACCCTTTGAGAGGTTATCCCAAAATAGTCCCCTTATTTTCCTAGTCTTATCTCCCTCTATACGTAATGTTATCTCGTATATTTTGTGGGGCTTGCTAACTCTGGTATCTGCAGTTTCCACTTGAAGGTATTCATTCGTGTCCACTGTCTCCAGATGATTCATAAGGACTTTGCGAGCTATGCTCACCTCTGCTGCGCTGTCTAGCATTGTCTGAGCCCACTCTCCGTTTTTCAATTGTGTCCTCAGTATTCTCGGCATTGTTAACTACCTTGATACTGGCTACCTTCTTTTTTGGAAATTGTGATTTCTTTTTCAGTTGAGCAGGTTCCTTGTCTTTGGACTTGGCGTGCTCTTCTGATCGTCCTCTTCTTTCCGATTTCTGCGAGGAATTCTGAAAAGATTGAGAGGGACGTGTATCAATGTCTTGATATCTATCAGGTTTTTTAATATTATCCCTATTTCTAAGGTTATATCTATTCCCAGAGGGTTCACTCTGAGGTGACCTTTGTCTCGGGTTTGGAGATTTCTCTCTTCGCCTAGGAGACCTTCCTCTGGACTGGAATTTCTTTTCTTTTGGATTGGATTGTTTGTTTCCATCCCAGTTCTTTTTTGGTGAATTATTATTATTAAAAAATATTTTTTCTGGACTTGTGGTCAGTTGCGGTTTTACCGGTATTCCACCTAGACTATCTCTGCCTAGTTCTTCATAGGATTTTTCTATGATTCTGGCAATTTCAGCTGGTTGGTCTGCTATATCTGTCTCTTTTAACCTCTGGCGGATCGCCACGTTTGCTGCTTCACCTTTTATGTTGGCTAGTAATATAGCCGAGACCTGCTTGAAGTCTTTCAGTAATTTCATACCAAGAGTTAAAGCAGGTTCTGGACCGTATTCATCTTGAATTTGTTTTAGCACATCTGGTATCAACTAAATGGATAGGACACCGTGCGTTTTTGTGTAGATGGAAGCAAAGACTGTACCCCAAGTGTCACAGTCCTCAATGTGTGGTGCGATTCCCATTGGGAGACATATAGTCAGAATCCTGTGTTTTTCTAGCGGGGTGGTGTCAGGAAACACCGCCTCTATTTGGGTGATTTTCTGTGCCAACCAGAATGGTATCTGTTCCCGTTTAGCTGGAACTTTACCTAGGCAGGATTGGATGTTCTGTGGTGTAATTTTATTCGTGTTCCCCTGGTGAGAGGTCAGCTGTGGTAGTTTAATCGCTGGCTGAATTGTAGAAGTCCGCATTACATACTGAACTAATTGTCTGTGAATTTTTAGTAGTTGTTTTAGCTGTATTAATAGCTCTGGTGCAGGCATCTCGTCGATGTCTGGATGTGGTGTGTATCCGGCTAAGACCGGCCACGTTGCTCCTGGTCTTCCTAAAGGACCGAGCCTTGTAATGTGATTATTATGTTTTAGGGCGCCATCAAATAAGAGCAAATGCTCTTGGAATTTGAGTGGTACTTCCACCTCCTCGAAAGGAGTGTACTCATTAGGAGGTTCCTCTACTTTGTAATAGTGGAAGTACTTTGTTATAGTATTAGCTGCTGGAAAATGTATCCATGCATAGTATACCTCTGTCTGCCGATATTCGTGTGCCTCGATTACGAATATGACTGTGCCACCTCTAGGTGTCAGTCCATTTTCTATAAGTTTTAAGGTTATAGATCTCCTTTTGGCGACCGGAATGAGTATTATATCCGCGTCTGCTGCTTGCATGGTAGCATCAGCATCTGCTATTTCAGTAGCTAATCTAGTAACCTCTCGTTCTTCATCGCTGTCCATTTTGCTGACAGGATGGTATTATGTTTATTTGCAGATCAGGTTTCTTATGGAACAAAGATTAGATGCACAATATTTTGGAACTGTTTTATCCTTCAACGTTGACTATACCAAGAACCATACATAGGAGTTCCCTCCTGCGAGGTTTTGGAGGATATTATAACCTTTCACCCACTCCAGACGTCTTTGGAGTATTTGGGAAAAGGGGTCTGAGTGAGAAAGCACGACTGAGTTACTCTAAATGTCTTACGTTAGTTTTATCGCCCTTTCCAAACGCGTTGGGCGCCATGTAGTGTAGTTCCTATTTTCCCAATAGGCTCTGCGCATTGGAATAGTACCTACAGCAGTAAAGGCCTAGGCCAGACGTTAACTAGGTCTACTACTGTCGATACTAGACTTAATTTTTGGGTTTGCCAGCTAAGCTCAGAGTTCGCTAGAAACTTTCTCGAATGTTCAAGGAAGGATTAACTCCCCTGATTAGACAAGAAGGGATTTAGTTTCTGACAACCATAGAACATGACAACTTTGCTCTCCCCTAATCAAGAGTCAATCTCAAGAGTCGTGTGAGCACAAGGCAATTATTTTACTCAGTCAGTACGTGCATTCTTAGTCTCATCAGAATGTAGAGAAAAGGAAGAGACGGGCGTGTTCAATAAAAGATGTTATTTATTGATCAGTCTCTTTTCTCGTACAAGAGAAATGGATTGATATTATTGCGATACTTATAGTTAAGTAAAGTGCATACATTAGAAGCAATAGTATAAAATAATACTGTAAAAACATTGATATGGTTTCTGAGCCATATGATGTTTAAAATGATTAAAATATATTTACATACACATATACATTTGACTAAACGTACTCAACTGGTGTTTCTAAATACGCCTACCCCGTGTACCTGACCTACGTCTAATGCGTGGGTGGGAATAGAAAGTTACAGTTTAAGTTAAGTTTGTTTTTGCCAAGTGAATAACTAAAGAATTCTCTAGGAGGGGTTATTCAGTTCTGTACCTGGAATTTAGGATGAATGAGGAATGGTATCTCTTTCTCTGCTCTCGATATTCCAGGCTGCCTGCGAGGGCTACCCGGAAGCGCCGGTGCTGGGTCTCTCGGCTTGAGATAGCAGCGCGTCTCTCAGCGCGTCAGGAAGGCGGGGCTGCTGCCAGCGGGGTCTGCTCCTGCTCTCGGCTTCGGCAAGTGTGGCTGCTCCGTCTTGTCACCACGCGTGTGTTTTGCATAGGGCAAGATCGGCAATATTTATACCTTAAAGGTGCCGGGATTGACGTAAGGATGGACATAGGTACGTCAATAAAGATGTCATACGACTTGCTCGTTAGCACATTCTTTACTAAAGTTCTCTGTGAAATCAAAACAATGGCTGCACGGATTATCCAGGTTGTCATAGGTTTGATTTGTTATGAGAACGTCGTATGCCTTATCAGGGGCTGGAGGAATATCGCTTGTCTAATTAGATCTCAAGCGTTATGACCTAATCAGATAACACGTTCCTGTGCCGTAGTGTGACTGCGTCAGATAACGGTATCTGCATCATGGGGAATTTCTTGCCTCATGGGCTGACTGTTAGTTAACTAGCTAGGTAGTTTAACCAGAATAGGGTCAGGAATAGGGGGATCGATTCAGAACCTATAGAAATACACGACACCCCCATATGAACAACAGTGTTGTTCCAGAGGGAAGCCATGTCATGGAGATGCAAATCAACCGAAAAGAGCTTGTGAGCTCATACCCTTGTGATCTACATGGCTTTCAGCATACTGTTGGGGCATCCGGCAGCTGAGCCTGGATGATAGAGGACCTGTAGCCCGAACAACGCCTCTTGTAGTTTGCGTTCTATTACAACCCATAACGGGGGGTTTGAACCTGGGGCCACATGCACCTCATTTGTGCCAAGTATAAGGCTAGACAATAATGCTTTTCCAGAGGGCAGGCCCAGTTCTCTTGCTGATCTATGGGCAATAACCTTCCAGATAGCCATAGAAGGACTCGCTGAACGGCAGATGAAGGTCTTATTGGTCTTGTTTAATGGACGGAGGATCAAGAGAGGTATTAGATGAGGAAGCAGGCCCAAAACATACGTGATTTGGGGGACGGAAACTATTTTCACTGCTTGAGTCTGTTCCCAGGGAGAGAGACTCTGGTGGGACCACTTTGTGAAGTCCAATCGCATTTTGCTCAATAAGTGGAACCAGGCTATCAGCCATCATCCGGTCCATGCCTCTGTTAACTAGGATGGCCAAGTACCCACGGCGGGAATTCTTCCACTGGAGTGGATAACCGGCGATGGCCACACATGTGTTTATTCATAACAGCGGTATGGCCTTGCTCTTTCCCCAGTTCATCTTGTAGCTGAATATTGCAGCAAAAGCGTCAATGATCTCTAGAATTGCAGGAATTAAGGCAGGTAAGGTTGATAGGGTGAGTGAAATGTAATCTGCATATGAATCCAGTGTTGAGGGAACTCGGTGTGGGTATACCTATGATCTGATCTGATTGGCGTAGGGACGCGGCTAAAGGCTCTATCGCAAGAATAAATAGTAGAGAGGAGAGTGAGCAACTTTAACAGGTACCTCTGCGGACCAGGAAGGGATTGTAAAGAAATACACCCCAATTGACCTGTGCAGAGCGGGAATCATAGAGCCATCTCACTCTGCAGTTATAGGTCACATCGGCATTCGTCAGGACCTTTCTTGATCCCACTGGTATTATGTCACCCTTGATACCAGGATATGGTATTCCATAGGAACCAGTTGTTCCTAAAACAACAGGGCCCCTACGTAACTTTCTCTTAGTGTACTGTAAGGAATGAGAACAAGCATTAGGCTTATTACTTGCATGTGGAAGACATTCTTTTATTCACACAGCGCTAATATTAGTTCGCTTGTGCCACCAAGTAAAATATGTATGGCCATAGTTTGTCTAATTCACTCAATGCTTGTCCGCACTCAGGCATGTCAATCATACATTAGGTAAGTTTACCTCATACATATATAGATGCAGGTAGTCATACATCGCTGGACTTGTCTCCAGCTCATATCAGCTCCACTCTTACTCACGCTAAAATTAAACGCTCAACTCACTGAGTTTCACAAGCAAATAAGCTAAACCTGGAGGGAACCAGGGAGAGCCCCCCTGTAGTCAATCAACAAAGCTTTATTTCGATATAAAATTTCTTAAAAGCATTTGTACATTTAAAAACAGATTTCATAATAGATATAGTTAAAAAGGTCAATAATAATCATTGTTACAATGGTAGAATACAAATGTATTAAACTATAACAGCTTTGATGAAAACTTAAGAATTAATAATCATACATATTTATCGTAGGGCTTTTGACCTTATGAGCCAAGCCCAACTTAGAAATGTTGCCACCCCGCAGGCTAAGGTTGTGTTTGCATCTGTTTGGAGGATTCTGAGAGCAATAGAATGATTCCTAATTTGAAGCAGTCGGCACACAGGTTTTAACCATTTCATTCTAGGTTTAATATAAGCCAGACATACAAAAAAAGGTGTGGAATAATTTCAGCTACACCTACACAGTGTGGGCAATCAACAGGTGTTTGATGGGGAGGGCTCCATTTACTGGTGCGATCACGAACAGAGAGAGTGCCCAATCTGAACTGAATAAAAAGGGCCCTATCTCTCGGTTTCTGGATGAAGTCAAGATAGGGCTCTGTAGTCACACACTAGAAGAGACAGGTAAAAAACAAGAAATCGAATGGTTAATCAATAATTCATCACATTGCACTTGTGAATTGGGCCTGATCGTTTAGTGTTGATCAGATCGCTGATGGGACCCCCTTGGAGTGAATGCACTGATGGGAAAGCGTAAGAACATTGATCATGAAATCTATAGTCACATCATCTCACGCATAGAAAAGTTGGCAATATCTGGTCACTTCCCATGCCTCTAACATTTGTGTAGTTGTTTATTACACCCTGCGTAATGAACGCCAACAAGCCATGTTGTTTGGTACCATTAGCGCGTAAAAAAGGCTGGCTGCGTGTAAAGGCCTACTGGACCCAGGTGTCTGTCAGATATTCTTGGCTCTCTTCTCTCTGCTCCTTCATCAAGGTGAGTGCTCTGCCCAAGGGTTCCCCGATTCTGCTGTGTAGGTGACTGGTAATTGAAGTCGGGCTGCCTTGTCATGTCTTTACTTCCCGTCGTGTGGGGGCATACCCTGTTACGTGGTCAATGTGCATGGGCGCATGAACGTCCAAGCATTTCCTAGATTACAGGGATTTGTGCTGCATCTATTTCTCCTCTTGCAAAAAAGCAGACGCTTTTATTCCTGCTTCTTCATTTATCTAAGTTTAGCAGCACTCCAACCTTATTAAACAAACCCAGATACCCTTAATCTATTTACATTGTGGGCAATGCAGGTAACTTGTCCTGATAATAATTTGTGTTTACTTAATGATATATCATGGCGCATTTAAATTATAGGGTGCTATCCACTTAATGACATGTCCATGGTGTATTTTAAACAAAGGGCTACCATATCCTCAGATGTATGGGCAATTACATGCATGAGGGACACAAAAAAATAGACATTCCATCATGTTATCGCTGATAGCATGTCTATGTAGTGACTCTTTTTCTGCTAAACATATGTATGTGAAGACGGTTACAATGCTCCCAGGAGTGTGGGCAATGGTTGTGAATATGAACCACGCCTTGCTTCATCTGCAAGGTGCCCAATATATGCCACTTTAGGTTGACATCACAATTGTAAGATATCAGCTGTTAAGGCGTTCCAGGGTATATCATCATTAAGACCAGCCATGTGGCTTTTGAGTCTATAGACCCACTTCTGCTCCATTAAAAACATTGACCTCGTTTGATCACCTGTATTTGGATTAAGTCTCGGTCTTTCAACCACAGTCCAAGCTCTGTCATCTGTTGTGTGATCTTTCTCCAAGTAATGTGCTGTCAATTTTGTGTTAGATTTGTGGCACCTGATGGTGCTCCTATGTTCCATTATACGTGTGTTGGGTTTTCTGGTGGTCATGCCTATATATTGCTAGTTGCAAGGGCACGTGATCAGGTAAATGACACATTCAGACTTGTAATTGGTATGTGTTCTTTGTTCCCTTTGGTATGCTAGACCCACTCCAATCGTTTTTGTGTTTTTTATAAGATGACATACATTGCACGAGCCACATCTGGAATGTCCCTGGAGTGGAGGTAGGTTCTTGGTAAAAATGAGGCTATGGGCCTGGTATGTACCGGAATGTCTCATAGGTTCGCACTTCTTCTGAAAGAGAATAGGGGCTTCTCCACATCCAATCCATTTGAATTAAGTATGCTCACATTTTTTATTATAAGTTGTTTTGATGTAGTGCAAGGTAGTATTGAAGGTTCTGACACATACTGGCCTGTTCGTTGTAGGTTTGTCCACATTCTCTAAGAGGTTATCCCTGTTGGTGTTGGTTGCTCTTTTCTTGGGCTTTCCGATTACCCATCCTCGCTGGTGTAATTTCTTTGTCAAAAGGCCTGCTTCTTCATTGAAGTACATCCTGTCCGTGCAGTTACGTCAGAGTGTGAAGAACTGTCCTACCGGCTTTTGGATGAAAGCTATCATAGGCCAGAAGAGAGTGACAGTGTGTATCCATTGGTTTGTGGTAGACCCTGGTTGAAAGTTTCCCGTTTCGGAGTTCTAGGACCAAATCCAAAAATGGTAACTCAGTTGAGGTAACCGTGGAGGTAAAATGTAGCAGGGATTTCATGTCGTTAAGCCATTCCAGGAATGAGGTGACTGAATATTCGTCGTCCCCTCCATATCACCAGGATTCATCATCTATGAACCTCCGCCATAATATGATGTTATCTGTCCATGGGTTTCCTTCATTAGAGACCATCGGGCTGGGACAAAGCCTATTTGCAAATGTTGATTAAGCCTATTTGAAAATGTTGATTAAGAGAGAGGAGGACCCTCTTGAGGCGAGCATCTAAAATACTGGCAATTATCTTGACATCTCCATTGAGCAGGGATATGGGGCGCCAACTATAGCGAAGAAGAGGGGCGTTACCTATTATGGTAAGGACCGAAATCAGCACCCTTTTTGAAACTTAACCCAATAAACCGGTGCAAACAGCCTCAGCGAAGGCCTCATGGGGAGATTCCTCCACCTCGATATGGTCCATTTGTAAAACTCTGCCGGGAAGCCATATTCGCCCGGGGCTTCATGATAGGGTGGATCAGAGATGGCCTGCTCAATTTCCTCTTTAGTGATCACATCCTGAAGCAGTCGCCTACCTTCCTGTGAGAGTCACTGTTAGAAATGGAATATCTCGTTGGCTGAGGCTTGCGCCAAAGCCAGGCGGAGACCACCACTCTAGTTAGGGCGAGGGAGTTACACTCCAAAGATAACCCCTGCTCACCCACTTGGTAGCATGGCACGAGCAGTAAGGCTGATGCCGAAGGCAATGTGTAAAGCATTTGCGCATGCACCCCCCACAACAACATCCCAGGCCCCCCACAAAAGGAACTCCACACAAGGTTATATAAAACATAGCCTTTGTATTCTCAAAACACATTAGAATTGTAAACACATTATGTACACTGTGCCAACTGGCACGGGGCAATATTTACATGGGATTATGTACACCTGGCAGGGCCACCTGGACCACTGCCAGAATCATCACAGAGTTAACTTGGTAAAGAAAACGAAATAGAAAATATATGAACTTAGAACACAGCCAGTAATCACTGGCACACACTATACTCAGCGTCAACCTGTATTATACATCATAACAGGCACGGGATCCCACAACTCTAAATACATTGCCCCTAACCACCTAAGTAAAAATTACACTAGGGGCGTAAATCACCCAGGGAAGTATAATCTCCCTAACACAAACCAAGTTAAGTAAAACAACTGCATAGTCATAAACCATATTTTAGAGGTATCAAACAGGGTGCGCAAAACATTCTATACACAATACATTTCCTAGCACCCAAAAAAAGCATTACCACATTAATCACATTAGGGCTCAGCACTCTAACAATGTAACAATCCCCCCTGGCCAACTCGCCATCTAAAAAGGGGGCTCAAACGCCCTAAGTCCACATAGTAAGGGCTGCGCGCCTAGGCAGTGAGAGTCATTGGTGTGCCACTGCGCAAAACCTAAATGTTGCAGCTGCCCACTACTTGCTGGGCAGCTGAGAACAACAACATGGGGCCTAAATGATGCAGCTGGCACTAATTGCTGCGCAGCTGGGGAAGGCCTGGCACCACTGTGCCGCTCCTGTCCCTCTCAGGGACTCTCTTAAAGAATGGTGTCTAAAAGGTGCAGCTGCCCACTACTTGCTGGGCAGCTGTAAGAGTTACAAATGCAGCACAGGCTCTTTAAACAAATCATGCCCATCGTTGGAGCCCGCAGGCTCAGAAGATAATTAATGTCCCCCTAGCGCTGGAGCAACCTAGGCTCTGAAACAAATATGCCCCAAGGGCGAGCACTGGCGATAAAAATAAACATGCCCACAAGGGCCAGCTGCCCTCTGCAAACGGGGCAGCGAGAAGAAATGCGGCTATGGGACTGGGCACCTCTGTTCCCTTACGTTGGAGCCCTCTAGGAGCTGCAAGCAACAATGCCCCCAAGCCCCTCAAGGGGACTTTAAAACAAATGGTGGCCCCATCAATCATCCCATCTGAGCCCCCCCCAGCCCTTTCCGACTCACCGGGCTGCTCTCATGGGCTCTCTCAGTCGTGCGGTGGGACAGGCATCTGCAATGTGCCTCCAGCCCCTCTGCTTGCCCGCAACTCTCGGTGGCGCCTGTGGGGCTCCCCTTCACTCACAGGAACCCCGACTTCACAACGTGCTGTGCTTCACCCGGTCCCCCATCTTGGGACCAGGACATGGGATTTGGAGCTCTCAAGGCTAACTCTTCTTCCGGGGCTCCCACCCCAGATCAGGGGAGCCCCGCAACACTCGCGCCACTCTCTGCATCCACCTCAGAGCGCGGGGAAGCCCTACAGGATGGGCCAATCCCTGTGCTGCACGTCGGTGATGCTGTGGGAGTCCCTGACAGCCAGGGCCAATCCCAGCGCGGGGCCGGAGTGACGTCAGTGGCTCTACGGTGCTCTATGGTGCCGCGGCGGTGATCCTTACTTGGGACAAAATGAGGGGGGCTCCCTCAAGATCGAAAATAGAAAGCGGGGTGGGCACCCGTATTAATTAAGGGCAAAGTCGAGGGGTGTGCACCCGAGCATAAAAAAAATTAAATAGGCAGGGTGGCACCAGTAATTAAATAACAATAGCACGGCAGCCAGGCAGGGTGGGCACCCGCAAGGAGATTCAACTTAGCAGCCATCATGCAGGGTGGGCACCTGCTTTAAGGAACTCCAAATAAGCAGGGTGGGTACCCGCAACCTTGGCAATTTCAGGGGAACCCCTACACCGGGGATTCCCTCAGGGCAAAGGGCAGCTCGGCGCCGCCAAACTCCAGGGTTCCTTTTGGAGCCAAATATCTCAGCACTCCCAGGGCGCACAAAGGCATCATCAATTCCTGGGGCAAAGAAAAAGGGAGCAGGAGGTCCCAGAAGTCCTGGGCATCAGGAGGGGCAAAGAAATGGAGCAACCAGCTCCTCAGTGAGGGAAAATCCTCCAGGCATCCAGGGGCTATGCAGGGCCCAGGGAGGCAAGACTTCCCTTGGGCCCCAGCAGCAGCACGCCCCTGGTAGATTCAAGTATCAGAACAAGAACATTTTACATGGGATCACAGCCTCTTTTTATACACACATGTCCATTGTTTGCAAAGGTGCAGGCAAGAAGAGAACCAGATGCAACTGGTTCTGGAAAACTTTGTTTTGCTCAGCTCCCCTTTCTATTCTCAGGACAGGCCAGGGACATCAGACGCACCACAGGGGGTGGAGCAAGCATTGTGAGGGAAGGCCCAGCCCAATTCAGGTCCCAGGTGCAACTCCTCCCTCCCATCTAAATGCAGCTCTCCCCATTCACCACCGGGCAGACCCACCTGACTCCTGGAGCCAAGCACGCCAGCCAGCTCCTGTCAATCACAAGCCAGACAGTCAATTCATATTCATTGCACACAGAAATGCCAACTTCTAAAAGTGGCACTTCTACACTAGTCACATTAAATCTGTGCACACCGCCGCACAGCATTTAATCTCACGAGTTTGCACATACCAAACTCGACCCAGCACTCCCCACACATCAGGAACTACCATAGACACTCATATCCCCCATACATTCCTATGGGAGGGCAGGCCAATATCACCACACACACTCAGAGAGCGCACACACTTAGCACTGGGCCACAGTGCTGAAGTGCGCAGAGACCATAAATCACTACCACTATATCATATTAACAGGCAAAAACTTCAGTGGTGAACCTGCGAAAAGGGCCAAGTCCAACAGGCACTGTAAGTGAATACTGTCCAAGAAGGCATTAATCTGCGCTGATCCTTGGACAATTTATAGGAAGTAGAAGGCCCTACAGTAAGATGTGAATGTGCATCATTGTGTGTTTAAACCACATTTTCAGAGAAGGTTATAGTAATTTAAAGCTGAAATTACAAATGGGAATAATTTGAAGTGCATTGCAAAGTGAAAACAGTTTCTATACCTGAGGCTCCGAGATCTGCTTGCTAGGAATTGTAGTGTCATAAGACTATATGTTCTAGGACCCTTGGGGTTCTGGGCAAACTCACGAGAGGAATTACATACCTTGCTGGGAGGTGTTAAGGTGTGGTTATTAATGGTTTTGATGAAATCAGAGTGCAGTAGGTGGTGTATGCTCGGGAATTAAGAAATCTGATACAAACTCCGTGTGTGCCATATTAATTTGAATACTCATGGGCTGGTGAGGACACAACATTTGGCAATGAGCAGGGAAAACGTGCCCTTGATAAATGTGACTGCTCTCCCTCAGAGTTTGAAAACTACAAGTGCATGCCACATGCACCCAGGCTGATGCAAAGAAGTCTGAAGTTGGATTATGTGGATTTTAAGCCCCACTCCTGCCCAGTCATAGCTGTTGCACAAAGGCCCCATAGAGAAGCACGTTTGAAAAGCCCACCCGAATCTTCTGGTAAGGCTGAAAGAAGAGATATTGTGCTGCGCTATAACACAGAGCCATCATCGATACAAAGCAAAATGCTAATGGCAGCCACAGACAGGTAGGATGCAAAAAGCTAAAGGTCACAACGACTGAGTGAGAGAGACAAAACCGTTACTTACCTTCAAGAAAGAAGATGGCGCCTTACAACCTCTGATTGGGTGTATAGCGATAGTCATCTGAACAGCATATGCTCTCAACAGTAGTAAAAAGGAGCACAAAATATAATGCAGCAATGTTCCTGAAACCACCACAATCATTAGACATGATGAAGGAGTAGAATATTGGTGCCCTGTTGACTGCATGGAATGTGACATTCAATGATATCAAAGACAAGCTGGAAGAAGCAGATGATAAGAAAATCATTAAGTACTTAAGGAACCTTGCTGGTGGTGAAGTGATAAAGAAAATATCACAAGCTGATGCAGTATCATACAGTCAAATCAGGGATGCTTTTTAAGCCAAGTTAAATCCAATACCAAATGGCAAGTATGAAAAGTACATTACTATGACAGGAAGCTGGTGAAACAATGGGTGAGATTGTTGAGAGACTTGCTTATCAACCACTGCAAGCTCAGTAAATTCAATGATGAAGAAGCATCGGATGAATGGTTGTCTTCCAGACAGGTTCAGAAGACACATGTTAATAGAGTGACTTAGTTTACAGAAAGTGCTATTGGTTGTGAGGGTAAACGTGCACATCAATAGGCTGCTGATATGGAAGCTTGAATAGCGCAAGGAGAATTAGTGTTTATCAAGAAAAGCAGGCATAATCACAAGGTAGACGCACATAATTGGATGTCCTCCAAGAGAGGGAAATTGTCTTTCCAATGTGGATTTCCATTTTTCCATTAAGGCAAATGTCCAACCATGGAACAGACTTCCAAGGTTGTGGGAAAGCAAAAAAAATACATTACAGCGAGAACTGAAAATGGATGCCAGAAGATTACAGAATCATTCTCGCCATGCCCACAAGGCCAAAAAGCAACATCAGTTCTTACAAGAAGAAACCCAACAAAGTCAATTGTCATTAAGTTCATCCTACAAAAGTTCCTCAATGTCATTATAAACCTTCATTGAAGAAGGTGGATGCGTGTTGATGGTATCGACCAATTAATGACAGGCACATGTAGGTTTGGCTGCTTGCAAGGAAGAACAAAAGTCAAAGGCAATCCACTAAATGAAACAACCACATTCACTTGGACGCTGCCCCAAGATTACAATAAAGGTCAACAGTTACCCCATAGCCTTTATCAATGACAATAGTGTGTTGATTAACATAATGCCAGTCAAAAAGTTTAATAGACTGCCTCCTGTCCCACGCCTCAACCTGTCAAATATAAAGTTATACACGTGGGCTGCTTCTAAATAGTTGCAGAGTCAAGCGTCGTTTACAGCCAAAATGCGACATAAAGCAGTATCAATTCACATTCTTCAAGGAAGTTCATCCAGTCTATGCCTATTCAGTTTTGCTACTGCTGCTGAAACAGGATTTTTATCTCTCAACTACAACATCCCTGCTCAGTCTGAAATTGTGGGTCACTTCCCGTTGTTGTTTCATGGCCTAGGAAGGCTTAAGACAATGTAAGTGCAACTTCATATCAATCAGGGCATTCACCCTGTTCCCCATTGGCATGCAGCGTTGCTTTCAACTTGGAAGAAGCCATTGAGGAAGAGTTAGAAAAGCTGTTGAAGCATAACATCATTAAGTGCACCATGGGTCTCCCCCTAAAGGGTGGTGATGAAAAAGGACAGTGGAGGTGCAATGAACATCTGTGTGTTTGTGCACCAGGTCAACAAAGCAATTGAGAAAGAAAGACATGCAGGTCCACATATAGCGGACACGATCCTGTAACTGAATGGTACCAAAGTCTTTTCTTGTCTTGACCTGAACAAGGGATACCATCAACTCGAGTTGAGAGAGAACTGTAGGTACATCACTACTTTTTCAACTCACGTTGGTTTGTTGAGATACAAAAGGTTGAGTTTTTGAGTGATGTCCCTAGCAGAAATATTTCATGATGATATACATTGAATAATTCCTCCTGCCACACATGCTTTTATTTACATTGATGACATACTGGTATTTGGAGTAACACAAAAGGAGCCTGAAAGGGCTCTTGCACAAGTGTGCCAATTACTTGTTGATGCAGATCTCACTCTGAATGCAGCGAAGCATAGGTTTCATAAGACCAAACATATTCTTTGGGCACATATTCTCTGATGGGGGAACATTTTCCTACCCAGATAAAGAGCAAGCTCTGTCAGCTACTTGCCCTCCACAAGATATCACCATGCTGCGATCCTTCTCAGGCATGGCAAATTATTTCTCAATGTATATTTGTAGATTTGCTACTGTGTTAGCCCCATTGAAAGACTTAACAAAATGAAATACCCCCTTCCATGGGTCCCCTGAATGTGATCAAAGCTTCAAAAGAATAAAATATATGATTGGGAATGCAACCAAAATGGTCTATTTTGACCACATGTTGCATACTGAAATCACAGTAGATGTGAGCCTGATAGGGCTGGGGGCAATCCCTGCTCAACATAATTGTCATCTGAATGATCTGAGGCACATTGTGGCCTATGCCAGTTGATGTGTGTCTGATACAGAATGTGCCTACTCTCAGCTGGAGAAGGAAAGTCTGGCTGTAGTGTGAGTCTGCAAACATTTTCATATATTTCTATATGGAACTTTTTTCACCATTATTACAGACTGCCAAGCTCCACTCACTCATTTTCTAAAACCAAAAGTCAAGATGCCCCCTCACATTGAGAGGTGGGGGTTGTGACGGCAAGAGTATGACTATGCAATTGTACACCAGTGGAGTAAAAATCAGAACCCTGATGATTACTTTTCACAAATACTGTTACATCGTCACAGTTCAATATCCAAAATGGCTGAGGAGTACATTAACTTAATTGTGAGATCTAGCATGCCAGCATTATGCCGATAAAAATATGCTTATCCTCAAAGACACCACTTCAAATAAATTGTGGAAGAAGAGTACCATACTTTTTACTGACAATGTTCAATTAAAAAAATAAAAAAATATATAGGTTGAACTGTCCATGACTAGGGAAGGTGTTGTATTGAGAGGCTCAAGATTTGTCATACTTGAGAGCGTATGACAGGAAAACAATAAACTAGACCTCATGGCATTGGAGACACCAAAAGAGCCCTGAGAGAACGAGTGGGGTGCCTGCACCTAGACGCGCAAGTTGAGAGGAAATTAAAAGGATGCCATATTTGGAACTGCCTTTCTGTTAAAGTGTTACAGCAAACAAATGATGGATGGAATGCTGTCAATAAAAGCATTCTCCTCCAGTCAAAAGATCTGGGTTAAGTCCATCATTCTTTTGCCCACTATTCCACCCCAGTTTGGAGCCAGTCATATGCAAATCAGTCTTGACCCTGTGCCCCATGGGAACAGTCCAGATCGAACTGCCAGGCCAGGTCCTCCCTGGACTGGAAACAAGCATCCTGGGACTGGTTTCAGGGTATGTCACCCTTCTTCAGCCAGGCTAGCTTGAATCCAGTGGCACAGTGAGCAAGGGACCCACATCTGGGCATACCCATCCCACTTAGGGCGAAATGTGTTACAGCAAACAAATGATGGACGTCCCACCTAAAGTGACACGACATCCACAGCATCCACTGACAATCTCTGACTTTCCTGCACAGGCTTGGGAAAGAGTTGCAGTTGATTTCTCTGGGCCCTTAGGAAACTGAAATTGTTGTATGGCAATCATTGATGAATATTCAAGCTTTCCTTTAGTAGAGGAGTTATCATCAAGAAACCATGACAAGGTCATCCAGTGGCTGGATGACATCTTTGCAGCGTGGGGTATCGCTACCATCCTCAATTCTGACAATGGTCTGCCTTTCAGTAACAAAGAATACAAGGAGTTTCTAGTCAGACTAAATGTCAAACTTCAAAAGAGTAAACCTCTGTGACACAAAGCCTATGGTGTTGTGGAACGATTCATGGGTACCCTCAAAAGGGAAATTCAATGGCCAGCCAAAGACCATTGATGGAGGAATCTAGTTAAACCAGGTCATGTGTAAAGCCCTCCATGCTTATCATTCAACTCCTCATTCCACAACTGGTGAGATTCCTGTCACCTTGCTAGCTTTGAGAACTATCAGAACCAAACTGCCTCAGTGGACAGTAGAAGGATCCTTGAGTGCTGATGAGGTTTGTGTCATAGACACTTCTCGAAAGTACAAAATGAAAAAAATATGCCAATTGGAGTCGACAAGATAAAGAAACTGTCTACAATGAAGGTGACTTGGTCCTGGTCAAGCAGAAACAAAAGCAGAAACAAGATACTCTATTTGCGACTGATCTTCTGAGGGCTGTGACATGCAAAGGTCTCATGGTGACGCCACAGTCCATCACACGGGACTCAGCACACTTTCCGCACCTACCTCAAAGCTCATTAGCTCCTGTAATTATGAATGAGGCGATCTCGCCTTACAGTCCAGATCAAACATCAGAACCAGTGCCATTTTTGCACAATCAGAGTGCATCTCATCCACCTCACACCACTCGATCTGGCTGACTAATGCAAGCGCCTCTACCACCTACTGAGGAAATGTGATATGACTGTTATTTGTACTTTTTATTTAACAAAGGGTTAGATGTAGTGGTGTGAGACTATGTGCACAAGGACCCTTGCGGTTCTAGGGGCACTCAACAAAGGATTCACTTAACTTGCTGGGTGGTGTTAAAATGTGGTTATTAATGGTCATGATGTAATCAAAATGCAGTGTGTGATCGTATGCTGCTGATAAATAAAGACGTCTGCTATAGAGGTCCGTGTGGTGTATTCATTTGCATACTCTCGGGCTGGGAAGGAAGCTACAAGAATCACTTTTACTGTTCTATGAAAAAATATGTGATTTTTTTAATATTTATTCATTTTGTTTGCAAGCATGGGTACATCACATTAAGCAGCAACACATTTTCTTTTTTCTTCTGTTTACTTTTGTGGAATTTGCTTACAAAACAGTAAAATAGATCAATATAGTCAGCTTGACATGGCCAAACCTATTTGCTTTGCGAATTCTTTATTTTCTACATGTTTTATGACCTGGTGCATTAATACATCAATACATTATCTAGTTTATATACATATTTAGAACATGTACTTTAGGATGAGAGCCTCTCAAGGCAGTGCAATTGCATAACCTTTTCATAAAGCTAACCTTGTGTTTATATTTCAGTCAATTGTGAGAATAGAATGCTAGGGAACGACCCCGAAAGGTATTCACATTAGGAAAGAATAGTTGCAGACAGACTGAAATGTGCTCTACCTGTTAAAACCATTAACATTGTATTTGTAAAACTGTTGACAGCTTCATACGGGCTTCATTATCATATCTACCTACATTCCCCATCTTCTGGCTCACAGATGGGACAAAGTTATTCATGTGTGCCGGTGCGAGCAAACCGCGAAACCTTTTTTCTGGTGTCAAGACCCTGTTTATCAGCATGGAAGAAAACACATTGACTCAGTCACTATTGATTCAGCATAAATATTTCAATATCTCGCTTGCCAGCATATTAACATGTGTTCGGTACAGGAGTGGTGACCTTATTTTCCAGGAGGCTAAAAAATGTTTGTGAATGAAGAGATTAGCAACCCAAAGCGTGCTACCAGTACCGCTGACATCCTTTATAGATTTCCATTGCATTTGAGCTGCATTTGACATTTCTTCCAGCAGCACAGAGGAGTTTATTTTAAATCGTCCCCACAGAGATGGCGCAAGGTTTGATGTATTCAGAAATAGAACTGAGCGATGATTTAAATTCAAGAAATAACTGAATCTATCTGTACATCTGTACAGCTTTGATAGAAATTGTCACCTGATAGACATGCAATGGTTTAATTACATAACTGAAGAATATAAGACATGTCCAGCTAGTTCATGTCAGCCGTATTTAAATTCAAAAATTGTATTTTTAGCAAAGTATTGTCTGAGACAACTGACTTTGAGTGAGGACCGACTTAAAATGAGCTCAATGTTGTGGTATGTTCCACGCCCATATATAGCGATCAGCTGCACAATCTCCCACACAGAGCAAAAGAAAAGTGTGGTCTATTTCTTATCTAGGTCTACTATTACACACATTTGAAATTTCACTCAATTTTTGATGCAGATGACTGGTTAAATCAGAAAGTGCGTCGCAGGAGACAGGTTCGAGCAAACAATGTATCCCAAGTAGAAATCCCTTTCCCGGCTTCTCAAATGAACGACATTGCCCTTGGGTTATATTTTCATAGGAGATACCCTCAAGAGAGTGTCACATACTTCTGACCATGACCTAGAAATAAGTGTGTCCCAAAACAACATCTCTAACACATCATTAAGAAAACATGGAATAACAGATGTGTTTTTAAAAAAACGACTCTCTTCTACAGAGGCCCAAACAGCACTAATGAAATTGTGACAGTGTTCAGTACTCACATGATCTCAAAAATACGATCATGTAATTACAAATAAAAAATATCAATTAAAAATGATCTTTTCTTGCATTTATACACCGTGGCATGACAAAGCATGTGAGCTAAATGTCACCTAACTGCACGACCTGGATAACAGGCTGTCATTGGCTCATTTTCTCCTTATCAGCTTGACATTCCAAAGTAATTCCTATGCTCTCTTCCAGCAGTCTCACAGAAGCAGCCTGTTTAGGAATGAGCAGAAATACGGATAACTGCATTTTCGAAAAACACTACTGCAATCCAATAATACAGTGTAGTAGGACCTTAAAATTGTAGAAAAATTGTCTTTTTCCCTATTGCCTTTAATCACAGAGAAACAATTTGAAATAGAACTGATCAAACAAAAACTCATCAAATATCAGGAGCCAATGACGTGAAGAGAAAACACTTCACCACAACAATGAATTCATGTTGAGAGATTCCTGCTTGGTGTCAGAATCCTGTTGGAGTTCAGGTAAAAGACCCACATTATCTACTGCTAGAGGGATGGGCATTGAACATTTTTTACAATTTAAAGAACATGTTAAAGAATCTAGCAAAATATGCACTAATGATGGGATAGGCAGCTCTAGATGAAATGGAGATAATCAATATAGATTGTGCACAACATGAGGATCAGAAACACTCTGCCTGAGTAGCTGAGCGCTCAATAAAACTACAGATAACATAACATAACATAACATGACGAAAGCGTTGAAAGCAGGACTGGGTAAACCTTTGCATCAACCGGTGGAAGACAAAAAATCTAAAAAGAGACAGAAAAGACTATATGTTGTGCTGAATGTTTTTCTTCCTAAAATCATTTGTGACTATATGATACAAACACAAACGATTCAAAATGTGTATCCAGTTTCTGCTTGAACTGTGGATTCATGTCGGATCCCAACACAGATGGAATCCAGAGTGTTATATCTGTGGAATTTTGAAAAACAAATACATGTATAAAGGGTTTTCAGATGTTCAGTCCTGAGTGTACGAAACCTATACGTTAAAACCCTTGAGTTGTAAGCAGAATAAATGAGAGATAAACAGAGAAGAGCATGGGAAAGACAAGACACAGGATGAGATGGAAACGAGCATCAGTTAGAGAAATACCTGCTCCCGAAATAAACAACACTTAATATTCACAGTGCTCAAACTGACCACACTCAAACTATCTGAACATTTCTGAACTGAAGTCGGGATGCGAATATTAGAATCTATTGCCTTTAGACAACCTTTAACTAAAACGTGTTTATGTGTCTAACTTTATACAAAACCACAAATTGAGTCCTTGTTTTAAACTTCCGTCTAATAGGAGCAATACGGTTGCCTCTGTATCTTAGATACATCCAATAAAAAAATCCATAACATACCTTTAAATGAGAGACATTGATGAATTGGAAAGATTTATGTTTTAAAAAATACAACACAATAAAAATCTAACTCCAATTTATAAAAATAGAGACTAATTAAATGAACATAATAATAACAAAAAATATAACATTCCAATATGAGAAACCATTTTGAAAGTTTTAAGTAGAAATAATGTCAAAAAGTTCAAAGTACAAATGCTTGTCAATAGTCACGGTAGACCAGGACCTAGTTCTGATTTCAGGCTGACCTTGAGAAAGCGCAGGTTGGATTCACCAACTATGTTCACCTGATCAAAGGTTGTACCTCGTGAGTTAGGGGCATGTGTTTGACATTTCTGAATAGCGATTACCAAAAAAAGTGAATAAATGTGAATTGCAAATTCGTAATCGCTATTTGGTATGTACAAAATTAGCTGGGGATGAAATTGCGAATCAGTGTTCATTCAGATTGCTATTTAACTAATTGCAAACAGCAATTATGTAAAGAGCAAATCTGAATGCAACACTTAGGAATCTGTCTGAGGACATCACACCCATTAAATAGTTCTCAGATTCTCATTTGAACATTGGAGGGAATCGCTCATGGAAGTTCCTTGGAGAATCCATTCTCAATCTTTATGTGGGTTCGACATCCACCCCTAAACTGGGAATGTCAAGAAAGGTGTCAGACAAAGAGGCTGGGCCAGAAAAAGAAAACAAAAATTTTTAGAAAAAGAACTGGTGATACCAACAGAGTATTGTATCTGTCACCACAATCAATTGTCACAGTGCCAGATTAACCAAGAACAATTGTAAGGCAGTGCAGGTGAATACACATGCAGTGTGAGTCACACCGAGGTTCATAGAGAAAATCTGTAAAAGATGGTTTGACCTCAGATCAAGGACAAAGGAGAAGGTACCAACCCAACTAACTCCGGCCACACAACTGTAGGAGGTTCCTACTGTCCCCACACCAACATCAATTGAGTAACTTGTGAAAATCACTTTGGATCCAGGGTCAGTGTAATGATTCAGCACACTTGATACATCTGAGAAACCAGGAACCTCTCAATGTATGTATGCTGCAACAGTGTGATATATTAGTAAGTTATAAGGCTTTGCATGAACACATCATTTCTACTATTGGATTGTCAAAACGTGTTCAGATATTATAAACGTACATGAAAACATGTCCCAAAATATATGTTAGTAATATGAGGAAGCTGTGCATTTTAACAGTGCATAATGAGAGTTGTAGTACACACACTACTTGCTGATGTTACGTTTAGGATAACAACACAATAAAACAGACAATACTAAGCTATAGTACAGAAAATAATAATGATTCCATTTTCAAACAGATATTCATGCTCATGGCAGTTATGTCTGAAGGCTAGGGGCTTGAAGATTATCAAATGTAATTCAAAGGAGCCTCTTGATGTTGAGAGCCT
Source organism: Lissotriton helveticus (assembly GCF_964261635.1). Classification (NCBI taxonomy): domain Eukaryota; kingdom Metazoa; phylum Chordata; class Amphibia; order Caudata; family Salamandridae; genus Lissotriton; species Lissotriton helveticus. The sequence goes on along the minus strand of NC_136061.1, from coordinate 512,737,862 downwards.
TGACACACTGAACCAATGAGTCCCACATTTGTAGAACATACATAGTCAGCAAGGGAAGTCTGTGGGAGAAACAAACAGTGTGAGCAAAGATCCTGAAGACATGCCAGGAGAACTATAAGGAAGACAAGAACATTGCACAAACTGTGCTGCCAATACTCCTTCTCAAACAAATATCGAAAGAGGTGACATCTCTCAAAAAGTGCAGGTTTTTGTTGGTTTAGAAGCATTGATGCTCAAGTTTCAGGGCCTGCCCCAGAGGCAAATACAAAACTCGTAACCACAGGATCCGAGAATATCGTCTTGCTGAAAATGCCATGAATGAGAAGATTAACAATCTCAAAGGTTCTTTAAAGATTCTATGCATGGATTTTAACACAGATCATGCAAACAAAAGATGTAGGCAAGGTCAAGAATATACCTGCAATGATGCATTAACTAGATCAATTAACAAATCTTTGCATGCTTCATCTGTGTTGTCAAGGTCTACTGTCAACTTTCATGTGGAAATGGGACATTACAACAGGCGATGTGCTTGTGCACTGCTACAGATGCCAAATGCTGGAGAGACACCTTACAGGCCACTCAGATAGCAGGTGGTACATCCAGAAAGTGAGGACCAATCTAGGTTTCATATCCTATCTGTCAGTGACATCTAGGAAATGATTCACAGAGGCTTTAAATCAATAATTAGATCAAGAACATTATTTGGTGTCCATCTTTTCCACTTTTTGTTGAAAAAAGCATGATCCTCAGTCTGAAGATTCTTTTCTTGCTTCTCCTCCTTCACTGTAAACAAGCTAAACTCCTCATTCTCATTGCCATGCCATCCAGAGTAGTGATTTTGGAAAAATAAGATACATTCTCAGGTTGTTTATATAGTTGCACATGATTATGACCTAGGTCGAGGATGTGGTTAAGTGCATGTGCAAAAGCGTGTTTTTGGGACTATTCACTATTAGCAACTGTGATAAACATGTGAATAGCATTTCACAAATAAAGACTTCAAATTTTGAAATCACTATTTGGACGTGCAAATATTGTGATTAGGTAATCATTTGTAACACACAATTTAAGGCTGTGAATGCATTTCTTACATTTTAATTTCATTATTTTGCTACTGGTATTAAGTTTGCAACTCATTACTACATTGTAATGGTTCAGTACATATGGTCCATATCCTTTTTCACGGAAGTCAAAGTCTTTCAGCGAGGCAAGACTGCAGGCTGTACCCAAAAAGGGCTCCATGTTGTGGTATTGGCTTTGGACAAGGTTGCAGTAAAGCAATTGGCTTTGGCAGGGAAAGGTCCAAGGGGGAGAAATTTAAATTTAGCACTCAGGGAAGTCCTCTCACTGACTAGATACTTTTGACACCTTTTCCTAATCAGGTCTTCTTTTTCAGACTTAGTGCCTGATTATGAGATTGGCAGTGTCGGAGCGGGCTGCTACACCAGCGCCCCTCTCCAGGTCAGAGAAACTCAACTGCTGGTTGCCCCCCAGATTACGAGTAATCTTGAGAACTGGCGGGTGGTCCTTTGGCATACCCACGGAGGTGCCTATTAAGAAGGCACCAAAATGGGAACACCAATGCTCTTTCCTGAATGGCATGGACTGTAAATCCATGCCAGGCAGAAAAGGGGATGACTGCACATGGGAAGGCACAACAGGCTTGGTGGTGCTGCAGCGACACACCAGCTTACGAGGGACTGTGGCAATCCCACCGCCGTATTTGTAATATATACACACATCACCACAATTACTTCAACAGAAACTTACACATACTTCCTCTCTTAAGCAATTACTTATAGAAACACATACTAATTTATACAGGAACTCTTCCAATCTCTCACTCTCACATATAGTCACTTATTTACACCAATACTCACATATACTAGTTTAAAACATATGTAGCTACTCATAAACATACTATTGAGACAGTCATTCACTCACTAACACACCCATACACACTCATCCACCAATACAGTCCTGCACACATGCTGTCTTCAACACATACACACAGTGAGTCACTCATTCATGCATCTATGCACTATGTAATACCCCACCGAACCATACAGACACTCAAACACTCATACTGATACTAACAAAACAACTAATATTCTTTATAGACACTCATGTAGCTACTCACCAACCCATGCAGCCACTTATACACAAAGTGAGATACTGATACAGATATTTATATATTTAAACATTACTCAATAACCCATGTATCAGTTATACAATCAATTTATCAAAACAAATCATCCATTTAGACACTAATATACCCATTTATTCTTTCATTGACCTTGAGATATACATATATAAAACATATTTAATTTTCAGAAAACACACATTCACTGGATGATGTCATCCATGATGTTATTTGAGATGTCATCAATGATGTCATGAGTGATGTCACTAACCATGTCATGAGTGATATAATATGTGATGTCATCAGCAGTGCATTGCGGGTGCGCGAGTTATAGTTAGCTGAACTAATTATATTCAATAGTTTTGTACGAGTGAAATGTCCAACTAACTATAACGCCCCTGAAGCCTATGTTTTTCTAGTGAATAGAGATATAAATATACATTTATATATGTGTATATATATTACCTACTGGCGGTTGCCAGTACGTAGTTATAGTTAGGACCTAGCTACCATAGGAAATCCGCAACATTCTATTGGGAATAACTTTGGCGCCGGTTGAGGAATTTGCGTGTAATTTTCCAAAATTGAGGCCAGCTCCGCTCCGCTCCTTCCCTGAAAGTTTCGGGGGGATTCGTGAAGTGGGGGCCGAGAAAAAAGGGGGGTCCAAAAATGTGTTTTCCCCATGTTAATTTCCATAGGACGAATAGACAAGGCTACAGTCTGAACCGCTGAACGGAATTACACCAAACTTTGCAAAATTGTAGGGACTGGTACGCAGAAGTGCCTTTTCTATATTTGGTGAAAATTGCTCCAGTGGTTTTTTCGAAAATTAACTCAAAAAACACATATATATCTATAGGCGCGCTCCGAGCGCTTACCGGTACGCATACCGGTGAGCGCACCAGGCGCGCTACGGGGGTGCGCGAGTGGAAAGCTGATTGGCTCTCGGATGTCTGTCAACATTCTAAACAGTCCGGAGAGTCCGCCATCTTGTGTCTCCGTAGAATCGAGACACAAGAGGTGAAAATAAAAAGGGGGACATGATTAAAAGGGGGCAGGGTAGACACCCCCTGACCCCCAAGGTTTTCTGAGGGGGGCCTAAAAGGACCCTGAAGGCCAAAAAACTATTTTTTTTAATTGAAATTTTCGCGGGTAAGCGCTGGGTGCGTTCCTATGTACGCTTACAGGTACGCATACCCTGAGTGCACCACAGGGAAAAAGAGTGTAAAAAATTAGAGTAAAAAAATAGTTTAGAGTGCTTAGAGGTAGGGTAGCTCTGAAGAGAGCTGTTTTGTTATGTGGGTGTTTTTTGTACCTACAAGTAGGTACCAATGCAGAGTCTCAAGTTCAAGAGGAAGACTCCATGCCCCTCATGTGTAAAATGTACACCATCTCTCCTATAGATGCCTTGCATGTTGTAACGCAAGTTGTTGTGGTATATGGAACCCATACCATAGTCTCTGAGGAAAGCAGAAACAGAATTATTCACATGTTTCCTTGCTTTCTCAATCTGTGGACAAAATTGGTTGGACCAGTTCCATTTTTGCCTTTGGCATATATTAGAAAATACCAAGGCAGTTTTTGGGAAAAGTGACATCAATTGCCCAAAGATGTCCTTTCAAAGCATTTCTAGACCTACCCCAGTCAAAGTGCCCAGGTCATTGCCACCACAGTGCACAATTATGAGGTCAGGGTGTGGTAGATGCATAAAGGATTTTACCAATGGTATCAATTGGTGACTTCTCAATCCTCTCTGTCCAATCCACACAATGCCCACATTTGGTAAATCAAGGTTGGAAATACCTCTGTTACTTGCATATTTTTCACTCCAGTAGACAAAGCTATGACCCACAAACCAGACTTTTGGCATCTTGAAGGTAGATGTGCTTGTATTCAGATGAGTTGTGGAAATGAAATGGCAGTTTGAAAGTAGGAGTTATAAAAAGAAAAGTGGTTGAGATTCAGTGCACTTGAAAAACAGGAAATGATTGGTGGTTTCTTAAAATTCTCCACTGAAAATTAGGGTGCATGCTTTTTTTTTTTAAAGAAGTCATTTTAATGGTTGAGAAAAAGTAATTGAAAGAAACATTGCACATGATTAGCTACTACATTGAGAGGTCAGACACCCTTGCTGGATTCTTTTGCAACATAGTATGATGAACTTTTCAACTGTGTGCTGAGTTAGGTGGGAGTTACCATGGTAACAGGGTGAATGAGCACTGTGGGGATGGGTGAATATTATGTGAGTTTCAAAGTGTTGAAATGTAGAACCAATTAAAATGTTAGTTTGGTTTTGAAATAGTGTGGGAAGAATTTTAATTGGTTAAGTCCAGGGATATGTGTGAAGAATTACAGGGAATCAGGGCCATTTGTGGTTGCAGTGTTTCAGGTGCATTTCAGAGATTCTGCTTAAGAAAATCTGGTGTGTGTGATTGACACTGTTCTAAATCTTCCAAAGCATTTTTAAAGGTGAGTAATGATTCTTTTAATAAAGATAGACTGCTGTATGCACTATGGGGAATATTATGAAGCATATTGTGCTTATTTATTCTTGCATTGTGTGTCATTTTTTTTGTAATGCTGTTTAAAAATTGAATGGTGCATATTGGAAATGTATTTTGGAAATGAGTTAGGTTTCTGCCTTGTTTTATAGTGGTCATTTAAATGGGCTGTGCTCTGTGTTAAAAACGATTTACTATGGAAAATGTTTTCTGGTAAAATGCCTGGCTTTTAAATTTTGGTCAAGGATTACACTGAGTGTCTGTGTGAAATAAGGAACTATATTTTCACATTTTTCAATAATGTCACCTGTGTCTGCTGACAGTTTGCCTCTCTTAGCTTAAAGGGTACTCTGTGCCTGTGTCTCATGTCACTTTGCACGTGCATAATCTTTCTTTTTCTGTGTGTCATTTCTCTCTTTGTGTGTGTCATGACAGATGTCTCATGTGCCTAAGATCACACTGCGTTTCCCTCACTTATTCTCAATCCCCATGTTTACTCCCCTTTTCCTCACTCCCCTCCCACACTCACCTTCTTTCAGACCTTCTGCTTTACTTTCCTTCCTCTCTCTTCCCTTCCTTCGCTCCTTCACTCTTTTCCCTTCCCTTACTCTCCTTACTCCACTTCACTAACTCCTTCTCTTACTCCCTCTGTCCTCTTTCTTCTACACTCCCCTTTCCACATTCTCTCTCTGTTAGCCTCATTCTCTCCGTCCTCTTAGTCTCTCACTCCTCTTCTGTCACGCTCACTCCCTATAACTCAGCCACACTCCCACACTCATTTTCTTTCAGATCTCCTGTTTTACTTCCCTTCCTCTCTCTTCCCTTCCTTCGCTCCTTCACTCTTTTCCCTTCCCTTACTCTCCTTACTCCACTTCACTAACTCCTTCTCTCACTCCCTCTGTCCTCTTACTTCCCCACTCCCCTTCCCTTACACTCTCTCCCTTACCCCCATTCTCTCCGTCCTCTTACTCTCTCACTCCTCTTCTGTCACGCTCACTCTCTATAACTCAGCCGCACTCCCTCACTTATCTTTCTTTGCTCCCTCACTCAGTCCCTTTCTGTCACTCTTTCCTTCAGTACCTTTATCCCCTCACTTTCTCAGTCCCTTTGTCTTACCCTTACTCACTTCTATCTACCCTCTTTCATCATGCTCTCTGCCGTTCTTTCACTCCCGTTCTCTTAGTCTGGTTCCCTCACTACCCCTCATTCCCTATCTTTCTCTCCCTTTCTCTTTACTTTCATCCAGCACTCACCTTCTCTCAGTACCTATGCTTCAGTCCTCTTCCCCTCTATTCCCTTCCTTCGCTCACTCACTCATACCCCTTTCCTCACTCACCTTACTCCACTTCACTCACTCTTTCTCTCACTACCTCTGTCCTGTCTCATCCTCATTCTCCTTCCCTCACTCCCTCTCTCTTAGCTTCACTACCTCCGTCCCCTCACTCTCTCACTCTTCTTCCGTCACGCTTACTCCCTATAACTCACCTACACTCCCTCACTTATCTTTCTATGCTCCCTCACTCAGTCCCTTTCTGTCACTCTTTCCTTCACTACCTCTATGTCCTCACTACCTCAGTCCCCTTCTCTTACCCTCACTCACTTTTATCCACGCTCGATCACCCGTCTTTCCTCAACCTGACTGCCCTTCTCTCAGCTTCCCTCACCCCTGTTCCCTTACTACCCCTCATTTACCATCCTTCTCTCCCCTTCCCTTTACTTTCATCCCCCACTCACCTTCTCTCAGTACCTATGCTTCAGTCCTCCTTCCCTCTATTTCTCTTCCTTCGCTCACTTACCTTACTCCACTTCACTCAGTCCTTCTCTCACTCCCTCTGTCCTGTGACATCCTCATTCTCCTTCCTTCACTTCCTCTCTCTTAGCCTCACTACCTCCGTCCCCTCACTCTCTCAGTCCCCTTCCCTCATGCTTACTCCCTTTAACTCTTCCATACTCGCTCACTTACCTTTCTATGCTCCCTCACTCAGTCCCCTCCTCTCACTCTTTCCTTCACTCTGTCTGTCTCCTCACTCCCTCACTCCACTTGTCTCACGCTCACTTGCCTTTATCCACCCTCTATCACCACTCTTTCCTCAACCTCACTGCTCTTCTCTTACCCTTCCTCACCCCATTCCCTTACTCCGCTTTCCTCACTTATCCTCATTCCCCATGTTCACTCCCCTTCCCCTCACTCAACTCCCACACTCACCTTCTTTCAGTCCCCCTACTTCACTTCCCTTCCCCTCTCGTCCCTTCCTTTGCTCCCTCACTCATTTTCCTTTCCTCTCACTGTACTCCACTTCACTCACTCCTTTAGAATATGTAAAGAATATAGCTATTTTTGGAAAATTGGAGGTAGTTCTAAAAAGAACTGTTTTTTTTCTTCTTTAATTTTTTTTTGTTACTTTTTTCGAACGTTTTTAATTTTTTGGGGTATTTTTTTCAGAACAAAAACTAAACTAGGGAATGCCAAACTGCTCAACAGGAGCAAAAAAAAAGGGAACAATTAGGGCTGAGGGGCGCAGTGGTGTTCTTCCCTTTTTCTAACAATTAGTAGAATACTCTGCTCCCCATAACAAAGCAGTTCGTTACACTGCTTACAACGAATTGTTATGTCAAAAAAAACAGGCTGAATATTAGGTATCATGTCTACTGGTCTTCCTCTCACCGATGATGTCGATGCTCCGGTGGAAGTTGAGGGATCATCTCTTGGGGGATTGCGTGCCAGGTCCCTGGTGCTCTCCCTTGCGAAATTATTTGGGTGCCTCCTCTGTGCATGCCGGATCAAGTTGGCATTCCCAAAACTATATTTGCGTGTGGGATCTTCACGTGACAAAGTTGTGTCACATATCTTGCAGGTGACTTTTGCTGCATTAACTTTGTTTTGTCCCTCTGGGACATTAAAAGACTTCCAAATAAAGTGCTCTTTCACTTTTCTCTGGGGGGTGTCCTCAGGTAGGAATTCTAGATCAGAGTCTGAAGAGGGCTCTCTGGAACCAGACATCTTTCCCAAAAAACAAGTTTTTCTAAGAAGAATGGAGAAGAGGTGTTCTTTGAGCAATTGCAAAGAGGTAGTGAGGGAAATGGGTGGAGACTCTCCATAGTTCTGTAAAAAACTGTTATTAACCAATCGAACGTGTTGATATAAGGTCACATGGCTTGATGCACGCTTACGCTACGCGCTCCGGGGCGCTTACGGGGGCGCTTACGCGGCACGTACGTAGGCGCTTACGGAGGCGCTACCGGGGGTGCTTACGCGGCACAAATGAATGACGTGTTGCTTGATTTTTTTTAAATGTGTTTAAAACTCAAAATACGGTGATTAAAAATCAAAAATACAACTTTTGTGAGTATGCCACTGAATGTCTTGCATTATTATTTACTTTAAATACATACATATATTTTTTTTTATCGCAGGAATAGCGCTCACGCTACGTGTACGGCTGCGCTTACCGTTACGCGCTCCCTGAGCTCTCCAGGGTTTAAATATAAAAAAAAACAGGAAAAATACATTGAAAAAGTAATATTATAAAATATAGAATATTGGAATAATTATAAAAAAATATAAAAATGTATAACTATAAAAATTACCTATTAAAAAACCTTTGAAATTCACTGAAAAAACCATAGGTTTGACACTCGTTATAGTTAGGAATTAGCATTTAAAAAACCTTTGAAATTCACTAATAAAACCATAGGTTTGACACTCGTTATAGTTAGGAATTAGCATTTAAAAAACCTTTGAAATTCACTGAAAAAACCATAGGTTTGACACCAGTTATAGTTAGCTGAACATTTTACTCATACAAAACTATTGAAATTCCCACGTTATAGTTAGTTGGACTCACTATAACTCGCGCGCCCGCAATCCACTGCTGATCATTCATGACATGGTCACTGATGATATCACTGATGACATCACTGATGACATCTCAAATGACATCACTGATGACATCACTGATGACATCATCCATGTGATAATACGATGCACCTCCTCACACTCTAATCTAACCTTTGATACACCCAGTGTTAAATACAAACTACCATTCCTGAAATTATTGACACACCAATACCTGTAACTACATACACACTCACGGCTTCCTAGGTAAACACACACATCCACGTATTCACCCATACAATCACTCATACATACAGACACTCATCAATACAACACTATCATATGCACTCATACAGCTATACAGACACTCACACACTGCCACTCATCCATGGAGTTACTCACACACCTAGTCAGTCATGCAAAGAATCAATCACACTCCCATTTCCTCATCTATACAGTTATACAGACAACACCTCACATATACAAACATATACTAACACATAATTACTCTCTTTTACAATCACTGATACAAGTACACATTGATCCATACAGCCACTTACGCAATCACAGGCTCTCATGTATAGTCATTTATATATGCCAACTCTCACATGCACTGTGCTTTACATATGTACTTACTTGGACATGTAGCACTGAGATATCCATTCACACACCAACACACCCATGCACACAGTCAACCGCCCATACAGTTGTTTCCCCATGCACTCTTGACCCCATACACCAAGTGAATTAACTGCTCACACATCTATACACAGAGTCACACAACTCCCAGCCACCAACACACACACTCAGCCTCACATACAAATACTTGGGAAACCAATCAATAACCCATATAGCCACTCATATAGCTATTGATCAACACATGCAGCAGCTTACACAAAAGACATAATGATGCACACATTCAGACAATTTACTCACTAACCCATGCATTCAGTAAGACACATTTAATCACTCACTCATACAGTCAGTCACGCACCTACTAAATCCTTCATCCAGACACTTATACATCCACTCATTCTTCAATATGTAAAACATATTTAAACTTTACAGGAACACACAGTCACTGGATGATGTCATCAGTGATGTCATCAGTGATGTCATTTGAGATGTCATCAGTGATGTCATCTGTGATGTCATTTGAGATGTCATCAGTGATGTCATCAGTGATGTCACTGACCATGTCATGAATGATGTAATATGTGACATCATCAGCAGTGGATTGCGGGCGTGCGAGTTATAGTGAGTCCAACTAACTATAACGTGGGAATTTCAATGGTTTTGTTTGAGCAAAATGTTCAGCTAACTATAACTGGTGTGAAACCTATGGTTTTTTCAGTGAATTTCAAAGGTTTTTTAAATGCTAATTCCTAACTATAACGAGTGTCAAACCTATGTTTTTTTGTGAAAAAATATATATATATTTATATATATATATATATATATATAATTCTATGTCTAATAACTTTGGTGTTTGAGGACGGAATTGGCTGAAATTTTCAGGAAAATTGAACATTTTGTTTCTGAGCACCCACTGAAAATTTGGGGGGGTTTCATCAAGGGGGGCCGAGAGAAAAGGGGGTCCCAAAACGCGTTTTTCCCATGCAATTTTCCATAGGGCGGTTGGACTCACTTTTAGCTCGAACGGCTGAATGGATTTCCACGAAACTTGGCAAAATTGTAGATATTGTTTGCCCGATGTGCCTTTGCTAGGTCTCAATATATGTGCTCCAGTGGATTTTGATAAATTAACATTCAAAAAAATATATATATCTGTAACAGCGCTCCGGTTAGCGCCCCGGTTCGCGTACCTGACGCGTAACGGAACTTCGCGAATCGAAGCTGATTGGCTCTCCGTTGTCTGTCAACATTCTAAACAGTCCGGAGCGGCCGCCATCTTGTCTCTCGGTAGGATCGAGAGACAAGAGGTGAAGAAAAACGAAGGGAGAAATTAATGAAAGGGGGCAAGGTAGACCCCTCCTGACCCCCTAGGATTGAGGGTCCCGCGGGGCAAAAAATAATAAAAAAAAAATTCTGTTTTTTCGCAGTAGAGGCGCTACCCGGTACGCGAACCGGGTAGCTAACCGGTAGCGTAACGGGAGTCCGCCATCTTGTGTTTCGGTCGAATTTAATCACAAGATGGAGGAAAAACAATGTGGGAAATGGGTATAAGGGGGTACGGGAGACGTATCCTGACCCCCTAGGTTTTCTAAGGGTGGCTGAGGAGGCTCATATATGTCGAAAAAGAAAAAAAAATTGAAATTTTCGCGAGGTTAGCTGCCGGTACCCGAACCGGGTAGCAAACCGGGAAGCGAACAAAAGTGAAAATTAGTGAAAAAAGGTACATTTGAAAATTTTAAAGAGTAATCATAGTTAAGGTAGCTCTGAAAAGAGCTTTTGGGTTCTGTGTAAGTTCTAGGTACTTATAAGTAGGTACCAATACATAGTCTTAAATTCAGGATGACAATTCTGTTCCCCTCATCTGAGAAGTGAACTCCATCTCCTCTGTAGATATCTTGCATGTAGTAACGCAAGTTATTGTTGTAGATGGAGTCCTTTCCATGGTCTCTCATGTAAGCTGAAACAGACTTATTTACATGCTTCCTCGATTTCTCAATTTGTGGACAAAATTGGTTGGACCACCTCCATTTCTGTCTTTGGCATATATTTGAATATACCAAGGCAGTTTGAGGAAAAAGTGCCATCAATTGCTCAAAGGTGTCCTTTAAAAGCATTTCCAGACCTACCCCAGTCAAAGTGCCCAAGTCATTTCCTCCACAGTGCACAATTAACAGGTCAGGGTTTGGCAAATGCAAAAAGGTTTACACCAATGGTATCAATTAGTGACATCTTAATCCTCTGTGGCCCATCCAGTTGATTTCCACATTTTGTAAATTGAGGTTGTGTACATTTCTATTATCAGCATACCTTTGAGCCCAGTGGATGTAACTATGTCCAATAATCCAGACAGAAAACATGGTGAGAGGATGTTCTGCTGCAGTCAGATGAAGTGTGGGAATGAAATGGCAGTTGAAACAGTAGGAGTTTGTTATGAAAAAAACTGTCGAGTTTCAGTGCTAATGATTCAGTAGCAGTGATTGGTGGATTATGATTGCTGAAAACAGAAAGTTAGGGTGCATGGATGAGTTCTTTGAAAGATGTAATTTGAATGGTTAAGAAAAAATCATTTTAAGTAACATTGCACTGGATAAGCAGGTGTACTGAGAGTTCAGAGTTCAGTTGAAACATTGTTGTGTGAGAGGTCTTTCAGGAGGTAGTTGCTATGGAAAAAAGGCAGAAAGGGCAGAGGGGGGAAGGGTGTTCATTTGATAAAAAGTGAGGGAAGAGTTTTGATTGGCTGACATGAGGGATATGTGTGAAGAATTACAGGATTTCTGTGCCATTGCTGGTTGCAGACTCAGAAGATCATACCCTTTGCTCTGCTAAAGAAAAATTGGTGCGTGCCTGAGACTGTTTTCAAACTCAAAAAGCATTTGCTAAGGTGAGAAAAGATTAATTTACTTTAGATAGAGACTAGTATGGTTTATGGAGAAAATAAGGAAGCCCGCTGTGCATTTAAAATGTTGTTTTGTGTCAAGTGTATTCATTATATTTTCCAAAAAGATTTTGCTTCTTTGACAAATTGTAATTGGAGAAAATGTGAAGTATTAGTATTGACAGGGTGTGCTTGTACATAGGAGCTGTGTTGTGTTTTCAAATTATGCCCAGAAAATCGTTTTTTTTTAAAAAGAAATGCTTTTTACATTTATGAGAAGGTCAAAATGGTGTCTGCTTCTTTAAATAAATATTTCACTTTCCACCATGAATATGGGAGAACAATTTGCTTGTTTGCCGGTTTAAAAACACGTTTCTTGAAGTCATTAAGGTTTCACAATATGTTCTGCAAGAGTTTCATAGTCAACATGGGGGCAAATTTACAAAGCTTATGAGCCACATTCACGTCATTTTCCCCACGTTAAAAGTGACTTTAAAGGTGGTGCAAGGTCCTTGTAAATACGCCCTCATGAGTGCTTTGTAAATTTAAGTTAATTCACCGTGGTGCAAGGTCCTTGTAAATACGCCCCCATGTGTGCTTGGCAAATTTAAGTACTGACAGGGTGTGCTTGTACATAGGAGCTGTGTTGTGTTTTCAAATTATGACCAGAAAATCGTTTTTTTTTAAAAAGAAATGCTTTTTACATTTATGAGAAGGACAAAATGGTGTCTGCTTCTTTAAATAAATATTTCACTTCCCACCATGAATATGGGAGAAAAATTTGCTTGTTTGTCGGTTTAAAAACACGTTACTTGAAGTCATTTAAGTTTCACAATATGTTCTGCAAGAGTTTCATAGTCAACATGGGGGCAAATTTACAAAGCTTATGAGCCACATTCACGTCATTTTACCCACGTTAAAAGTGACTTTAAAGGTGGTGCAAGGTCTTTCTAAATACGCCCTCATGAGTGTTTGGCAAATTTATGTAATTTCCCCGTGGTGCAAGGTCCTTGTAAATACGCCCCCATGTGTGCTTGGAAAATTTAAGTACTGACAGGGTGTGCTTGTACATAGGAGCTGTGGTGTGTTTTCAAATTATGATCAGAAAATCGTTTTTTAAAAAAAAGAAATGCTTTTTACATTTATGAGAAGGACAAAAAAGTGTCTGCTTCTTTAAATGAATATTTCACTTCCCACCATGAATATGGGAAAATAATTTGCTTGTTTGTCGGTTTAAAAACTCGTTTCTTGAACTCATTTAGGTTTCACAATATGTTCTGCAAGAGTTTCATAGTCAACATGGGGGCAAATTTACAAAGCTTATGAGCTACATTCACGTCATTTTCCCCACGTTAAAAGTGACTTTCAAGGTGGTGCAAGGTCCTTGTAAATACGCCCTCATGAGTGCTTGGCAAATTTAAGTCATTTCTCCGTGGTGCAAGGCTCTTGTAAATACGCCCGCATGTGTGCTTGGCAAATTTAAGTACTGACAGGGTGTACTTGTACATAGGAGTTGTGCTGTGTTTTCAAATTATGACATGAAAATGGTTCATAAAGAAAAGGAATGCTTTTTACATTTATGACAATGACAAAAAGGTGTCTGCTTCTTTAAATAAATAAATCACTTCTCACCATCAATCTGGGAGAATAATTTGCTTGTTTGTCGGTTAAAAAATCGTTACTTTAAGACATTTAGGTTTCACAATATGTACTGCTAGAGTTTCATAGTCACTATGATGATAATGATATACATTTAGAACTGTGTAGGAGGCATGGAGAAACTGAGGCTTCTGTAATTGTCAAGGGAGGTGAGTAATGTACATTGCTCTGTTGCATACAGTACTCATCTTCTGCGTACTCTTTGATATGCTAGATTACATCTGCACAATGAGATACCTAAGCAGAGGAAACACAGGTGATGTGATTGTGAAATGAGCAAACATATTTGGACGTTTTTCAATTACATCACCTGTGTTTCCTAACATTACGAATCACATTGTGCAGATGAGGTTTAGGCCTGTCCAGGGAGACAGAGGAGGTCTGGCCTTTGTTCAAGAGTGCAGTGGACATGACTCACTTCATTGGTAGGCCTGCACATGTTTTATCTCCTCTGAACTCTTCAACAAGCCTAAATTTCATCTGCAACCCTGAGTAGGCCTCACCTCAAACAAACCTCTGGATAGGCCACACCTTATCGGCATCCTGAACCAATCATTTAAAATGTTAGGGGCAGATTTATGATGGCCGTGCGCCTCTTTTGCGCCGCCGTTGCGTCACTTTTGTGACGCAGCGGCGGCGCAAAAGATGCGCCATGTTGCGACATATTTACAACTTGATGCATCTAGGCAGATGTGTCACGCTCTTAAGTCCTGTGCCACATGAAACCTGCGTCAGGTTTCATGTGGGCGTTTTGTTGCAGGGTGGGCGTTCACTTGCATGAAAACCCTGTAAAACTAACACAGTGAAATTTACAAGATTTCACTGAGTCAGCTTTATGGCATTGCTGAATCAAATCCTTACGCCTGTTTGAAACAGACGCACCATGACGCACCGTGACGCACCATGCAATGTGTGGCTTGCCCCTGTGCATTGCAGGAGTCATGTCGCGCTTGCGACGTGATTCCTGCAATGCGCTGCTTTTGCGGCACAGATGCGTGACGCATCTGTGCTGTTTTTGCCCCATGGTGCTCCGCATTGTAAATGCGGCACACCATGGGTGGCAGAGCAGCGGCGCACGTTAACTGGTGCATCCCTGGGGATGCGCCAGTTAACATAAATCTGCCCTTTTACATTTAAGTATGAGCAGGGGACACAGAGTCGGTGAGGCTTATCCAAGGTTAAGAAGAGATGAGTCCTGTTCACTGAAAACTTGGACATAGGTCTCACCTCCTCAGCATCGCTGGACATGGCTAAATAATATCTGCAAAATGTTACTCTTGTTAAACAATTTTACTATTATAGTAAGAGGCGGGTGTGGGAGCACACTGCTTCACCTCCCAGCAGAGTCGCCCCTGGGCATCATGGTAGATGCAGTTCAGATCGACAAGCGAGTACACTTGGAAAGTCTTGAGTGTTTCACCAGGTGGGTGCAGATTAGTGCTGGCCATCTCTGGACACGTGTTTCTGAATTATTATTCGTCATCAGCAGAGATTAGGCAAAATTCTTCGGGGTTGCTGAGCAGGCTGCCGTATTCTTGGAACGCAGTATCTCTCCTGGCGCGCAGGTGCCTCTCCACGAGCTCGTCAGCTCAAAGCGGCTCGAGGGAGCCTTTAAGTAAGAGGCGGGTGTGGGAGCACACTGCTTCACCTCCCAGCAGAGTCGCCCCTGGGAGAGATGGCCAGCACTAATCTGCACCCACCTGGTGAAACACTCAAGACTTTCCAAGTGTACTCGCTTGTCGATCTGAACTGCATCTACCATGATGCCCAGGGGCGACTCTGCTGGGAGGTGAAGCAGTGTGCTCCCACACCCGCCTCTTACTATTATAGTCTCTGAGATTTGTCTCTTATTCTGCAACATCTCATTGTTGTTCTCTTTCTTTAAAGATAACGACAACATCAACCATGAGTGATAATGAGCAATCTGTTGATCTCGATCTTATCATTGAACTTGTTATTGAAACGTCAGTGGAAGTAGATCCCTTGGATGATTTATATCCTGTGGATGATGAAGAATATGATGAGGATGCCGATTTGTCAGAATTGTATGACATAGGGTGGGCAGCTGACCTGCTCGAGCCTATTGAACTATAAAGACTTTTAAAAATAAATTTAAGTTACTGGAAATGAAAAGTAACCATGTTAACCGTTTTATTTAAATTTAAATACAACTTCAAAAAAAGCTTGTGTGAAGTGTCTTTAATAAAATAGTGAAATATGCTAATAAAATTAGTTCAGATTCACATAAAAAAGAGCACAGGTCAAATGTAGAAGCATTCCATTTCTTTGCTACTATTTGTGAGTTTTAAATTTGTCAATGCACTAAAAATTATTGTATGTAGAATTGACAACCAGTGTGTTAATTTTTTGACGACTGTTATTGATTTACTGTTTGGTAATAGTGGTTAATAACATTTATTATTATATTTTACCACAGATTCAACTGCAGATCATTTCAAATTTAAAAAATGCCTTCAAGGCAAAGGAGGAGAAAGGCTACAAAACGTCAAACACAGCAGCTTAGTACATGCTTGCAGCAGTCCTCTACAATAAAAACTCGTCAAGTCACCAAAAAAGCTCCGGGTAAGACAACGAAATCTTTCCTAAGAAACATTTCCAGAAAAAAAAGTATCACTACAGAACATGTTTTAGTCCAGAAGAAGAGAGTCAATTTAAACAGGAAGGAAAGGCCCCTTAATAAAGTTAGTGGTAGAGCAGGAGAAAACTCTGTGAGTGCCGGTAGAAGGCACAATCAATTTAGGGACATTCGTAGACGAATGTTCCGCAACAGGATAATTGTAAATTTGATGAAAAATGTAAAGAATGGTCAACAGAAACTGGCTTTTTATAAGAAAAAGAAAAATGTTGAGAAAATGATTGATCAGGGTTTGGAAATGAAGCGAAAGTTATTTATTTTGGTAATCAATAGAATTAGGAAACTAAACAAGGCAATTTATGAATTCAAAACAAATAGTAGATGGAAGAGAATAGTTAATCATACAAATTTTTGTGAAGTATTTTCAGGAGAATGGATGCATAGTTCAAGTTGTGAGGCATTTTTCAATGAGGAGAGTTACTTCCTGGACAATGATTTGGTGCATGCAGTTGACACCAGTGGTCGAGCATATGGGGTGAAAGATGGTTGTCCAGTTGAAAAAGAAAAACTTGTGTCAACAGAGGCAGAAGAGGTGTTAGGTGATGAAGTTTTAGGGAGACGTGCTAAGGGTCCAGTGTACACCTGGAAGTGTAGTAGTATTTGCAGTGTGCGACAGGATTCCATCAATTTGCTTTGTGATTTTGTACGGACATTTAATAAGAAAAGTTTAAAACAGAAAATGAAGTTGTTGCAGGAATTAGATCCATGCAGAGTGAGAGAAGTGACAGGTTTACATGGTCATTCACTGGCTTGTCTTTCCAGAAGAGTATGCCAGAGTGTTTTTCATCATTTCAGGATGCTAGCAGTCCATCATAATAAAGGGAGGAAATTAGTGAGAATGTTGTATTTTGCTAAGAGTCCAGCAATTAAGCTTAAACAATTAAGAAGTGCTCTTTTGCATAGTTATGAAGTAGATGTGAAGAATATTTGTGAAGAAATTGAGTTTTGTTACTTTGCAAGTAAAGAGGAGAATGTTGAAATTGACCCAGAAGAAGAAGGTAATGTGGAAGAGAGTGTACAGATTTCCAGTACAGATAATTTTCAGAAGGAAATTGCCACGTTTCAGGTGAAATCAAGTGAGAGGCCTAATTTCACTTGTGTGTGTTGTCGACGCACTAATTATAAAAATCAGACTAAGTTAGTGGATTTATGTGCAAAAAGTGAAAGGGAAAATAATAGTGAATGGAAGGATTTCGCAACATACTTGATGGTAGAAAATTGTTTTGATTTGGGATCGGATCAACGTGTGTGTACTTATTGTTGTAACAAATTAAATGAAAACCGGATGCCTGCTAGAGCGGTTCATAATAATCTGGAATTAGTTGACATTCCTTCTGAATTGAAGGATTTAAATACTTATGAATCTATTTTGATTCAAAGTGTCCATCCCTTTCAGGCTATTGTACGAATGGAGCCAAAGACAGGGAAATTGCCTCCATCAGATTTACAGAGAGGATTAAAGGGAAGAGTTGTTTATTTGCCTCTAGATTTGAAGAAAAACATTAATACAATTGGAATAGAGAAAGTGGAAGAGGAACCTCTGGTAATCTTAGTTAATGGGGTTCCGACAAAGAGTAAGAAAATCTGGCAAGATTTAGTGGATGTTAGGAAAGTCAAAAAGGCAACATTGTATTTGATGAAAAACAATGAGTACTACAAGAATGTATGTGTTGCAGAAGAGGAAGTAAGTGAAGAAGAGGACAGCGATTTGTGTGCTGGACAAAAAAAAGTAGAAGCCTCTAAAAATGAAGAAATATATGAACATTATAGTGTTCATCCTTTGCATTCCAAGGAAGTCATGGGGAATGCTTTTGAGTTGTTTCAAATTAAACAAGCCAAAGGGAGTCCCATTAGTGTTTGGGAGGAAAGTTTGGAAGCTCGGTGTTTCCCACAGCTGTTTCCAACAGGTCAAGGAGGAAGATATGATGAGCGTCCTGATCAAATTCCTGCTTCTGAATACCGGACTTTACGATTGTATGCAGAAGGTCCTAGGTTTCGTCAATGCATTCCCTATTTGTTTCATCTACTGTTTGAAAGTGATCTGTCTGGACTGTCATATGCAGTGAACCACATCTTGAAAAGTGGTGTACAGATGCAAAATATCTCGGCAAGGGACTTTATGGATAAAGTTAATGTACAAGACAGTATTTTGGATTCTCACCTGATTAATCTCATGGCATGTCAGCGTGGTACTAATGAGTACTGGTACCGTCGTCATGGTGATTTAAAATGTATGCTGAGGAACTTAGGAACTCCCACATGGTTCCTCACTCTCAGCTGTGCCGAGTATGGCTGGGAAGACTTACTTGAATTTCTACGAGAGGCAAATGGAAACATTGAAAATATCGAATTCAAGACACCCGGAGAACTGTGCTCTTTGGATCCAGTGAATGTATGCAGGTACTTCAATCATAGATTTGAAGGTATGATGTCTTTCATCATGAACAAGAAAAATCCACCTCTTGGAGAGGTGTTGGATTTCTTCTGGAGAAAGTAGTATCAAGCAAGAGGTGCTCCTCATATACATATGCTACTATGGACTAAAGATGCACCCAAATTTGGAACAGATCCGGATGACTTAGTGATGAGTTTCATAGAACAGTATTCTACATGTGCTGTTCCAAAGACAAAGGAAGACAGAAGCCTAAGAGAACAAGTTTTACGCTTTCAAAGCCATCGTTGTGGAAAGTACTGTCGTCGTAAATTCAGAAACAAGGACAAGTTCTACACAAAATGTCGTTTTGGATTTCCACGATTGGTGATATCTAAAGGAAGAGTGAACAGTTTGATGTCTTTGCTGCTACATATTGTGACGAGGAAATCACCCAAAAATACATACAATTTGAAAAGAAATGAAGAGTCCAAGTACATCAACGACTACAACCCAGTGATTTTGTCCATGTGGAATGCTAACATGGATATACAGTTTGTGGCTGATAACTGTATGGCTGTGGCTCGGTATGTGACATCTTACATCACAAAAAAAGAAAAGACAGAATTGAAGGATATGTGGGAGGACATTTCCCATGAAAAGAGCCTCAGTAAGAAGTTGTACAGTTTCAGTCTGAAGATGTTGTCGCATTGAGAAATCGGAGCTTACAAATGTTGTGACCGGTTATCTTCAGCAAGTCTCTATGCCAAATCAAGGAGTATCATTTGGGCAAGTCTTGGTCTTGCTGCAACGCGTAATCGAGTTTTGAAACCTGTATGGGAAATTGAGTATTTGGCGGAAAAGGAGCCAAACAGTACAGATATTTTGAAGACCAACATGTTGGATACATATTATCCAAATAGAACCAGTCACCTCGAGAATGTTTGTCTGTATGAGGTTCTACAAAATTACATTTTCAAGAGGAACATCAAAGAAGATATTGATAAAGGAGTGTATTCTGTAATTGGAAGTGAGGGATGTCTGGTCAAGCAAAGAAAATGCCAATTGGTAAATCATCGAAAATTGAGTGGCGAATCTCCTGAAAGAAAAGAGTTTTTCTATTTAGCTCTTTTGCAACTTTTCAAGCCTTGGCGTGCAGAAGAGGAACTGCTTGGAGATTTCCTCTGTTACGAAGACTCTTTCAATGCAGCCAAGGAGACCATAGAATGTCCTGTTTTTCCAAAATATCTAGAAATGTTGAATGCGGAAATCGAGCAGGAAGCAACAATTGCAGCCGAGATTGCTAGAGACAGTTCTCAGGACAGTCAGGGTTCTGTTTCATTGAGTCAGGATCCACTATGAGGACCAGTTATCGAAAATGAAGCTGCCACTGCCATGATTGAAGTGGAAAGAGCCATGGCACATGCTCAGGAGGATGCGGTTAACTTAGAAGATTTGGAAAGACAACTCAACGTTGAGCAGAGGAAAATATATGACGAAGTTACAAACCAAATTGATCATGGATTAAGTCATGAGAAGAAAGAGTGCTCATGTACGTCGATGAAGCCTGTCCGACTGTACGTGAGAGGAGAAGCAGGAACTGGAAAAAGTTTCCTAATTAAAGCAATTTCATGTTATCTGCAGAAAAGAACCGAGTCATCGCTGTCTTGTGTTGTCACCGCTCCAACTGGGCTGGCAGCACATAACATTAAAGGGATTACTTTACATCGTCTACTGATGCTGCCAGTGGAGCATGATAACAAATTACAATACCACAAGTTATCTGGAGATGCTTGTTGTGAAGTTTCCAGAGTCCTGAAGAAGATGAAACTTCTTATCATTGACAAAGTAAGCATGGTTTCTAATGTCATGCTTGCCTTTGTGCATTTGACAATGCAGGAAGTTCTTAAAACAGAGTATGATGTGTTATTTGGTGGCAAACACATCATTGTTTTCGGAGATCTTCTGCAGCTGACACCAGTGAAAGGACAACCAGTTTTTAAACTGCTTACGCATGAAGATACCAGGAAGTGCTTAGGGAGAATTGGCAACGTTAACATATGGTTAAACTTCAATTATGCTGAGCTGCGTGAAAATATGCGTCAGGCGAAGGATGAAGATTACAAGAATATTCTACAAGATGTTAGAATCGGGAAAGTGACCGAGCATGGGAAAGAAGCTTTACATGCACGATTACTGTCAAAATTGTATCCAGAAGAAGACATTCTGCCAGAGAATATTTTTCGGAAAATTACTGAGAAGAAATCTGGAATATGTTTGATGCCAACTCTTGCAGAATGTGCCATGTTCAACAACAAAATGTTGAATTTAGAAAAGCAAGAGATTGTGAAACTGGAAGCTATTGACAGAATAGAGCATATGGGAGCAACAATTATTTTGTCTGAGAATTTGAAATCTAAATTGGATTCATTAGCGAAGACTATATCTAAAACTGCTGGTTTTGAAAAGACTCTGAATTTGTGCTTAAATTGCCGTATCATTTTGAGAAGGAATTTACATGTTGAAAGAGGTCTGGTAAATGGATCAATGGGTAATGTTGTTGATTTTGAGAAATCCAGAAATAAAGATGGAATTGAATTTATAAAAATTAAATTTGATGGCATTGAGGAAGTACAGCTAATTGGTCGTTGCTTTGCTAGGTTTTTGCTTGTAAAAGACTTATATGTTCGCCGTAAGCAGTTTCCTGTTTGCTTGGCATATGCGGTGACAATCCATAAATCCCAAGGTTTAAGTGTAGACACTGCATTGGTGAATATTGGCAGTTCTGTGTTCAAGGAGGGTATGGCATATGTGGCATTGTCACGAGTCAGAACTTTATCGGGATTGTACTTGATTGAGTGTGATGTCACAAACATTTGTGCGGATCTAGATTGTGTTAAGGAATACAATAGGTTAAGAAGAGAGTATGCGCCACATTTGCCTCAATATCCTTTGTTTAAGAAACGTGTGGTAGGCCGGAAACGAAGAAATGTGACCAATAGTAGGGAGGTTGTAGCAAAAAGACGAAAAGTCGATGAACCCGAAATTATAAGCAGAAAGAAAATGGATTCTGTTGAAGATGTTGTTGGTTTTCAATTTGAAAATAGTTCTGGTGTCAACTGCTATGCTAATGTAGTGGTTAATGTTGTCTTTTCTCTAGAAACTTTAAAAGAACAGATTGTGATCAATTCGGATCAAAGTTTTTGCTGTTTGTTGAATTCTGGGTTAGAGAAATGTAGCACTGATAGAACAAAAATAGAAAGTGAGTCTGAAATTCGAAATCTGTTAGACAAATGTTCAGGTCAAACGCAATTCTCTCAAAATATTCAGCAAGATTGTCAGGAGTTTTTAATGTATATGCTTGATGTATTGCAAGATGAAGGTGTAGATGTAGATCATCTGTTTGGCCTTTCTTATCAATGGCAGCATGACTGCGAGAACTGTAGGGTATCAAGTACTTTCAGTGTAGACTCAGAAAGATTTATATATTTAACTTTGCCAGACAGTAAATAAGTGTCCTTTAATAAGCTAGTAAAAGCAGCCGATCAAAACATGGAGTGTAGCCAATGTAAGTCTGCAATGCTGTCCACATTATTTATACGAAGATATGGCCAGTATGTCATTTTAATGTTCCAACGATGTAGGCCTGATGGAACAAAATTGACAACTTTAATAAAAAATGTTGTGGCTTCGCAGTTGTCAATATCAGGAAGGACTTTTGTAACTGCAGCAATTATATATCATGACGGTCCTTCAACAACATCAGGACATTACACAGCTTATTTGAAGTCTGGAAACGGCTGGTCATTCTGCAATGGTTCTGTTTTAACTTTCAAAAAAAGATTGCCTTTTGACCTTAAAAATTCTTACCTGTTGTTTTTACAACCAAAATTTTAGGGAAGGAATCTCGGGATTTGCTCTGAGGAATTTCAAGAGGTTCTAATGGCTCCTACACTATTTGGCCTTGAGGATAAGTGTAGTACAGAGTGAAAAGTTATTTTTGAGTTTTAAGTAGTTCCTGAAAAAAAATAAGGTTTTCTTACAGAAAGTGGTGGGCACGGATTAGTTAAAGGACAACAGAGTATTTCCCAAAGCAAACTGTGTTCTTACCATAACACTTGACGTCATGGAAAAATAACTGCACTTTGAATGAGTTCAGAAAAACTGTTTCTTTTAATAAGCTAATTCAAGCAGCCAATCAAAACGTGGAGTAGAGGTAATGTAAGTCTGCAATGCTGTCCACATTATTTGTACAAACTTTTGGTTACATTGTCATTTTAAAATTCCAACTATATAAACCTGATGAAAGTAAGTTTTCAACTTTAATTACAAATGTTGTAGCTACACAGTCGTTGATTTTATGAAGAACATTTGTAACTGCAGCTATTATATGACATGATGGTCCTTTGACAACATCTGCTTATTACACAGCTTATTTAAAATGTAAAAAAAGCTGCTGTTTCGGAAATGATTCCCATTTGACTATGAAACAATGTTGCCTTTTGACTTAAAATATTCTTACTTTGTGTTTTCAGAAGAGAGAATTTAGGGTAGGTAACTGGCCTATAATGATTCTAGGAGTTGATATAATTTTATGTACTGTTTTAAATTGCTTTGTGATTAACAGTGATCAAGAGAATTAAATCATTGTAGTAGTCATAGAGGTAGTGTAAGTGTGCCTCATAGTAAGCAGTATCAGTGTCATAGGAAATGTGGAACATGAGTGAGCAAGAAGGGTGAGATATTACTAGTACAGGATTGTGAAAGTGATCTTGGACGTTTTCTTTCTGAAAGTTGTGGAAAAAGAAAATGACGGGATTTGCTTAGAAGAATTCCAAGAGTTATAAATGGCTTTTACACTATTTGGCCTTGAGGAGAAGTGCGGTAGAGAGCGAGAAGTCATTTATTGTATGTAACATATTTGTCAAAACGATGGAGCTTTTCTTTCAGAAAGTGGCGGGCAGAAAATAATAACAGCACAACAGAGTATAAGCTGTTTATAGGACATCCTTTGACGTCATGGAAAGTAAGTTACTTTTGAGGAGTTCTGATTTCTGATTGGTTATGTTATATGGGTTTTTTAAACACAATCATTTTGATAGTGTTTTTTTTTACCCGCTGTTATATGATGAATACCTTCAACTCACTGTTTTTAGTGAAATTTGATATATTCTGAGAACAGCAAAAATAAACCATTTAACATGTATAATTAATTCTGTACTTTGTATTGTGAATTTTAATTTGTACTCGTCTTGTCTCATGCTCACTCGTCTTTTACTACCTTCTATCAATCCTCTTTACATACTCACATTGCCTTTTGTTTTATTCTCTTTCACCCTTGTTCTCTAACTCCACTTATCTTTCAACCTTTGTTTCCCTATTCCAATTCTGCTTTTTTCTTTTCTCCCTTGCACCATTTTCCAGCTTTTAGACCCTCTGCTTCGCTTGTCTTTTCCATCTTTCCTCCCTTTGTTTTCTAAATTAAATATTTTTGGGTTCTCCTTTTTTGGTGCAATCAGTTAGTATAACTCACCCTCACTCATTTATCTTTCTTTGTTGCCTCAGTCAGTCTGTATCTGACACGCTTTCCTTCACTTCCTCTATCTCCTCTCTCCCTCACTCTCTTTTCCTTATTCACCCTTTCCTTATATAGTTTACCTTACTCACTTTCTTTTAGTAGCTTACACAACTTCAATTTAGTTTTCTCTTCTATCCTTCTTTTCTGTCACTGAAAGTATCTTCCTTTTTTTTCTCTTAGTAATTTACTCTATTACAATTTCTTTTTGTCTCTGTCTCTCTATCACCGTTTCTTTCTCTTTCTTTCTGCATGTTTATCTCTAACTTTATTTCTTTGTAAAATTGGATGATTTTGAATCTTTTCCCTTGTCTTTTCTAATTTTTAAATACATGTTTTAATATTTTTCAAATTTTTGTTCTTTCTTTCACAGATTGAAAGTATAAAAATAACAAGTGACTAAGTTAACGACAATTATAAGGTAAGTGTTTTGTACTCTTTCCGTTACATCTCTATCGCGTTTAACTTCTATTAGTTCCACTGCTTCATTTCTTTAACCCTCAGTTTCCTGCCTTTGCTACTTCCCTCATTCCTTTTTCTATTACTTACTTACTCTACTCCTTCCACTCCTTTTCTCAGTCCCTCTGTTGTCATAGTTCCTCACTCCTGTTCATTCAGTCCGTCTCTATTACTCTCACTGTCTCTGACTCATCACTCTTTCACTACTTGTTCATTATGCTTTCTCCCTGTAGTTCAAGCACACTATGTTATTTACATATTCCTTTTCTGTCACTTCTTCTTTTCTGCTTTCTGTTTTTTCTCTCTGTTATTCCACATGTTTTAACCTTAGTCACTGTCATACATCTTGTTTTATTCCTATTTACTTTTGCTCACTGTTTTCTTAACACTTTCCCTCAGGGTTGTTCTTTTAGTCCGGTTCTATCCCTACCTCCCATTCCATATCCTTTACTGTTTTTCTTCTTAATTTGAACATTCACTCACATTCTCCAAGAAACTCTTGTTTATTATTCTTCTACTCTCCTTTTTTTCTTTCACTTCCTTATCTAGTTTGTTTTTCTCAATTATACCCTCTTACATCTTTTCTTTGGTAAATAGATCTATTAAACAGTATCTCTGTGTTACTCCCTCTAGCTGTCTTTCTTTTAACATTACTCTCTGTTTCCTTCCCTTATACTCACTCTTCCTTTTTAAACGCGAACCGGGTAGCGAACCGGGAAGCGAATCAAAAGAAATAGAGGTTGCCAGAGTGCTAAACATTCTAGCAATTTTTTATAAATGGGAGGTAGTTCTGAAAAGACCTTTTTTTATTGTTTTTGTTGTTTTATATTTTTTTTTTTCTGAAAATGTTTTTACTTTTTTTGAACGGTTTTATATTTTTTTGTTTTTTTTTGGGGGGGAAACGAAAATCATTCATTATAAAGGGCTCAACAGGAGCAACAAAAAAAAAAGATAATTTACTTTCTGGGGCGTTTTGTACATTTATGATTTTCAAGAGCTCTGTTGATTAGATTTATGCTTTTCTCCCCATAGCAAATTAATTTGCCGCAAAAAATGCAGACATGCTTCAGGTCCCCGAAGTTCATCTGGATGTTTGGGACCGTCTCCCTCGCCTCTGGTCCCGTCACTGCCTGTTCGGTTGATGTACTGGCCACAGGACAGGAGTTTTCCTGCAGGTCACGTACCTGCGCAGCACTATAATTTATAGGGTGCCACCTCTCCATGTGCCGATGCATGGTGTAATTCCCGAAGCAGTACTTTTTATTAGTCCCTCTGGACAGAACTTTGTCACAGATCAGACATGTGACGTAGCGGGCATTTACTTTTTTTTGGCCCCGGGGAAATGTGTAGAATTGCCAGATATAATTATCCTTCACATGGGACCTCCTTGGCTTTTCAGGCAAAAACTGCCTCCTCTCTTGCTCCTCTTCTTCCTCATCTTCCTCCTCTTGATTAAGGATGACCTGAGGAGGTGGTCCATCCTTTTTTGGTGGTGGTGGTGGTGGTGGATTGGCTCCAGCAGCTGCAGCTACAACACTTGCCATTTTAGAAAATAAGGAAATTAGGTCTTCCTCTCACAAAGATGAAAGTCAGAGTGAGGAAAAAAGGTGGGGGCTTTCATCATTTGTGAAAAAAAAAATGTAATGAACCAATGAAAAGTGTTATTTTCAGGTCACATGACCTGTTACGCTTACGTTATGCGTCCCGTTCCGCGCCCGGTTCACTTCCGGTGTGTTGCGTTTTGCGCCTCGGGATGCGGACCGAAGCGCATCCGGTTGCGCTAACGCGGCGCGTCATAAGACGCATTACGCGGCAACGCGATACGTCGCGCTTACGCGACACGTCACGATGTTGTGTTCGATCGCGGGAGTTGCGCTAACGGAACGTTTCCCGGTGCGCGGATCGGGTCGCGGCACCAAATTGAGCTAACGGGAAGCTACCCGGTGCGCGGACCGGTAGCGAAACAAAAAAAATTATTAAAAAAAAATTAAAGACATAAAAAAATTAAATTAGATACATATAAAATATATTTTTCCTTTAAAAGAAGAAAATATTTTACACCATTTGATATTTGCTATTAAAAAACCATTGAAATTCACTGAAAAAACCATAGGTTATAGACTATATATAGTTAGGAATTAGCATTTACAAACCCTAGAAAATTCACTGAAAAAACCATAGGTTATAGACCATATATAGTTAGGAATTAGCATTATCAAAACCTTATTTTACTCACACAAAACCAGTGAAATTCGCATATATAGTTAGTTGCACTAACTATATATCGCGCACCCGCAATCCACTGCTGATGATGTCACATATTACATCATTCATGACATGGTCAGTGACATCACTGATGACATCACTGATGACATCTCAAATGACATCACTGATGACATCACTGAAGACATCATATTTGACATCAATGATCACATCACTGATGATATCATTAATGTGATAATACAATGCATCTCCTCACACTCTAATATAACCTCTGTTACACCCAGTGTTAAATACAGAGTATAATTTTTGAAACCATGGACACACCAATACTAGTTACTACATACGCACTCACTGATTCCTACGTCTACACACACATTCACTCATTCACCCATACAATCATTCATACATACAATCACTTATCTTTACAACACTATCATATGCACTCATACACCTATACAGACACTCACACTCTGCCACTCATCCATGGAGTTACTCACACACCTAGTCAGTCCTGTAAAGAATCAATCACACTTCCATTTTCTCATCTTTACAGTTAAACATAGAACACCTTACATTTTCAAACATATACCAACACATACTTACTCTCTTATACAATCACTGATACAAGTACACATTGATCTGCACAGAGTCACACACCTCCCAGCCAGCCACACACACACTCAGTCTCCCATACAAATACTTGGGCAACCAATCAATAACCAATATAGCCACTCATATAGCTACTGATCAACACATGCAGCAGCTTGCACAACAACAGACATACTGATGCACACTTTCAAACAGTTTAGTCACTAACCCATGCATTCAGTAAGACGCATTTAATCACTCACTCATACAGTCAGTCACGCACCTACTAAAACCTTCATTCAGACACTTATACATACACTCATTCTTCAATATGTAAAACATATTTAAACTTTACAGAAACAGACAGTCACTGGATGATGTCAACCCGTCCAATTTCATTCTCAGTCAAGATGTACAGAGCTTCACCCAGATGAAAAGTTGTACTTATTAGATGCATGAAAGGATAAGCCTATACATTCAACCAGTGGCTGTTGGTGTCAGGCCAACCAGCCAATAATAATCTGTGGATTAAGTGACATTTTGAATGGGACCAATAGAGTCCAACTATATCTTCCGTCAAGTTTACTACTCTATCATGGTAACCAGTATCTCGCAAACGTACTGTCTATCTTCTTCCTTCATGTGCTGTCATGCATTTGTTAGTACTATAATGGTCTATGTAACTATTCATGATGGAAATAGAGAGAAGGGGTAATGCACCCAGATATTGTGCACTTCTGCGTGTAATTGAGGATATTTTTAGTGACTACTTGTCCTCGTCAATGGGAGACCCCTTCCCCATTTATTTCGAAACTGAGAGATGGGTCTGAACAAGTATGAGTATTTGTAGTCTATTTGAAGTTAAATCATTTTAGACTATATATAGTTAGGAATTAGCATTTGTTTTTTTATTTTTTATAAATTTAAATTTTATTTTTTATAAATTTATATTTATTTAAATATAAATATAATTCAGTAGTTTTATTTGATCAGGACTCTTTAACTCTTCAGTGTCTTTCCAAGCAAGATACAAACTGTAGGCCTCCAAACTCCAGGTGAGTTTGTTCTCAGGGTTTTCTACTCCTGCCCATCTTTCTGTTACCTCCCACACGATGAATACCTACTTTATTTCCCTACAATGTAGGTGGAATTATGGCTATTCCACACCACATTACAAACCATAACATCAGCACCATAGGCGTGTGTCCACTCCTTAGAACATCTGCCCATGAAGAGTGCTTAAGGGGTTACTTAACCCTTGCTAGATATGATTTGTGGCAAGGATCAGGGCTAATTATTTCTGCCCCGCTCCAGGGAGCCTCTCTATACTATCATTATTCCATTTACAATACATCATTCCAAGATGGAGCGTCTGCAGACACAGGACGCCCGTGACTCAGAAGTTCCGACAAATACGAGGGTACATACCTCCGTCCCCAAATCAAAATAAGGAGGGCATCTTTCTCATCTCGGCTGCCCGCACCGACTGAAGATTTGTCCAGACAACCATTGCAAGTAAGGCCTCCTATGACGCCTAACATACCCGCAACATCCCACGTAAACCGTACCCCTTTTTAATATATACGCAGCATACATTTAAAAACCTTATTTTCACCCTTGACTGTAATATCTTTCTCTTCAGAAATACCTCTTTTCTTAGAATACGAGTCAGACGTTTCTTTGTGACTCCTGTTAAACTCTTAAGGTATGGACCAAACATACGTCCCTAATGATATAATAACACTGAAAAGTCGTCCAGGCACTCGATAAAAATATGGGCTTTTTCTTTCTCTTTTACCAATTACGTAGAGAAACAACGATTTATAATTGCTCTACTGTAAGCTAACTTACCCCGCGGGTAGGGTGAAGGGCTGCACATTAAACATAATGCCATGAATAATCCACCATGTATGTGTGGTTCCCCTGAATCAGTATCACTAAGACGCTCACTTTTCCTTAATAATGCCTGTTTTTGGATTGGATCTGTATGGGCAGTATTCTATACATTGGTACATCCTTTCGAGGCATCACAGAATGGAATTAAAGTTTCCATGCACCTATAGAAACACCTAAGGTAAAACAATTTTTTCAGTCAACATAAGGGTCCTTCCATACCATCGAGGAGTATTTGTCTTCTATATATTTATAAAAACGCACAAAAGCTTATAAAATATACATGCTAATGTTTTGACAACATTTGTATGTTTTTGTCTCTATGTATGGATCCATGCCTATCGTTCCCATCAAAATTACAAAATAACCGTGTGTACATTTATTAATTGCTTTATCTCTGTGTTATTTCTATTTATGTCACTGTTGCCTGACTATGATGGACTCATATATGTGATATATTCTACTGATATCCTTTTCCTTCCCCCAAATTCCTGATGGAATTAACACTTCATAATACAATTTTTTTTCTATCTTACATCAGTTAGACCTTATGATCTCAATACCACTCCTTTTCCCTTATCTCATTTCTAAATGTTATTTTTTTCCCCTCGGGTGTCAAACTTATTTGGACTCATGTCTACAATATACATATCTTCTTCTTCTCTTATTCTTTTTACCCTCCTCACTTCTACTGACCTAAATTCCCTTTGTGTACAAACTTGACCTTGATGTCAAAACGGTTGTGCACTATTTATGCATGTCAATCGTGCTGATGACATTTGATTTAAGAGCCCTGAGGAATCCCCAGGCTGAAAAGCCAACTTAAGGGAGCGATACATGTTTTGGCTGTGTTACAAATCTCTTGCCTACTGTTTGTATCTTGCTTTGAAAAACTCTAAAGAGGTAACGAGTCCTGATCACATATAAAATACTGGATTCAATAAAAGGGTTTAACTCCAAATAGACTAAAAAGATTCTTACTTTTTCAGACACATCTCTCAGTAACTCTGTATGATGCCTGGCTCCATTAGAGATTGTTGTTAAAATTCAGTTCACTAAGTTGAACAGACGATATTGAGGTTGGCCAGGGAGAACACTTAAAACGATGATCTTACTTTAAAAATATGAATCAAAAAGGGGTATATTGACATTGTAGTGCACATGTATCTTATCCAGCCTGCCGAGACTGTAAAATTGGTTATTGCAATGCTGCTGCCACATTCCTGCATTTATGACAAAAATAAGTGCAGTTCGAACACATAAGCAGTCGAGAATTAAAAAAGTCAAATGTATACACTGATCATCAAGCAATGTGCCATTAACTGTAGACAATCCCAAATCATAAATAGTAACTCTTAAAAATCTAAGGGGTCAATTAGGATGGCAGTCAGAAAACCATTCCGACCGCCGTGGTAGCGGAATTTAACCCTCCGCTAGTACCGGTGCAAAACCAATGGTCTGATTAGGATCAACCTCCAGAAAAATCCGACCGTGGAGGACCGATGCCACGAAAGACCGCGGCGGTCGGATTTGCTGGGGAAAGACCCAAAACTGCCACATAGCCAGCGGATTAATCGCACATCAAGTTAGTATACAATTGCTTTGACAGTGGAATGATCTGCTGTTTCCGACCACCGCAATCGAAGTAGTGATGAATGGGAGAGCCAGCAGAAGGCTTGTTGTATTCCCACCGCCACTGTCGCTCCGGAACAGTCATGGCGGTTGACAAAAAAACACACCACAAGGCCACAAAGTCTGGCCATGAACCTGGCCTGCCCCCCCCAAAAAAACACAGCCCAATGACACATCCACAAAGCAACTAAAAAATACAAATCCCAGGTCAACCCACACAACACACCTGACAGAAAGACTTCATTTTGACCCTCCCACATAGCCAAGTATGAAAACAACCCCTTCCCTGACCAGAATCCTTTGCAATACTCTACTACTGAAGGGCCCAACCCCACAGCACAAAGCAGAGGCACATCACCACACATCTCAACAGCACAACAACGCATACACACACACCACACACATTACCACCACCACCTTCACAACTGCACTTTCCACACATCTGCACACCATCTCAGAGAAGAAAATGCCCAAATTGACTGACAATGAGTTGTCAGTGATGGGTAGATGAGGTAAACATTCGTTTGGAAGCCTGGTCCAACAGACACCACAAGCCAGAAAAACACAAAAGTGGGAAAGAATAGTCAGCAAAGTCAATGCAATAGGGACCATCCCCCGCTCCAAGAAGGAGATCAGGAAGCGTGCAATGACCTTAAGAGCAAAGTGAAAGAGAGGAACAACAAGAACATTAAGCTGGCTCAGTTGACTGGCAGTGGCCCTCCCGTTCCACCATGAACATTCACAGAATGGGAGGAGAAGGTGCTTGCCACACTGCATCCAGAGAGTCTCACCGGAATACCTCGGGGAGTGGAGGCTGGTAAGTGGCAACACAATTCTACAATTACACTGCTATAGACTGTCTTGCACAACTACAAAACTACACCTCCTAGACCCAAATGCATGCATGTGCACCACACTCTCTCCAAAACATGTCCCACAGATCCCACATCCACTCCCTCTGATACACCCCAAAGGTAGCTAGCAATATTACCATGGGGGCATGTTCACAGGCAGCCAGCACTACAAATCCCACCAGTCACCCCGGTCCCAAAGCTGAGCAAGATGAAACACACCACCCCCCACCCTCAACCATATGTCAGCCATTGCATTGCTCACCTTCACCTAACAGGTAGGTAGCCATCTTAACAGGGGCAGTGTGGGTGGGAAGACTGCACTACAACTACCACAATGCCCCCTATCCCAAAGCCCAGCAGGATGGAGCACTCCCCCTACCCCAACAATGTGTCCGCCGTTGTATTGCTCACCTTTACCTAACAGGTAGGTAGACATCTTAACAGGGAGGGGGAGCGTGGGTGGGATGACTGCACTACAACTCCCACCAGGCCCCCTGTTCCAAAGTCCAGCAGGATGGCGCACCCCCCACACGCCCAACCATGTGGCAGCTATTGCAGTTCTCTCTTCAAACTCACAGGTAGGTAGCCATCTTAACAGGGAGGGGGGTATGGGTGGGAAGCCTGCACTCCAACTCCCACCAGGCCCCCTTGTCCCACAGCTCAGCAGGATGGAGCACTCCCCCACTCTCCACCCCCAACCATGTGGCAGCTATTGCAGTGCTTTCTTCAAACTCACAGGTAGGTAGCCATCTTAACAGGGAGGGGTGTTTGTGGGTGGGAAACGTGCACCACAACTGCCACCAGGCCCACTTGTCCCCCACTCGCAACCATGTGCCAGACATTGCATTGCTCACCTTCACCTAACAGGTAGGTAACCATTTTAACAGGGAGGGGGTTGTTAGTGGGAAGCCTGCACTAAAACTCCCAACAGGCCCCCTTGTCCCACAACTCAGCAGGATGGAGCACTCCCCATTCCCACAACCATGTGGCAACAATTTACCTCAACTGTGTCCCAGAACAGGTAGGTAGACAGTGTATGCACCCTGCTATTCCTCTAAAAAAGCATGTATCCATATGACCATGCCAGCCCTCACACGTCATCCAACTTGGCATAGATCCAATTGGCACTTCCAGTTTGCAGACAGAAAAGCGTATGTAACTGTCACGGTAATTAAAGTGTGACCACCAAGTCACATGTTAAAGAAATTCAGAGCAAAACATGCACAGCACTGAATGCCATGTGTAAGTGCCATGGGTGCAGAGCAACCAGGCCCATAGCAACACAAAACATGCCTGGACAGTTGGTAAAAGAAAGTAAAGTACATGATATGACAAAGGTATGCAGTAGAATTCAATAACAAGTCCTAGCTCAGATGTAATGTCTTCCATGAAGAGTAAACAATAAAAAAGCCTCACACAAAGTTGTCGTGCTGCTAGTCATTGGATGACGACATGTCCTTGTAATCACACAATCTGTATGTGGAACATGGTATCTATTGACCTGTCATACCATGGACAAGTAATGTATGTACCTCAACATCATGTCATGATGCTCATTACTGTGCAGCCAAAGAAAGTGATATCAATGTATACTGTGTAGTGCATTACATGAAACATCCAAATATCTAACACCAAGCTTGTGTAGTGCACTTCAATAACCATTTCACCTCTGTCCAACAGGAGACCAACAAAAGACTGTAGCAGAAGAGAACACTGACCTGCAGAGCCAGTATCCCCCCTGGAACATGGACCCTCGGATTCAGACTTCTTCAGTTTCTCGGATGCAGAGAACAAACCTAGCCCATCAGGAATGCCAGGGTGCACCACTTCCCCGGCCCCCACTGTGCCCACTACCACCACCTCAGCAACAACAACCCCCCTTACCTCTGCTGCAATGGCCTGGCGTCCTCAACCACCACCACCACCACCAGTGCTGTCTGCAACACTCTCTCTGCCCCAGAGGATACCAACACCATCCAACAATCTGAGGAGGGCAGGGAAAGTCTGCTGGTATGTCGAGTGGGAACATCACAGGCCCGGGACATCAGAGCAGGTGGAAGGGCAACTGGGGGACAAAATTGACAGGACACTGGTGCCGAAGCCCTGGCCAACATTGACCGAGTCCTTGAGACATATGAACAAACCCAGGGACAAATGGGCCAGGTATTGAAAGAAGTGCGTGAGCTCCGACTGCTGCTGAGGTCCATGGACATGAGTAGGGGCAAAATCGTGGACCTCATCAGTCAGCTTGTGGGTGTTCTGAGGGACAGACATGCGGACCAAAGTACAGCTCAACCTCCCTCCAGTGGATCGCAGGACGTTACTCCCACCACCTTTGTTGAGGCCACAGAGAGAGGTGAGATGGAACAGGATGACTCCTTAGATGCCGCTGAGCCCGCAGCAGTGGCCTCCCCTGGAAAACGCAAAAGGGGTAATTCGCGAAACCCTACAGGAGGATCATGTGGCAAAGTACCAGCCTACACGCAAGTCAAAGAGCCAGTCATGATGGCACGTCTCTTCACCTTGACATTGACTTTTTTGACTATCCCTACCTACACTGCCATGTTGATGGCAGCCATCTGTTGGACTGTGTCACCACATCAATTTGGCGACTGATCTATTATCTCATCTTCCATCACAGGCAACTCATTGATTCACTTTGCCCCATCTTTTCAAACACCACTTGTCTCTCACAAACAATCTTTGTAAATAAACACCCTTTACAAGCCTATGTCTTTGTGTTAGCTCCAGGTTTATCACATGATGTACAATGTTGACTCTGAACCCAATGTACCTGAAGCTAGGCTTGTGACGAGGGATTGAGAAGCTTAAGGGACCTAGAAAGACATGAGAAAATGACATTTACTTGTCAGGTGATGGATTCTCAGCCAGTACAAAGCACTAGCCATCAAGGCACACAGCCAGCTCACATTGCAATAAGAAACAATATCAACATATTCATCATGTGGCTGGGCATGACTACACTGTGCCACAAATATCAGCCATCAACAAAAGGCAGCAGCCATAAAGCTCCCGTAGGTCTTTCCACAACCATCAAAGATGGCAGACAATTTCACTGTTGTACAATGTCACTCACACTCAAGGGAAGTAGTGGTTGATGAGCTGTTGATGCAGGTAGACACCGTTTTCCTCTCAACTATCCTTGTCATTGGACATGTGTGGGTTTGCAGGCGGGGGTATCTGTTGCTCATCATCATCCAGAAGCAGGGGATCTCTTTGCGCAAGGCCAGGTTGTGAAGCATGCAGCATGCAACTACCCTCTGACACCTCTTTTGGGGAGAGCAGAGTAGTGCACCTCCCCTCTTGTGCAGACACAGGAATCTAGACTTCTGAAGACCAAAGGTAAGCTCCACCACACAACGAGTCCTCCCATGGGCCTCATTGTAGCGGACTTCACTCAGGGTCCTTGGATTCCTCAATGAGCTCAGCAACCAAGACCAGTTGGGATAGGTATGAGATACTAAGACCAATTTTGTTATATAAGTGTGTCATAGGACATCATGTCACACATACAGCACGCTACTTGACTCTGCATACTCACCTATAATATATGCTCGCTTTGAATGCAGATTTGCCATCAGCTGTGGTACGATGCTGTAATACAGTATGTAGGAGTCATGTGCTGATCCTGGAAATTTATAAACAGAACAGTGGTCCTTAACACATTTAATAGCTAGAATTTAGTGAGGTATAGTCAACAATGTGTACTGTAGAACAAAAGTAGTGTCCAGCCGGACACAGTATTTATTTTGTATAGTCATATACTACAGTTTAAACAAAAGGGAAGGAAAAATATTCAGGCAAAAACAAAACGGATGCTGATCAAAAGGAATAGAGTATGTCAAAGCTATCCATAAATAGTTAACACACAAATCAAACACATTGGTAAAAAAGTGTGTAACTATTCAACTGGTCAACGGCGTTTTGATCACTAGAAAACTATTGATGGGATCGTCATCAGGACTGTAATACATATGCCTGAAAGTAAATTGCAAGCCTGTGGAAGTAATGGGGGAGAAAAGGCAAAAGAAACTTATGCAAGCAATGTGAATGGACAATGCACATTTGGTCGCCTCGAAGGTAAGATGAAAGGGGACTTATGTCAATTCAATACCCCTATGAGATGTGTCAAACATCTTACATCTTGACTGACAACTCCAACAATAATAAGCCAGAAACCACAGCTTGCAGCACACCTTGATCTAAATTATTTGGATACGTGTCCAGTATGTACATAGTGAGTATCCCCAAAACAGATTCTGACTATGTGAATGTCAAATTGTACATTCCAACATGTCACTAGCCCTGAGAGTAGTTGACACAGCACATGTCTGAAACTGCAACACTGCTGGCTTCTACGTAGCTGCTGTCCCTGCCATACCTTCTTACGTGATTTGGAAAGGCGACCCATTGCCAACACAATGAGTAGTGTGTGCATAAAGCTCAAGTATAAACATTATTTCAGCAATCTACACAGTGAAATAGGCACATTACATAGCCAGTCCCTCATTACTATGGGTTGCTTAGCCATCTCACACATTGACATGCGTACAAATTTGAGAGTCCATCACACAACAGTTCTGTGTACATGCACAACAACATCATAAGTGACAAGTGAGGGTGTACATGCCAATGTATGTAATCCTGTGCACAATCTGGCGGCATGATTCAGAGTAGGTGTCTATTGTTCAATGCTGAGAACTGGCCATTGCCATTGCTACTGCCACAGTATGATGTGTCCATAGATGCCAAAAGCGTGTACTGCCAATGCAATCACGGACATTGACACCAATTGAAAGATGCACAATTATAGCCCCTGCGTAGTGACACCGCCAATGCCCATGCCCCTACAGCCAATGGCAACCGCATTTGAGGTAGTGAAATGCACATTTGAAAATCGCAGTAGGCATGCTCCACCACCACAATCACGGCCATTAGCACCAATGTAAAGCTGCCAAATCGCGATACCGACCACCTGGCCCCTGCAGTGTGTCACCGCCAATGCCCATGCCCCTACAGCCAATGGGAACTACCATCGCGGTAGTGAAATACTCATTTGAAAATCGCGGTAGGCGTGCACCGCTACCACGGTGGCAGTCATTGGATGCAATTGAAAGATGCACTATTGCGGTAGCGACTGCCTGGGCCCCGCGGTGTGACACCGCCAATGCCCATGCCCTTACACACAATGGGAACCGCAAGCGCCGTAGAGAAATGCACTTTCGAAAATCGCGGTAGGCGTTCACCACTACCGCGGGGCCCATCATTGGATGCAATTGAAAGATGCACAATTGCAGTAGGGACCGCCTAGCCCCCGCGGTGTGACACCGCCAATGACCATGTCCTTACAGTCAATGGGAACCACAATCGAGGTAGGGAAATGCACTTTTGAAAATCATGGTAGGCATGCTCCACTACAGCAGGGCTGGTCATTGGCCACATTTGGAAAAAGCTGACCTGGAACACCAATTGCAGCAGCTGAGTACCACTGAAACCACCCCCGGGGGTTATATATGTCTGGGAGAAAGCCACTCATTTCCACTGCATCTAGACTCTGCTGACTGACACTCTTCAACACCAACTGCTGCTGTTCCTGTCTCTTTGACCCAGTGATGGTGAGAACTGAGAACATCAAGGCCTGTCCCTTCACCACAGAGGAGCTGGAGGTCCTAGTGGACGAGGTGCTATCACAGTATGGGAGGCTATATGGTGCTCCTGATGTAGTGGTAAGTGTTTCTGAGTGAAAGTTGGAGAGTGCAAAGAGTTCACACATGAAGTTGATCTGCTATAGTATGTGCCTGTGAGTGCAAGTTTTTGTGATACAATGCCTAGCATGCTGACTTCCGGTTGAATGGGGTTTGTAGCCTAATTTCCACCGATCCCTGGCTGCATTTCAGGATGAGAGGGACATGCAGTGTTTTTGCAGCCATACAGTAACACTGCTGGTTTGTAAAGTTGAAGTCAGAACAAACATTGCCTGTGCTAATGGATGTCAGAGTCAATGAGGTTTTCACATGCTCATTTGTGAAATGTACAAATTTATTTCGTCCAGAGGGTACTGAAGCATATGTGTCCACTTTTAGTATTGCCACCATGGATATGTAAGCATTATGCACAAGATTGAAATGCCTGAGGGTAACACTCTTGGTGGAAATTCACCTATGATACATCAGATTGATGGAGTTCTGAAACATCCTCTCATATTGTAGATGCATGTGAATGTTCTGATGGCCCACGTTTTACCTCAATGTGAGTCCCTCTAGCCTGCATAGATACTGCCCAATTTGACAGGGACCCATCAGTAAATGGACAGTGAGACATATGTGTTGTCTACCACCCTATTCATCAATGAGGTATCTTAGGCATGAGGACTGCACAAGACAGACCTTGTGAGAAGGGTGTGAGAATGTAAGATCATAGCCCTAAATGTGACCTCCATGACACAGTGAGCCATTCACAGATCAAGGACATTGAGGGGTGTTTAGTGTTGGTCACAGTCAGTCTGCCCCGACATATCATTTCCAATGTAGAGTATGTCTTGCTCCCTCACATATTGCATCACAGATGAGGGCCTTCTTCACATTGCTTTCTGTGCTGGCATTCTGCATGTGTATGAGATTGCCAGGGACTGTGTCCATCTTCATACCTGCATGCATTTATATACGATTATCTGATCCTAATGTACTATGTGGCATGCTGAATGGCCTCTGCTAAACATATCTGAATAGCTGTGCTAAGTTTGTGCATGCTCCTGTACTGAGATACAGTGGTACATAACCCAGTGTCACTGAAACTTCCTCTTCTTGTCTCACAGGCCTGCAGCTTAAAGTCCACCAGCGTAAGGCCTTATGGAGGGCCATTGCATGCAAGGTACGGGGTCTGGGTGTCTCCAAACAACGGCACGCACACTGTCACCAGAGGTGGGATGACATCTGCCGGCTGAGCAAAAACGTGGCAGAGATGATGCTGGGGCTTATTCCTCGGACTGGAAGGTTGGCACGCAGGACCATGACACCGCTAATAGCCCGCATCTTGGCAGTGACACAGCCAGAGCTGGGTGGACGTTTGAGTGCCCATTAGCAGCCATACAGTAACACTGCTGGTTTGGAAAGTGGAAGTCAGAACAAACATTGCCTGTGCTAATGGATGTCGGAGTCCATGAGGTTTTCACATTCTCATTTGTGAAATGTACAAATTTGTTTCGTCCAGAGGGTACTGAAGGATGTGTGTCCACTTTTAATATTGCCACCATGGATATGTAAGCATTATGCACAAGATTGAAATGCCTGAGGGTGACCCACTTGGTGGAAATTCACCTATGATACATCAGATCGATGTACCTCTGAAACATCCTCCTGGAAGGTTGGCATGCAGGACCATGACACCGCTAATAGCCCGCATCTTGGCAGTGACACAGCCAGAGCTGGGTGGACGTTTGAGTGCCCATTAGCAGCAAGCTGGGGGTGAGTATTCTGATAAGGGTGACTTTGGGTGTGAGTACCTGCATGTGTCCCAAGCCTGAGTCAGTGCGGAGCTCTGTGTTGTTTCAAGTGTTATGCAATGGCTTGTAAGCGACCTCTGTGATGAGTGCAGCTGTCATGCATTTGTGCTACATGTACTTTTTCATGTGTTTAATGTAATGACTCTTGACATTGCATGCTGAGATGTGGCCTTATGGCATGGGCTGCATTAGGGGAGTCATGGACATCACCGGGCAGTGAACAGCAGTGTGCCTCATCTTAGTATGCTTTTGTTGATGTGTGCAGTGCCTGACCTCAAAATTGTGAAAACTACACATCTGACACCAATGTGCAATGGTTGTTGTGCTTCAAAGCACAACCTGGTGGTCCTCAGCAGCTCATGGCTGTAGTACAAAGACATTCTGGAGTCAGTTTCTGTGTTTTCCCCGTAAAGTGACTCCATATGTGACTGTGACAACATGTTGAGATGTACATCTATCTCAACTACAGGCACGTAGGTATGCTTACAGAGATCAGTATGTCAGGTTACATGAAGACACAGGCAAGCTATTTGGCTGTGTTAACATCACATGGGTCATTAATGCCAAGTATGCATGTTACCATGCATCTTCTGAGTTTTAAGGTTGCACATGCAGACTGCACAGGGTCATGTGCAACAAGGGGGTATCATAATCTAGTTGTGTGCTTTGCTTGCATACGATGTCTGTGAGTATGGCACTATACTGAACCTACGTCTCTGTCTATTGCAGCATCTATTGAGGGCACAGAAGGACAGAGGATGGACACCAGTGGTGAGGCATCTTGAACAACTGCTACAAGTGAGCTCACTGACACTGACGTGGCCAGTGCCTCGGAGGGGGACAGGAGTGCCGTTGAAGAATCACACCCAGAAACACCAACCTCATCATCATTTGATGCCAGCGGTGAATCCTCGATGTTGGCGGGCACAGGGAGTGGAAAACCTTCATCTTCTTCCATCACACAACGTTCAGTGCCCAACCTCCGGGCTACTAGCACTCGTGCTGCCTGTGCCCGCAGCAGTAAGTAGGATAGAGTGTCCTCTCCCTCAGGCACCGCTGCCCCTGCACCTGTCTCCCCTGCTGCCCTCAGTGTTAAGCCGGTGGACCTTTTGCGCCAGCTGTGTGTGGGTCAGACTACTCTCCTGAATGCCTTCCAGGATCATGACAAGAAGTTGGCACAGGTAGTTGCCTTCATGGAGGGGATTCATTCTGACATGGGTGGGCTATACAGAACTGTCCAGTCTTTGTCCTCCACTGTGACTGCAGCCATTCAGCTGTCACAGGCTCAGAGTCCAGCTCCAGTCCTTTCAGCAACCACAATGCCAGTGGCAACATCTGACGAGAGTGATCACACACCACAGCCTCAGGCTCAAACTACTCAACACGCAGTACACAACAGCAGCACTCCAAGCGGACCAGAGCTCAGACACAATCCCAGAGATAAAAAAAACTGGCAGACAGGAGTGCAAAGGCAAAAGCACTTCAGGTTACCTCCAGGGGCATCAGGCAAAGAAGAAGGCCTCAGGCTCACATGCATCCAAATCAGTCCCATCCAAGGAAACACCTGTCCCCAAACCTGCTCCCAAAACTAAACAATCAGCTGCCCTGCCTGCTGTGCAACTGGTGCCTGCAAAGTGTCCACAGAAACTGCTCTCTGATGCAGAGTCAACCAGAACCACAACTTCCCCCCACACCCTTGTGAAGCTGGGACAGGAGGGCAATGTGGGGATTCACCTGGTCAAAAACGGATTCAGTGTAAAAGTCAAGGCCAGGCCAAGCGTACCACCAGATCCACCAAATCCCCACAGGGAGGGCCACCACCTGCAACTGATGCACCTTTGTTGGAGAGTGAGGCTTTTGTGCCCGCCCCACTTCCTACTCTTACCAAGATAATTCTTAGCTATCGAATCCCCAAGAAGTGGAGAGGCAGCCTTCCACAATCACCCTCACACACTGTGTCTCACTGCATCGTCTCCTCCTCCCCGTTCCACGATGGCACCCCGTCCAAGCAGCCCTCCCTCTCCAAAAGCCACTGATGCCTCTACCTCAGCTGGCCCTCCCTTTCCCAGGTCCAGTCCTCCAGCGGTCCGCGACAATAAGCCACCTCCCAGTTCAACTGACAGTCAAGTCTAAGGCAAAGTCCCCCTCCCAATGCCCTTTCTCCCACTGCGGTGCCTGATTGCCCATCTATATCCCCAGAGCTGTGGTGATTCCCATAGCAGTGTACGGTGTTATCCATTCCCTGTTCAGGTTCTCATGCACACATGTACATACTTTGCACTATGGACTGGCCAATGGCCTTGCTGTTTGTCACTTTGGATGCCCATTCCCTGTGCAGGTTCTCATGCACACATGTACATACTTTGCATGATGGACTGGCCAATGGCCTTGCTGGTTGTCACTTTGGAAGCCCATTCCCTGTGCAGGTTCTCATGCACACATGTACATACTTTGCACTATGGAATGGCCAATAGCTTTGCTATTTGTGACTTTGGATGCCCATTCCCTCTGCAGGTTCTCAATCCA
Organism: Lissotriton helveticus; assembly: GCF_964261635.1. Classification (NCBI taxonomy): domain Eukaryota; kingdom Metazoa; phylum Chordata; class Amphibia; order Caudata; family Salamandridae; genus Lissotriton; species Lissotriton helveticus. The sequence continues at coordinate 512,695,911 of NC_136061.1, read as the reverse complement.
CACATGTACATACTTTGCACTATGGACTGGCCAATGTCCTTGCTGGTTGTCACTTTGGATGCCCATTCTCTGCGCAGGTTCTCAATCCACACATGTACATACTTTGCACTATGGACTGGCCAATGTCCTTGCTGTTTGTCACTTTGGATGCCCATTCTCTGTGCAGGGTGTCATGCACACATGTACATACTTGAACTATGGACTGGCCAATGGCCTTGCTGGTTGTCACTTTGGATGCCCATTCCCTGTGAAGTTTCTCATGCACACATGTTCATAATTTGAAGTATGGACTGGTCAATGGCCTTGCTGTTTTTCACCTGGGATGCCCATTCCCTGTGCAGATTCTCATGCACATATGTACTCTGCGCCTTGTTGCAAGGGGGCCGGCATTACGAGTAGGATTGTGTTTGTGCAGGAAGGAACACGTTCCTGCATAAAAATAACTCTTAAAAGCATTTATTTTTCTATCTGTGTTGCATAACACTTAATGTAACAAGTCAGTAAAGTAAAATCTGAACTTTATGGGGTAAACACTACTATATAAAACCAAGGGCTCCCTTAGGAATCTAGTAATTATGGCAACCCCTCCATTCAAGGTACCTGGAGGAATGAGCAGCAGAGCTCAGGCCCCTGCACTATCACTTATGACCTTTGTTTGGGCAATTGGAAGTGCTGCACCAGTGTTAGCACACTTAGGACGGGCAGCACAGTGCCACAAGCCATTTTGCTGTGCTGAGCTGCATAATTTTAAAAGCTCAGGGATGTGTTGTATTTACAACAATATGAAGTGTCTGTGTGCTTTCACCTGCACTGGCAAAAAAAAGTGTGCCTACATTGCAGGGATGATTGTTTTTTGTGCAGTAACAGATAACAATCATTGATAGCATCTTCCTCTTTCAATGCATGCTGCACACTGCAGCACCCCTAGAAAGAGGAAAAATTGAGAAAATATAAAAATATTTTTCCTTGTTGCGCCACTCCTATGCCTCCTGTTAGGTCCCATGAATGTTGCGTGGGAACACGCACAGCATCAACCAAGAAACAACATTTTCATGCAGAATAATGTGCGAAAGGGTGTGTACAAGTCCATAAAAAATCACGCCAGGTGACTTTATGTGTCCTTGTAAATATGAGCAAGTCCATTACACCACGGGTGCATCAAAAAAATTGATGCACCGGTTGTGCAATGGGCATGTAAATAGGGCCCTTAGCAAAGAGACACTAACATACACGATTTTGCCTTTAGGGACTATAAGCATGGTCCTTAATAAATGCTATTGACCCAACAAAGCATTAATTGGCATGAAACATGTAGACTTTGGAAGAGGGACCACCAAACGACTAAAGTTCAACTGGTCATCTTAATTTTTTTTTAACCTCGGCATAGATCCCCATTGATTAAAACAGATGCATTTGAGAATTCTTTGTAAATTTTCAACAATTTCTTCACTTATCACGCTTAAAAACCCACCAACAACACTGATGCATGAACACCAATTATGGCAGTTAGACGTGCCCCAGTCTTAGAGTGAAGCCAATAAGCATTGACCACCTGCCTAGAGGGGAGCTGCACTTGACAATCAGTGACGGCTGGTAATATTTCAAAGTGGTAGGGCGTAAAAGTTGGGGATGGGTGTTACATTGTGAAGCGAGCAAGCCTGAGCAATATAGAGGGGGTTCTCTCCACCCTCAGAGAACATTTTGAAAAAAACATGTGGCAAATTGTCTTATTACAGCGTTATTCTATAGCTTACACCTGACAAAAGCTGTATGAATTAGTCAAGGCTGGAGGATGGGGAGGAGTCGTTCATTGCACATCAAAAAGTGTTGTTTTCATTTCACCGTGACTCTTTTTACAAGGTATGTGGTAATGTTGTACATGCAATGTTAACTGTAAGAATAGCTGAGAAACCACAGCGTTGTGCAAAGAGATTTATCAGGCAGTCTGAAGGTACTTTAAAAAGATATTGGTATCGCAGCAGGCATCATGTGGGGCCTGCAGTCAGTTCCTCTCGCGCCCTGTGCCACTATCTGTGATCTATGGCTCGCTTGACTAGCTGCAGGCATTCATCCTTCTTAGTCTCTTCCTTTAGAACGTCCATTGATAGCAGCAGGGGGCACAATTTCGCCACGATGCAGCAGACATATTCTTCAGTGTCGGCTGGCTCTTCTTCCTCTTTTGTTGTCGCGGCCCTTGGATATCAAGACAAAAAATTGGCTGTGTTTCGAGACCCTGGTTGATATTCCACTGGACAATTATAGCCCTATAGTTGCATCAGTTTTTTGATTCTGGATGGCGGTTTGGACGACGTACTTGAGAACCGACCAGGAGAGGTTTGTGATCCGTGGTTACTACAAAAGGGTTGCCGTACACGTCGAGATGGAAGTGTTAGCACCCCCAGTGAATCGCGATAACCTCCTTTTCTATCTGGGAAAACCGCTGTTCCGCGTCTGTTACAGAGCGGCTGTCGAAGGCCACAGGCGCCCAGTCCTCCTCAACTCACTCCTTCCATTTGGGTGCATGTGTGAAAGGGGGCCCTTCCAATACAAAGGGTTCAATCGGGGGAATGGTTGACATCTTGTGTGCAGGAGCCTCAGTGCGCAAGAGCACACCCCACACAGAGTTCCCCAAACACTGTCCAATGGCAGACTAGTCACCTGCTCCAGACAGGGAAGGCTGTAGAGCGCCCCCAGTCCCCTGACGAGACACACGCTTTAGGCCCCACTGGCCACTGCAAGGCTGGGGCTGCACCATCAATCAGGGAGCCTGTATGACGCACAAGCTCGGCCCTACCGGCCACTGTGCCGCTGTGCCAGCAAGAAAGTGTTCCAGGCACGTAGGCGTGGGATTGTATGCCGCCAGACGGGGTGCCGTGACAGCAACCAGATGGTCCTCACCTTAGAAAAAGTCTGTGGGGTCACCACACTGGGTGCTATCACCGCCGTTCAGGAAACCGCGGCCAAAACCTCATTGCTGACAGGCGCGGACCGCCGTTGACCGTGGCACAAGCACCACAGGGCCTGGAATGCCCGAGCATGGCCTCCACAGAGCTGGAGTGTGGGGGCATGCCCACCCTCATCACCAATTGTTATGTTCCAGGCGCTCTGGGACTTGGACATACCTCGAGGCTGTGGAGGTAAGGCCTGCTATTAGAATAAACAAGGTGGAGCCAAAGTTGTGGTGTAACTGCTACCGCGTGTTCGTGTCTGCCTATGTCACGCATGCGTAAGCCCCTTTATTCCTTCTAGGTCACGTGACTCAGGAACCCACCATGAAACTGGGGAGAGAGGGGGAGATGCTGCCCACACCCTTCCTACTAAAGTAGGCTGGTTGCACCCATTCAGTCATGGCTGCAACACTACAAGATGGACTGCATACGGCACACAAAGAGCAGCACTTGAGCCTTCTGTTGCTCCCAGGACCTCTCAAAATAATTCACATGCAGTCCTAGAGTCCTCTTAAAATAAGACACAAGCAATCCTAAGCAGCATAGGAGGAGGAGTGGGTGAAAGGGTAAAGAAGGATGTGGAGCTTTTTTTTTTTTTCCGGTTTATATAGCGCCAACTCACCGGCAGGTCTCAAGGCGCTTTTGACCGAAAGGAAACATCATCTTACTCAGCAGGATGACCAAAGGGGGAACGTGCTTAGGCTAAACTCAAAGCCTCTCTGAACAGAATTGTTTTCAGAGACTTCCTGAAGCGAAGGAGGTTTCCCTCTTTGGTCTTGACTTTGGAACTGGGGAACCTGATTCAAGTCTCGGCATCGGCTCAACATCCTGTGATCCTGGTCAAAACGCTTAAACTTCCAATGTCTTCAAAGTGAATATGAACTTCTTTAATGTTATTGGTGGTCATGTACAGCGTTTAAATAACTTTAGGTCGGGCCGTTTTTGCACTATAATAAAAATAGCAAAAAGAAGAAATATCACCTCAGTCACGGCGCAAGCAGTGGGTGGACACTAATTAATGTAAATTAAGCTGTACTTGCTCCATGCACCACAAGAAGTGACACTGACTTAGTTATTTCATTTAATATACTCACTGATGATGGTAGTTTAGGTCGGCAAGTCCACCCAAGGCAACTGTGTCCTTGTGTGCTGATTGCTTAAGCCCACTAGGCAGGCAGACACTAACTTCTCTTTCCTGCAATGCCGTATTCGGGAGTCGGAACTAGAGGCCTGTGGTGTTCTTAAGCCAAACCAGTGTGCTATTACTGCCTTGTACAATAGTGCACATATAATGTACTGAGAAAAATGAAGGTCTAACTGTAAAGTGGGGGGCAACTAAAAAGTAAAGTGCTTGTCAGCAAGAGCGCAATATGTCTGTAACAATGTCAACTCTATACAACTTTGCATTTCTGTGTCATTCTTATATACAATTATTTTGGGGTGTTAGTCAATTGAATTCAATATAAATTACCCCCCCGATGCATCACTGACTTGTTTAACCCCTTCGCTGCTAGGCCTTTTCCCCTCCTGTGCTAAGCCCTTTTTTGGCCATTTGGGGTAGTGCGTGCTTAGGCCCCCGTAACTTTTTGACCACATAAGGTATCAATGCCAAATTTAAGTCCTTTTCTTCCAACATCATGTGGATTCTAAAGGTGCCGAGGGTTTGTGGATTCCCTTGGAGGGGTCCCATAAATTAAGCAAAATACAGTAAAATGTATGTTTTTTTCAGTAAAATTTGAAAAACGGGTTCCAAATAAAAGCCTCTGGGATTTTCCCTGCAAATGTTATCCAAAAAGGGTTTGTGGAGCTGAAATCAGCATTTTCCCAGCTTTTAGGGAACGACAGTCTTTTGTCAGAGAACAAACATTTTTTACACAGTTTTGGCATTTTTCTGGGACATAGCCTATTTTTGCTTTTTTTAGTGCTTTCAACCTCCTTCCAGTTAATGGTAGAAATGAGTTTGAAAGCAAAAATGGATCCTGGAAGGCTATACATTTTAAAAATGTAGACAACATTCTAAATTCATAAAGGGGTCATGTGTCTAAATCCATGAAGGTTTCTTTATAGAAACTAACAATTAAATATTGGAAAAATTGAAAATTAGTTGAAAAAAACAGCCTTTTGTCTCAACGTTTTCACCTGTAACTTCTTGTAATTTTGACATATCTTTGAAAGCAATATACCATTACATCTGTTAGACCTTCCTGGTTGTGGGGATATACAGGACTTGTAGTTTCGCCAAGAATCCGACGAACCCAGAGCCAAAATCTGAGCAGCAACTTGCAATGGTATTTTTATTATGTACCGGGTATAGAGCAATTATTTTGGAAAAATGAATACATGGAAAAATCGGTATGAAAGACACCTATGTATTTCTAAATTGGATACAAATAATAGAGTTTAGAAACAGTATATATTTCCACATTTTCAAAATGGGGAATACTCATACTAGCATGAGAATTATTGGTCATTTTTCTAAATGATTTTATTTTACACAATGTCTTTGATTTAGAAGGAAGAAATGCGTGAAAACTCAATAGGTAATAACAGTTGATTTACAAATCTGAATTACCCTAAGTCTCCCGATAAAAACGGTACCTGACTTGTGTGGGTCGGCCTTGTGCCTGCAACAGGAAACGGGGCAAAATGCAACGTGGTCATACCTCAATTTCGCAGTTAAAAATTGACCCTTTTTTGGCAAAGTGCCTAGCTGTAGTTTTTGCACCCTAGCGCTGCCAGCACCTCGGGAAACCTAGCAAACCTACACATTTTTGAAAAGTAGACACCCTGGGGAATCCATGATGGGGTGACCTGACTGCCTTCCACCAGGTTCTGTTACCCAGAATTCCTTGCAAACCTAAAAAAGCGTACAGACAAACACATTTTCCCCACATTCCTGCGGTCCCCAAAGTCTTCCGAGAAAAATGGTAACCCACTTGTGTGGGTCGGCCTAGTGCCTGCGACCGGAAACGGCACAAAACGCAACGTGGTTGCACCTCAATTTCGCAGCTCTGCCCTAAGCCCCACACTTTTTAATGTCTACATGCAACCTCTAGCAGGGATAGTCCATCCCTTCGGTGTGCGTATTGTCACCTACGCGGATGACACCCAACTGGTGGTCTCTTAAGACCACACTGAGGGGTCGTCCAACACCCTGGGCCCCTGTCTAGAGGCTGTAGCTAAGTGGATGCAATCTTCCTGTCTCAGACTTAATGGGGAGAAGACAGAGATTATGCTGCTGGGCAACCTCGCACCGACCACTCTGGCTTCCAACTGGCCCACCTGTCTTGGCTCTCCTCCTTCCCCTAAACCTCAGATAAAGAGTCTTGGAGTCTGGCTCGATAAAGCATTAGATTTCTCTGTTCAGGCCACCAGAACGCCATCTACCTGTATCGGGCTAATGAGAATGCTCCGGAAGGTGCTCCCTTTACTTCCATTCCAGGCGAGGAGAATCATGGTCCAGGCCCTGATACTCTCCCGCCTGGATTATGGAAATGCTTTATATCTAGGATCCCCGGCGGCAGTGACCAATAGACTCCAAGTCACTCAAAACTGTGCTGCCCAATTACTATTCAACATTCCCCGTTGGCATTCAGCCAAGAAGGCCTTGAAAGAACTACACTGGCTCCCAGTGGCTGACAGAGTACATTTTAAGGCCATGTGCATTGTGCATAAATCCTTTCATCGCACCGGTCCTGCCATCTTGCTCCCCTTGGTTGTACCCTACACTCCCTCCAGAACCCTGCGTTCCAGTGCACTGCATCTAGCCACCACAACTAAAATTAATAAAGCCCGTTGTGGCAGCCGTTCATTCTCACACATCGCTGCGAGAATGTGGAACTCTCTCCCGCTGAATCTTAGAGAGAACAACAATCTGATGGCTTTTAGGAAAGCTCTGAAAACACACCTGTTTGCAAAAGCGTGTTAACTCATCCCGGCCTCGCCTTAGTAATCAATCAAAGCGCTGCGAGGCCTCCGGGTAGTTCGCGCTATATAAATATAATTTTTCATTTCATTTCATTTAAAAAATTGGCCTTTTTTGGCAAAGTGCCACCTGTCGTTTTTTAACCCTAGCTCTGCCGGCACCTAGGGAAACCTAGCAAAGCTGTACATTTTTGAAAACTAGACACCCAGGGAAATATAGGATGGGGTGATTCGACTGCCTACCACCAGGTTCTGTTACCCAGAATCCCTTACAAAGCTAAAAAATTGGGAAAAAACGCATTTTCCTCACATTTCTGTGGTGGAAAGTTCTCGAATCTGCGTGGATACACAGATTTACAGCCACCCCGCGTTCCCCAAAGTCTTCTGAGAAAAATGGCACCTCACTTGCGTGGGTCTGCCTAGTGCCTGCGTCAGGAAACGGCGCAAAATGCAACGGGGTCGCATCTCAATTTTGCAGTGAAAAATTGTGTTTTTTTTGGCAAAGTGCCAATCTGCAATTTTTGAACCCTAGCTCTGCTGGTACCTAGGGAAACCTAGCAAACCTATACATTTTTGAAAAGTAGTCACCCGGGGGAATTCAGGATGGGGTGACTCAACTGCCTCCCACCAAGTTCTGTTACCTAGAATCCCTTACAAACCTACAAAATTGACCAAAAAAACGCATTTTCCTACCATTTCTGTGGTGGAAAGTTCTGGAATCTGCATGGATCGACAAATTTCCATGCACCCCGCGTTCCCCAAAGTCTTCTGAGAAAAATGGTACCTCACTTGTGTGGGTCTGCCTAGTGCCTGCGTCAGGAAACGGCGCAAAACGCAACGTGGTCGCACCTCAATTTCGCAGTGAAAAATGAGCCTTTTTTTGCAAAGTGCCTACCTGTTGTTTTTGAACCCTAGCTCTGCCGGCACCTAGGGAAACCTAGCAAACCTATGCATTTATGAAAAATAGACTCCCAGGGGAGTCCAGGATAGGGTCACTCAACTACCTCCCACCAGGTCCTGTCACCCAGAATCCTTTGCATATCTAAAAAAGTGACAAAAAAACTAATTTTTCTCGCATTTCTGTGGTGGAAAGTTCTGGAATCTGCGTGGATCAACAAGTTTCCACCTGCCCAGCGTTCCCCAAAGTCTTCTGAGAAAAATGGTACCTCACTTGTGTGGGTCTGCCTAGTGCCTGTGCCAGGAAATGGCGCAAAACGCAACGTGGTCGCACCTCAATTTCGCAGTGAAAAATGAGCCTTTTTTGGCACAGTGCCTACCTGTCATTTTTGAACCCTAGCTCTGCCGGAACCTAGGGAAACCTAGCAAACCTATACATTTTTGTAAACTAGACACCCAAGGGAATTCAGGACAGGGTGACTCGACTACCTCCCACCAGGTCTGTTACCCAGAATCCTTTGCAAAGCTAAAAAATTGACAAAAAAACGCATTTTCCTCACATTTCTGTGGAGGAAAGTTCTGGAATCTACGTGGATCAACAAATTTCCACCCACCCCGCGTTCCCCAAAGTCTTCTGAGAAAAATGGTACCTCACTTGCATGGGTCTGCCTAGTGCCTGTGTCAGGAAACGGCACAAAATGCAAAGTGGTCGCACCTCAATTTCGCAGTGAAAAATGGGCCTTTTTTGGCAAAGTGCCACCTGTCGTTTTTGATCCCTAGCTCTGCCGGCACCTAGGGAAACCTAGCAAACCTGTACATTTTTAAAAACTAGACACCCAGGGGAATATAGGATGGGGTGACTCGACTGCCTCCCACCAGGTTCTGTTACCCAGAATCCCTTGCACATCTAAACAATTGGGAAAAAAATGCATTTTCCCTACATTTCTGTTGTGGAAAGTTCTGGAATCTGCGTGGATACACAGATTTACAGCCACCCCGCGTTCCCCAAAGTCTCCTGAGAAAAATGGTACCTCACTTGTGTGGGTCTTCCTAGTGCCTGTGTCAGGAAACGGCACAAAACGCAACGTGGTTGCACCTCAATTTCGCAGTGAAATCTGGGCCTTTTTTGGCAAAGTGCCTACCTGTCTTTTTTTAACCCTAGCTCTGCCGGCACCTGGAAAACTAGACACACATGGGAATTCAGGATGGGGTGACTCGACTGCCTCCCACCAGGTTCTGTTACCCAGAATCCCTTGCAAATCTAAAAAATTGGGCAAAAAACTGATTTTCCTCACATTTCTGTGGTAGAAAGTTCTGGAATCTGTGTGGATACACAGATTTCAGGCCACCCCGCGTTCCCCAAAGTCTTCTGAGAAAAATGGTACCTCACTTGCTTGGGTGGCTCAAGGACCCGCAACAGGCAAGGGCCCAAAACCTAATGAGGCGACATCAAAATTACCTATCACAAACCAACCTGGTTTTGCAAGGGGGTTCCCATATGTTTTGGGGCCGGGGCTCGACGGCCATTTAGGGAAACCTACCTAACCCATACATTTCCGGAAATTAGACACCCGGGGAAGTCCAGCGAAGTATGGCTTGAGTGGGTCCCTCATCATTCTCCTACCCAGAATCCACTGCAATCCTCAAATTGTGCAAAAAAATTTGCTTTCTTCTCACATTTCTGTGTGGTAAAGTTGTGGAATCTGAGTGGATCTTCAAAGTTCCTCCCACCCAGCGTTCCCCCAGGTCTCCCGATAAAAATGGTACCTCACTTGCGTGGGTAGGCATAGTGGCTGCAACTGGAAAAAGGCCCAAATTGTACGGTGGAGACTTAAAAATTACCTATAGCAAATCTACCTTATTTTTTGGGGGGGCACCTGAGTTTTTTGCCCCAGACTCTGCGGCCATCTTGGGAAACTACCAAACCCAAACAGTTCTGAAAACTAGACACCCGGGGGAGTCCAGCAAGGTATGGCATGCATGGGTCCCCCAACGTTTTCCTACCCAGAATTCCCTGCAAACCTTAAAACTAGGTTAAAAAAACACTTTTCCGTACATTTTTGCGTGGGATCTCCGTGCCAGCACAAATGTCCTACCACCCAGCGTTCCCCTTGTTCTCCCGAGTAAAATGATACCTCACTAGTGTGGGTGGGCCAAAGGTCTGTGACTAGTATGACCCCAAAATAGTAGAATTCTCGGTGTTTCTTGTAAATACCATACGCTACAATTTTTTAAAAATACATTTTTAGCCTGTTCTGCTTAGGACACCAGGGGGGCAGGAAGGCTGTAATTGTTGCGGGGAGGGGTTGGGGGCATGGTCATGCCCGTTTTGGGCAGCCACACACTATTTCATATATGCCCCCTCAAAAAATCCCTGGCGTCCAGTGGGCTTTTTGCCACTCCTGGCAGGGCAGATTGGGGGATAACTGCCCCCTGGGGGGGGAGAAAGTCCACTAGATGCCAGGGAGTTTTTTGGGCAAATTTTAATTAGGGTGGGGGCTGCCCAAAACGGGCATGATAATGCCCCCACCCTAATTAACATTTGCCCAAAAAATCCATGACCTCTACCGGCCTTTTTTCCCCCCCTGTGGGTATATTGGGTGCTAATGCCCCCATATGCCCCCTCGGGGGGCAAAAAAGCTGTAATTTTTGTGGGGGAGGGGTAGGGGCATTGGCATGCCCATTTTGGGCAGCCCCCACCCTAATTCAGATTTGCCCCAAAATATCCCTGGCGTCTAGTGGGCTTTTTGCCCCTCCGAGGGTGCAGATTGGGGGCTACTGCCCCCATCTGTCCCCCGGGGGGGCAGAAAGTCTGTAATGGTGGTGGGGGGGTGGGGGCATTGGCTTGCCAGTTTCGGGCAGCCCCCACCCTAAAAAAAGTGCGCGCAAAAAAATCCCTGGTGCATAGTGGGCTTTCTGCCCCCCCGGGGGGGCAAATTGGGGGCTACTGCTCCCATTTGCCCCCCAGGGGGGGCAGAAAGTCTGTAATGGTGCCGGGGGTGGGGGCATTGGCTTGCCAGTTTCGGGCAGCCCCCACCCTAAAAAAAGTGCGCGCAAAAAAATCCCTGGTGCATAGTGGGCTTTCTGCCCCCCCGGGGGGGCAAATTGGGGGCTACTGCTCCCATTTGCCCCCCAGGGGGGGCAGAAAGTCTGTAATGGTGCCGGGGGTGGGGGCATTGGCTCGCCCATTTCGGGCAGCCCCCACCCTAAAAAAAGTGCCCCTAAAAAATTCCCTGGTGTATAGTGGGCTTTCTGCCCCCCCGGGGGGGCAGATTGGGGGCTACTGCCCCATATCCCCCCCAGGGGGGGCAGAAAGACTGAATACTATAAATGTATTCATGGGGGAGTGAAGGCCCTTGCCCAAGGGGCCGCTCCCCCTCCCTGGTGTCTAGTGGGTGGATTCCTGCTTGGGGATCGCCCTCCTGGAGATTCTCCCCTTTCCAATGATACCTCTCCCGTCTTTCTACGTGCTCAGGGGGCTGAGATAGCCCACTGAGCATGTAGAAAGTGAAACTGAAATGAGCCTAAAGGCTCATTTTAGTTTTGGTTTGTGTTCAATGACGACAGCGCGACGTGCGCGCTGATCGTCCTTGAACAGAAACCAGGGAGGGGGCCTAGGGAGCAGGGGAAGCTCTTCCCCAGCTCCCAAGGTCACAGGGGTGAAAACAAAAGGAAATCCCTCTGCTGTCGGCAGCAGAGGGATTTTGTGGCCCTGGCCTCATGACGGAATGGTTCCGTCATCAGCACAGGAGCACCGATGCTCATGACAGAACCATTCCGTCATGAGCATGGAAGGGGTTAATAAAAAGCTAAACAAAAACAACATAAGTCTGAAAATCTGTTAATTTAGGAGCGCATGAATTAAATAAATCCACACGCTACCCCAAAATTATTTTAAAAAGTCAAAATAGAAAGTTTCATAAATTCCAATAAAAACATCAAAGGGTACAGTTGCGGCTCGCAATACTTGCGGGGGATGGGGGTTTGTGTGGGGAAGTGTTCTGGGGAGTTTAAAATTTAAATAAAAACTGACCTGACCGGGTCCGCGCCGCCTCTGCTCCTGGGCCGGGTCCAGCGTTTGCGCTCTTCAACTTGTGAACAGGAACAGCAGTGTCACTGGCAATACCTCTCAGCCAATACTGATGCTGCTCCAGCAGCTCCAGGATTGGCTTAGCAGGGAAACTCACTGTCCTGCCGCCCATTAGGAGACCGAGGGTTGCGGAGTTGAGCAACCCTAGTGCGCATGACTAGGCTAGTCGAAAAATTCTCCGACCTAAACCCACCATGGGCACTTGTGCAGCTGCCTGCTGTGCGCGCCACCCCCTGTCTGACAATGCATGTCAGTCAGCATGACCCTGGATCAGACCCTGAAGAGGGTGGTCGGTCCAGCGTCAAGCTGACTGACATGCATTGTCAGTTCAGACAGAGCCGCTGAGGTAATAATCCACATTTTTTGTAAAGCGCACAATCACCCGTAAGGGTCTCTAGGCGCTGGGGCCGTCGGGAAGATTAAGCAAGCTATTGCCCAGAGTCACATGGTGCTGGGCTAATCTGCCGCCGGTGCCAGGGATTGAACCGTGATCCCCAGATTCCGAGTCAGTTGCCCTAGCCGCGGTGCCACACCTTTTCCTTCTTGAGTAGCTGTTGGCGGGCTCGTGGGTCAATGCTCCAGCACCCAAATGGAGCTTCCGTGACTGCCAAAGATGAAGCATGCTGCCTAGGAGGGTTTGGGTTTGTTCATATTTCTGATTAAGGGATGCCTTGATTATGACCTGTGATACTAATACAAGCACTTTTCACAGAAAAACCTCCTGACAAAAACATGTGCCAGCGGATTACATTGAAAAGTCACAGTCTTTGACTTTATTTTGATTAGTACAGGGAGGATAAAGTATGGGCCATCCCCAAATACCATGACCCCCTTTTTGGTGTTAATGTATGTAATCCTTTCTTGTAAATTGAAAGAATAATCTATAAATATACACAGTGCTGTCTTTATTTGTTATTTGGAAAAAGAGCTACATCCAGTTATTTCTCCAATAGAGAACATTGGATTCCATGAATTGTTAGGTATACGAGCTATTGTGAGATGCTGCAGCCTTCGGTTTGCTTGTACTCAGCTGAATATTGTGTGATGCATACATTACCACTGACTACCTTTGGGACATGCCTTCTTTTGTTTTAGGACTGGACCACAAGTGTTTTCTAGGATTCTGCATTCTTTAGCTTAGTTTAGCCTCAACTTTGGTATTCCTAGATAGAGCTTGTGTTAGACTTGGCCCTTTTTGCAGGGTCATTTCTGAGCTTGTTGCCTTCCTCCTCTGTATTCTCTGACCTGTTTTTGTTGGTTTTATGACTCTGGGCACTTTACCACTGCTGATCAGTACTAAAGTGCATATGCTCTCTGTGTTAAATTGATGCAATGGATTAGTGACCCCATGATTGGGTTATTTGATTTACTTGTCAGAACCTAGTACAGTGCCCCAAGTGTGCTCAGTGCCTGTAGATCAAATGCTGCTAGTGGGCTTGCTTTTTTATGAAAAGAGAAATGCTGGCCCTGCGGTTTTTGATGGCTATTTTATTTTAAGCAACAAACCAAATCTTTGTTATGATTTGTATGGTCAAATTTATTTAAACCATTTACTTTTTATATAAATCTCATTAATTTAAAGCATTAGTTGCATGAGAAAAACACTACGTGCATACAATTTGTACAAAAAACATTTAGCTCAAAAACATTTGACAAAGAATATTTGACAAAAAAACATGTGACAAAGTGACATCCAATCATTTAGTGTACATAAATATACGAATACGGTAATACGAGAAGCATCAATCGTTATGTGATATTTAGCAAAAACTTAATTAAAAGAATAAAGCTATTTGCAGTTAGGAAAAGGAAACAAAATGAATTGTAACAAATACAAATTTTTCAATTGTCTGATAAATAAGCTTAAATCCTTTCTGCTATTGCCAATTCCTTTCTGCTATTGCCGACGCGTTTCGAACTCGCTCTGGCATTTGGCAAGTTCTCATCAGGGCTTTCTCGTTTTAGTCTTCTGAAAATTATGTACAAAGAAAATGAGTAAGTTAACGTATTCCCCATTTTCATCCCCTATGTGCATTGCCCTCTACCATAACTTTATCGAAAATGTGTACCTTTATTTTCAAGTTGGCAGCGGGTTTTCAGTTTTCAAGAGATCTTATTCAGTCATTGTTGATTCTTTTCTAAAAAATTACAACAATCCCAATTACAATATTGTAATGGTCAGGACAGCCTGCGCCTAGGAGGCCAAAGGACAATCTTGGAAATTACCTTAGAGTCAGTAGTCTGCACTTCTGTTTAGTATGTATTCAAATCAGCCGTGCATAGGACAAAAATCAGCTCCCACCCGCCAGCCGGCGGTGGACACGTCTTGTTGCACCTACAAGAAGGGTTTGGAGTGACTCGACTATTCAAATAAGTTCACAAAAAGCGGTTAGAACGGGTAGCAAAACCAAGTGCCTACCTTATTGTTGGCGCTTGGCTTGTTTCAGTGCAACTCCCCTGTTTTTCTAACTTCTAGCCGGTTTCAGTTCGATTTTCGTATTTTGTAGTGACAAACACGGTCAAAGTGAGCCCGCTGCTGTGTCATGCGAGGTATCACTAAGCATTACCTATCTTGGTGCTTACCTAAGTGTTGTGGATCTTGAAGATTGACACGCTCCCAAGTGAACTCCAAACCAATTCGAGGAGTCACTCGGCTGACTAGGTCGCCATCTTAAAAAGAGGACATGTGATCGTCAATGCGTGTCACATGACCGCCCGGGCTTTGTGGGAGTTGTAGTCCCACTTTGCATTCTGATGTTTTCCTAAGTGAATGCCTGCTTCAAGGATTGCACGTGAGCACTGTGTCTTATATCAAACGGTTTACAGTCGTGAAATTTCAGACATCGAGTTTAGTCCAGTTTGTAAACTGTTGAAGCGCAGTATTAGATACGCTTCTTTCCTCAGTAAGACATCGTCCACATCTTTGATACATTGGGCTTGAGTCACTGTGTACAGAACCGTCCACGTGAAGTCTGTTTCAGTGTGTCCACTGTCAACAAAATGTTGTACCATTGGGGCGGTTAACACTTTTGTTTTTATTCGTGACCTGTGCTGTGTTATGCGGGTGTTGACCTGCTGGTTGGTCTTTCCTATATACAATTTTCCGCATCCGCAGACAATTGCATACACCACATTCCGTGTTTTGCAGTTTGAAAACCCTTGGTTCTTCCACCTGACATTTTTGTGTGTGAATTCACTCCCCTCGATTGTTGTGTCGCAAGAGACACAGTTGCCACATCTGTGGTGTCCCTCAATCGGCTTGAATCCCCACATTGACAATAAGTCATGTTTAGGTTTTTCAATGGTGACATCCGCACGCACCAGTTGCTGTCCAATGCTGCGGTTTTTTTTAAAAGCAAAAATCGGTCTGGGAAAGGGGCATTCTAGGCCCTCCAGCAGATGCCAATTTTTAAGTATGGTCTGTCTGATTTTATGGGTGTGTGGACCAAATGTTGTGACACAAACCAACTTTTCCATTTCAGGTTTCACTTTACTTTGTAGTAGACATTCCCTCGGGGTATAACGTGCTCTTTTGAAGGCATGTTTCAGCAGCTTCCTAGGATAGCCTCTGCTTTTCATTTCCTCACAAAATCTTCCTCCGTGTAAGTCATAGTCTGTTACCTCAGAGCAGTTCCTCCTGATACGAAGTAGCTGCCCGTAGGGTAAATTTGTTTTTAGATTGCGTGGGTGCGCACTCCTATGATGGAGAATAGTGTTTTTGTCCGTCTTTTTTCTAAAAAGAGATGACTTTAAGAGACCGTCAATGCAGCTAACTTCCACATCTAGGAATGTCATTTTCGTATTGCTGTGTTCCATAGAGAATTTAATATCACCATGTTTGTTGTTTAACCATTGATGAAATTCCATCAATTCGGTGTGGCTCCCCTGCCACAGGAGCCACACGTCATCAATGTATCTTAGCCATTGTTTTATACATTTCTTGTAGGGGTTGTTATTTGCCACAAATTTCTCTTCATACTGTGCCATAAACAATATGGCCATCGCCGGCGCATAGGGACATCCCATGGCTGTCCCCTTGATTTGAAAAAAGAACTCGCCATTAAAGCAAAAGTAGTTCTTTTTAAGGGTTAGTTCAGCCAACTGCAGAATAAATCTAGTGGGCACTCGGTGAGGCCGGTCTCTTGTGTCAAGGTACATCTCCATCACCTCCAACGCCTCCCCTTGCGGGATTTGCGTATAGAGGGACGTGACGTCCATAGTGACCATTATTTCCTCAAGTGGGTTGAATTCTAGGCCCTCTATTTTATTCAGGAAATCGGTCGTATCTTTCAGGTATGATGTCACATTACAGATAAAGGGCTTTAGGAAAAAATCCACATATTTGGACAGTGGCTCTAGACAGGAGTCACATCCCGAGACAATAGGACGTCCGGGGGGTCATTCAGATTTTTGTGGATCTTGGGCAGGAAGTACAGCATTGGGGTACGTGGGAATTTTTTAACCAAAAATTCACCTTCCTTTCTGCCCACAAACCCTTCTTCAACACCACTTGCAATCAATTGCGTTATTGTCCCTAGTATGTCTTTAGTTGGATCTGCATTGACTTTTCTGTACCATATCTGGTTATTAACCTGTGATTCACCTTCCAAAAGGTATTTATCCCTTGGCCACAACACAGTGGCCCCGCCTTTATCTGCAGCTTTCACTACAATAGATGAATCATCTCTAAGATTTTGTAATGCTTGGCGTTGGCATCTACTAATATTCGGTTTAACAAACATTTTGCTCTTTTCAAGTTTATTAATAGAGGACAAGACCACTTGTTCAAATGCCAAAATCTGTTTGGGGATATTATAGCTGGGAATAAAGGTGGATTTATTCCGCAATCCTGTTGTCTCAATCTCTAGAGGAGGCGGCTGGTTAGCAAAAAAGGCTTTTAATCGCACCTTACGACAGAAGGCAATAGCTTCCATCTTGGTTTTTGTAAAGTCAGGTTGGTGATTGGGGACAAACTTTAAACCCAAATTAAGGACAAACTCTTAGTCTCTAGTCAAGATTTTATTTGACAAGTTGACAATAGAGGAAGACATCTCTATGTTTTGTAGACGTTCCTCCGGGTACGCATTTCCCATGGTATTTTGTTTCGTGGTTTTCCTTGTTGGCCCTTCTCTAAAAAAGAGACCTGTTTTTTGTTAGTATTCCCTCTTGCCTCAGTGCCCGAAGAATCAGATGAAGACGATGTCTCAGAAAATGTTTTGAATCGATTGCGGGACCGTCCTTGATAGTTATACAGTGCTCCGCGTGAATCGACCTGCGAATAAAAATCCTCCTTAAGAAAAGGGTAGGCTTTCTCTAATGTAAATGACTTAGAGTCTTTCTCGTATTGAGCGGTCTTGTTGTTGATTGTGTTATCTCTAAATGTAAGGATTTCTTTTTCAATTTTTTCCAAGAGTGCCTTGGCATCAGGCACCAACGGGCTGTCCTGAATGCTTTTAGTTAGTTCTTCAATCTCTTCCAGTTCTTTTTTACAGAGACGTTGTGCCGTCTCAATTGTGTGGACCATAAGGTCCCTGCTGCACTTGTTATTTATACAGCTAAAACCCTTTTTGTAATCCGCATCCTCTGTAAAAATAACGGGAATATTTTTCACTTGAAGCCCCCAGGGGATGGTGCCTCCCCTGAGATGTTTCAGCAAAAAGTGCCCGTGAAGCTCTGTTCTTATATGCTTCTTGCTCAATCTAATAAGTTTATCTGACTCGTTTTGATGTTGTGCAGAGGTGCTCAGGGCAATGTTGGAAAAAGGGGACGAATCAATTAAAGACTGAATGTGACTTTCAGAAAACGATAACGTGTCTTTCTCAGACATGCCTTTCGAGGGATCACAGATCCCTCGGTGTTCTTAATCTCACACGAATCCAGAGCTTGTATTATTCTAGTGCCCTGCGGACTCTCGCGGGTGTACTACCCGCCCTAAAGTTTACAAAAAATGAGGAGTTAGGTCCCGGGACACAGGGTCAGCTGGACCATAGAATAATTTATGAAAAGAGAAATGCTGGCCCTGCGGTTTTTGATGGCTATTTTATTTTAAGCAACAAACCAAATCTTTGTTATGATTTGTATGGTCAAATTTATTTAAACCATTTACTTTTTATATAAATCTCATTAATTTAAAGCATTAGTTGCATGAGAAAAACACTACGTGCATACAATTTGTACAAAAAACATTTAGCTCAAAAACATTTGACAAAGAATATTTGACAAAAAAAATGTGACAAAGTGACATCCAATCATTTAGTGTACATAAATATACGAATACGGTAATACGAGAAGCATCAATCGTTATGTGATATTTAGCAAAAACTTAATTAAAAGAATAAAGCTATTTGCAGTTAGGAAAAGGAAACAAAATGAATTGTAACAAATACAAATTTTTCAATTGTCTGATAAATAAGCTTAAATCCTTTCTGCTATTTCCAATTCCTTTCTGCTATTGCCGACGCGTTTCGAACTCGCTCTGGCATTTGGCAAGTTCTCATCAGGGCTTTCTCGTTTTAGTCTTCTGAAAGACTAAAACGAGAAAGCTTACCTAAGTGTTGTGGATCTTGAAGATTGACACGCTCCCAAGTGAACTCCAAACCAATTCGAGGAGTCACTCGGCTGCCAACTTGAAAATAAAGGTACACATTTTCGATAAAGTTATGGTAGAGGGCAATGCACATAGGGGATGAAAATGGGGAATACGCTAACTTACTCATTTTCTTTGTACATAATTTTCAGAAGACTAAAACGAGAAAGCCCTGATGAGAACTTGCCAAATGCCAGAGCGAGTTCGAAACGCGTCGGCAATAGCAGAAAGGAATTGGCTATAGCAGAAAGGATTTAAGCTTATTTATCAGACAATTGAAAAATTTGTATTTGTTACAATTCATTTTGTTTCCTTTTCCTAACTGCAAATAGCTTTATTCTTTTAATTAAGTTTTTGCTAAATATCACATAACGATTGATGCTTCTCGTATTACCGTACTCGTATATTTATGTACACTAAATGATTGGATGTCACTTTGTCACATTTTTTTTGTCAAATATTCTTTGTCAAATGTTTTTGAGCTAAATGTTTTTTGTACAAATTGTATGCACGTAGTGTTTTTCTCATGCAACTAATGCTTTAAATTAATGAGATTTATATAAAAAGTAAATGGTTTAAATAAATTTGACCATACAAATCATAACAAAGATTTGGTTTGTTGCTTAAAATAAAATAGCCATCAAAAACCGCAGGGCCAGCATTTCTCTTTTCATAAATTATTCTATGGTCCAGCTGACCCTGTGTCCCGGGACCTAACTCCTCATTTTTTGTAAACTTTAGGGCGGGTAGTACACCCGCGAGAGTCCGCAGGGCACTAGAATAATACAAGCTCTGGATTCGTGTGAGATTAAGAACACCGAGGGATCTGTGATCCCTCGAAAGGCATGTCTGAGAAAGACACGTTATCGTTTTCTGAAAGTCACATTCAGTCTTTAATTGATTCGTCCCCTTTTTCCAACATTGCCCTGAGCACCTCTGCACAACATCAAAACGAGTCAGATAAACTCATTAGATTGAGCAAGAAGCATATAAGAACAGAGCTTCACGGGCACTTTTTGCTGAAACATCTCAGGGGAGGCACCATCCCCTGGGGGCTTCAAGTGAAAAATATTCCCGTTATTTTTACAGAGGATGCGGATTACAAAAAGGGTTTTAGCTGTATAAATACCAAGTGCAGCAGGGACCTTATGGTCCACACAATTGAGACGGCACAACGTCTCTGTAAAAAAGAACTGGAAGAGATTGAAGAACTAACTAAAAGCATTCAGGACAGCCAGTTGGTGCCTGATGCCAAGGCACTCTTGGAAAAAATTGAAAAAGAAATCCTTACATTTAGAGATAACACAATCAACAACAAGACCGCTCAATACGAGAAAGACTCTAAGTCATTTACATTAGAGAAAGCCTACCCTTTTCTTAAGGAGGATTTTTATTCGCAGGTCGATTCACGCGGAGCACTGTATAACTATCAAGGACGGTCCCGCAATCGATTCAAAACATTTTCTGAGACATCGTCTTCATCTGATTCTTCGGGCACTGAGGCAAGAGGGAATACTAACAAAAAACAGGTCTCTTTTTTAGAGAAGGGCCAACAAGGAAAACCACGAAACAAAATACCATGGGAAATGCGTACCCGGAGGAACGTCTACAAAACATAGAGATGTCTTCCTCTATTGTCAACTTGTCAAATAAAATCTTGACTAGAGACGAAGAGTTTGTCCTTAATTTGGGTTTAAAGTTTGTCCCCAATCACCAACCTGACTTTACAAAAACCAAGATGGAAGCTATTGCCTTCTGTCGTAAGGTGCGATTAAAAGCCTTTTTTGCTAACCAGCCGCCTCCTCTAGAGATTGAGACAACAGGATTGCGGAATAAATCCACCTTTATTCCCAGCTATAATATCCCCAAACAGATTTTGGCATTTGAACAAGTGGTCTTGTCCTCTATTAATAAACTTGAAAAGAGCAAAATGTTTGTTAAACCGAATATTAGTAGATGCCAACGCCAAGCATTACAAAATCTTAGAGATGATTCATCTATTGTAGTGAAAGCTGCAGATAAAGGCGGGGCCACTGTGTTGTGGCCAAGGGATAAATACCTTTTGGAAGGTGAATCACAGGTTAATAACCAGATATGGTACAGAAAAGTCAATGCAGATCCAACTAAAGACATACTAGGGACAATAACGCAATTGATTGCAAGTGGTGTTGAAGAAGGGTTTGTGGGCAGAAAGGAAGGTGAATTTTTGGTTAAAAAATTCCCACGTACCCCAATGCTGTACTTCCTGCCCAAGATCCACAAAAATCTGAATGACCCCCCCGGACGTCCTATCGTCTCGGGATGTGACTCTTGTCTAGAGCCACTGTCCAAATATGTGGATTTTTTCCTAAAGCCCTTTATCTGTAATGTGACATCATACCTGAAAGATACGACCGATTTCCTGAATAAAATAGAGGGCCTAGAATTCAACCCACTTGAGGAAATAATGGTCACTATGGACGTCACGTCCCTCTATACGCAAATCCCGCAAGGGGAGGCGTTGGAGGTGATGGAGATGTACCTTGACACAAGAGACCGGCCTCACCGAGTGCCCACTAGATTTATTCTGCAGTTGGCTGAACTAACCCTTAAAAAGAACTACTTTTGCTTTAATGGCGAGTTCTTTTTTCAAATCAAGGGGACAGCCATGGGATGTCCCTATGCGCCGGAGATGGCCATATTGTTTATGGCACAGTATGAAGAGAAATTTGTGGCAAATAACAACCCCTACAAGAAATGTATAAAACAATGGCTAAGATACATTGATGACGTGTGGCTCCTGTGGCAGGGGAGCCACACCGAATTGATGGAATTTCATCAATGGTTAAACAACAAACATGGTGATATTAAATTCTCTATGGAACACAGCAATACGAAAATGACATTCCTAGATGTGGAAGTTAGCTGCATTGACGGTCTCTTAAAGTCATCTCTTTTTAGAAAAAAGACGGACAAAAACACTATTCTCCATCATAGGAGTGCGCACCCACGCAATCTAAAAACAAATTTACCCTACGGGCAGCTACTTCGTATCAGGAGGAACTGCTCTGAGGTAACAGACTATGACTTACACGGAGGAAGATTTTGTGAGGAAATGAAAAGCAGAGGCTATCCTAGGAAGCTGCTGAAACATGCCTTCAAAAGAGCACGTTATACCCCGAGGGAATGTCTACTACAAAGTAAAGTGAAACCTGAAATGGAAAAATTGGTTTGTGTAACAACATTTGGTCCACACACCCATAAAATCAGACAGACCATACTTAAAAATTGGCATCTGCTGGAGGGCCTAGAATGCCCCTTTCCCAGACCGATTTTTGCTTTTAAAAAAAACCGCAGCATTGGACAGCAATTGGTGCGTGCGGATGTCACCATTGAAAAACCTAAACATGACTTATTGTCAATGTGGGGATTCAAGCCGATTGAGGGACACCACAGATGTGGCAACTGTGTCTCTTGCGACACAACAATCGAGGGGAGTGAATTCACACACAAAAATGTCAGGTGGAAGAACCAAGGGTTTTCAAACTGCAAAACACGGAATGTGGTGTATGCAATTGTCTGCGGATGCGGAAAATTGTATATAGGAAAGACCAACCAGCAGGTCAACACCCGCATAACACAGCACAGGTCACGAATAAAAACAAAAGTGTTAACCGCCCCAATGGTACAACATTTTGTTGACAGTGGACACACTGAAACAGACTTCACGTGGACGGTTCTGTACACAGTGACTCAAGCCCAATGTATCAAAGATGTGGACGATGTCTTACTGAGGAAAGAAGCGTATCTAATACTGCGCTTCAACAGTTTACAAACTGGACTAAACTCGATGTCTGAAATTTCACGACTGTAAACCGTTTGATATAAGACACAGTGCTCACGTGCAATCCTTGAAGCAGGCATTCACTTAGGAAAACATCAGAATGCAAAGTGGGACTACAACTCCCACAAAGCCCGGGCGGTCATGTGACACGCATTGACGATCACATGTCCTCTTTTTAAGATGGCGACCTAGTCAGCCGAGTGACTCCTCGAATTGGTTTGGAGTTCACTTGGGAGCGTGTCAATCTTCAAGATCCACAACACTTAGGTAAGCACCAAGATAGGTAATGCTTAGTGATACCTCGCATGACACAGCAGCGGGCTCACTTTGACCGTGTTTGTCACTACAGAATACGAAAATCGAACTGAAACCGGCTAGAAGTTAGAAAAACAGGGGAGTTGCACTGAAACAAGCCAAGCGCCAACAATAAGGTAGGCACTTGGTTTTGCTACCCGTTCTAACCGCTTTTTGTGAACTTATTTGAATAGTCGAGTCACTCCAAACCCTTCTTGTAGGTGCAACAAGACGTGTCCACCGCCGGCTGGCGGGTGGGAGCTGATTTTTGTCCTATGCACGGCTGATTTGAATACATACTAAACAGAAGTGCAGACTACTGACTCTAAGGTAATTTCCAAGATTGTCCTTTGGCCTCCTAGGCGCAGGCTGTCCTGACCATTACAATATTGTAATTGGGATTGTTGTAATTTTTTAGAAAAGAATCAACAATGACTGAATAAGATCTCTTGAAAACTGAAAACCCGCTGCCAACTTGAAAATAAAGGTACACATTTTCGATAAAGTTATGGTAGAGGGCAATGCACATAGGGGATGAAAATGGGGAATACGTTAACTTACTCATTTTCTTTGTACATAATTTTCAGAAGACTAAAACGAGAAAGCCCTGATGAGAACTTGCCAAATGCCAAAGCGAGTTCGAAACGCGTCGGCAATAGCAGAAAGGAATTGGCAATAGCAGAAAGGATTTAAGCTTATTTATCAGACAATTGAAAAATTTGTATTTGTTACAATTCATTTTGTTTCCTTTTCCTAACTGCAAATAGCTTTATTCTTTTAATTAAGTTTTTGCTAAATATCACATAACGATTGATGCTTCTCGTATTACCGTATTCGTATATTTATGTACACTAAATGATTGGATGTCACTTTGTCACATGTTTTTTTGTCAAATATTCTTTGTCAAATGTTTTTGAGCTAAATGTTTTTTGTACAAATTGTATGCACGTAGTGTTTTTCTCATGCAACTAATGCTTTAAATTAATGAGATTTATATAAAAAGTAAATGGTTTAAATAAATTTGACCATACAAATCATAACAAAGATTTGGTTTGTTGCTTAAAATAAAATAGCCATCAAAAACCGCAGGGCCAGCATTTCTCTTTTCATAAATTATTCTATGGTCCAGCTGACCCTGTGTCCCGGGACCTAACTCCTCATTTTTTGTAAGCTAGTGGGCTTGCAGCAATGATTGTGCCACCCACAGAAGCAGCTTGTAAAGGGTCTCAGGCCTACCATTGCAGAGTCGGTGTGCAGTCTGATCTGCCATGTCGACTTTGCAAGTGCACCCACTTGCCAGTCCCTAAACCTTCCCTTTTCTACATATCAGATACCCCTAAGGTAGGCCCTAAGGGAGGGTGCATTGTATGTAAAATGAAGGACATTCCCTGATGTGTGTGGCATGTCCTAATAGTGAATTACAGCCATTTTCGTTTTCACTATTGCAAGGCTACCTGTCCCCATAGGCCAGAATGGGCAGTCTGATTATAACATCTTATAATAATAACTGACCCAGGGAACATGTTAGAAATTCGAGTTTAGTATACCTGCACTAAGGATGTAAAATATATCTTTTAGTAAAGTTGGTTTTAAAATTCTGTGTTTGAAAATACCACTTTTAGAAAGTAGGTATTTTCTTGCCTAAACATCCAGCCTGCCACTGCTAGCTTGTGTATTGTATGTCTGGTTTTGTGAGTGACAGGGGGTGGGGGGCTCCAGGAAACAGGGTGAGTTACCACAGGGCCTGAATAGGGCTGTGCCTGCCTTCCACAATGCTGGCTCCACCTCCTGTAGTGTGTCTGAGGATCCTGGCCCACCCTTACAATGGAAAGAAGAAGTTCTGTAAACAAAGTGCAACAGGACTGCACGGAACTGATTTGGACTCGGTACAGGACCATCTGCCTTCAGAGGACAAAGGATTGTGCAGTATAAATATTGGGGCCCAGACCCCAGGACTTGAGATCACTTCTGGGAAAACAAGACAAACCTTTGCCAGGGAAAAGAACCAAGGAAGCTGCAGGAGTTTGGACTGCCCCTCTGCCAGTGTGCTGTTTCCATGGTTTCTTTATTGCCAAGGAAAAGAGAAGAAACTTTTTAGGAACTTTCATCATCTTGCAGAATATTTCTCCAAGGGCTTGAATTTGAGCTTGCCCCATGTCTGAAGTCTCAGGTATACAAAAGACGTCACCCCTTCTACTTGCCTGCACCTGGTACTTGCTGTTCTAGCTGCTACAGAAGGAAATTGCAACACCGATGCCGCGGATTGACACCATACTCTGCATCGAAGCCGTGAACGCTGCTCCGACTTACAACGTAGTCACGACACTGGCTGCCATGCCACCTCAACGCCAGCAAACGTCATCGTAAGTCTGCCATAGCCGTGAGTGCCGCTCCGACTTGCAATGTAGACCCAATGCCTGCTGCTTTGCCACATCTACTTGCCAGCCAAAATCATTGCGGAGCTGATCATCGACGTGGGTGGTCAAGAATCCATCGACATTGTGACATCGCACAGAACCGTGGTTTCTGTGCCATCGTGACGTCACCTCCTCTCCATTCAGGAAT
The DNA here is from genome assembly GCF_964261635.1 of Lissotriton helveticus. Lineage (NCBI taxonomy): Eukaryota > Metazoa > Chordata > Amphibia > Caudata > Salamandridae > Lissotriton > Lissotriton helveticus. The sequence continues at coordinate 512,670,784 of NC_136061.1, read as the reverse complement.
CAACGCCTCCCCTGCCTGCGCAAGCATCCTGGTCCCGACGCATCACCTCAACCGAAGCAAGGAACCGACGCCACAACGTGCCAACGACGCCGTGAGCTGTCTTTATTTTAACTTTTCCAAGGTACTGTTCTCTGGTGGTCTGTTTTGACTCCGGGCCAAAAGCCACTCACCTTGCTGTTGGCGCTGTACTTTGGGGGTTTCTTTGACCTTGATGTCGTGATAACTCCAGTTGGGGTTATCTGTTGCTAAAGACTACTTTTAAGTGAATAACCTATTTTTGAATTATTTCTACCATCTTGAAGAGTTATGATCGAATACAGTATTGTGGATTTTTGTCATTTATGGTCTTGTGATAAGTCTATATAAAGAATACTTCTTTTTATCAAACCTGTGTGGTGTCCATCTGTAGTGTCTTCACTGTATTACTGTATGTGTTCACAAATGCTTAACACACTGTCCCTGAGATAAGCCTGTCTGCTCGAGCCAAGCTACCAAGGCGGTGAGCAGGGGTTATCCAGTAGTATTATCCCATTTCCCTGACTTAAAAGCATGGGTCCCTATGTGGTCAAAGGTGTATTCCATTGCCAACTAGAGACCCCCAGGACTAACAGCTATCTTTTAATTCCTCAGATTGCGCTAAAGTCATTATTGAATAACTTTTCTGATTTTTCCTCAGTTCATAACTTTGCGAGCCCTTAAGTGATTCTGCAGAATGAATACCTGCATTATTGGAACCAGTTCACCCTTTTATCAAGGGTGATGCCATTCACCATTGCGAGCAGGCATTACCTATTATCGCCATAGGCCTATGACACCAACCTAGAAAAAACATGTGCTACCTATCATCACCATTGGCCTATGACACCAACCTAGAAAAAACAGGCGCTATCTAGAAAAAACAGGCGCTACCTATCATCACCAAAGGCCTATTCCGCTAATCAAGAAGAAACACCCTGCATGTATTTCAATGAAAACGGTGATCACCGAATCCAAGTAAGCTTATCTATTGTAAATGTAACTCAACCAGAGAAAGTGAGAAATGTCATAACTCACAGAATGGTTCTCAGCCTGAAAACTATGAGCTCTGGTAACACATTTGACTAAATCAGTGAAATAATAAATCCAGAATTGCTGGATCAAAAAATCATAAAGTTACTTTAAAATGGATGCATACCATGCTACCTCCAGGTCATCATGGAATCTAATAGACATTTGATCACATCTAACAATAAGGGATGATCACATTAAATGGTTTCAGGTGTCCATAGTGAGAACATCTTTAGAAAATCTACTTGGATGGTCAATGCGTCCCCTGGATCTGTGTTACTGATTTACCTATTTCATTTGTGTGATTTTCATTGTGTCATTATTTCCCTGCACACAATTATATTTTGTGGAATGGCTAATGTATTGTTCTTTGATACAAATGCAAGTCTGATTGGACATTCATATATTTGTTGTAACTGTGATGATCATCATGTACAGTACCTCGACTCAATTTTAACACCACTTCCTCAGAACTAAGAATTCAATGTTCTGCCGACCTACTAGGGCTGTGGAATGAAATCTTACATAGAACTCCTTGGTAAGTTATGTTATATGGATTTATATAGCATGACTTATCAACCAAAGGTTATCAAGGATGTTAATTGAGTTAGTTGAGCTTCTTGCAGAATTCAAGATGTGTGAAATAGTCCCTGATGATTGCCGGTAGGCCATTCAATTTCTTGGGTACGACAAAAGAAAACGCAGGCTGCTCGTTCTGCTTTTGAGGATGGAGGGTTGAGGATGAGCATAGGAGCCTGGTGGATTGGTTGAAGTGTAGACAGCTGTTAATGGAAGCTGGTCCTAAGTTGCGCAGTGGCTGGTATTCGTGTTCGAAGAGTTAGAATTTGAAGTTTGTGTGTATTGGCAGGCAGTGTCATTCTCTGAGGTGTTGAGTGATGTTTGTGCGAGATGGGAAACCTAAGATGAGTCTAGAAGCAGCATTCTGGATAGTCTGAAGTTGGTGGAAGGGGAGGCTGGAGATTCTGGCACAGAGTGTGATTCTGTATTTCGGGTATGGCTTGATTGACTGTATCACTGGTGTTCATGGAGATCTATTTGAAGATTTTCCTGAGGATGCATAGAATATGCAAGCAGGAGGAGCTGATTGGGTTCACCTGTGAGTCCATATTGAGGTTTTTTGTCCAGAGAATTCACAGAGCAGTATAGAGGGTATAGGTGTTGAACCAAGCTCTGATAGCCAGTAGCTGGAGTTCCAGGGATAGTTCTTCTTCCCACAAATCAGCACTTCAAAGTTTCAAGCAGTTGTTTTTCATCCATTCCGCTATGCAGAATATGCATTTGGTGAAGTTGGATCTGGTCATGGAGGACTTCACGGACATTGGGAGGATGAGGTGGGTGTAATGGTTGTAGGAAATTATTGAGATGCCATGAGATCTGATGAAATTGACTGGGGATGTCATGTAAATGTTGAACAGAGTGTGGCTGAGAGATGATCCTAGAGGGACTCCACATATCATGCCCTTTGGCTCTGATATGTAGGTTGGGAGTCTTGCTCTCTGTGTTCTTCCTGTGAGGAAAGAGCATATCCATTTAAGGGCTACATTGTATGTAGTCGAGAAGATTGTGGAGTCCATGTGAGTTGATGTTTGATGGCCTCCCTTTAACTTTAGCTGGGTACAGTAGTAGAGCGATAGGGAGGAAGTTGTTTATATCTTTAGGGTCTGCTGATGGTTTCTTGAGAAGGGGCAACACTGAGTCCTCGTCTGGGTTTGTGAAGGTGGTCTTGGCGTGCAATCTTGTATCCTGCTGGTGGCCACAGTGATGTTGGGAGATGTGGCAGGGTTTGTGTCAGGTACAGAAGGTCCCAGATTTCGATTGTGTGTTTTTTGAGCGAATAGGTGTTGAGGATCATGTATGTGAGTGTTTGCTGAGTGTCTGGTGCGGTGTTTGGTGAGAAGAGGCCATGATTGGGTGGCACATTAGTTGGAGTATGTGGTGCGAGTGAGGGCGTGCAGCTGCAGGTGAAGCAGCAGAGTTAGCAGGAGAAAGGTCCTACCTTGCTGAGAGGTGCGGTGCAGTAGCAGTAGGTAGATGGATGTCCTAGGTTGAGCGGGAAAAGGGTTGCTGCTGAGTAGAGACAGAGGCTGATCCAAACAGGGATGTGGTACTGGTTGCTTTCCAGGTGCGGACAGGGGCAGATGGGTTTTCTTTTGGCACGGTCATGCAGCAGCCTCTATTAAGTAGGTCCTGAGAGGGGGAGGAGCAAAAAAGGGTCATGGGCAAGGCTTTGAAGGGTGGGAAGAAGACACAAGAGGTAGCATGAAGACATTGGAGAGCAGAAAAGAAGTGGTGTAGGTGGGAGGATGAAAAAAGTCCACGAGAGCTGAGCTTGGTTCTGGGGGCCTGAAGGAGCACAGGAAAGGAAACATGAAAGGAATGAAAAGACTGAAAAGAGCACAGAGTGTGAAAATTCAGAAGGAGGCAACAGAGATCGGAAGCAGGCACAAAGAGTTCAGACAAAAACAAAGAAATATTAGAAAAGGGACAAAGGTTTCAGAAAAAAATCACAAAGAGTTCAGAAAAAGGCACAGAAGGTCAGAAAAAATGGGCAAAGGCACAAAGTTCAACCAAGGCACAAGAGTAAATTGATCTGGGAGGGAAACAACAGTGAAAAGTGGATGGGAAAGTGTCAGAAGTGAGGCACAAGAGAGAAGGCGTGAGGTGACAGAGCACAGAGAGGGAGCTGCAGGAGGAGCAAGTTGCAGCCTTGAGGCTCAAGCCCGAGAGGGCCTAAACTGGTTGGAGGGCAGTCCCATGTAGAAGGAGGGAGAAGATTGGGCATAGACAGGGTTTAACTAGTTAACAGGATTATTCTAATAAATGTTCCTATGAGGTTGTGTAATTGCTTTACGCGACTAGTAAATGTCTATCTTCTGCTACCATAACGTTTTGTCACAGAGTGAAGATACAATACTTATGTGGCACTTGCAACATTTTTTGATCCAGGTTTTGAATCTCAATGAACAATCACATCAACTTTTGTCACACACAGACAGTCAAAATCAAAACTTTTGGACAATTGCAAACTTTTGGACCAAATAGGTAGCAAATTAGCAGATTTTGCATGTAAAATTTCTAACGATTTACGCATAGCACTATTATTTCTCACGAGAAACACGAGTGAATAAATAAAGCTACGCAACTTTGCTCAGTGCTACAAACTTCTTGAAAATAAAGGAGAGCTGAAAGGTCATCTTAAGATCATGGGCCAAGAAAACAGTGGCTTGGTTTGAAGGCAACAGCCTGATTATGACTTGATGCATTATTTATCACCCCAGCTCAAGAGACAGTCCTGCCATGCACCACGCATCATGCGTTAGATTAATGTATTACAGTGTGGTGCTCTGCAACTCTGCATTGAAATGCAAAGTCACAAATATATAAAGTCCCAGCTTTCGCTGACGTGCTGCCTAAAACTTTTATGGATTTTGTGGCCGTTGGCAGTGTGCCCCTGATGGAGCAGATTTCACCTGGAGTCAGGCATTGTTTATTTTTATGCTTCAGACAGACTGCATTTAAATTGCCACACACATTTTGGTGCAAGTTAAAAACATGGCACATGAAAAATATGAATGTGAGGCCTAACTCAGTCAGAAATGCTTGTGCTAAATTAACATGTGTTTTTGCAGTGTAGAGAAAAGTGGCCTTTTAAGCTTTGAAGATTAATAGAATGTGTTTCTCTTCCCAGCTCATCCCTTACTATCTAAATTCACCATTCCTGTCTTAAAAGACTTTGGCTTGTTGCATATTTAGATAAACATTTTCAGTTTCTAACACCTCTTTTTTATAATATGTGTGAATTAACAAATGCACCAAACACTACACTTGGGGCTAAATGCATTTTTGCATGAAAAGCTATCTAAAACACTAAGGCATGTTGCTATGTGTGCTGTATTAACTGTGTGCACTGTATTAACTGTGTGCACTGTATTAACTGTGTGCGCTGTATTAACTGTGTGTGCCCTTAAATTTTACACTAAATGCATAATAATGCTATGTTGCACATTGCACATTTATTTTGCATGTTGTCATAAATAATAGAAAAGCTGCTTCAAACTAATAGCTTGGCTAGGTAAACATTTATAAGGGGTATTGGTATGGAGTTGGGAAACATAATGGGCTGATTTACACAACATTAATATTCTCTTTTGTGTCTGTTTTGTTTTTGGGCCTACAATTAAATGGCTGCCTGTGAATCCAGCAAGGCTCTGACTTGCATTGGAGAGAAGAATGCATGCGCAGACCTGTTTGACTCAAACCACGAAGAAGTCAAGGCCTCTTTGTACTTTGAAATATTCTTGTGATTGTGCCAATGTACCAGTTAGATAAAGTATCCTACTAGACTGCACTGTGGAAGGAAGAAAGAGAATTAGAATTAAACATTTTTCCTAGCAAATGTTGCAAACTTATAAAATGTATTTACTCATGTATGCTTCTTTTGTTAAAACTGGAATAGTCAGGATTTTAGAATGAGTCAGGATAGTGAGACCTCATGCCATCATGGCTGACCAATCACGTACAAGTTTTTCTGAAGATGCAACATTTTTGTTTAGTCTGTCAAAGAATTAGAGTATAAATAATGACCTCTTTGGAGGCGTGGTTGAATTTTTTAGCTCAGCTGCCTTCTTGCTCATTTGGCTTAGGCTCTGCTTCATTCATATGGGTTAGGTACGAGAACGTCGCGGGAGATAGCTGATGGGTGAAGATTGGTTCCGAGGAGAGGGGAGGTATTTTTTCATAGAGTCCTTGCACGTCATATTGTGGCACGGCAGGCCACATTCCTATGAGGTCTTGTGAAGGGCGGGCTGTTTTGCTCTTTTTGACATAGACAGAGATGCAGAGAGCAGCAAAAAGGCTTTTTTAGAATTAGAAGCTAAACTTTAAGTTTATGCTTTGACTAATTAATTAGGTCTGAAACGATTTATTTGACTTATGCATTTATTTCTCTAAATGGGAGATTTTTGCCAACTATTTAATTATGGATTAGCCTTGCAAGACTATTTTTCTTAGACACTCTTTAAGAATGTTGCGCCACATTTTCTTTTCTACATGTGATGCTTATATTCAGACTGTAATATGTTTATATTAATGCTATTTTTCCTGTTTTCCAAATTCTGTAACCTGATTGATATTTTACTAATGAATAAAGGGTCAGAGAAAAACTTAACTTTTGACTAGAAAATAAAACCCTTTAAAATACTCAACAACTCTCTTTATTGGCTTAAATAATAATGGGATTTTTGACGGTTCAGGTTTATTTAAAGTCTCCTGAAGGTAATACATGGAGTGAAGAGCCCAACACATTTTCAGCGGTAAATTAGAGGTAGCATGAGGCTTTTGCATTGAGAAATTACCAGATGAAATTACCTCTCCATCACGGCGGTGTGCGCGTACTGATCCTGCAAGCCTGGGGCTTGCAGCTGAGCTAAGGCTTCTGTCAGGAATGCTCACTGCTACAATGTATCTATCATCATTCCAGTGGCACGGCTCTGATTCAGACAGCCTGTGCTCATGAGGTAGTGCCTAATGGTTACTACCGAGACAGTCGGGCCCAGTCAATTGGTTGAGTGATACGAACATCTAGCGCCACAGGCGGATGTCACGTCCTGCAGACAGAGTGCAGGGATTTTGTTGTGGAGGAAGGCAGCTGGCTAGTGGTTTGTGAGTGGCACTGCACTCATCGTGGCGCTCGCAGAGCTGACTTCTTCTTGCATTAGCCCGTGATGCCAGCCCAGTCCACAGCAACAACATTAAAAAATCTTATTAGTCTCCATGTTAGAAATGGCCCTTTTAGCAGGGTTAGCCCCAAACGTTTTGCTTCTAACTCCTATTTTTTTCCTGACTTATTTGTGTTGGTTTTAGGACTTTGGGCAGTTTACCAGTGCTAATCAGTGCTAAAGTGCTTATGCTCTCTGTGTAAATTGTGTTATGGATGGGTGTTTCCATGATTGGCTATTTGATTTACTTGTTAGTCCCTAGTAAAGTGCACTGAGTGTGCCAGGGGCTGTAAATCAAATGCTACTAGTGGGCCTGCAGCACTGATTGTGCCAACCACATGAGTAACCCTAAAAAGGTAACTCAGACCTGCCATTGCAGAGTCTGCGTGCAGTTTGTAACTGCCATGTCGACTTGGCAAGTGCACCCACTTGCCAGGCCCTAAACATTCTCTTTTCTACATGTCAGACACCCCTAAGGTAGACACAAAGTACCCCTGTGAGCAGGGTGCGGTGTAAGTGAAAGGTAGGACATGCCAGGGTGTGTGTGAAATGTCATGAGGGTGAATTGCAGCCCATTTTGGGTTTCACTATTGCAAGGCTACCTGTTCGCCATAGGACAGAATGGGAAATTTGTTTATAACATCTTAGAAACCTAACTGTCCCTGGGAACTAGGTGGGAAAATAAAATTTAGTATGCCTGAACTCAGAATCTAACGATGCATCTTTTACATTCTGTGTTTGAAAATACCACTTTTAGGAAGTAGGTATTTTCTTGCTCAGTCATTCCGTGTGCCTCTGCTGGAATGTGGACTGCCTGTCTGGGTTTTGGACGACAGATGGCTAGGAAGCAAGGGTGGCTCCCGATAGTCTAGGTAGGTCACGAAAGGGCTGAATAGACCTTGGCTGCGATGGGGGAAGAGGGAGGAGATTTCCTTGCACCTCAAAGGGTCTGGTCTGCCTTGGTCTGCCTCTGAAAATGCCGTCACTACCCCCTGCCGTGAAATCACACCAGAGAAGGCATAAGTGGTTCTGGGTGGGCACAGACACCCTCTGCCTACAGGATCACACGGTTTTTGGATGCAAATATTTGGGCCCAGACCCCTGAACTTTAGAACTCTTTTGGATCAAGAAGACTGCCAAGAAGAAGAGATGGAGAAGCTGCAAGGAGTGACTACCACTTTGCTGTGTGCTTTGCTGTGTTGGCCCACAGTGGATGCTTCTGTCTTGGGCAGTGAAAGGAATGGACTGAACTTTCTTCAATCTGCTTTTGTGAGCTTCTCCAAGGGCTTGAGGTAGAGCTTGCCTCCTGTTCAAGAAGTCCCAGGAACAGCAAAGCCTTCAAGCTCTTCTGCCCTCAGTACTGGGGACAGTGTGTGTTGTGCTGTGACAGAAGAAAAGCAACTCGACTGTGTCTACGATGCCGCTGCCCACTCCGTGTCCTGAAGGCACCGCAGAGGGCACCGCCGGAACGTCGCACCATGACCATGGTCTCACCGATGATACCTGCTGCCGCTGCCACTGAGCCGCTGCTCGCACTGCGACCTATGGGCACTGCACTCCCCACCACGGCGCTTCACACCGAAGCCTGGGCACCACAGAGAGCACCCCTGCAATGCCGCACCGTGACCCTGGTCTCATCGATGACGCCTGCTGATGCCACCACCGAGCCGTTGCTCGCACCGCAACCGGTGGGCTCCGCACTCCCTCACTTCATGATGACGCATTAGCCTCCCCAACACCGCCACTCCACGCCAAAATCACCAGCGATCCGTGCATCGTGGTTCGAGGGCAGCACTCGTAAAGTTACACGATGCACCGCCCTCATCCCTCACCGCGGACTTGGCCTACCGACGCCAGCGCCATTGACTCCAGTTCGTCAGCCAACGACAGCGCTTCAGCAACAATGACACCGCTGCTTGCACCATGACCTGCCAGCACCGTAACGAGCACCTCCTTCATCTCGTATTGCGACCTTGGTTTCACAGACGACACCATCTGATGCCACCACTGAGCAGTTGCTAGCACGGTGACCTGAGGGCACCGCACACTGCACAGCTGCAGTACGCACCGCAGCACGTGACGCCTGCCAACGCCAGTGCTCCTGACTCCAACAGAGAGGAGATCGACCTGTAATGCGTGTGACTTCGAGGGCCCCAACAACTCCTGCACCGACCTCTGGAACCGACACCTGTGGACACCGTGCTTTCGGAAGCTCAACGAGTGGTCGCCAACACCCTGCATTGCTAAAAGGTACTGTTAGCGGGTCTTCCCGACATCGTAGCTGGCCCGCAACACCACGGTCAGCCAGAACTGTTTGGATTTGTGTGCTCACGACACCGTGATAGCCCCGGACGGAGCTATCGACATCAAGGAACTGTTTTTAAAGCGTATGTTAATAACTGTGGATTTTTAAGTACTGTATTGTGGATTTGTATAGTTTTCGGTCTTGTCTTAAGTATATAAAAATATTGGATATTTTTCTAAACTGGTGTGGTGTCCTTTTGTAGTGCTTACACTGTATTACTATTGGTTATGTGCAAATGCTTTACACAATGCCTCTAAGATAAGTCTGACTGCTTGTGCCAAGCTACCAAGGGGGTGAGCAGGGGTTATTTTAGGAGTTTATCTCCCTTATCCTGACTAGATTGGTGGTATTTGCCTGTCTTTGGCACATGCCCTAGCCTGCCAAAAATCCCATTTCCAACAATCCCCAAGTGAATTAAATTGCGGCCAAGCCAAAGGAGAGTGGACATCAGAGTGACTTGGTTTCAGTGGCCACCAGGCCAGTCTGTCACTGGATAGTAGGAATCACTGTGGACAGCCAGCCTGGACTAAGGAGGTGGGCCGCAAACTGAATTACCGCAGGTGGCTCGTGGCCTGAGCCTGCTGCCTCTGCCTGCCTTACATAGTCGCTAACATTGCCTGCTGCAAACACAGTTGAAGAAGTGAGTAGTTACCAGCCACACACCCAATTGTGTGTACAAATTCAAATGGCAGCATGTGATCAGGCAGCTGCCTGAAGTCAGTGAGTGCCCACTACTAAGCCAAGGCGACATATGTGGATCTGTGACCGTGTGTGTAACTGTTCATGATGTTGTTGGGGCCTCTTACGTCCTCTGTTGGGCTGGGTCATGGATGTCAATGAGAGAGAACCCAGGCCGTACTCTCCAGATTGATTTTTCCGGCCGTGAAGGAAGGCAGTCTAGAGGGTGAACAATAGGCAGCCCCTTAGGCCTCCAGGATACCCCTTACAGTGTCGCTCTGTAACCCCTTTCATTCTGTTTGCACTTTCACTGCCTGTCGGTATCTGTGCAGCAATGTTAAGACCTTCGTAGAGTTTCAGTTGCTCAAATGTTCCACCCAGCAAGCTGAAACCTTGGCAGCTATGTTCTGTAACCCCTATCCATTCTGTGCGCACTTGCACTGACTGTGGGTTCTATGGACCTCCTTCGTACACCAAGCAGGCCCAGGCCTCCCAGATACGGCCTGCACAACCCACAGGAAGGCCATAATCTCAATGTAAACACCTGAACCTTCAATAACCAGTCTATTGACATCCTGTATAACCTTTTTAAATATCAAGGTGTAACCTTCATTACTCCTCTGTGCACACTGGTCTCCTATAAAAACCCCAGGCCATCGATAAACTCCGGGCCACCTTTGTATACTGTGATTGTGGAGAAGCGTGGCTCACTGGTTAGAGGAGGCAGACCCTGAAGCAGAGGTCTGACCCGGGACCAGGGTTCAATTCCCGACGCGGCAGGGTCTTGAGCCCAAATGTCCACAGACTCGATAATTCTCGCTTCGGTGCCTACTCGAATCACGGGTTCACACTCTGCAACTCTGGGCAATTGCTTGCTTAATCTCCAGTACGCCCCCCCGCGGCGGGATGCCTGGCTTTCACCTTGGGGATACCCAGTAGGGGTTATCTCACAGGGATAAGCCAGGACGGGTTCCCAAAGCAAGCGGCTTGAGACCTTGCGGTGATAAGGCGCTATATAAGAACCTTTGACATATGACATATGATTTGCAAACCCTTGAACCTCCTGTAGAGTACACAGGTACACTGTGACTGCCCTAATCAGCAAGCAGTAGCTGGATCTCCTTGGTCACTGCTATTTCATTTTTAGTGCTTTACAACAGTTTTAAGATCGTCTTGGAGTGTCTTATTGCTCGAATTAGTGTATTTTCCGAAATTTATATGTTGCCCTCGTCTGTATTGCTTGATTTTGCTCCAGAGGTATGTCACTCATAGTCATTGAATGTCACTCATAAATACACTGAAATTATGAAAATGTCACACATAGCAATCTGAAACCTTGGCAGCTATGAATAACGATACCATCGGGTACATTATTTATCAGGCGTGAAAAATAACACTTTTTATGAGTTTATGGGAAAAACGTTTACATTCGGTGTTCCTAGTTTGTATTCATGATTGCATGGACTGCTCAAAACAGGTGCCCAAGTTCAGTAGGAGTTATGAAAAATAAAACTTAAACTATTGTAGGAAATATAGCAATTTCTGTGGAAAATATCAAGTTGCAAACACGTGTTTTCATTGTCCTAACCAAAATATTAATCATTTGAATGTCTTTGCGTAAAGGGTTATTGTAATCTAATTTTTTATAATGGAGACAACAATGGCGTGGATACTTTATTAGAAAATGCTGTTTGCTGCTAAGATATTTCGTTTTATAAATTGACTACAAGAAATCCAAACATAGCTTATTGAAATCTTATGCATATTTTACAAGTATCACAATTCTGAAGTCATAAAACATATGGTGGCAAGCCAAGATTGAATATGCATTGGATTTTGCTAGGTTTGGGTGTTTTTTCTTTGCTGTTTTTTTTACAGGTGGTGAATTATTCATGCAGATTTGATCACATCGCAAATAATTGCTGATTCAAAAATGAATCTTAATTAAAATAGGTTTCCTTAATTTATGAAACAGTTTGCTTAGTTTCAATATATGTTGTATTTGTTTTTAATTCATGGTTTTGTTACAGTTGTTCTGGTTAGCAGATTCCCTAACTGGTGCTTCAGTTTAGCATATCTGAAAAAATACTATAACATCACAGTTAAAGGAGGATAGAAAATAGTAAAAACATTTTCTCAATGTTGCCTATGCTTCTGTGAGGCCTAAAAGGTGCCATTGTACTGCGCAGTGTTTTAATTCACAGCAGTTAACGTGATGCATGCAGTATTCCGCACTTTGAAACTATGCACAAATAACAGATGCACAAAGGAATAACGGTGTGAAGCAATTACGGACAGACATCTATTTCTGCAATGGATCATCACAAATGCTTCAGCACAGGTGTTCATATAATGACACTCTGTAAAGCTTCACTCTCCAGTGGCATTCTGCTACAGTATGTCCTGCAATTCTGCGTATCCAGCCTGCCTGTGTCTGTGTTTTTGCGGCTTACAATGAACTTGAATTGCAGGAGCGCTCAAATGACTTTCATTGTAAGAGCAAAATTACAGGGACGAGGAGAAAAGAAAGCAGAGAAAAAAACAGGCGACACCAAGAGATGGGGAGAGCACAGACAAAGTTTATGGGGCATATGTACAAACCCCTATCGCCACGGGAACTTCACTTTTTGTGACGTTCCCTTAGCGATAGGGGGATTGCCTTATATACAAAGCAGCGTTAAGCCACTTAACATGGCTTAACGCTGACTTGTACATAAGGCACCCTTTCATGCTATGTTTAGCGTGAAAGGGACATGCAGTGGGTGTTGTGGTGGGTGTTCCACCGCAACACCCATTGTATTTGCCACTGCCCCCTATGTACAAGGGTAGAACACATAGGCGGCAGAGCCAAAATTAAGACCAGGAAAATCCTGGTCATAAGTTGACAAAACAAGGAGAAATGCATTATTTCTCCTCGTTTTTGCTTGTTCCATGTGTGCTACCTTTCGCAGCATACATGGAGAAAGCAAAATGCCATGCTTTGTTTATGTACAGTGTTAGACCTGTCTGGCCCTTTGCGTAGTCCCTCCAATTTATTATTTATTTTGTTCCCTTTTTGCCCCTCATAACCTTATTAATTTTTGTGTTCATTAGATTTTTCAAGGTGTTGGTCTAGGGGATAGGTGCTCTTTCGCCCTCATAGTTTTTAACCTCAGGCCTAGAGGCCTTTCCTGACAGGAATTTCCTTGGAGTCATAAAATGGTGGCTACCAACTGTCACAACTGACATATCTGGAACCTGTCCCATAGGATAGAGTAGGACATTCCAGAACCTTCTGGTCTCTTCTGGACCTCTGAGGGTCAGCCTATATAAGGCGGAATGCTGGTCAGCCATTTTGTCTTGCAGAGTGGGCTGGCTGGAGGATAGGCTGTAGCAGAAGGTGGGGGTAGGACAGTCAAAAGGTTGACCTCCCAGACTAGGGACGCTCCTTATTGATTCACCACCCTCTCTCCCTTTGGTTACTTGACCTGACCCCGCTGGGTGGAAAATCCTGAAGACCCTGGGCACCTGTTCTCCCCTGGTCCCAGTGTAATGCGTGGGTGAGGGAGACTGTACCTGAGTGAAGCCCCCCCGGTCCAGTAAGAAAAGAGGCTTTAGGGCGGAATTTAAGGGAAGTGACTCCTGGATACTCCCATCAATAGCTAAAAGGACTGTGAGCAGCAGAGGAGTCATCAGACATTAAAAACACACATATTTTTCCCCCTTCCCCGTTACCTGGGGTAGGCCTTTGCCAAAGAGGAGTAGATCGACTGGAGTGGGGCTGGAATCAAGTATCTAGCGAGGCGCCACAGAGTGCACTGGCCGCCTGATTCAGCCTGCCTACAGCGCGCTGAGTCCGGAGGCTGCGGCGGTGACATCGTGATGAGAATCGCCCTCTCTTTCCCTGTTTCTTGTCAAGTGCCGGCCCTGCTAAAGGAACGGTCAGTCGGCGCGTGTGGGCGGGTCCGGAGGAGGCAGTCCCACAGAGCCGAGCAGACTTCAGCCTGAGCCGCTGTTCTCCTGCGCATGCCCGGTCGTGCCGCTTCCCTCAAGGAAGGTGGAGGCGGGACCGGACAGGGAAGCGCCTGGAGTACAGCAGCGGCTCGGGATTATTGCGGTGTCCCCTTTCCCCTGCTCGAGCGCCACACGGAGGAGCTGGCTTGAGCGGGAGGGGAAAGTCGAGGAGCCCCCAAAGGCTGGTGAGCCTTAGCGTCATTCGGCTCCTTTTTCCTTGCCGTGTCTTCCCCCCTTCTGGCGAGCCAAGACATCAGCCAACAGTTCGACAACAAGTAAGGAGAAGGTTCAGAGGGGTAAGTGGTCCTCACAAGTAAATCAAAACGAGGGCAGGGAAGCAAGGCATAATATTTGACTAAACAAAGGATCTGGCTCAAACCGTGCAGCACCCTTGAAGATTCCCATAAGGGTCTACATAGATTGTTTGATTCTTTCTGAATATACCCAGATTGGCTCATTGCCTTCAGCGTGTCATTTCTCCAGAAGAGCAAGCCCAGAACTAGGGGAAATGTGAAGGGTTAGCCAGTATTTCTTGATGTCAGTAGTGGAAAGGGAGTAAGTGTGTAAACCCTTTACTAACGGAGTGCAGACATTGTTTCTTAGGATCTACTGTAATGTGATGCAAATTTTAACAAGCCAAGTAGTGTGAATGTTTTGACAATTTATGAGGAATTTACTAAATCTCATGACTAAAATGTAATGTGCTGTTAAGTGGGAAAACTGCTTAATTTTCATGACTTAGCAACTTTGAAAACCCTAATAATCTCATGGGTAAATGTAATACACTGTGCTGTGATTTCTGAAGACAAAAGAGCAAAGATTATTTTTATAAACAAGCCCGTATTTTTCCAAACATTGGTGTAGCGTCATTTCTGAGTGATATTGCGTTGGGTTACTGCTGGGTGGTTTGCAACTTTTACACATGTTCCTCTATTGATATTGTCTTACCCTAGGCCAGGCTACCCTAGGTGACCTGACATCTTTAGGTTCCAACATACAGGAAGGTGCTCCTTCACCTTCCTGTACATAAACAAACCTTTAAAAAGTAATGCAATTTGTAACTTTTATGCAGCACACATGAAAGTTACAAAATGCCATTTTACGATTGTTTAGGTGCAGGAAGGGACAACTGCCGAAACATAACCAATACTCCCCTGCACACAGACACCCTTGCACTCTGATGCAAGGGTGCCTGTGTTGGCGTTAAGTTGTTAAACTTAGCGCCATCGCAGGGGGGAACGCAATACTGCACCACATTCTTGTAAATATGGTGCAGCCTTGCGTTTCCGAAGTAGCGGACCGTGCCATTAAGCCCAGGAGTCTAACGACATGCTCCGCCACTTCATTGTACATATTCCCCTATGTATCTTTTATAGAATGCAGGGGTGGCAAATAATTAAACTCAATTTTTAGTTACTGTTAATATTTTCAATTTCAGTAGATACAGTTCATGAGTGTAAAGGGTACACACAAGAAAAGGGAGAAAAATAACTAGGGTAACTATAATGATAATTTACACTCTGTGCATTAAATTACACAATAATATATCATTCCTAAAAAATTGAAAACGCACTAGTAATTTTATTATTGGTTAATAAGACGTGAAACATTTCCATATCCGGTATATCTCCTGTATTAACCCCTTCACTAGAGCATATAGTTGCGTTTCGAAGGCTTGTGTGCTGCATTTTCCATCAATGGTCCTGTCTTGACAAATGATCTCATTTCCATTTGAGCCCGCAAATCTTCAGGCTGGTTTGGGGCGGGGGAGTTTTCCCCTGAGTACATTTTGAAAAAAGAGTGGGTAAATGGTGCATTGTCAAGCAAATTAGAGAAGAAGCAGGAAAGTTAATAAAGCAATTGTGAAAGTGCAGTTATTATATTTATAAAGGGATGTCATATAACAACATGTAGATAAAAATCTTTCTGAAGCTAGGTTCTGCCAGTGTCACACACCTATGAGCAATATACACGCTGTGTGCCAGCAGGGCCTAGCATCAGAAACATTTCTATTGTCATGTTTCTGAAGCTAGAGAGTGGAAGAGAGGCATACACACTATCAGCCAGGGGGCTCACCACAAAGTCACTGTCATGGTGTGAGCTGCCACAGTGAGGTCAGGACACAGCCTAATAACCTGCACTAATGGCGGGTATGCCTGTGAAGTTCACTGACTAAGCACTCACATACACTCTGTGACCCATACACTGTCAGCCAGGGGACAGACCACAAAGTCATGGTGTGAGCTTCCACAGTGAGCTCACACGCCGCTGTGCCTCTCACTTAAGCACTGCAGGTTCATGCTGGTGCAGTGACAGCCGTACTTCAAGCAACTTTGTGTGGGTTCTGAAAGCACTTTTTAGAAGTGTGTGTTAGGAGGGGGCTGTGTGGAATTTCTCAAGTAAATGAGAGCAGTTGAAGTGGGGTGGAAAACTGGAAGTGCCGTGGGTGATGTGAAGTAAATCGAAATGCGCATCATTGTCTGTAATGTGCAATGGGGTGCACAGTTCTTAGTGAGGAAGGAGTTAAAACGTGAGGAAGTCATTAAAACGTGGGGAAGGATTTAAAATGTGAGAAAGGAGTTAAAACATGAGTCAGTCCTGCCCAACGCTGTCCCATTCAGTCACCCCACCACTCCCTTCTTGATTAAAAAAGAAACAGGACAATTGGCTTGTCTGGCTCCTCTCCTACTGGCTTCTAAACGCCTGTCTGTGTACAGGTGACACAAATAGGTCTTTTGCGTTGACCCAATAATAGACAGCATCATTTCAATTACATCGAATAAAGTACAAGCGAGTGATGTGTTACCGGCATACTGCAATATTAAGAGTACCTAATATATTTAATGCATGTTGGATTTTAATATGATTTTCATGAAAGTGCCGTATCACGACTAAGGGAACCTGACATCCTCTGTGAAAATGACACCTTCTCACACTGCCCAATACCACCATCAGGTGATACACCAATAATGGTGTATCACCTGCCTCAAACTTCACACTGCATCATCTCGGATGCAGTGTACTTGAGGGATGGTCGGTTGCACATTAACATACATGATTATCACAATAGAAACAAATCTGCTCTGATACAGGGAGCCCTGCTGCATAGACCTCAGGTACTGCCTGTTCCGCAGGAGGCCCTGCATCGCTGGTCCCAAGCCGCTTCACTTCTCCTGTAGCACTTTTTCTGCTCTTCCACTTCGGTTCTCTAGCACCGCTTGTCTTCTCCTGCAATGTTGCACTTCTGCTGCACTTCTCTTGCACACTTCACTTCAGCTTCTTATTTCCTGCCCTGCTTCACTTCTAATGCAGCGAGTCACTACTCCTGCACTATTCCTGCCACAGCACCACTTCATTTCAGATGTCCAGCTTCACTTCAGCCGCACTACTCTCTTGCTTCACTTCAGCTGCACTACTTTCCCCCTTCGCTTCACTTTTAATGCACCACTTCACTTCTGATGCACTGAGTCCCTTCTCCTGCACCACTGCCTCCCTGAGCACCACTTAAATTTCTTGTGCTCCACTTCACTTCCTAAATACCCATTTGCTTGTCCTGCACTACTTGTCTTCCCCAGCACCTCTTCACATTTCCTGCACCACTAATTCTTGCACGCAGCTAGGTTTGTCTCAGCTCTTGCGCGCAGACGTCGTTTGATCAAGGTGCATCTCCAGCTCAGTACACATAATTACTGTGATCAGCGGTGATGAAGCGTTTCTTTGTACACACACCATGCCAGCAAACACGTCCACTTCCTGTGCACACAATTCACGTGAACAGTACAGCTGTCCAGGTCCCATGATTGGTACAGATGCACAGCTCCTGTGCACATCACTTTTTTCGTCTGTATGGGTGTCCAACTTCGCCCTCTACTTCCGCTTCTTGGAGCAGCACAGAAGAAGGGGTCCGGTGCACACAGTTCTTGCGATCAGGGCTGATATTACCAGTACACAGCATTTGCGGCTCGCAATACTCGGTGGAGCGAGGGGCGGGTCGCAAGGGGGTTACAGCGGGGGGCACGACCACTTTAAAATAATGAATTAAAATCCTACCTGATCCGGTCATACGCCACCTCTGCCCTCTGGTCCTGGGCCAGTGTTATGTCGCAGCGGTGACGAAACCGCGGCGACTGTGAGGGCGCCCCCATTGTTATATTCCCATGGGGGAATCTTCTGGTGCACCCCTACTGTGACCGGGCCAGAGGTCTGGTCCCAGTCACATGACAGTTAGTTAATAAAAATGCCTACCATGCATGTGACGTCAGTAGATGCGTTTGCTTGGTAGCCATCACACCCATACTCACTGACTCTGTGTCTTTTTTTATATAGGCCCCATTGCATACCGTATAGTGCCATTCCGGTTAGTGCCCAGCTCCTTCCCGTTCCCATCGTTATCCTGTACGGGGCGGCCGCATGCGGCTGGTGGAAGCCCCGCGGTGCTCGTGCCCCTAGATCCGGTTGCTGATGCCTGATGCAGGAGGAGTCCGCACACTGCACATCAGGTCTAAAGTGTCTCTGCTGCTGGGGCGTGCGCTGTGCTCCTCGCACTGTGGTGGTTTGTCCATCTCTGTGTACCCGCAGGCGCTGCTGTCGAGCTCCGCGCCCGCGTGGTTTGGAGGGCCGCTCGCATGCACATTGGCTACAGAGAGCAGAGATTTTGATGGCCGCGCAACAGCGTTTCCATGCACGGCGCGGTGGTGCCTGAAGGTGCTGCAGGGAGGCAGCTGGTGGTAGAAGGCATATGGTCAGAAGTGCCTGAAAGGGCTGCAGAGCGGCAGCCAGCTCCAAGGTGTCAGGGGCAAAAGCATTAGTGGCACATGGTGAGTTCAGACATCCTGATCAGCTTGCAAGTGCTGCGTGGGAGTAATTGGCTTGTGTGCAGTGGCATAATTTGGGCCAGCAGTGACACTCTCGGCCTCACCCTCCCCTAGTTGAGGAAAGTACAGCGTGGCACAGCGCAGCGTCACACCACCACAACATACTACCCTTGGGAAGGGTCATCATGTCTACTTTTCCCCTAATTGAGCTGTTTGTAGTGGAGGGAAAGAATGGGTGGAACGCCTCATCATATTCCTTGAAGCGACGAAGGTGCACAAAGACCAGAAGATGGCCATGTTACTTCACCTCGGAGAAAAGGATATTCACCGCATCTTGAAGACTCTTGTGGAGGTGACGCCCAAGAATCACAATACCCTCATTAATGCGCTCACAGGACATTTTGAACCTATGGCCAATCAGGACTACGAGCGCTTCATCTTTCATCAAGCCAGACAGCTACCGGATGAATCACTCGACACATTCCACGCCTGGCTCAAACTCCTGGCATCTAAGTGTGGGTTTAGAGATGACACAGAGGAAATCAGAGTGCAAATTATACAAGGTGTGCCATGGTGAAGCTTCACGAAAGAATATTAGAAGAGTCGGGCAAGCCACTAGCAGACATTTTAATCCTGGGACGCACGAGAGAGCTGTGCAAGGCCCGGGCTGCGCACATGGAGGCGGCTCTGCAGTCACCGATCAAAGCAGAACCGGTAACTGTGGTCACGACGAGGTAGGCGGACCATTACAGTAAGAAGCCGTTCCTCCAGGGGGTCAACGATACTGCGGGTATTGTGGTGGCCTACCTCACAAAGCAGCTGATTGTCCAGCGAAGGGCAAGAAATGCACAGGCTCCGGCCAATTCAACCATTTTGAAAAGGTATGTAGTTTCAAGCAATACCGAAAGCCCAAGCAAGCAGTTAATCCAGTACCCGTGGGAGGTTGTGAGTCGAGTGACATGGACGATGATGAAGAGGAAGAAAAGGCGGTTCACAAGGCGCACATGATTAGAGCCTTGTCAAGCAGGAACCGGGGTCTGCCCCAATGCCATATTCAGGTGGGAGCACAAGATGTCACAGCCGTCGTGGACACCAGAGCCACCATTACCATAATGGCAGCCGCTCTCTACAGATCCATGCACTCGGCACCCACTCTACAGCCCACCAAAATCATGGTCTTAGCGTATGGACAGGACAAGTCGCTGGAAATGAAAGGAAAATTCAAGAACACAGTCACCCATGACAACAAGTCAGTCACCACCATGGTGTATGTCACCAAGGATGGACAAGGCATGCTCCTGGGATGCCGAGCAGCAGAGGATCTTGGCATCATGTCATTTGCATTAGGGATCCATCAAGAGTCAATCCAGCACATATTCATGGATTTCGCATCAGTCTTTGAGTGCATCAGAAAATACAGAGGAAAGGAGATATACCTTCATATTGACAATATCGTGCAACCCGTAGCCCTACAACACCGAAGAGTGGCTTTTCATGTGTGCCCGTTGGTGGAGCAAGAGCTGCTCAAGCTGGAGCAGGCGGGCATAATTCAGAAGGTGTCTGGTCCCACGCCATGGGTTTCCCCAATTGTAGTAGCCCAAAAACCGAAGCAACCAGGAGCCATTAGAATATGTGTCGACATGAGATTGCCGAATGCAGCCATCAAAAGAGAGCAACACATCATCCCGACTATTGATGACTTGATCGGAGAGATGGCAGGGGCGTGCTGGTTCTCGTAGCTCTACCTGCGATAAGGGTACCACCAACTAGTCCTTGATCAGGCGCCGAGAAACATTACGACCTTCTCCACTCATGTAGGTCTTCGCAGGTACATATGTCTGAGCTTCAGGATATCAATCGCTACCGAAGTATTCCAGAACGTAATCCACGAGCTGATCATGGACATTCCTGGAGTCATCAACGTGAGTGATGATATCATGATGCATGCCAAGTCAATCTCAGAGCACCATTCCTGCCTGGTGCAAATTCTACAGAGAATCAAAGATGCAGGACTAATGCTGCACTGAGAAAAATGCCAATTTCTCAAGAATAAACTACAGACCTTCGGTTTTACCTTCTCGGCTGAGGGGGTAAACCCGGACCCTGACAAGGTCAGAGACATCAAGAACGCTCCAGCCAGTCAATATAACGGAAGTCCACAGCTTCCTGGACATGGTGAATTACTGTGGGTGTTTCAGCAGAGACCTCATGAACCTCACTCAGCCCCTGAAGTATCTCACCAAGGACTCGGTCCCCTGTGCATACGGAGAACCGCAAGCAAAGCCATTCCAAGACATCAAAGATGCCTTGCCAGCTGCTACCACTCTGGTTGCAGTTGACGCCACTCCAATGGGACTGGGCACAGTACTCATACAGCGCCGCACAGTAGAAGAGGCTTAAGCCCCGGTGGCCTTCGCCAGCCACTCACGAACTGACATGAGCAGCGGTACTCCCTGATTGAGAAGGAGGCCATTGAGATTCGCTGCGGATATTGCCACTTCCATCATTATGTCAATGGCAAACCATTTGTGGTATCCACCGACCACAAACCCCTTCTGCCTCTGTTCTCCAGCACTTCATCAAAATCTCCATCGATGATAGAAAAATGGATGCTGCAACTGCAGAACTACAACTGTCGAATTGAATACCAACCAGGGAGCCGTAATCCCGCTGATTATTTGTCACGACATCCGAGCAGTGCCACAGCACAAGAGGAGGAGGATGCTGCAGATACGGAGGAATATGTCCGATGCGCCAGCCAAAGATCCTGTCCCATTCCTCTCTCCATGAATGATCTGAAGCATGAAACTGAGAAAGATGAGTGCCTGCAAAGAGTTAAACAGGTGGTGAAACATGGCAACTGGCACAAAACCAGAGAGGAATGGAAAATACTTACAGAAGAAGCTTGCAGAATACTGGAGAGTTTGTATCATGTACGTGAAGATCTGGCAGAGGAAAATACAAGCTGTCTCATGCGAGGACCCCGGCTGGTAATCCCTTCCGCCTTGACCGACAGAGTCATCCAACTGGCACATAGCGGACATCAAGGAATGGTCAAGACCAAGTCGCGACTGAGAACCAAAGTTTGGTTTCCCTTAATGGATGAGCTTGTAGAGGCCGCTGCCCACGAGTGCCAGTGGTGTCAGGCAACCAGGAGAAGCCCCAAACCTGCTCCTGTGGTCACAGAACCAAGGCCCTCTTGTCCATGGCTAAGCGCCAGTCTCGATTTGGAAGCCTGCCGGATGGAAGACACACCTTTGTGGCTATTGATGACTACTCAAAGTATCCAGAGATTGAGATTGTGAACACCCTAAGTGCCGCTGAGAAAATCCCAAAGTTGGAAAAGGTCATAGCAACGCATGGCATCTTTGAAGAACTCAAAACTGACAATGGGTCGCTGTTTCAAAGTCAGGAGATTGCAACATACCTTGCCTTGTTGGGCATCAAACATCGGCGGATTACCCCTCACTGGCCTCAAGCCAACGGGGAGGTAGAGAGATTCATGTGAACCTTAAACAAGGTTATTCGCATAGCACATGAACGTCACCAGCACCTAGAGCTAGCTCTATTTGCATTCCTGAGAAATTACCGGAAATTTTGTCTCACTACAGGGGGCCTGGCTCCCGGACATCTATCAATGGGCCGAGTGTTCACGGACTTCATTCCCAATCATCTCCAGTGGTGCAAACGTGCTGGGTGCACAAGCAGGTCAGTCAGCGCTGCGGCACTCATCATATGCATTTGCAGCAAAGAGATAAGGTGTTGCTCAAGAACCGCTTGACTAAGAGTAAATTCCAGCTTCCATATGAAAGGCACCCCTGGACTGTCATTAGAGCATAAGGCACGCTAATAATGGCTCGGGCGTGGAAATTGTAACTCGGAACGCATCCCACTTCAAGAAGTGTCATCTTGTTGAGACCCCTGCATCGGACCAGGGAACGGAACGCCAAGCCCCAGTCTCTATCCACCATCCGATTCTCCCTGTGACAGTGGAGGACGTGGAAGGTGCATTGTCCCAAACACCTGGGATGGACACCCACCTATCATTGGACAATAACACCGTGGTAGCAGGGCATGATGAAATGCCCAAAAGCTCTGAAGAATCCTTGCCCCCAACATCGAGCAAGGATGCCAGAGTCGAGTCCCGAGGGCGGGGAAATTCCAAAATATCTGCTCTGATGCAATCCTGAGCCGAACAAGAATCTGAGAGACAATTTCATGTAAGACTGTTTTTTTTATTTTGATTATTTTGTTAAGCATATTCAGCATCCGAAAGGAAAAGTTGCGGCAACGTTTCCTGGACTGCTGTTGATGTAAGGTTTCTGTTTTTGGGAGGAATAGTATGTCGCAGCGGTGATGAAACCGCGTTGACTGTAAGTCACCCCCATATTCTCATGGGGGAATCTTCTGGTGCACCCCTTCTGTGATGGACTGGTCCTGGTCAAGTGACAGTTAGTTAATAAAAACGCCTACGGCGCACGTGACGTCAGTAGATGCGTGTGCGCGGTAGCCATCACACCCATAATCACTGGCTCTGTGTCTTTCTTTATATAGGCCCCATTGCATACCTCATAGTGCCATTCCAGTTAGTGCCCAGCTCCGCCGCACTACATTACAGCTGGGTTTTGTGCCACCTCTGCAGTGCTAACAGGAACAGGCATGCTCCCTCCCCTCCTGTAGCCAATCACAACGCTGCAATGGTAGCATTGTGATTGGTGGGAAGTCCCGGACGGTCGCCCAGCCGGGCAACTGTCGGGACGCCATTGACTGCGCATGACTGCTTTGGCTGACCAAGCAGCCACTGCACTCAGAGTGGTGCAATCCACTCCTCCCCTCCCACCCCCAGCCAGGCATATCCTCCCATCCGCCCCCAACCAGGCAAAACTCTGCTTTCTCGCACGAGAAGCAGAAAATAAAATGGTATTTGAAATACCATTTTATTTTCTGCTTCTCACACTGTGAGAAAGTAGTGGGGCGGCACTCCAATGCCCTAATGGAGCAGCGGCCACTGTCTATGGGTGCTGCTTTATGCAGCACACATAGAAGTTGCAACTTACAATTTTTAAAATGCTTGTTTCTGTGCATGAAGTAACACCTTCTTGTACATAAGCAATCATGCATGATATTTTGCTGTTAATATCTGTGCTGCCCATTGCAGCACACATAGTAACAGCAAAAACAAGGAGAAATAAGCATTTCTCCTTTTTGTGCCCTGTTAAGACCAGGTTTTCTCTGATCTTATTTTGGTGCTGCCTCTTATTTACGTCACTCATGTAAATATGGGGCAACATCAAAATTAATGTATGTTGTGGCACAATGCCTACCGCAACACCATTGCCCCCCACTTTCGTGCTAAGTATAGTTTAAGCCATGTCAACTGGCTTAAAGCTGCCGTGCAAATAAGGCAAAGCCTGTATCACCACCACAACGCAAACAAAGTGACGTTCTGATAGCAATAGGAGCTTGTAAATATGACCCTAAGTGTGTTAGTCCACTTAGTGCTTTCTTCAGTGCATGAACGGTGAAGTCAAGCGCATGCACTTAGATTGACTACCTCACTCCTGATCGTTAAGGATACCGGTATCAGTCCTGACCAATTCTGTGATCATCTTACGCAATGTGGGTGTTGTAGTTTTGTTTTGCTTACATTGGACTAATTAGACTAAGAGGCAGTGCCAGTAATGATGCGAAGAGTGGTAATCACTCCATATGCACGGCAATAGAGGCGCATTTGTGGATGCCATTCCATCAATGATATTAGATCAAAATGTAATTTTACACCAATATCTGATTTTGCGCATAAATCTCGACTGTGCTTCTGGAAGAGTAGTATTTAAAAGCTCATGCTGATGTTGCTCAAAGGGTGATTTTGAACCACAGTGTGCTGTCAACTAGACATGATGTCAACTTGATTCACGCCATTTACCTAATATGACCACATTTTCTCTCTCTGATATGAGTAATTTTGTTATATAATATAATATCAATATCAATAGGGGCAACGGAATTGGTCAGGTGAAAAGACTAACTACAAACAGTCGTAGTTCAATCCCGCTTGTCTGTGACTACATGTGTGAGCTCATCACATCCAGACATTTTGGCGTTGGTGATATTTATTGTGGCACAGCAACTGTTAGAAATGTTTTGTTAATGGTATATCAGGTCGTTTTGGGGAAATGTAGGCACTTTTCGCATCATATGTTGTACTTTAACAGCAGCATCATGCATATAATTGCCAGAAAGATGCATTCATATTACTGATAATGTTGCATGCAGATGACGTTTGATTTCTTTTAGTTATCTGATTTATTCCTCTAAAAAAGATGTCTTTTTGAATTGGTGCCTCAGTATCAACATCACTTCTAACTGTATGGTGTGATCAGATCAGCTGGAAGCAATCTATAGCATGTGGTCTTCATGACCTTACAGAAATCAAAGATGCATTCATCCAATTTTGTGGAAAGAAAGTGCCAGCACAACTGTAGTGTGTTTTCTCTGTATGGTCATGGATATGACACCTTCACCTATCATGCAGGTTTATTCTCAAAGGAGGTGATGCTCTCTCACGGCATATGCAAATTAAGAGTGATCGAAATGTTGAGTTTTCTCTGTATGATCAAAATCACCTGGGGTCACAGCTCAAGCAAACTGTGGTAGGTAATACAAAACAGGACTGATGGTGAAAGGAATACTTTCCTTGTTACTATAATCACATTTCGTGCAGCTATATTGTAAATTGACTGTGATATGAAGGGGCACCTGGCGATAAAGACTAACAAACTATGGCCACATGCATCAAGGAAAAAACCTGTCATAAACGGAGAGAATCTGCCCCTTTGCGACCAGTATTTTTGCATTTGGAATGCATCATCCCAAATACAAAAATTGCCTCTAGGATCGTAGAAATGAATGGGAAGCAATTCCTTAATTGCGACTCCCAATTTACGAGTCGCAATTAAGGAATGTGTATGAATCGCAAATTTGCTTGCAATTCCTACAGGCATAGGCAAATGCGATTCTTTAATTGCGATACCATAAAAATCGCAATTGAAGACTCGCAATTCACTTTTTTGGTGCATGTGCACCTTTGTGAATTCACACCAAGCATGTCTGTCTTCTCAACACAACCCAATGTAGAGTTTTCCGCTGTTTTGTAATCAAATTATCAGCTACCAAAAAGTAAAGCTTTTTCTATGTGATCAGGGGCCTGGTGCAAAATTATCAATTTAACAGACTCTTGTCCCATCCTCTACATTAAATATAATTTGTCTAAATCAAACAAGTATGCTAAAAATGTGGATTGTTCACTGTAGGACAAAAAGCCTGACTGCTGGCATAACACACCAATCTTATTTTCGATCTACACAAAACCCAAATAGAGTCCCGAAAAGGTTAGCTTGAATCCAGTGGCAAAGTGAGCAAGGGACCCAAGTCTGGACATACCCTGCCAAGTTATGGGGAACAAAGCAAACACAAGGAGAATATGGACGGAGAGCTGAAACATTTCAGACACAAATCTGGGTTGAATCCATCATCATTCTTTAGCTCACTTCGCTATCTCAGTTCAGAACCAGCCATATGCAAATCAGTATTGACCTTATGCCTCATGGGAACAGTTCAGCACGAACTACCAAACCAGGTCTTCTGTGAACCACAAACAATCATCCTGGGATCGGTTTCTGGGTAACACCCTTCATAAGCCAGGCTAGCAAGAATCTAGTGGCAAAGTGAGCAAGGGACCCAAGTCAGGGTATACCTTGCCAACTTAGGGAGAACAAAGTAAACACAAGGAGGAGATGGACGGAGTGTTGAAACATTGCAGACACTCACCCCCAGTCAAAGATTTAGTTTGAATCCATCATTGTTTTGCTCACTTCGCTACCGTAGTTCAGACCCAGCTATATGCAAATCAGTCTAGACCCTGTGCCTCATGAGAACAGTCCAGCACGAACTGCCAAGCCAGGTCTTCCCTGAACCGCAAACAAGCATCCTAGGACCGGTTTCTAGGTAATACCCTTCATCAGCCTGGCTAGCTTGAAACTAGTAGCAAAGTGAGCAAAGGACTCACGTTTGGGCATACCCTGCCAACTTAAGGCGAACAAACAAACACAAGGAGACGATGGATAGAGTGCTGAAACATTTCAGACCCTAACCCCCGGTCACAGATCTGGGTTGAATCTATCATCATTCTTTAGCTCACTTTGCCATCTCATTTTAGACCCAGCTATATGCAAATCAGTCTTGACCCTTTGCCTTGTGTGAACAGATCAGCTCGAACTGCCAAGCCAGGTCTTCCCTGAACCGGAAACAAGCTTCCTGGGACTGGTTGCTGGGTAACACTCTTCATCAGCCAGGCTAGTTTGAATCCAGTGACAAAATAAGCAAGGGACCCACGTCTGGGCATACACTGCCAACTTAAGGTGAACAGAGCAAACACAAGGAGACGATGGCGGAGGGCTGAAACATTTCAGACACTCACCCCCAGTCACAGATCTGGGATGAATCCATCATCATTCTTTAGCTCACTTTGTCACATCAATTCAGACCCAGCTATATGCAAATCAGTTTTAACTCTGTGCCTCATGGCAACAGTCTAGCCCGAACTGCCAAGCCGTGTCTTCCCTGAAAAGGAAGCAAGCATCCTGCGACTGTTTTCTGAATAACGGCCTTCATCAGCCAGGCTAGATTTAATCCAGTAGCAAAGAGAGCAAGGGACCAAAGTCAGGGTATACCTTGCCAACTTAGGGAGAACAAAGCAAACACAAGGAGAAGATGGACTGAGTGCTGAAACATTTCAGACACCCACTCCCAGTCACAGATCTTGTTTGAATTCATCATTGTTTAGCTTACTTCGCTACCGTAGTTCAGACTCAGCTATGTGCAAATCAGAGAACAGTCCAGCACAAACTGCCAAGCCAGGTCTTCCCTGAACCACAAACAAGCATCCTAGGACCAGTTTCTAGGTAACAACCTTCATCAGCCTGGCTACCTTGAAAGTAGTAGCAAAGTGAGCAAAGGACTCACGTTTGGGCATACCCTGCCAACTGAGGGCGCACAAAACAAACACCAGGAGACGATGAATGAAGGGCTGAAACATTTCAGACACTCACCCCTAGTCACAGATCTGGGTTGAATCCATCATTATGTTATGTCTTCTGGCAAATTCTTTCTGATAGGTGATTTCAATTATCACGCGGAAATACAGCTGAACATGGATACCGAAAAGCTAACCTCCAACATGAGTACCCTTGGTCTAGTTCAGAAGGTCACCGGCCCCACACATCGGGCTGGCCACACCCTAGACCTCCTTTTTTCAAACTCCGCCGACATTAAGGTAGATCCCCCTATTCCACTGCTTTGGACGGATCACCACCTACTGAAATTTACCCTCCCCACCATTCCAACCGAAGTGGCCTCTGAAAATGAATCTATATTACATAGGCCTCTGAAAAAAATGACACTACCCCTGCTTTCTAAACATTTTCATTTTGATTCGACATCTTTTACCAGGAGTGCTAGTATAGCTGCACTCTATTTTGATAAAGCCATCGAAACAACATTGGATAAAATTGCCCCCTGGAGTAAAGCCAAATGTAAGATCAGAACCGCCCCATGGTTTACAGAACAATTAAAAATCATTAAATCCCTAACTAGAAGCGCCGGTAAAAAATGGCGGAAAAGGAAAGCTCAGGTCGACCTCAGAGCATATAAAGTACTGCATACCAGCTACATGCATGACATAAGGGCGACAAAACAAGCAATTCTTACGGAGCGAATTAATAAAGCAGAAAATTCCTCTAAAGAGCTGTATCAAATTCTAAGAGAGTTTACCACTTCTAGCAACCCGTCAGTAATACCTAACTCCCAAGAGTGGACTGATGCTCTTTCAGGATTCTTTGAGGAAAAACCAACTGCCATTCATCTCTCTCCCCCCCCCATCAAACTTCAATGCTACCCGCAGTTTTGGTAGATCCATCATGTAATTCACCACATATTCTAAGTGAATTTGGGAAATTTGACAACGAAGTGACCATGTCAATCGGGATGAAAATAAAGTCCGGGTCCCCCACCGATCATGTTTCCTCTAAACTTTTTTCCACACTAGCGCCGGCATTGGCAGAATATCTGACCGGTCTCTTTAATAAATTCCTTTCAGAGGCAGACTTTCCCATAATATGGAAAGCAGCAAGAATTAGACCTATATTAAAGAAACCCTCAGCTGACCCTTGCACCCTTTCAACCTACAGGCCTATTTCATTACTCCCATACTTTGGTTAAATGCTTGAATCTTTTGTTAATAAACAACTTGTGAACCATCTCGAAGACGAAGGGCTTTTAGATCAGTCCCAATCTGGCTTTCGGGCTGCCCACAGTACGGAGACAGCTTTGGTCGAGGTTGTTGACAATATCAGATTGGCTTTGGATAATCACCAATCAACCATCCTCGTCCTGCTCGACCTGTCTCCGGCCTTTGACACCATCTCCCATCGCATTTTAATCCAACGGCTTTGGGAGATTGGTGTCAGAGGAACTGCCCTAAAATGGTTCACCAGCTACTTATCCGATCGAGTAACTGCTGTTCAAATTGGCAAAAAAATTGCAGGTGAAAGGCCTGTTAAGATGGTTGTTCCGCAGGGCTCCATTTTATGTCCTACGCTTTTTAATGTCTATATGATACCATTGGCCAAAGTGATCACAGCTTTCGGCTTGGATGTGCTGTCCTATGCCGACGACACCCAGATTTCAATCACTCTGGGTCCGGATCCAAATGAAACATAACAGCGTTTCAAAAATTGCATGATCCAGGTGGAGAAATGGATGAGTATTAATCATCTCCAGCTGAACGGCAGCAAAACAGAGATCATGCTCTTTGGTAAAGCTGCAAAACACTGGGCACATGACTGGTGGCCAACCAGTCTGGGCAACTGTCCAATACCCAAGGAATCAGGGAGGAACTTAGGTTTCTACGTCGATAATAAATTATCCATGAGGAACCAAATAAATCACATAACAGGTATCTGATTTGGACTAATGCGAAGCTTAAGAAAGGTCTTTAAGTGGATCCCTGCGGAGGCACAGAAACCCTTAGTCAAGGGCTTAATCGTAAATAGAATGGACTACGGAAATGCGCTCCTACTAGCCATAAACGAGCACCATCTGAATAGGCTCCAGGTTCTTCAGAACACTGCAGCCCGGCTAGTCCTCAACTTACTACGCAGATCTCCATCGGCCCCCTGTCTGAAAAGCCTTCACTGGCTCCCGGTGAAAAAGCGCATTCATAAAAAGTATACCATTTATTTCAGTATATATTAAAAAACACAGTATACAGTGTTAATCACTAATAGATAATATAAATAATCCACATAAAAGGTTACAACCAAAGTGGGAAGCAAAAATAAGGAAAATGATTCCAATGCAACATGCAAATCAGGCTTGACCCTGCGCCCCATGGGAACAGTCCAGCCCGAACTGCCAAGCCAGAATTTCCCTAAACCGAAACAAGCATCCTGGGACCGGTTTCTGAGTAACACCCTTTATCACCCAGGTTAGCTTAACCCCTTCAGTGCTAATGACAAGGGTAACTCGTCATGGAGTTTCCATTGATTTCAATGGAAAGTCAATGGAAGTGCATCATGTGCCTTAGCAGCCAAGTGGTTAAATCCCGTGGCAAAGTGAGCAAGGGACCCACGTCTAGGCATACCCTGACAACTTAGGGTGAACAAAGCATACACAAGGAGACGATGGACGGAGTGCTGAAACATTTCAGACACTCACCGCCAGTCACACATCCGGATTGAATCCATCATCATTCTTTAGCTCACTGTGCCACCTCAGTTCAGACCCAACAATACACACATCAGTCTTGACCCTGTGCCTCATGGGAACAGTCGAGCCCGAACTGCAAAGCCAAGTCTTCCCTGAATCAGAAACAGGCATCCTGGGACCCGTTTCTGGGTAGCAGCCTTCATCAGCCCGGCTAGGTTGAATCCAGTGGCAAAGTGAGCAAGGGACCCACGTCTGGGCATACCCTGCCAACTAAGTGTGAACAGAACAAATACAGGTAGATAATGGACGGAGTGCCGAATCATTTCAGACACTCACCCCCAGTCACAGATCTGGGTTGAATCCATCATCATTCTTTAGCTTAATTCACCACCTCAGTTCAGACCCAGCTAAATGCAAATCAATCTTTGACCCTGTGCCTCATGGGAACTGTCCAGCCCGAATTGCCAAGCCAAGTCTAACCTGAACCAGAAACAAGCACCCTGGGACTTGTTTCTGGTTAACACCCTTCATCCGCCAGGCTAACTTGAATCCAGTGGGAAAGTGAGAATGGGACCCACGTCTTGGCATACCCTCCCAACTTAATGCGAACAAAGCAAACACAAGGAGACAATGGATGGAGTGCTGAAACATTTCAGACACTCACCTCCAGTCTCAGATCTGGGTGGAATCCATCATTATTCTTTAGCTCACTTCGCCACCTCAGTTCAGACCCATCTATATTCTGGTCTGATCTATAACCGGTCCTAAGATGCTTGATTCCGGTCCAGGGAAGACATGGCTTGGCAGTTCGGGCTGGACTGTTCGCATGAGGCACAGGATCAAGACTGATTTACATATGGCCATGTCTGAACTGGGGTGGCTTGGTGAGCAATATAACGATGGATGGAACCCAGATCTGTGCCTGGGGGTGAACATTTTGCCATTGTGCAACATTTTGTCCATCATCTTGTGTGTTTTGCTGTTCACTCTATTTGGGGGGGTATGCCCAGACGTGCGTCTCGTGCTCACTACGCCACTGGAGTCAAGCTATCCTGGCTGAAGACAGCTGATAGCCAGAAACCGGTTCTAGGATGCTTGATTCCAGTCCAGGGAAGACATGGCTTGGCAGTTCAGGGTGGACTGTTCCCATGAGGCACAGGGTCAAGACTGATTTGCATATGGCCATGTCTGAACTGGTGTGGCTTGGTGAGCAAAATAACGATGGATTAAACCCAGATCTGTGACTGGGGATGAATGTTTTATCATTGTGCAACATTCCGTCCATCATCTTGTGTGTTTTGCTGTTCACCCTATGTGGGAAGGGTATGCCCAGACGTGGGTCCCGTTCTCACTACGCCACTGGAGTCAAGCTATCCTGGCTGAAGATGGCTCATAGCCAGAAACCGGTACTAGGATGCTTTATTCCGGGTCAGGGAAGACATGGCTTGGCAGTTCGGGCAGGGCTGTTCCCTTGAGGCACAGGGTCAAGACTGATTTGCATATGGCCATGTCTGAACTGGGGTGGCTTGGTGAGCAAAATAACGATGGATTAAACCCATATCTGTGACTGGGGGTGGATGTTTTGCCATTGTGCATCATTCCATCCATCATCTTGTGTGTTTTGCTTTCTGAGTATCAGCCTTCATCAGCCACGCTAAATTATAATCAGTGGCAAAGTGAGCAAGGGACCCACGTCTGGGCACACTCTGCCATCTTAGGGTGAACAAAACAAACACAAGGAGACGATGGACGGAGTGCTGAAACATTTCAGACACTCACCCCAGTCACAGATCTGGATTGAATACATCATCATTCTTTAGCACACTTTGCCACCTCTGTTCAGACCCAGCTATATGCAAATCAGTCTTGACCCTGTGCCTCATTGGAAGAGTTGTGGCCTGAACTGCCAAACCAGGTCTTCCCTGAACCAGAAACAAGCAGCCTGGGACCAGTTTCTGGGCAACACCCTTTATTAGCCTAGCTAGGTTGAAAATAAATCAGTGGCAAAGTGAGCGAGGGACCCACGGGACACACGTCTGGGCATAACCTGCCATCTTAGGGTGAACAAAGCAAACACAAGAAGACGACAGACGGAGTGTTGAAACATTTCAGACACTCTCCCCCAGTCACAGATCTGGATTTAATTAATCATCTTTCTTTAGCTCACTTCGCCACCTCAGTTCAGACCCAGGTATATGCAAATCAGTGTTGACCCTGTGCCTCATAGGAACAGTCCAGTCCAAAGTGCCAAGCCATGGTCAAAACTGATTTGCATATAGATGTGTCTGAACTGGGGTGGTGGAGTGAGCTAAAGAATGATGATGGACTCAACCCAGATCTATGACTGTGTGTGAGTGTCTGAAAAGTTTCAGCGCTCCATCCATCATCTCCTTGTGTTTGCTTTGTTCGCCCTAATTTGGCAGGGTATGCCCAGACATGGGTCCCTTGCTCACTTTGGCAATGGATTCAGGGAGCCTGGCTGATGAGAGCTGTTAGTCTGAAACAAGTCCTGGGATGCTTGTTTTTGATCCAGGGAGGACACGGCTTGGCAGTTTGGGCTGGACTATTCCCATGAGGCACAGGGTCAAGTCTGATTTGCATATAGCTGTGTCTGAACTGGGGTGGTGAAGTGAGCTAAAGAACGATGTTGGTTTCAACCCAGATCTGTGACAGGGGGTGAGTGACTGAAATGTTTCAGCGCTCCATCCATCATCTCGTTGTCTTTGCTTTGTTCACCCTAAGTTGACAGTGTATGGCCAGACGTGGGTCCCTTGCTCAATTTGCCACTGGATTCAAGCTAGCCTGGCTGATGAGGGTTGTTAGCCCAAAACCGGTCCAAGGATACTTTTTTCCGGGTCAGGGCAGACACAGCTTGCCAGTTCAGGCTGGACTGTTCCCATGAGGCAGAGAGCCAAGACTGATATGCATGTAGCTCTGTCTGAACTGGGGTGGGGAAGTGAGCTAAAGTAAGATAAAGGATTCAACCCAGATCTGTGACGGGGGTGAGTGTCCGATAAGTTTCAGCGCTCCTTCCATCATCTCCTTCTGTGTTTGCTTTGTACCCCCCTACCTGCGAGGGTGTGCACAAATCGTGCCTTTGTCGGATGCTGAAGGCAGAGACTGCTGAACAAGGGTGACTTGCCTGGTGCTGCAGTCCCTGCCTCTGTGATCCCCCTATGTTGCATGCTTACCCATTGATCCTACTTTTGGGAGTATCTACCATGAAAGCCATAGTCCTGCACCATGACTAAAGTAAAAAACCGAGTGTGACAGCCCCACAGTGTACCACAGATAAGTATACTGGCGCTGCTGCGCAGGCTCCAGCAACGAGCAGCCCGCCGTCATCTATGCAGGACAATGCTGCCATATTAGCTGCCATAACATAATCTAGGGACATGCTAGAGGCTAAGATCGGTACCGTTGGATCCAACGTCATGCTCCTCAGGCACGATTTGTTCAGTGCTGTACAGCACATAACTGAGGCCGAGTCCAGGATATCGACGGTAGAGGACTCTGTCACAAAACTTCAGAAGAGAAGAAGGTCTCCGCATTAAGAAGGTGTCCGCATTGGAATCTGTCGCAAAGGGCCTGGCTACATGAGCAGAGGATGCAGAGGGGCGCGCCCACTGTAACAACCTTCGCTTTTTAGTGTTTCCCGAAAGCTATGAGGGCTGCAACACGGCAAGCTTCCTGTCTAAATGGCTGGTGCATTGGCTCCACCCCGGTCTCATGTCCCCCTGCTTCGTCGCTGAGCATGCACATGGAGCCCCGTTACAGAAGCCACCACTGGGTGCTTGTCCTAGACCCCTCATTGCACGATTTCGAAATTTCAAGGACAGGGATGTCATCCTGCAACAGGCTAGACTTAAGTTTCCCCTCCTCTTCTCCTCGCAAAAGATCATGATATTTCCAGACTATACAAGGCTGGTCCAGCAACACCGTCAATCCTTGAAGGAGGCGAACGCCAAATTGCGCCATCTTAAGATTCAATATTCCTTGCTGTTCCCGGCCAGGCTCCGAATCTCCTACAAAGAGCGCACACACTTCTATGGAGGAGGTATTCACGTGGACTGATGAGAATATCAGTCTCAGACCGCACACACTAGATTCAAGCTAGCCTGGCTAATGACGGCTGATTAGCCAGAAACCGGTCACAGGATGCTTGTTTCTGGTCCAGGAAAGACATGGCTTGGCAGTTCGCGCTGGACTGTTCCCATGAGGCACAGGGTCTGACTGATTCGCATATGGCCATGTCTGAACTGGGGTGGTGGATTGAGCTAAAGAATGATGATGGATTAAATCCAGATAAATTGACTGGGGTGAGTCTTGCAATGTTCAACACTTCATCCATAATCCCCTTTGGTATGGAGATAGGTCAGACCCTGCATATGCAGTCGAGCAATGGGTACCACACCCGTCCATACAATCCTTTATGCGGGCCCGACCCAAAAAGCTCTGCCACCGGTGACCGCTAGAGTCTTTCAACTCCCTCAGCCGGGATGGTAGGGCAAGATAACAAAGGAGGCTCCCCTTTGGCACAATGGCCTCTTGCCGCAGCTCACTGGGCTGCCTGGCTTCTCGGGATGGGAGGCTATGGAATCTCCACCGTGAGGGACGTTCTTCATGGTCAGACCCTGAAGTCCTTTCAGGAATTACAGCAAGAATATGCAATGCCTCGATCACAATTTTACAGATATCTTCAATTCCGCCATGCCTTCTCTCCATATCTCACACTCCAGGTGACCATACCTGAAGATCTTACGTAGCATGCGCAGGATGTTGAAGCATGACGAGGAGACGTCATGGAGAGGGAGGAGTCCAGGATGAAGCCCAGGTTGCGTGCGTGGTCTGTGCGTTTGGGTGCGCTGCCCAGGGCGGTGGGCCACCATGAGTCGTCCCAGGCGGAGGGTGATGATCCCAGGATGAGGACTTCCGTCTTATCTGAGTTCAGTTTCAGGCGGCTGTTCTTCATCCACTCGGCTACGTCTGTCATCCCTTCGCGTAGGTTGGCCCTGGCGGTGGTGGGGTCACTGGTGAGGGAGAGGGTCAGCTGGGTGTCGTCGGCGTAAGAGATGATGTTGAGGTCGTGTTGGCGTGCGATGGCCGCGAGGGGGCTCATGTAGGGTGAACCCTCCAAGTCACTAACTAGCAGACAGGCTTATCTTAGTACAATGTGTAAAGTATTTGTGCAGTATCAAAACAGTAATAATGTCAAACTGCCAAACAATAAAAATCCCAAATTGAATTAAAATTATATAGTAACTTTTCATAAACAAAAAATTCCACCATAACAAAAATCCATTGAAGATTCGGAGATGTAATTTTTTACATTTTGAAGTAGCAATAGCGCAAAAAAAGTGGAAAGCACCAATAACAGTCAATTGTCACAGTAGAGTGGTAACAGGGGGAAATTTCAGGCTGACTGCAAGGTATCAAGGGTTGAATGCACTAACCAGGTTTGTCTCAGTCAAATATTTTACCTTCTGACTTAGGACCTGACTACATCTTTGCGGACAGGATTACACCATCATAAATGTCATGGATATCCCATCCTCCGTATAACAAGTCCCTGTTATCCTATAGAACTTGTAATAATGCAGACAGGATATCCGTTCACCAAGATTGTAATCAGGCCCTTAGTCTGTTTATGCCCAAACTTTCAGGGTTTTAGGAGCAGCTCCTCTGGGTCACTTTTAAGGCTCCCAATACCTCAGGGGTAGCTCTTACAGGCCAGGACTCAATGCTGTAGAGGCCATGAGCTAAGGGGTTGTAAGGTCACATTCAGCAGGTCCAGTCCTCTTCAGAACTTCTGTGGCTGCACAATATGTTCTGAGGACGGTGCCAGTGAGTGTCATATTTATGTCTGGCACTATCTAGTAAGCAATGTGACACCTAGCCCCTCCCTGATGAATGAGAGAAATGATGCAAGGGGTATCCTACCAACCTACCCACCTTTACAGTAGTTTATGTTTGCTTTACTGCAAACACACTCGAAATGCATTGTTTCTAAACATTATCAAGCTAATGAAAGCCTTTGGTCACGCTAAACGTGGGCTCTGAGAGCTGAAGGTATGTTTGGGAGTGTCATAGTGAAATCAACAGTGTCCTTCTACATATAACACTAAAATCCAGTTTGAAGCCAGTACTATACGCACAAAAAACCCAGATACAGAAATCTAGTAGGAGCAGGGACTTTCAGCAATCAGACAGGGGACACACAGGAATTATCTTTGCTGCCCTAACAAGTGTGCCAAATTGCTACATGTGGATCAACTGACCTGACAAGCAGGAATGGACACTGTGGTGTCAAAAGAATGCCCTAAGCCCCCACCCTGCATATTCTGTGGATCTCAGAGGGGTCTTTGCTGCCCATTCAAGCCATGCTAATGTTTGCTTCTGGGAGGCATTTCACACCTCGTTCATACCTATTCAAGTCTGAGCACACGTTGGGAGCCGGCAGATGTTATTATCATTCTAAAAGCTCAAGAGGTTAAGGGTAACGTGCTAAAGGTTCATTTGGGTAATATGTTTTTAAAATGTAACCATTATTGTATTGGATTTTTAATAAAAAGTTGTTTAATTAATTTTTAGCTCTGTCCCCTTCCAGAGTTAGCAGTAGTAGTATTTTAATCTGCACTCTGGTTTTCTACATAGAACAGCAGGCCTGCCACAATCCAAATAATGTTGTGAGCATTGTCACTATAATGACAAGGTAATATTGATTTTCCACATGTCTAAATTTTAAATGCCATGCTGCACATCCTACTTGTTAGCTACAAGGCTCACATAGAGATCTACTAATATTTAAAAGTAAGGTTTTATCTGTCATAAAGGGTTATTTTGACAGGTTACACTGTAGGTTTTACACTGAGTCAGTCATGCTACACAGGTTATGCCCAGTGCTATGTACACTGTCACTGTAGCGCATGGCACAATAGCTGCTGCAATCCACAAGCAGCAGTTAACTTTCAGGCCCTGAGTGAATTTTCTTCACCATAGTTTAGGTCCAAATAGTGAAATTAAAGGTGCAAATCAAGAAGAAGACAATTCAGCCGTGTTTAAAGGGGAAGCACAGGCACTTTTACTTCTGGTTAGCACCTGTAAAGTGCTCAGAGCTTTGGGTAAACCACATAAAAGTTCCTAATATCCTACAATATGTATTGCTTTCACAGATTTCAGAATATCTAATATTATTATTTTAGTATTATGAAGTTTTGTTTTTATACCTTTCAATTCATCAAACCATTGCTAAACTGAGTTTTTAAACTCAGCACTGAATACACAGTTGATGCTCTTGATCACTACTCTCAACAACACAAGCTACACAATATTAGTACACCGTACGTATTAGAAAAGCAGAGAAGAGGCCACACCAATTGCAGGACTGTGTTATGTGCAACAATGTCAGGTGAAGCAAACTAAGATAAATATCATATAACATTCATAATTAATAAATAACATGATTTAACAACCATGCCTGCTTATGGCGCCTCCACCTCTAAACCAACTGAATACAGGGCTCCTACATCTGTTTTGGTGACAGGTTTTCAGTTGTGTTGATAGGATCTCAAGTGCTTACCACATGTCCGACATCTTACGAAATCGGCATTTGCAATGCAATAGGTCTCGCATTTGCGAGAATTTGAACTAATGGCCTAGTAAATTGCAATGCTTTATATTTACGTATTGGTTTTGAAAACATAAATAAAAGGCATTGACATTTACAATGCCCATAGTTTAAACCAGTGGTTCCCAAAGTGTGCGCCGCGGCACCCCGGTGCGCCGTGATGAGAAGCCAGGGGCACCGCAGCGCCACGCAGGATGTGAAGTGTGGTGCATCTCTTTGTGGTTTGAGTACCCCCATTAAAACAGTAGGCAAAAACAAAGCCGCACACTGACGTAATGATCAGCGGGCAGTAGAGTACCCCGAACAGCGGTGCCTGCGAGTCTGGCGGGCCGGCGTATTCGTGCCGCCTCCCTCCTTTGCCGCACAGCCCCTGCCTTCACCGCCCGGCCGCTTGGTAGAGGCAGTGGCAGTGCCGTGTGACCCTCCGTACATCCTCGAGGGATCCATCGGAGCCTGGACATTTCTCACCTCCTTGGGCTACTCTTCCCACAGCGCCCTGCCGGCTTTGTCAATAGTTGCTATTAAAATTGGCAACGTTGATGTATTAATTTTCAAGCAATCTAAGGAAGCAACTATTTTAGATGTTAAGGTTAAGGGCAATCAAATTAAATAAAAACTGTTACCGAGGTATAACTCTTCGAAGCTCACATCTAAACAGTGTTCATGTTAATAATTAACTGCTGTACAGAAATAGTCTCATTGCGGGACATCCCTCCTAAAATGTCATAGAGTAAATAAATAAATTAATAAATAAATACCAGCATTTCTAAAGCGCGCACAAATACCCCTAAGGCCGGGTTGCTGTGTACCCGGAGCCCCTCGCGGGACCTCCCCCCACGTGGCATGGAGGGCC
Organism: Lissotriton helveticus; assembly: GCF_964261635.1. NCBI lineage: Eukaryota > Metazoa > Chordata > Amphibia > Caudata > Salamandridae > Lissotriton > Lissotriton helveticus. Next base: position 512,631,963 of record NC_136061.1, on the reverse strand, counting down.
GGGACTTCGCGACCCCGCCCCACCTGGTGTCGGACGGGGCAGCCTGGCGCACCGGAGCGCGGCCCGGGGGTCTGTGCAGCACCCCGGACCCTTCCAGGCAGGCAAGTACTTCCCTTCGCTAATCGCTATGGAGCATATTCAAATTCACCATCGTCCTGCAGAGCCCTGGCGAGGAAGGCACGGAAACCCCTGGCACTGCCAGCGGCAAGGGGCACGGGAACAAGCTCACACAGAGCGTGGACATCCCCGGTGGGGGCACCGAGGGATACTATGTCCTGGGTACGTGACCATTGTACCGGGAATGTCAGAAACTCCTACATCCATGCAAATGCAGGGCCCCAACTGGGATGAAAAAAACGGGGGGGTTCTCTAAGGGGCGTGGCCGATGCAACAAAGGGCGTGGCCTAAAACACTCAAGCCAAAAATCCGTGCCCAGCACAGTACGCTGCCTGACCCACAGGCAAAAAAATGGGGGGAGCCACGGCCAACCGCCAACCCGGTCAAGGGATCCACGGGTCAAAAAAGTTTGGGAACCACTGGTTTAAACTCTCGCACATGCGAGACCTATCGCATTGCAAATGCTTGTTAGAAAGTTGTCTTCGGGAATGATTCCCAACATACTCAGTGCATGTAAGGCTTGTCTGGCACACCAAAAGCTTATTTGAATATTTATTTAGTACCTTACCAGAAATCTCTATATTTTTACCAAATTTGTGTGAAAATTATGTTCGGAAATATGTCGTTTGCAACTGTTTGTTTCAAAATTTTCTTGGTAGGCACCCCGAATCCCACACCTTTCATAAAGAAGGTTACACTAGCTCACTTATCTTGCTCATTAAATCAAATTCAAAGGCTGAATTATGTTCACTAGCTGCAACTAATACCGTGCCTGATTGCATATTGTGCAGTCCCATAGGTTTCTCCTCTGTCACTCTTATTTGTACTTCCCAGCTCATATAGCATGGCTGGTTCTCCAATGCCCATTTTATATGGGTTACTCTCCGCAGCTCATCTGTAGACCCCACAGAGCATATAACAAGGGTGCGTTGTAATCAGTCGGTTCCTTCTTGTTGCTCATGGACTAAATACTCCGAACATATACTTAGGTTAGTGGCATACCGTCTCTCTCATTAGTGCCTCCCCGGCCACTCCTGGGTGGATTCATCAGTCCAAATGTCATGACTGGCTGTACAATGCAGATTAATTTGGGTTGTTCCATGTCACGCCTGGGTGGAGTCCTAATGCATATATCATAACTAATCATAAACTGGTTAATCCTCTATCAGTCCACGGTGCACCGGACAACAGATGTACTATGACAATTTAGTGCCCATTCCAACGGGGTTACTTTCTGCCACTCCTGTGTAGACTCCAGAGCATGTGCTATAGATGCATGTGCTGTAGATGATGCAAGGTTGCACTTCAGAAGGGTAGCAGCCTTGACTTTTGGGCACTCGGTAAGTCCCATTCTCAATGTGGTTTAATCTTTGCAGCTCTTTGCATGATTATGGATTTGCCGCCTTTTTCATATAATGCATCATCTGCTGCATAATCTACAGATTAAAAAAAAGTCATTCTAGCTCGAATAGTTCAAACGGTACTAAAAATGCAGCTGCACATGTTGCAGTGCAGTGGAAGGACCAGTGCAAAGGTTAACTGTTCATCTTTTTATTGTTTGTTGCTATATGTGGTTATTACAGGACGTGAAACCCATGCTCAGACGGTGTTAAGAAGTGTCAAAATAACAAAAAAAATGAAGTAATAATATTACAAAATGTGCTGCATTATGCTGCATAGTTTGCCTTTTCTTGCTGTATAATTTACTCGACCATGCCACGTAGATTAGTCCTCCCTTGCCGCATAATTCAAGAGGCTCTGTCTGAAAGTAAGCACACCTTTAGCATTTGATAGTTTTATTAGATGATTGTTTATTCCTGTCACCAATTATTGTTTATTAATATGTTTTAAAATGTTCAGTGTTGTGTGATTTCGTTTCCTATGGGAGCAAAGGGCATGCCATGTCATTTCTGCTAGCCCAATAATTTGGCTAATGTTACCATTCACCCTGAGAAATGTTTTTTATTTAAATGGTCTTTTAAGTTTGAGCACTGGATGTTTATAATTTTACATCTGGGAGAAAGCGCAGAAGATTGGCAAATACATTTAGTGGACGGATAAAAATAACGCATTTTATTGTTACTGTTTTTTTTCTGGTAAACACAAGGAAGGCTGCCAAATATACGAAATAACACGGTCTCTCAGTTTTAGCCTGTTCTATTTAGTAAATATTCTTCTTTTCTACTGTAGTCATAGTCAATGTTATTGTATGGTTAATAAAATCCAGTAAAAAACATTAAGCTATACAACTTTCTAATTGAAACCATATAGTCAAAGCATCGCTAAATACCAGCAGAGAAGATTCTATTGTAACGCGGCCATTATTTTAAAACGATAGCGTTCCATGACACCCTTAACCACAAACATGCATCCCACGCTATCAGGTTAAGAAAATTCCCAATTGAAACCAATCCACCATATTTTAATCTGTCAGAAAGGGGAGGAAAAGGCCGGGTCAAGAGGCGAATATCAGGTCAAGTTTAGGAGTCAGGCTACCAGAAGGCACCCTATTTGTAGGATTGGCTATTTGATCCCATGTAGTTTACTTAAGGTCTCAGGTAATCATTAGAGATGTACCCCTCTGAGGGGCGGGCAGCTGCAGCGGACAGCGCCATGCGATGATGGGTGGGGCGGGTTATTTCGGGGGCTCATTAACTGTCGAGGCGCCAATCGTCTGAACCCTTCTAGCAGCACTGAAAGAATGCACTCCGACGTGCTGGTGACATGCCTCTTTTCTACACACCCTTTCAAGATGCGCAATCCTCAAAAAACATAAAAGTACTCTTTCTAAGTCTGTCACTTATTTATAGAACCATACCTACTCGCAAGATTAAGTGCTCTACCGAGTTCAAAGGATGAAAACATGGAGTCCAATATCTTTGTTAAATACTGGTGTGACTATGACTAAGCAATCAGATGAAAGAGTTGTAGAAAAAGTACAGTGTGCAGAATATCACCAGTTACGTTGCACCCTGCCTCTTTTGTTCAATAAGCGATGGCTGTTCAGACCTGAATAGTGCCTTATGACAGAACATCTGTTGTTTTCAACTCATGGTACAACCTTTAACCAAGTAATTACAAGCATTTGCAATACAATAGGTCTTGCATTTACGCGAGACCTATTGCATTGCAAATGGTCGGCATCAAGGACAACAGGATGGAGGGTGGGGGGAGAAGGCACGGACAACATTAGGCAGAAGGCACATACAACAGGAGTAAGGGAGAGAAGGCACGGGCAACGGGAAGGGGGGTAGGGAGGGGGAGAAGGAATGGACTACGGGAGGGCGGGGGAGGGGAGAAGAAGGCACGGACAACAGGAGTGAGGGCAGGGGGTGGAAAAGAAGGCACAGACAACAGGAGGGAGGGTGGGGATAGAAGGCATAGACAACAGGAGGGAGGAAGGGCAGTGGAAAAGAGGCACCAAAGCATGTCATCGTGCATGAAGTAGGAGAATCTCATTAAAGAAAATTGTGCTCACAGTCTAAATAACACCTACCATGTAACAGCCAAATAAAAGGGGCCAATTGCCATGGGAGGTGACAAATGAAGAGGAGGCAGTTCTAAGGAGGGGCTAACAAGCCTATCGATGAATCAGAAGCCTCCATTTTGGACAGACAAGGACACAAGCCAATGCCAAAAATGGGCGAAGAGTAGGTGGAGCTCCTATTCACCTACTCTTCTACAATAAGTTTTGCATATTAGCGCATGCGTGCTGGCCCTAGGCTTGACCTAAAATGAGGAATTTACTTTCTATAAGAAGGTAGATCTAGACTAGGTTTGTCAGGTGCCATCTTCTTCAGACAGGACGTGTGCACTTAAAAGGTACACACAACAACTTCTCCTGGGGGCACACTTGCTGCTATGGGCAGCCACATCTGTCTTGACACGAGATATAAAAGAAAACCACTATGAAAGGTTGTGAGCCAGCGCCTACAACGATAATTGATCAGGGATCAATAATCAATAGCATCATACTACAATGGCCCATACACATTCACCCAGAATCCCTGATGCGCTGGGGTCAAATTATATGTACATTCAATTATTTCCTTTTCATAGATTCAAATAAGACATCTTTTAATATCTCATTTTTATATCAGCTTTCTTTCTATTTGGTCGATGGACCAATTCGTTGAATAGTTGATGGCAATAATAACTACTAACTTACTAACCATTTAGTTAATTAAATATTCACAGTCTCTCTGTAAGGTTAATTATGAATTTATGTCAAATGTTAAGGATAATGCTCAACTGCATTTGGTCACAAAATACAAACACTGAATGCCATGAAAGGAGAAATTACATATGCAAACTTAAATGAATACAAACTCATCCAAACAAAGCAATGACTTTATGCAATGAAGTAGTGGATAGAGTAAGAGACAAAAGTTCAGCAAAAATATATGCAAAACATAATACACCTAACGGACGGGATAGATGAGGAGACAGTAGTTTCATCTACATAATAAATATCATTTATATCATTGACTGAGTGGATAGGTGGAGAGACAAAAGTTTCAGAGACAAAATAGATCTATAAGTAAAATTTCTGAGAACGAGTTAGGCTAAATACAAACCTATCGGTCTGTAGGAAAACTACCCCCTCGGCCTAGGAGATGGTGGGGGTTCACCGATATAGAATCAGGGAACAAAGGGTAAAAGGACAGGAACAGGACAGGTCAGGAACAGCTAGGCCTCTCTGCAAACCGACAGTCAGCGACTCATCTCCCCTCTTTTTCTCCTGCCAGCCTAAGCTTAAACCACACCCCTAAAGGCACCTCAATCATACGTAAAAATTGACATGTCCATCCCACAATTGTTCCAAACTTTCATCAACTCGCAAAGGGATTGGTGGGCTTGGGAGGTGTTGTTGTCACACCACTGTGACTTCACCTTTAATTCAACTAAATCATTGTTCTATATTAGTTCCCAGGGTTTGGATCTTAGTCCGTTCTCACGTCCCCTTCATGTGATACAAATTTTAAAATGTTCTATTCATTCTTTAGCATCATCTGCAAAATGTGTCTCCGGTCTCACAACTTGGACATCATTTTGCAGTCGTCCATCATTCTGGCCTTCAACCTTCTCATGTCATCTTCGGTGCACAGCACATTCTGTCTTTTTCTGACAGAGCGAACTCATTCCTCAAAACTTCCTCCTCCCATTTTAGTCAATGTATTGAAGATGGCGGATTCATCCAGCACACTGAAGTAAATAAAAATGAACCTTTATTAATTATTTGATAATGAAACCCTTACTGCTTACTACCTACCTTGTTCCCCATTAATGTTACCTAGCATAAGCTTATTGTAAAAAGCGGCATTTATTATTATTCCAAAGCAGGATGCAACTTGCAATTACTGATGCACATGCGGCCAATTCATGCAACTTCTTCGTTTTCTTCCATAACACAAAAGTTATTACAATATTATTCATTTACTTGTTAGTTCTGGCATGCGCAAACAATTTCCCTTGTGTTGATGTTGGCTGTACGTTAGCTTTACTACAACTACTTACTATTAGTCTGTATTATGGGGGTATTAACTCAAGCAGGTTTCATTTTTATGAAACCCTGCTCCATCATTTATAAGGCTGATGTTAGAAATGGGATTTCTGGTTGGCTAGGGCTTGCGCCTAAGCCAGGCAGAAATCACCATTCTAGTCAGGGCATAGAGTTACACGCTGAAGATAACCCCTGTTCACCAACTTGATAGCTTGGCACGAGCAGTCAGGCTTATCCCAGAGGCAATGTGCAAAGTGTTTGCGCAACACACACACACAGAGGCAACGCACTAGGCACATGACAAAAGAAACTCCAAACAAGGTGATATAAAAAAATAGCCATTGTATTATCATAAACACATTAGAATCATAATCCCCCAATACATTGTGCCAACTGGCACCAGTTAGAAATTTACAGGGGATTATATACATGACCGGGCCAATCAGGCCACTGTCAGAATCATCACAAATGCACAAGTAGAAAATGGTAAACACTACCAGTAACTACTGGTAAAATAATCACCTCAGCATTGTATCACATTAGCAATATAAACACATTATGTCTGCATCACATTAGGCATAAAACCCATTAGGCCCAAACCTCATTAGCAATAACACATTATGCAATAGGCCTCCCCAGCATAAACACATTATGCAATAAATCAGCAGTGCACCACAGTACACTGACCAGGTGCATACATCACCTTAGGGACTTGTGCCCGTTCACCATCTCAACTCGCCTTTCGCTGGGGCTCAAATGCCCTGTGTCCAAAATGTCAACGCTTTTAAGGGGGCCTTCCAAATGGCCCCCTGGCTGCCTCGACGGAAAAACACAGTGCCCAAATGAGCTGGGGCATGGGGTGCAACTCACCCCTTCCTAATCAAACAAAATGGCCCTCAAATGCTGCAGCTGCCCACGCTCTCGCAGGGCAGCTGGAATCAGCACAAACCGGCACTGGCACTCACTGTGCCCTGAGAGCCCCACTGGGACTCTATCAATAATTGACCCCCAAACAGAAATAAGCACGGGCAGCATGGTGCCCCAGGGAACACCAACGCGGCTCCAGGCACCGACAATGTGCCTCAGGGGGAAATCCTCTCACCAGGGCCCTTCTGGGGCCACTCTTGGCATGGAGGAAAAGCCTCAATGCAGCCCCACTCACCGGGGCTTCGGCGGCAGACTCCTTTTGTCTCCACCGCCATCCATAGTCACTGTAATGTGTCTCGATAGGGTGCTCCCTCTAGGCCTCTCTTCACGGGCAACCTGGGGCCGCAAAGGGCATCAACAATGCGCTGCTTAGGCCCCCACTCACCGGGGCTTCTTGTAGACACCTCCGGTCTACAACTTGCAGTGCTATCTCCTCTTCTGGAGGCATGCGGGGCACCCACAGCTCCTGGGGGCTCAGCTCAGGACTTCTCCTCGACCCTCTAGACTACCTCTAGCCAACACCGTGGGGCTCTTCCAAGCGCACGGGAGCCTGCTCCCGCCAGCACAAACCTCCAATCAGCCGTGCTGCAATTGGTGGGCTGACTTCCTGTCGCGCTTCCGCCACCGCCGCTCTTGGTGATTTCTCGGGCAAGTGCGGATTGGGCTCCCGCAAAATAGATAGCAATGCAGGGTGGGCTCCTGCTTTCATAAGCATAAAATGCGGGGTGGGCTTCCACCATGCTGAAAAAATGCGGGGTGGGCTCCCACTCAATCAGCAGTGTAGAGGGGAATCCCACACACCAGGATTCCCTCGCAGCCTTGTGCTACAGAGACCAGTTCTTCTCTTCTGATGTCCAGTAAAGTTAGAGCGCTCCCGAGTCGCTGAATTTCCAAAGGTCCAAGTGCACAGCTTGGCCCAGGCAGGCCAGCACACAGGGTCCTCCAGCAGGGAGGCAAGCCCTTGTGGCAGGTACTCCTGGGCCCCAGCAGCAGCAAGCCTCAGTAAGCACAGGAACAGCACACTTTTTCCTAAGGGCACAGCCCCAATATTTATGCCACATTTCTCTTTGTCTGTAAAGCACAGAGCTTGGGGGAACCAGTTCCAACTGGTACTGTCACACTCTGTTTACAGTGCTCACACCCTACTTTGGGAGTTGGGGGCTCTGCCATCAGAAACACCACAGGGGGGTGGAGCCAGCATTGACCTAGGCAGGAACAATCCCATTCAGGGTCAGGGGACTACTCATCCCACTACTCCATATGCAGATGCCCTATTCAACCTAGCGCTGACTCACCCTGCTCCTCCTGAAGCCACAAGCCTCACCAGTCCCTGGCACTCCAAAGCCAGACATGCAATCTACATCAGGCAGACAGACACATAGCACACAGAAATGCCAACTTCTAAAAGTCAAAAAACGTTGAGATACGCACTACCAGGGTGTTCAATTTAGGTTATACCAATGTAGCGTGCTACTGGGGTTTCACTTTCGAATCCTCAAAGTGTGAAATGTATAGAACAAACAAAGTTACATCTCCTGATTAGGGGATGTCCCCCTGGGCACAGCTGTCAGGCCCAACTCATAGGTGAAAATTTGAAACTGAAGTATTCTTCAGTAAAGTCAGTTGTAGGTTGACGTTTATTCATATCAGTCAAATAAGTTTGAATATTTTCAATAACATCTGTGTTTGATAAACAAATCCATATGAATGTAATCGTTTTTATACATCAATTCCGATGCATTTCGGGCAGCGATGTGCCCTTCGTCAGGGGAAACATCTGTGGGTAAAACCAAAACAAAGCACTTAAAAGAAGAACACACACTGAATGGGTGTCAATTGATGTCAAAATAGTGACAAAGTATCCTAAAACACATATGCGTGGAATAAAAAATAAACAAATATCGGAAACGAACAGAGAAGCTTGACCAAGTGAAAAAAATTAGAGCGACGTGTTGTTGTGAAGTGTACCCATGTGATCTGGTGAACAGAACTATTGTGAACGGAAGAGCGTCTACAATCTAGTATTCGCGTGTGATGATATGATATTAGCGTGTTGTGATCAACAAAAAGGATCAATATTCAGTGGTATCAGCTCAACAGTGAAGCGTAAAGGAGAGACTGTGAGTCTCAACATGCACATGAAACGTTTGTAAATCTCAAAATCTTACGGGGTCGTGACTAGTAGCTCATGAATGTCGTGGTCCCCCTGCGAGGACAACAAATAAAGGTGATCAGAGTCACTAACGGTGAAACCGGTAAACATACACAAGCAAGAAAACACTTTCAAAGCTGTACTTACAGTGGTGTGAAACATGCAGTTTAATACAGTAGCATTGCAAAAATAGTTATAAGAAAACTGTGCACACCATTGAGTAGCATTTATTAGTACTATTCCAAACATACCAAACCTGTCCCTGCTGCTCCTCTCATATCAGGAATTACCACAGAAACACTTATTAGGGAATCCCCAATGCATTCCTATGGGAGGGCAGCCTCTCTATAGTGATAAACCAAAATAGCTGTTTGTCACTACCAGGACATGTCACACAATTAAGGTACATGTCCTACCTTTTACCTACAATGCACCCTGCCCATAGGGCTAGCTAGGGCCTACCTTAGGGGTGACTGACATGCAGTAAAAGGGGGTCACAGACATGGCGCACACTTTAGGTGCCACGTCACAGCGGCAGTGACCCTCCGAGCAAAGGCCCTGCAATGGCAGAGCCTGGAATAGGTTTGAAAGGGTACTTTGGTGGGTGGCCATTCAGCGCTGGAGGCCCACCAGTAGTATTTAATTTACCAGCCCTGGGTATATGAGATACCACTTTATAAGGGACTGACAGGGAAAATAAAGTGGCCAAACAGGTGTAGACCAATCTTATCATGTTTATCACAGAGAGCACACGCAATTTACACTGGACAGCAGTGCTGAAGTGCCCAGAGTCCTACAACCACCAACACCATGTCAGAAAAAAGGCTTGGAGAAAGGCAAAAAGTTTAGGGATGACCCTGCAAAACGGGCCAAGTCCAACAGCTGAGATGAGCAGAGAAAGGAAGGATGGAACACAAAAATAGATGGGTGGATTTAGAGGACTAGAGAAGGTGAGATCAGGCCACCAGAATTTGTAAAAAAGCCAATCTGTGTGCCTATCTACTCCAAGCAGTAGCAAAGATCAGGGAAAGTCGCACGCTTGCAGTGTTACTCAACCAACCGCTGTTCAATGCTATTGAGCGCCTCTACCGGCTGAGGAACCATAACCCACCTCCCGGCATTTGGTTCACACACTCAGGGCCCGATTGACAGAACTAACTTAAGACAAAGTCCTAAACTTACTACAATTTTGGTATTCACGGAAGGCACTTACTCATTTTGGTATTCACAGAAGTTAGGAATCCTAACTTTAGGACTCCTAAATGCCTTCTGTGAATACCGAAAGTCTTAAAGTTAGGATTTTTCTCAGTTTAGGAGTCCTAACTAGAACTAGGCGCTAGGACGCCTGAGGGTAGCTACTGCGCTATATAAATGGTCTTTTCATTTCATTTCATTTCAGAACTTTACTACTCCTAAACTGAGAAAAATCCTAACTTTAAGGCTGTCGGTATTCACAGATGGCATTTAGGAGTCCTAAAGTTAGGACTCCTAACTTCTGTGAAAACCGAAATGAGTAATTGCCTTCTGTGAATACCAAAAAGAGTAAGTGCTTTCTGTGAATACCTAAATGGTAGTAAGTTTAGGATTTTATCTTAAGTTAGTTCTGTGAATCGGGCCCTGATTGTCTGAAGGTATACTACATATCATGTATTGCTGGGGTAAGGAACTGCTTTAAAAGCACCTATACTTTTAACCAGCCAACCCTTTGGTAGTCTAGCTTTCACTTTTATGGTCCTGAAGAATTGCTCCGATCATTACTGACATAAGAACGGCAAGAAACATGTTGACTTTCACTTGAATTTAAAGCCACACATGGACCACTTGTTTTTATCATAACAGACAATCCAAACAATACATTTAGCTCTCTGGATTACCACTAGTTAATTTTAAACTCACTTCACACATTCTACTCACTACAGCACTTTCACAATGCACCTCACACTTCACACCGGCAGCAACAAAAGAACTTTGGCAAAGTGCCACCCTTCTCGCCAGTTGGGCTTTGCAGCACTGGCCGCCCAATGATGAAGCACAACACCCCTTGGGGAATGTAAGGACTATAGATCCCGATGGATCAGATCCCTGATCTGACATATCAGGTGCCTCTGACCTTTCCTCTCCCCTTTTTTTAGGAACTGCATACCTCTGACTGTACCTATCACTTTAGTTCTGCATTTTCTTAATAATTCATTTATATTACAAGATTATTTTCTGTGCATTCTCAAATTCTGCACAACTTTTATATATAAAGATATGCTTGTAATTGCTGCACCATAACATTTATCAGCGAATGCTTTCTGATGCATAAAAGATTTTATAATGTTAACCGGATGTGTGCAATCTGAAATTCATTGCTAGTGTTCAAACTTTTATGTGCCGGCCCTCAGGCAGAGAACTTTGCAATCATTTTCAATGAGAGTTTCACTGTTCATTGAAAATAGGCAATCTTTCTGGCAGACACTTGTGAACCGAAACAGTCTGAAAGCCTGCTACACGAAAATTCTAAATTGGCAGTATTTTTAACAAGCAAGGCATTACTCGCTTCTTGTGGAAACTAAAAATTCCCTTCTGATACATAGACATTCCTTTAAAGTTCATGGAAAGGTCTCCTCTACAGTAGAACTACCAATTTTGGGTTCAGTTCATGATGAATAATTAATGTTGATAGAAAGACATTTGCCCTTTATTGGGTGAGGGAGTTCTATGTCTGAAGTACCACCAAGTAAGTATCTCCTGCCTTATGTGTTGATCTTACTGGAACTGGGAACCTACGGCCATTTGCAATTGGTTATTTGATCTGGCCTAAAGCACAGAGGAATACCTCGTTAATTACCCCTCAGCTAACAAAGGCCAACACTTTTCAGTTTCTCTTAATATGAAAACTTAAACAGTTAATGAAAATCTGAATTTATTTTTTTCTATTTTACAATAGCTTACACCTATGAGCATATTATTTTGATAAAGCAGTGCAACTAATCTATAGCTATGGATTCAGAAAAGCTGTGTGCTCTCCTTTATGACACATAGCTATGCCACTGAGTTGCTGGATAATATTGCAGCAAACTAAACTGCAGGAAATATGTTGGGGACGGTGTGGCTGCCATATATGCAGTCCCATAACTAAGCAAGATGCAACAGCACATAATGAGGTGCACTTTCTTTACCGTCATCAAAGTACTTAATTTAATTTACTCACATGTAACAACCCACGCTAGATAACATTATATCCCTTTGCATGATACATCCATGCCCATTTACCTCATCTGACAGCAAAACAGCTGTATGATGGCTTAGAAACAAGAGCAGCATCAGAGCTGATACCCTTTCCGACTTTCTTCCAGATGTCATACTGCGCTGCAAGTGTTCCTTTCGAAAATACTTGGCTTGTTAAACAAATGTTGGCTAACTCGCAAAAACAAGTGATGCAATGCACAAAACAAGAAACGCATGTTATAAACCTACACAAAGCGGCCTCTATATTGAAAGGTGAGACTCCACAACCATTCTGGAAGGTTGTTACGTTTTAGAGGTGACATTAATTCAGTTTTAGCAAAACACAAAAGTGATTGGTGGAATGCTTGCACAAAGTCTCCGTCACTGACAATTCCCTGGGGCGGCCTTCCAGCCTATCCTTTGTTGCTCACTAGGCCAGTTCTGACAGACACCAGCCATATGGAATTGAAGCAGTTTAGCCAGAACTGTCAGGTGATGGTCCGGTGCGAAAAATGATCAAATAGTTTGAGTTTTTTACTATTTCATTCTTACTCATGTATACATATTTTTGAATTGTTCGTTGATTTAGTGTCATATATGTTTCAGGCTATAACCATATGTTTTTTCCTGATTTAGAAAAATGTCTGCACCAAATTCTTCAACTTGAAAACAAATTGTGACGAGATGACCTCCACCTGGTTCAATGACAGAGATGATTGCTTGGCTCACACATCTGTAACCACATATGTCTCCTCACAGCTTCCCAGAATATAGATAAAGATAGAATTGTAAGAGATACACTTCTCGCACCTAATGCTGAAACATTACAGGCGGGTCTAAACCTTATGTTTTTTAGGCGCAAACCTATTGTCTGACAAACATATTGTATCCTAATTGCTGTTTAAAAAAAATCTCAATGAGTTGGGTGTAGATTTTCTCCACTTCAACGTTGCAATATTTTTGTTCACCATATTTATTACACAATATTCTGTCAAAATATATTTTGGATATAATGCCCTTATAATCTGTTGCTGCACTGCATATTCCCATATGTTTCTAAACAAAGAGAGAGGGACCCAACAACCAAAGGGGTAGGGTACCAAAGAAAGACAGAAGTCTGAGAAGAAATCCCCTTTGCATAAATGTCACACTCCAAGCATCAATTTGCCACAGATATTCTTAACACACCAGTGAGATGAACAAAGAGGAAATGTAAAAATTCTAAGTATAAAACAACAATATGACCCAGACAGAGACATTTTTCATTAATGAAACATACACAACAACATTATAAAAAATATAATTAAAAAATAGTACACAAATTGGGAATACAATAAGGAAGAAATGGTTCCTATTTGTGGAAAATAGCTACAGTAGTCAAAATAGGGATCAATTGTCATTGGTATTCAAATCTTCCGAGGCACAAGATGGCTGCCAACAATTTCTGTTTTGGAGTGTTGACAGACAGTGGCAGCCAATCAGCACGAGCTGCATGCTGATTGGCTTTCAACACTTCAAACCAGGATATGTTGGCAGCCATCATATGCTCGGTAGACCGAGGCACAAGAAATCAGAAAACAAATGTGTAGAACACAAAAAGGGGGCAGGGGAGAAACACCCTGATCCCCTAGGCCTGCCCAGGTGGTCACACAAGGACCCACAAGGCCCAGAAAATGTTTTTTTAAAAACCCAGTCTGTTTTTTTCAAATTACCCCCCGGGGGCACCAAATCGCGGGGGCATAGTGATAAAGAAGTGTGGGGGGACCCCAATCCCCCCCACACTGCCCCGGAGACCGCCGTCCCCCGGGGCAAAGCAACACAGCCCCCAGGCGCATACTGGAGGCTCCTGGTGGGCTAGTTGGCCCCCAGGGACCCCAAGTATGCAAGGGGAATTAGTTCCCCCTCTGCAAACGCGCCAGGGGGCTGCGTTGCTTAGAGGTGTAAAAAGGGGCATAGCCTCATTACACCTCTCTGCAATGCTGCCCCCTGGAGCATACTGGAATTTCCAGGTGGGCTAGTTGGCCCCCAGGGACCCCCAGTATGCAAGGGGAATTAGTTCTCCCTCTGCAAATGCGCCAGGGGGCTGCGTTGCAGAGAGGTGTAAAAAGGGGCATAGCCTCATTACACCTCTCTGCAATGCAGCCCCCTGGCGCATAATGGAGGTTCCAGGTGGGCTAATTGGCCCCCAGGGACCCCCAGTATGCAAGGGGAATTAGTTCCCCCTCTGCAAACGCGCCCGGGGCTGCGCTGCAGAGAGGTGTAAAAAAGGGTGTGGCCTCATTACACCTCTCTGCAATGTAGCCCCCTGGGGAATACTGGAGGTTCCTGGTGGGATAGTTGGCCCCCAGGGACCCCCAGTATGCAAGGGGAATTAGTTCCCCCTCTGCAAACGCGTCAGGGGGCTATGTTGCAGAGAGGTGTAAAAACTTTTTTTTCTCAATTTATATTAAAAATATGTAATGTAAAATATCTAAAAATAAATAATTTAAAATAATGTAGTAAATGAGTATAAAAAATATAACAATTAATACATTTAAAGATTATCATTTACAAAACCAATGAAATTCACAGAAAAAACCATAGGCTTCAGCCACGTTATATTTAGGAATTACCATTTAAAAAACCTTTGAAATTCCCCCGTTATAGTTAGTTGTACTCACTATAACTCACGCGCCCGCAATCCACTGCTGATGATGTCACATATTACATCATTCATGACATGGTCAGTGACATCACTGATGACATCTCAAATGACATCACTGATGACATCATCCTTGTGAAAGAGTGGCAGACCTCCTCTCAGCGTAATATAACCCTTGATACACACATTCAAAAATAGAAACTAAAATTTCCAAAAAATGGAGATACCAATTCCAGTTAGAACAACCTATTCAGTAATTTCAAAATCTACATACACATCCAGTCATTTACTAACAGTTCCATATGGGCACTCATACATATACTCACTCATCATATGTACTCATACACATATACATCTTATTACACATGGACGCTCATCTATAGAGTTACTCACACACAAACTCTGAAGAATCCTGTGGCTGCTGTTCTGCCATTTTGATTTAAAAAAAGCTGGAACAAAGCAAAGATCCTTCTCTCAGGAAACCAAGAGATAGTGAGGGAAGTGGGTGGGGTTTTTCAAGATTCTGGAAAAGAAACTACTATAAACCAATCAAAAGTGTTGTTTTCATGTCAGATGACTTTACGTGCGCGCAACGTGTGCGCATGCATGCACGCACGTTAAGCGACCGTCGCATATAAATAAAGTTTTACCCGAATTTCGTAAAAGCTTTTAAAAACATGAAAAGGAGGCAGGGAAGAGACACCCAGACCCCCTAGGCCTTCTCGTGGGGTCCCTGAAGGATCCCGAAGGGCAAAAAAACTGTTTTTTTTTAAATCACGAGGTGCGCGCACGTTGCGCACACGTTGAAAAAAAAATTAATAGACAAATTTGACGGTTTATATTTTGATTGAAGATGTAGACTATACTGTTTAACTTTATCCAAATCATAAAAACTAGCTGTGCCGTTGCATATTACAAAATACAGTCAATGTATTACAATATACAAAGGCAGTTTTTTGGAAAATAAATATAACAATTATAAAAATTGATACAGAAATTAGCATTTTAAAAACCTTGGAAATTCACTGAAAAACCATAGTTTTCACAAACGTTATATTTAGGAATTAGCACTTAAAAAACGTTGTAAAATCACTGAAAAAAACAGATTTCACACACGTTATAGTTAGGAATTAGCATTGAAAAAACCTTAGAAATTCACAGAATAACCATAGGTTTCACACACATCATAATTAGGAATTAGCATTTAAAAAACCTTGCAAATTCACTGAAAAAACCATTGGTTTCAGGCCTGATATAGTTAGGGATTAGCATTTAAAAAACCTTTGAAATTCACTGAAAAAACCATAGGTTTCAGGCCTGATATAGTTAGGAATTAGCATTTATATAACCTTAGAAATTCACTGAAAAAACTGTAGTGCCTTGTTGTTGTCCATGGAGGTTTAGAAACTTTATCAACATGTCAGGAGCATAGTGTCACTGACACTGACGAAGGCAGAACGCCGAAACGCGTTTGTGTGGTTCCTTAATAAAGAAACTGTGGACCTGATCTGTCCCTCCGGAGTGCTGAGGTCTTTGCGTGAGTGCGAAGAATTTGGAGCATGATATATGTATATATATGCCTACTAAGGAAATATAAACAATAACTAATTGAAAAACGGACATTTGAACTTACTAAAGGAAGAGTCTTTATTCGCATTTAAGACTTTAAGTTCCATCATGCATTCTGATCTGCACTTTGTATACGCCCACTGGAGGCCACTATACCTTTAAATAAAGTGATGTTAAACAGCTGCGAATTTTCAGATGCCGTTTTTTGCCCAGGAGGAAGGGGTTGAAATACCCTGAAACGCGGCGGCTGCTATAAAATATTATGGACTACGAAGGCAGGGTGCATACTTAAAGCCAGAGGCAGAGCGAGGTCGTGTGCGCTCCCAAACTGCAGGGCGCTTTGGTTTCAAGATTTACATGCGGTGGTCCGACCGCCGGGGGCTGCACCATTGTGAGCTGGGGAGAAAAGTAAGCAACCAGCTGCACAAGGCTTGCCGTTTTGAACCATTCATCACTGGAAAGCACGTCGCTCCAATATGCTAATTAAACCTGCCAGAGTGAACAGAGCCTACTAAGGAAATATAAACAATAACTAATTGAAAAACGGACATTTGAACTTACTAAAGGAAGAGTCTTTATTCGCATTTAAGACTTTGAGTTCCATCATGCATTCTGATCTGCACTTTGCATACGCCCACTGGGGGCCACTATACCTTTAAATAAAGTGATGTTAAACAGCTGCGAATTTTCAGATGCCGTTTTTTGCCCAGGAGGAAGGGGTTGAAATACCCTGAAACACGTCGGCTGCTATAAAATAATATGGAACACGAAGGCAGGTTACATACTTAAAGCCAGAGGCAGAGCGAGGTCGTGTGCGCTCCCAAACTGCAGGGCGCTTTGGTTTCAAGATTTACATGCGGTGGTCCGATTGCCGGGGGCTGCACTATTGTAAGCTGGGGAAAAAAGTAAGCAACCAGCTGCACAAGGCTTGCCGTTTTGAACCATTCATCACTGGAAAGCACGTCGCTCCAATATGCTAATTAAACCTGCCAGAGTGAACACTGCCTACTAAGGAAATATAAACAATAACTAATTGAAAAACGGACATTTGAACTTACTAAAGGAAGAGTCTATATTCGCATTTAAGACTTTAAGTTCCATCATGCATTCTGATCTGCACTTTGCATACGCCCACTGGGGGCCACTATACCTTCAAATAAAGTGATGTTAAACAGCTGCGAATTTTCAGATGCCGTTTTTTGCCCAGGAGGAAGGGGTTGAAATACCCTGAAACGCGTCGGCTGCTATAAAATAATATGGAACACGAAGGCAGGTTGCATACTTAAAGCCAGAGGCAGAGCGAGGTCGTGTGCGCTCCCAAACTGCAGGGCGTTTTGGTTTCAAGATTTACATGCGGTGGTCCGACCGTCGGGGGCGGCACCATTGTGAGTTGGGGAGAAAAGTAAGCAACCAGCTGCACAAGGCTTGCAGTTTTGAACCATTCATCACTGGAAAGCACGTCGCTCCAATATGCTAATTAAACCTGCCAGAGTGAACACTGCCTAACAATAACTAATTGAAAAACGGACAGTTGAACTTACTAAAGGAAGAGTCTTTATTTGCATTTAAGACTTTAAGTTCCATCATGCATTCTGATCTGCACTTTGCATACGCCCACTGGGGGCCACTATACCTTTAAATAAAGTGATGTAAAACAGCTGCGAATTTTCAGATGCCGTTTTTTGCCCAGGAAGAAGGGGTTGAAATACCCTGAAACGCGTCGGCTGCTATAAAATAATATGGAACACGAAGGCAGGTTACATACTATAGCCAGAGGCAGAGCGAGGTCGTGTGCGCTCCCAAACTGCAGGGCGCTTTGGTTTCAAGATTTACATGCGGTGGCCCGACTTTACGCGTCGGCTGCTATAAAATAATATGGAACACGAAGGCAGGTTGCATACTTAAAGCCAGAGGCAGAGCGAGGTCGTGTGCGCTCCCAAACTGCAGGGCGCTTTGGTTTCAAGATTTACATGCGGTGGTCCGACCGCCGGGGGCTGCACCATTGTGAGCTGGGGAGAAAAGTAAGCAACCAGCTGCACAAGGCTTGCCGTTTTGAACCATTCATCACTGGAAAGCACGTCGCTCCAATAACCAATTGAAAAACGGACATTTGAACTTACTTTTAGTTTTGCTCAATACGGTGAAACTCTGCTACAGTTTTATCAACCTGCTCGAGCAATTTTTTACATTCAGTACGGGGATCTGAATCGTTGATCTGTTTAAGTAGATCCGTTATTTCTACTTCTAGGGCTTTGAGTGTTTCAGTTGCTATGTCAATGCCCAGCACTAGCCAGTGCCTGGAGCATGTGGTTCCAATGTAACTGAAGTTGGAAATATACTTTGTATTGTCCGTAAAGATACCCGGTATATTGCATACCTGGAGTCCTACTGGTATAATCTCAGCCTTCAAGTAGTCTGTTAGCATTAATATCATCAATTCAAGGCGTACCGGTTTCTTTTTAAGTTTCTCTAGCTGGTCGGGTAGAGAAGTATTGGGCAAAACAAAAAATCTAACAAAATCAAGAAAGACATTAAGTCATACAACGTCGAAAATACATACCCCTATTTACAAAAGGACTTCTATAGCAATAGGTCATACGCCAATCCCCAAAACAGAAGACCTTGGGGCCGTTTTAATAAACGCAAGAACCTAGTGGTGTTTTCCGATACATCCGCAGAATCCTCAGAGAGTTCAGATCCAGGCGAAGAGCCTAGCCCTTCAAGACGAGGAGGTACAGCACAGTCTAATTTTTTAGGTAGAGGCCAAACAAATACCCCCCAGAGAGGAAGGGTCAAGAAACCACAACGTTGGTTCAACCCCCCGGGAGAACGCAGAACAAGGAACAACTTCTATCAGTGGTGAGGAACACCTCTTCACTAGGTCCCACCATGTGTCTCCATACAGAACAACCACGTGAAATGAACCCAATTTTCAACCTCTCAAATCACAACTTGGAGACCTCTCAATTAGAACTCCTCAAAAAAGGTTTATCATTTGTTCCTACCGTTCGTCTAAATTTTATGGAGTTACAGACTGAACTGCTGAGGTTTTTCAGGCTCGTTCGTCTAAAAGCATTTTTTCAACTCCATCCCTCTCCTACAGTCAACTCAAACACACCTTTTCGCCCACCATCGACATTCCTGCCATCTGCAGGAATGATTCCCTCTGAAATTGTAACATTCTAAAAACTAGTGCAAAAAGATCTGTATGATTTGGAAAACAAAAAGCTTTCTATTCCCTACAACATTACACAACAAGAAAAAGATGCCATAGGCACATTGAAATGCAATCCCTCTCTGATAATTAAAAGCGCAGACAAGGGAGGAGGCATTGTCCTTCAAAACCTAGACTCCTACAAAGCCGAAATCCTAAGACAACTTGGCAATACAGACCATTACCAAAGACTACCCAGGAATCCCACTAAGGACATTCAGGAAACCATACTCAAACTAACGACAGATGCTTGTGCCGAGGGTTTTCTGAGTAAAAAAGAATTCAACTTTTTAAATGTAAAAACCCCCCGATTACCTGTTATCTACATTCTCCCTAAAGTCCACAAAAATCTCAACAATCCCCCTGGTAGACCCATTTTATCTGCATGTGGCTCAATTCTAGAGCCTTTGGGAGCCTATGTTAACTTCTTTATTAAAGAATTTGTGCCCATGACTGCCTGCTATGTAAGGGATAGCATGGCTATAATTAATTAGGTCGAACACTTTCCCTTTGATCCCTCACAAGACACCCTCTGCACTATGGATGTAGAGTTGCTCTACACAAACATCCCCCAGACAGCGGCTCTCCTAGTCATACAAAAAACTCTTGACTCCCGCCCCCGCCCGCATAGGGTACCCACACTGTTCATCCTACAGTTATTAGAACTATGCCTCTCCAGGAATTTTTTCATCTTTGATAACGTATATTATCAACATATTAAGGGCACTTCCATGGGGGCTATATTTGCCCCCAACCTGGCTATTCTTTTTATGGATGCTCTTGAGACTGGCTCTATCCTTACTGATGAGAACCCTTTCTGCACAGGAATCAAGCTGTGGCGACGCTATATCGACGACATTTTCATTATCTGGAAACTCAATATAACCACGCTACACCAATTCTTACATTGGCTTAATAACAACTGTGCTGACCTTAAATTCACTCAAGCCCACGACAAAGCGCAAATTGATTTTCTAGATCTCACAATTTACCATAATGAAGGAGAACTCCTGACACGACTTTACAGAAAGCCCACGGAACGTAATACGCTCCTTAGTTACCAGAGTAATCACCCCAGGGCACTGAAAGACTCCCTCCCATATTCCCAATTTCTGAGGATCAGACGGAATTGCTCCTCAAAAACAGACTATTTTAAAGAAGCTACCGTCTTGGCAAACAAACTGAAAAATCGCGGTTACCCGAGTAGACTGGTCAAAACAGCTACCAAAAGGGCATGGTACTGCCCACGAGAGGTACTACTGACACCCAAAACTCGTGAGATAAATGAAAGTATAGCATGTGTCACCACTTTTTCTCCAGTGTCAAACAGAATTAGAAAATCCACCCTGAAACACTGGCCCACGATCAATGCAGGCACCATCAACCTAGAAAGACCACTTTTTGCCTTCCGTAAAAGCAAAAATCTAAGAGACCATTTGGTCAGGGCTGCACTCCCTGCCCCCTCAATCAAATCAACAATCGAATCGAATTGGGGCCTTCCACCTGTAATCGGTCATGTAAAATGTGGTTCCTGCAATGTCTGCGAGTATACCATTGAAGCACGTGATTTCAGTCATAATGGCACAACTGTTTCCATGAAATTCCTCACTAACTGTAATAGCAACAATGTTATTTATGCAATACTGTGTCCGTGCCCCAAAATGTATGTTGGACAGACTACCCAAAAGGCCAAGACTCTAATTTGCCAACATAGGAGTCGCATTAGATGCAGGACCCCTAATGCGCCTCTGGTGGAACATTTCTCTGAAGCTAATCATTCCGAGCGTGACATGAGATGGACAATCCTTAAGGTGGTCAAACTGCCGCAAAGAGGTGGTAACCTAACCCAGTTGATGAACCGAGAGGAATTGAAAAGTATAATTCAATTTGACACCATACGTACTGGGCTCAACAGAAGCGAAGATTGGACAACCCTGCTGTAATCCATACGCATATTGAACTGAACATAACCCTGAGTTCGAAGCACCAAGCTCGCACCCATCCAAGCTGGAACTCGTTTCAAATGTGGAGCTTTTTTGTTGTTGTTTTTGTAATTTTGCAAACATGTATTCACACTAGTGTACTTTAACTAAAATGCCGAAGTTGAATGAATTCTAAATGTACTGCATGTCACCACCTCACTGGCGATGCTACCCAACTTCACATCACTTTCTCCCCCAATCTAAGATGGCCGCCGCGCTGGGTCGATCTTAACACAACTTCTACCAAGTCACTTGCCCCGCCCAACAGCTCACGTGGTCCCGGTCTCGACTAGATGTAACTGTCATGGCCCCCAGAGTAAGAGACCAGTGGCTGCCAGTGCTACCTCGCTCGACACGCACGGACATTGATCCTCCACGCCGGTAAGTTTGTTTCCATACCAGCCGCACTGTCCCGATCACTAATGTCCCATTGCCTCCCTAATCGCTACGTATTGTACCTGTTCCTACAGCGGATCTCACCATTCCCTGGACCGCTACCCCCAATCCGGGATTATCTTGCAAATTGCAACCCTTCCGAATCAACCCTGGTATGTATTGACAATATCCCTCTCCCTGGTCACTTTCACCTCCATGGTCCTTTCCTGACGCTACGGTTTTTCCCACAGCAAAACCGCGCTGCTGATGGAAGTTGGTTATCATACCGACACGCTGATCCCAAAACGAGCCTTGTCTCACCCTCGACTCACAAAATCTATAACATTGAGGTAAATGCTCTATTCTTCACCTTATCACGGTCCGCCCCATACCGTTTGCACACTTCGTCACCCGGCTCCTCCATTGATGCTAAGGTTTTTTCTCCCACAGTAAAAACCGAGCCACTTACGAAAGTTGGTTACCATATCAACGTCCTTGAGCCACAAACGAGCCTTGTCTCATACTGGACTCAACAACCCGTACCATTGAGGTAACTGTTCAACCCCTCACTTTATCACTAATTGCTCTACGCCGTTTTCTCACTCCTTCTTCCACCGCATCAGTTAAACCCCCACTTGATAATCATCACAACCATGCGTTTTTGACGCTTACCTCCCGGTTTCTGTTTCATCCATCACGCCGCTCATCCTAGTTACCGGCTTATGTTCACTGCGATTCAGATTACAAAACTCATTTTCAAGGTATTAAAGGACCTGATGGCCAAGAGGACTACGGTGGTGGAGATATGCTCAGATTCGCATTGTGAGACTTTGGCCTCCTTTTTTCTTGAGAAAGTTCATGCCATCTATCGGACTTTCGTGATGGCCTCCTCCCCTCCTGATCGGGTCAGCTGTGTGCTTAGTGACAGTGAGTGCCTTACTATTCTGCCCTCTGTTTCCATGGAGGCTTTTGATTCGTTAAGCCGTAAAATTAAATCAGGATCTCCGGCAGATCCGATGAAACCGGCTCAGCTTAAGATCATGGCGCCGCTATGGCGTACTACGGTGCTTTCATTGATCAATCTGCCACTTTCATCTGGGATTGTTCCCATTAGGTGGAAGCAGGCCGTAGTCACACTGCGGCCCTACTTTCTATGGTCGAGCATCTGCGGTCGGTGCTTGATGCGGGTCGGACGGCGGCACTTCTGCTATTAGATCTTAGTGCCGCGTTCGACACGGTCTCGCACAGGATCCTGCTGCAGCGACTTGAGGAAGTGGGTGTCACGGGCTCCGCCTTATGCTGGTTTCGATCCTTCCTGATGGAAAGATCATTCCAGGTTGCGTTTCCACTCGGCAAATCTAAATCTTACCCGTTAACCCTGGGGGTCCCACAGGGTTCATCGCTGAGTCCCACTCTTTTCAATCTGTACGTGACGCCGCTGGCTGCTGTCGTCAAGCAATGGGGCTTGACAATGGTCTCATATGCTGATGACACACAGCTGGCGGTCACGCTGAGTGGGGACTAAGCATGGGCGGATTTTGCGGATCCACGATTCACGGATTTGCGTATTCACGGATCGTGAATCCGCAAAATCTGCGGATTTTGCGGATCGGCAGATTTGGGGCGGGGCTTCCATGCCAGGACCATCGTGCCAGAATGAACCCTGCCCTTCATATTTATTCAAGAAGACGCCACCGTTTTGTGCCATACCTCTACTCAACTGGAGTACTTTCTACTGGATAATCAGTAAGTGCTACCTCGTTGGGTAAATGTATAGTGCTTTTACTACACTACAGCTACCTAAAGTGCCAGAGAGTTGTCTACAGCAACCAGGTGTGTGTTACTATGCAATCGCGCCGAAGGGCGCAGGGGTCCCTTGAGTGAGCTATCATAGTGGGTAAATGGCGGGAAGACGGTGCACACCACGAGTGTGTGGGCGGGGCCAAACGGACGGGGCTTCCATGCGAGTGCACATGCCTCTTGTGTGTATAAAAGGTCAGAGACCGATCAGAGCAGCAGATGAAGATACAGAAGCTCCTGGCCACAGGAACAGCACGAGGATTGCGCTCGTGAAAGTCAAGGATGCAAAGGCCTCTGTCCCGCATCACAGCTGATTTTCGATGGTATATTTGGGAAGAAGGCACATCTGCCCAGCCTTGACAACGCTCACGATTGTTTTTTTGGGCCGATGAATGAGTCACTGAATTTAAGCTTCAACTAGGGCACATGCTTAATTGATATCTGTAAGTGCTTGCGGTTGAGGTTTAATTTTTGTGCCAGGACCGTCGTGCCAGAATGAACCCTGACCTTCATATTTATTCAAGAAGACGCCACTGTTTTGTGCCTGTTGTAACTATTTTACGATGGCGCCGGCAAGCTGCCAGCGCCATCCTAAAATAGTTACTAAATTAGCTTCAACAGGAAGCTCTAATAGAGAAAATAAAGCAGGCGCTCGAGCACTTGCTTTATTTTATCTATTAGAGCTTCCTGTTGAAGCTAATTTAGTAACTATTTTAGGATGGCGCTGGCAGCTTGCCGGCGCCATCGTAAATTAGTTACAACAGGCCAGCAAGGCTTGAACTTTTGCCCCCGGAATCCGCCGCTCGCGGATTTGAGAATTCGCGGAAAATTCGCGGGAGTTCGCGAGCGTAACGGATTTTGCGCTCATACTTAGTGGGGACTCAGATGTGGAGGCTCCCAGGTTCTGTGACGGGTTACGGGCAGTGGCTAACTGGATGAATTCCAACTGTCTCCAGTTAAATACCAAGAAGACTGAGGTTATGGTGGTCGGTAAGCAGGTGGCTTTGTGGGGTGACAAGTGGTGGCCTTCTGAATTAGGTGTGACCCCTCTCCCAGCATCGGAGATAAAAAATCTAGGGGTGTGGCTGGACCCGACTCTCGGTTTCATCTGCCATACCAAGAAGGTGGCAGCTTCTTGCTATGGCATTATTAGAGGGCTCAGACCCATTCTTAAATTTTTTGATGCATCAACCAGGCAACTGGTGGTTCAAGCATCAGTGCTGTCCCGGCTGGATTATGCCAGCTCGCTGTTAGCAGGGGTTAATCAGGCTGAACTCACCCGGCTGCAGCGAGTTCAAAATGCTGCAGCCAGAGTGGTGGTTGGTCTGCCAAGGAGGTGTTCGGTTTCTAAATCTCTGCACTTGCTCCATTGGCTCCCCATACCCGAAGGATTAAATTCAAGGTTCTTTGCCTGGCATTTAAAATCCTTAAAGGTATGTCTCCTCAAATCTTGGAGGACCTGCTGGCACCGTATGTTCCCCCGCGCACCCTTAGATCTTTAGGTCAGAATCTGGCGGTGGTTCCTCGTTTCAGACTGGCCAGAGCGGGTGGTCGATCTTTCCGTGTGCGAGCGGCTATGTGGTGGAATTCTCTCCCTCCACACATCCGGGTGATTGACAACCTTCTTCAGTTTAGACGGGCTGTCAAGTCTTTTTTATTTGTTTAGTTTCCTGATCTTCTTTCTCTCTTTTCTGATTCTTTTAGTGTTGTGTTGTGTCTGCCTCGTCAAAGCGCCAGGACGCCCCTTCGCTGGGGCAGCTGTGCGCGGTACAAATAAACATAACATAACATAACAATGACAATCACTAGTTAAATGTGCACACGCTGATGTGTCTCTCTCCTTTTAAAACGTAGGCCCCTTTTTAAAAAACTTGCATTTTTTTTTCTCTCTCCCTGTTCCTCTTTCATACAGGCGCATCATTGTTCTAACCAGGCATAGTAATTTTGTACAGTCCTGATGATGATCCCAATGTAATTTAGAGCGCGGGATCGAAACGTCGACCTTTTTACGTAGCCATAGAGTGAAACCAATTTGTATTAAGTTCTGTATGTACTACTCTGGCAAACACTTGTAAAACACTGATTTCTAAAAAGTGTCCAGCTTGCTCACTTCTCCTTTGCCTGCGAAATCTCCTTCTTCTCTTACAAAACTATCTTATCTTTTTATTGTGTTCCCTGTTCTGAGTAAAGTACAGGATTGTGCCCTTTATTTCTGAAATGTTGCTCATGTATTGAGATGTTACGAAGTTAATGATCATTATGAAAATAAACTCCCTGTCCGGCTGGACTAGGACAAATATATAGCAGCCTATTATGGTCTGTTTATCACTGCCTTACATCTTTGAAACTGCTTTGGACCGTTGTTTTCTCTCAATTGACTTAAACCCTTGGTCCACAGCCACCTTTAGGGTCCCCCTTGTTTTTTCTAGAAACTTGAGTGCAATCACTGGATTGCAGGGGTTATAGTATACCTTCCCACTACCTCGCCACACGAGGAGGGCCATCCTAGTGCCCTACAATACTCGCCAACCTTTTTTACTTCTCTAATCACTGAGAGATGTCAGCACATGCCCCCCTTTACACAGATGATTATATAAAGCAACTCTGCTCACGCCCTTCCCTTCTGTCTGACACTGTAGATACACCTACATTGACCAATACTTCTCTACACGACCAGCTAGAGAAACTTGAAAAGAAACAGGTACGCCTTGAATTGATGATATTAATGCTAACAGACTACTTGAAGGCTGAGATTATACCAGTAGGACTCCAGGTACGCAATATACCGGGTATCTTTACGGACAATCCTAAGTATATTTCCAACTTCAGTTACATTGGAACCACATGCTCCAGGCACTGGCTAGTGCTGGGCATTGACATAGCAACTGAAAAACTCAAAGCCCTAGAAGTAGAAATAACAGATCTACTTAAACAGATCAACGATTCAGATCCCAGTACTGAATGTAAAAAATTGCTCGAGCAGGTTGATAAAACTGTAGCAGAGTTTCACCGTATTGAGCAAAACAAAAAATCTAACAAAATCAAGAAAGACATTAAGTCATACAACGTCGAAAATACATACCCCTATTTACAAAAGGACTTCTATAGCAATAGGTCATACGCCAATCCCCAAAACAGAAGACCTTGGGGCCGTTATAATAAATGCCAGAACCTAGTGGGGTTTTCCGATACATCCGCAGAATCCTCAGAGAGTTCAGATCCAGGCGAAGAGCCTAGCCCTTCAAGACGAGGAGGTACAGCACAGTCTAATTTTTTAGGCAGAGGCCAAATAAATACCCCCCAGAGAGGAAGGGTCAAGGAAACCACAACGTTGGTTCAACCCCCCGGGAGAACGAAGAACAAGGAACAACTTCTATCAGTGGTGAGGAACACCTCTTTACTAGGTCCCACCATGTGTCTCCCCACAGAACAACCACGTGAAATGATCCCCATTTTCAAACTCTCAAATCACAACTTGGAGACCTCTGAATTAGAACTCCTCAAAAAAGGTTTATCATTTGTTCCTACCATTCGTCCAAATTTTTTTTCAGGCTCGTTCGTCTAAAAGCATTTTTTCAACTCCACCCCTCTCCTACAGTCAACTCAAACACACCTTTTCGCCCACCATCGACATTCCTGCCATCTGCAGGAATGATTCCCTCTGAAATTGTAACATTCGAAAAACTAGTGCAAAAAGATCTGTATGATTTGGAAAACAAAAAGCTTTTCATTCCCTACAACATTAAACAACAAGAAAAAGATGCCATAGGTCCAATTGGCGGGAGTGGGGAACATGGCCGCGGCAGGCTAACGCCAGTCGCGGAGCTCCATAGCTCGGCGGTACTGCAGAGGATGAAACTGAAGCCGAAAGTGGGATGCGGTTTTTGATCTCCGTATGCGGTGAGACAATCAGGCAGTGCTTTCTTTTCCCCCTTACGGCGGTTTTCAAACTAGTATTCCTGTTTACACAGTGGAGCCGATTACAGCGCCCGGGGCGCTAGGACCCTGAAAGACACATGGCATGTAAAATCGCGTAAGGAGCCGAGCCGAGCAGTTGTCGATCCGCCCCCGGACCAGCATCAGGTGCGGATTCAGAGGGGTCAGCGAAGCCGGCGTTCTCCGAGCGGCGGGTGAGGTTGTGGTGTCGGGTGCAATTCGCCCTCTACTTCACTCAGTTTCGTTGTCCTGTTTACCGGCACCACGTTATAACTTCTGTGCAGATTGCAAGCGGATTCAACATCTTAAACACCGGTAAGGTGGCTTTAAA
The DNA here is from genome assembly GCF_964261635.1 of Lissotriton helveticus. Classification (NCBI taxonomy): domain Eukaryota; kingdom Metazoa; phylum Chordata; class Amphibia; order Caudata; family Salamandridae; genus Lissotriton; species Lissotriton helveticus. The sequence continues at coordinate 512,604,203 of NC_136061.1, read as the reverse complement.
TAGGGGGGACTGCATGGATGTACAACCAGCGCTATCTGTTGAATCAGCCCTGCCTTTACCTGATTTAAAGAGTGGGACATCTATTTCAATAGCGGGGGTTGAGGAGCATTGTTCTAAAATAGTCCCCTTTCAATCAGCTGTGGATCTAAGTAAGACCTCGGGGAAACAGCATGCATATAATAGGAACAGATATCAACTTAGGTCCAAACAAGACTTGAAGTCAAAAGGGGTATTGAACTCGGCTGACGGCTTGGAGAGAGGTGGCCCATCACCTGTAACTCCATTTAAAAGAAAGAGACAGGTAGGAGTAAAGAAGGCTGGGGGATCAAAAGTGACCAGTCAGCATCTGTCTCAGAGAAACACTCCGTCGCTTGAAGCTTATTTTAAAATCATGGAGCGCATGGCGGGTGCTGAAGCTACTCAGTCCCAACTGCAGTGTCAGTCTCAGTCCGAAATTCAGTCCCAGCCTGAACCAGATCCCGATCTTGGAGCAACAGTTATAGCACCGGATAATCAATATCCTCCTCTTGAGAATGCACAAGAGGAAGCAGAGCCAGGGACCTCAATAACAACTGGTAGAGCAGGGTCTCCGGAACTTGAAGTAAACACCATACAGGGTCTCTCAGCGTCTGCCCAACCAACTTTCCAACCAGCCGGGGCGTCTTGTCTTCCATGTTCACTGTTGGTGCTGGCTTCAGCCGGTCCTACTCAAGATACCATGGCCACCCAACTACAACAGGGCTCCACATCGACACAGTCTGAGGCAGAAATGATCGGCTCTTTATTCAAATCCCTCAGGAAGGATCTCCTAGGGAAATTTGAGGTCTCGGAAAATAATCAGAGGAGCCTTCATGACAGATTTGACCGCCTCGAGGAAAAATTGGAGAACATTTCTGCTCGCACAAATGTGTTAGAATCTAAGGTCTCCCTACTATCTGATTCTACGTCGAGCAACGCCAGAGACATAGGTTGTTTAAAGGCACAAAATCGGTCTTTGATGATGGATATAGAGAAACTTGAGATGCACACACGCAGAAACAACCTCCGAATATTGAAAATTCCCGAAGGTGAGGAAGTGGAGGACATTAAGGGCTTTGTGTGCAAGCTCCTACGAGAAGGCGTCTTAAAGGACCGGCCGGATATTGACCTGGAATCAGAAATCCAGAGAGTGCACAGGGATCCCTTCAGGTAACATCCTGCTCGAAACGCCACAAGGAAACTATTGGTCAATTTCCAAACTTACAGCATTAAGGAATTGATTTTAAATAGGTGTCTCTCTAGATCTTCCTTACATCATCGAGCTAATCCTTATTTAATCCGTTCGGACATAGGAGGTCGCACCGCTCAGAGACAGTGGGAATTAGGCTCCAGAATGCCAGAGCTCAGGTCATTGGGAGCTCAGGTTCAGATGAAGTTCCCTGCCCTGTTAAAGGTTATGTGGAACAATAAAATGCATAACTGTAACCACCCAGAGGAGGTAGACGATCTCTTATCAAAAATGAGAAAATGAGAAAATAGCCTTGCATAAAGTATTAACTAGTTGACTGGCGGAGCTGTTATAGCGGTGTACTACATTGAGGAACTGTAGTTACTCAATAATTAAGTCAAATGGGTATAAGAAATCAGTTAATACAGAGAGCCACACAGAGCTGACGGAAGTTATGGGTCGTTCCTTAGTGTTTGTTCTAAGGACAAAAGTAGAGTGAAATATCGACTCTTTTGAACTAGTAATTCATTTGCAGTTGGGAAAAAAAAAGGCACGGGTTAAAAAAAAAAAGTAAATAAAAAAAAATATGTTAAAGTTGTCAAACTTGGTTAAGGGAAAAAAAAAAACCCAAAAAAACATTGTATACACATGATAATCCCGCTTCAGTTATATAAGAGTGTGCAGTGCCGCAGGAGCTGGGGGTTCCCTATAGGCGAGACCAGCGCCTATTATATGGGAGGGTTCCCCGGGGGAGTGTTAGGGAGGGGTCTAGGGGGGAAGGGGAAGGGGAAAAATAAAAAATCCTCATACAAGGAAAAAACCAGCAAGCTAATCTGCGTAGTGGAAGGTGGGAATGTCACTTTTTTGTATAGACTACTATGGTTGCGAGCAGGATGAGTAGTAAAAAATGTCTTTCTTCGAACCTCAACGGAGTTGGGAGTGTGAAAAAACAAGCAAGGGTGTGTGAATTTTTAAAAAACTCAGACACTTCAGTTTGTTTACTACAGGAAACCCATCTAGAGGCAAAGCTGTGTAAACAAGTTTTTAGTAAGTTAGGCTGGGTAGAAGACGTACTCTGTTCAGGGCAGACTGGGTAACAAGAGGGGTAGCCATATTAAGAAGAGCCAACAAGGGGATAAAAGTCCGGAAATGGGACACGGACCCGTCCGGGAGATGGTTAGTGGCGGCTTTGCTAATAGATAAAGTCCCATATACCTGTGCGGTGTATTATGGTCCCAACGAGGATAATTCCAACTTTCTTCTGAAGCTGGAGGGGAGTCTACTACAGTATAATGCACCAGTGACATTAGGAGGGGACTTTAACTTGGTTTTTGATAGCATGCTGGATCGTACTTCCAGAGCTAAATATTCTACACCGAAAAACTCCCTCCGAGTCTTAAGAAATATCATGAAAGATTTTAATATCTTAGACGCTTGGAGAGCGAAGTATGGTGCTGTTAAAGAGTATACCTTCTTCAGCAAGAAATATAAACATTATTCAAGAATTGACTATTTTTTGTTAGATCGTTCTTTAATCCCCGACCTAGTGTCAGTAACCCATTCACCGCTAGGTATATCTGATCACTCTGTGATAGAGCTTACATTGAACTTCAGAATTAAGCCCACTGTGGTTAGATGGACCCTGGACAGAACCCTTATGCTGGAAAATCAGACTTTGTCCAAGGTTAAAGAGAGTATATCCGAGTTCTTTCTTTTTAACATAGGTTCAGGTACAGAACAACTCATCTGGGATTCCTTCAAGGCGTACTTAAGGGGTATTTTGAGCCCCATGATGTCTTTTAAAAGAAAAACATTAAAAATAAGAGAAACTCAAGACCTTGAGGGAATCAAAAAGAAGGAACTGGAGCTGCAGTCAGCAGTCCGGATGGACAGGGAATGTATCCCAAGGCTAGAAAAAGAACTTTTGGATCTCCAATCTCAATTTCAGGCAAGAAGCGATAAAGTTATCAAGGACAGATGGGAGGTCAGCAAAATGAAGAACTTTGAATATGGAGAGAAATGTGGAACCCTTCTTGCCTGGAAAGCGAGGGCAGAGAAGAGTAGGAACAACATAGACTTACTTATCCATCGAGTATCTGGGACTATGTTAACAGTAAGCATGGGCGTAAAATCCGCTCCGCTCGCGGATTTTTCGGATTTTCGGCAAATCCGCAATCCGCGAACGCTCGCGAATTTGTCGAAAATCCGTGAATCCGCTCGCGGCGGATTTTTTGCTTGGTTGCGGCGCGCGGCGTGGTGCACGGCGTTCACTTTCCGTCATTTAGCGTTTGCCGAGTTGTTTTTCTTTGCGAGTGACGCGCCATTTTAGATCTTGCTGCGTGTTCCCGCGGGAGTTTGGCGCCCGCGAATACGTACTCGCGGCTTGCCACCTTGCACAGCACACCTCGCGAGAGTTCGCAATTGCGAACACGTAGTTGCGGCGGAAAGGAACAATCTCGCACTTGCGAAATAGAGATTTTGCAATTTCGCACAAGAAAATCACCAGCAAACAGGATAAACCTTCAGAAAATTATGATTTTTATCAGAATCACTCCTCAGGTTGACATTTGCATGGCCTTTTTTTTGCAAGGAGTCCATTTTGGGGGGGGGGGGGGAAGGAAGTGCCCCACAGTCTCCAACTTCCTGTTCCTGTCCAGCAGGCTCCTCCCAGTGCTTTGTCCATCTCCTGGTCACTTTCATTTGGATCTGGAGCTGGAAGGATTACTTTTTGTGGGTGCTGCTGGATATTTGGATTTGAGGCCTTTTTGACTGTCTTTGGATCACTTTTGGATTAGAAATCAACTTTCACAAGTAAGTTTGTTTGGGGCATTACAGTTGCTGCAAGTAACATTTTGGAAATTTTTCAGAACATTAAATAAATTATATTGTGGGTAGCCACAGTATCCAGTAGGACCAGGGTTGGTTAGGGGTGCATGATACAACTGTTTTGTTGAATTTAAACACCATTTAGGCCATGGATGGGCTGGGATTGTGCTGATTTTTGTCCTTTTTTTGGGCCTGCTGGTGGGGCCCTTTGCCCAGGGGTGGTGAGTGTTGCATGGGCCTAGTCTTTCTGTGGGGTGTCTTCTTAAATTTAAACATAATTGAGGCCATGGATGGGCTGGGATTGTGCTTATTTTATTGTTTTTTGTCGTTTTTGGGGGGCTGCTGGTGTGGCCTTTTGCCCAGGGGTGGTGGTGCATGGACTGAGTGTGCCTGTGGTGTGGTCTCACTCTCTTTAATGTAAACATCATGGATGGCATTGGATTGTGGTGATTTCTGGCTGTTTTTCAGTTTTTTGGGGGTGTACTGTTGATGTGGACTGGCCATGTGGGTGGTGGTGGTGCCCATCTTGAGTGCTGGCTGGTACAGGCAACATGTGCCTGGGGTGTAAGGGGCCATTTTGAGGAGAGGCAGTGTCTGAGGCCTGCACTTATTTTGCCTACTTTTCATCCATTATGCCCAGGGGTAGTGAGTGTTGCATGGGCCTAGTGTTTCTGAGGGGTGTCTTCTTGAATTTAAACACCATTGAGGCCATGGATGGGCTGGGATTGTGCTGATTTTATTGTTTTTGTCGTTTTTTTGGGCCTGCTGGTGGGGCCCTTTGCCCAGGGGTGGTGAGTGTTGCATGGGCCTAGTCTTTCTGTGGGGTGTCTTCTTGAATTTAAACATAATAGAGGCCATGGATGGGCTGGGATTGTGCTTATTTTATTGTTTTTTGTCGTTTTTGGGGGGCTGCTGGTGTGGCCTTTTGCCCAGGGGTGGTGGTGCATGGACTGAGTGTGCCTGTGGTGTGGTCTCACTCTCTTTAATGTAAACATCATGGATGGCGTTGGATTGTGGTGATTTCTGGCTGTTTTTCTGTTTTTTGGGGGTGTACTGTTGATGTGGACTGGTCATGTGGGTGGTGGTGGTGGCCATCTTGAGTGCTGGCTGCTACAGGCAACATGTGCTTGGGGTGTAAGGGGCCATTTTGAGGAGAGGCAGTGTCTGAGGCCTGCACTTATTTTGCCTACTTTTCATCCATTATGCCCAGGGGTAGTGAGTGTTGCATGGGCCTAGTGTGTTTCTGAGGGGTGTCTTCTTGAATTTAAACACCATTGAGGCCATTGATGGGCTGGGATTGTGCTGATTTTATTGTTTTTTGTCGTTTTTTTGGGCCTGCTGGTGGGGCCCTTTGCCCAGGGGTGGTGAGTGTTGCATGGGCCTAGTCTTTCTGTGGGGTGTCTTCTTGAATTTAAACATAATAGAGGCCATGGATGGGCTGGGATTGTGCTTATTTTATAGTTTTTTGTCGTTTTTGGGGGGCTGCTGGTGTGGCCTTTTGCCCAGGGGTGGTGGTGCATGGACTGAGTGTGCCTGTGGTGTGGTCTCACTCTCTTTAATGTAAACATCATGGATGGCATTGGATTGTGGTGATTTCTGGCTGTTTTTCTGTTTTTTGGGGGTGTACTGTTGATGTGGACTGGTCATGTGGGTGGTGGTGGTGGCCATCTTGAGTGCTGGCTGCTACAGGCAACATGTGCTTGGGGTGTAAGAAGGGGCCATTTTGAGGAGAGGCAGTGTCTGAGGCCTGCACTTATTTTGCCTACTTTTCATCCATTATGCCCAGGGGTAGTGAGTGTTGCATGGGCCTAGTGTTTCTGAGGGGTGTCTTCTTGAATTTAAACACCATTGAGGCCATGGATGGGCTGGGATTGTGCTGATTTTATTGTTTTTTGTCGTTTTTTTGGGCCTGCTGGTGGGGCCCTTTGCCCAGGGGTGGTGAGTGTTGCATGGGCCTAGTCTTTCTGTGGGGTGTCTTCTTGAATTTAAACATAATTGAGGCCATGGATGGGCTGGGATTGGGCTTATTTTATTGTTTTTTGTCGTTTTTGGGGGGCTGCTGGTGTGGCCTTTTGCCCAGGGGTGGTGGGTGGTGCATGGACTGAGTGTGCCTGTGGTGTGGTCTCACTCTCTTTAATGTAAACATCATGGATGGCGTTGGATTGTGGTGATTTCTGGCTGTTTTTCTGTTTTTTGGGGGTGTACTGTTGATGTGGACTGGCCATGTGGGTGGTGGTGGTGGCCATCTTGAGTGCTGGCTGGTACAGGCAACATGTGCTTGGGGTGTAAGAAGGGGCCATTTTGAGGAGAGGCAGTGTCTGAGGCCTGCACTTATTTTGCCTACTTTTCATCCATTATGCCCAGGGGTAGTGAGTGTTGCATGGGCCTAGTGTTTCTGAGGGGTGTCTTCTTGAATTTAAACACCATTGAGGCCATGGATGGGCTGGGATTGTGCTGATTTTATTGTTTTTTGTCGTTTTTTTGGGCCTGCTGGTGGGGCCCTTTGCCCAGGGGTGGTGAGTGTTGCATGGGCCTAGTCTTTCTGTGGGGTGTCTTCTTGAATTTAAACATAATTGAGGCCATGGATGGGCTGGGATTGGGCTTATTTTATTGTTTTTTGTCGTTTTTGGGGGGCTGCTGGTGTGGCCTTTTGCCCAGGGGTGGTGGGTGGTGCATGGACTGAGTGTGCCTGTGGTGTGGTCTCACTCTCTTTAATGTAAACATCATGGATGGCGTTGGATTGTGGTGATTTCTGGCTGTTTTTCTGTTTTTTGGGGGTGTACTGTTGATGTGGACTGGCCATGTGGGTGGTGGTGGTGGCCATCTTGAGTGCTGGCTGGTACAGGCACCATGTGCTTGGGGTGTAAGAAGGGGCCATTTTGAGGAGAGGCAGTGTCTGAGGCCTGCACTTATTTTGCCTACTTTTCATCCATTATGCCCAGGGGTAGTGAGTGTTGCATGGGCCTAGTGTTTCTGAGGGGTGTCTTCTTGAATTTAAACACCATTGAGGCCATGGATGGGCTGGGATTGTGCTGATTTTATTGTTTTTTGTCGTTTTTTTGGGCCTGCTGGTGGGGCCCTTTGCCCAGGGGTGGTGAGTGTTGCATGGGCCTAGTCTTTCTGTGGGGTGTCTTCTTGAATTTAAACATAATTGAGGCCATGGATGGGCTGGGATTGGGCTTATTTTATTGTTTTTTGTCGTTTTTGGGGGGCTGCTGGTGTGGCCTTTTGCCCAGGGGTGGTGGGTGGTGCATGGACAGAGTGTGCCTGTGGTGTGGTCTCACTCTCTTTAATGTAAACATCATGGATGGCGTTGGATTGTGGTGATTTCTGGCTGTTTTTCTGTTTTTTGGGGGTGTACTGTTGATGTGGACTGGCCATGTGGGTGGTGGTGGTGGCCATCTTGAGTGCTGGCTGGTACAGGCAACATGTGCCTGGGGTGTAAGGGGCCATTTTGAGGAGAGGCAGTGTCTGAGGCCTGCACTTATTTTGCCTACTTTTCATCCATTATGCCCAGGGGTAGTGAGTGTTGCATGGGCCTAGTGTTTCTGAAGGGTGTCTTCTTGAATTTAAACACCATTGAGGCCATGGATGGGCTGGGATTGTGCTGATTTTATTGTTTTTTTGTCGTTTTTTTGGGCCTGCTGGTGGGGCCCTTTGCCCAGGGGTGGTGAGTGTTGCATGGGCCTAGTCTTTCTGTGGGGTGTCTTCTTGAATTTAAACATAATTGAGGCCATGGATGGGCTGGGATTGGGCTTATTTTATTGTTTTTTGTCGTTTTTGGGGGGCTGCTGGTGTGGCCTTTTGCCCAGGGGTGGTGGGTGGTGCATGGACTGAGTGTGCCTGTGGTGTGGTCTCACTCTCTTTAATGTAAACATCATGGATGGCGTTGGATTGCGGTGATTTCTGGCTGTTTTTCTGTTTTTTGGGGGTGTACTGTTGATGTGGACTGGCCATGTGGGTGGTGGTGGTGGCCATCTTGAGTGCTGGCTGGTACAGGCAACATGTGCCTGGGGTGTAAGGGGCCATTTTGAGGAGAGGCAGTGTCTGAGGCCTGCACTTATTTTGCCTACTTTTCATCCATTATGCCCAGGGGTAGTGAGTGTTGCATACTTGCATGTCCGTAGTCTTTCTGTGGGGTGTCTTCAATGTAAACATCAAGGATGGCATGGGATTGTGCTCATTTTTCTGTGTTTTGTCGAATTTTTGGGGTGTATAACTGAACTGATGTTCCTCTGTCTTCCATTGCTTTTAGGTGCACAAGAAGACTCAAGAGAACCACCAGTGCCAGGAAGAAGTCCTGCAGCGGTGTGTGCAGCATAACGTCACGCGACGTCACGTCTGGACACAGAACCCTCTGCAACTCGTGCAACTGCTGCCTGCTGACCTGCTCTGAAGAGGATGGCCCCAAAAAAAGTAACCCGTAGCTCCTCTAGCAAGAAAGGTGCCAGTAAGGAGCAGAAGAAGCAAGTTACCAAGGAGACTGGTGTGCCGCCCGCCCCTTTTTTTGGGAGTAAAAAAAAAAGTATGCCTGCAGCAGCAGCAGCGGGATCTGCTGGGGACCAAGCTGGCAGCACCCCCCCCGCTCCATTGGGCTCAGTGCCACCACCACCACCACGCCAACTTAAGTCCAAGCCCTTGAGTGCTGCAGAGGCAGCCAGTATAGTTCTTCAATCACCATCGACCAGTGATGTTGGCTCATCGCAACAAAGCAGCAGCAATGTCCCTCAATCAACACAGGTTGTTGTAGCTCATCTGACGAGTGTTGAACAACCACAGCCGCAACAACAATCACATGTGCAAGTACAAGCCCAAGTACATGTGGAAGGAGAGGCAGCGCAAGGAGATGCGCAAGCAGAGGTGCATGGAGGGTCACAAGTGCCCACAATAGTTGTTCCTCCCGAAGTAGGGGCACATCAGGAAATCGACAATCAAGGCGAGGTATCATTTGAGGAAGCCACTCCTCCTGATGATCCTTCATTGTCTTCCACAACCCTAGCAAGGAAGAGATCAAGGGTGGTGTCTACATCCTCTTCAAGCACACCTCCTTCTGATGATACGGATCAAACTTGGGAACCAGCACCACAGCCGTCTGAGAGTGAGGCACACCATGATCCAACAAAGGTACTTAAGCGTAAAAGGAAGCTCGTCCAAAGTCTCAGAGTTATGGAGTGTGATGAGGCTCAACAAGAAGTGGCGGATACTGCTGCTGATGAAGACTCTGCCAACGACGACCCAGTCATCATAAAGGTCACTGCAGTCCCAGCGGGCATGCAGCAAACAGACATTTTGACCCTAGCCCGAAGAGCTGCTGCGCGTGATGATGATGATGATGTTGTCGATGAGGAGGCAGTGGAAACACCACAATCATTGGAGTTAAGTAGTACACCAACTCGTCCCGCTTCCATATTTCTTTCTGGCAAGAAGAGACCTCCGTCAACCTCGACCTTAATTAGTGGCGGTGAAAGTGGAAAACGTACAAAAGTTGGGCAATCCAGATCCTCCACTTCATCTGGCATTAGCTTCATGACCACCACCACCAGTATCGCCGCCTCCTCCAGGTCCCACAGACACTTCAAGTCCCCAGTTTGGGACTTCTTTACTGTTTGTCCCAAAAATCCAAAGTTTGCCATTTGTACCCTTTGTAAGCTTGCAGTTAGTCGTGGTAAGTCAGGTACCAACTATGGTACCGGCGGCCAGAGTGGTCATCTTGAGAGAAAGCATGCTGTCAAATGGTTTGCGCACCTAGATGCGATCAAGAAAGGCCAAAATCAAGGAAACGTTGATGTTTCATCTGATGATGACGAGCAGGAAGAAGACGTGTCAAACACTTCCCTTACACCCAGTACCCCTGTCAGCAGCACACCCAATGTGAGGCACACTAAGAGTGTTGGAGCGAGTGAGACACCAACGCACAAAAGTTCACCAGCGAGCAAAATTGGGTCAACGAAGTCATTATCAGCCCGTAAATGCTTGGTCCAGGGCAACATTAGAACAATGCTTACTTCAGACGTGCCATATGAACGCAACCACCCACTGACGCGTCTGTATAACACTAAGCTGGCTAAAATGCTAGCTGTGGACCTTCTACCTTTTTCTTTTGTAGAAGCGGTAGGTTTTCTTGAATTAGTTGCAACGCTCTGCCCTAAATGGAAGGTTCCGAGCCGGTTCTATTTTGCCAGAGTTGCGGTTCCAGCACTACATGAAGATGTGCTGCAGGCGATTGGGGCAGCTTTGCAGAAGAGTGCTGTTCACACAATACATCTGACAACAGACATGTGGACCAGTGGCCCAGGCGATGATTACATGTGCATCACTGCACACTGGGTCTCTTTTTCAGGTGTTAAAGCAAAGCTTAACGCAGGTGTTGACCCGGACCAAGTTTTCAAAGCTGCTCGGAAACATGCAACACTAGCCATGTTTGGCTTGGAGAAAAGTCACACAGCAGAAAACCTTTTGGAAGAGTTTGACAAAAAGGTCTTGACAATGCTATCCCCCCTAAAACGCAAGATTGGTTATGTTTCCACGGATAATGGCGCCAATGTAGTTAAGGCCATGTTCATTGGTGACCATGTTAGAGTGCCGTGTTTGGCGCACTGTATCAACCTGGTAGTTCAAAAATTCTTGAGTGATAAAGAGAGTCCAGCGTTCGAGGTAATGGCCACCTGCCGCAAAATGTGCAACCATTTCAGCCATTCTTTTAAGGCCCGGAAGCATCTGCGGAGACTGCTACTTCAACGTAGAATGCCAGTGAAAGCACTCATCCAGGAGGTGGCAACACGTTGGAACTCAACCTTCTACATGCTTGAGCGTCTGTATGAGCAGTATACGGTACTCAATCACTATTTCTTGACAGAGGCTACATCTCAGAAGGAGGACCTGCGGATGAGTAAGGCGCAATGGGACATAGTTAAAAGCCTGACAGACATGCTTCGTCCTTTTGAGTTCTTCACGCGTGCAGTCAGCCAGGAGGACTGTAATTTGGGAAAAGCTATCCCATTGTTGTGCATACTGGAGCACCAACTGATGGCGGTTTCTTCTGAGTTTGAAAAAGATGAAAAAAAAAAAAACATTTCATTTTGTCTGAGAAATTATTACATCGCCTACGTGGTGATGAACGTCTTCAAAACATCAACTCAGATCAGCATTACATTTGTGCTACTATTCTGGATCCACGCTACAAAAAGGCGCTGGCAGACAACGCATTCTTTCCTTTCGCTGATGCAGATGTTCAAAAGTACAAACATTGGTTAGCCTGGTCAGCCAAGAGGTTTGAAAAAGAACGGCAGGTTATTGAAGGAGAAGCCAGTACATCAGCATCAGCATCAGCAGGCCATCCGCAGTCACAAGAATCCACTTCTGCACCTGTGGCTGGGGCACAAGTGACCTCTCAGCCGTTAAAGACACCGGCAACTGGATCATCTGCACCACACACAATGACAACACTAACAGTGGCTGGGGAGGAGGATTGGCTAAGTTTGATGGGGTATGGTTCTCGAAAAAATGTCACAGGCACAGCAAAAAGTAAGCAAAGTGGAGGAACAGTTGATGACCTTGAGTCGATGGTGCAGGACTATCTGAATGACTCAACAGAGGTCTTCCTTAATGATGAGCCATTGCAGTATTGGCATGGCAAAAAACAATTGTGGCCACAGCTCTTCAACCTGGCTATAAACTATTTGTCTTGCCCACTCGCAAGTGTGTCTTCTGAACGTGTTTTCAGTGCTGCTGGTGGCATTGTAACTCCCAAACGGAGCCGCCTCTCGCCCAAAAATGTGGAGCGGCTGACAATGATCAAGATGAATCAGCACCTCATACCACCAGATTACAAAGTACGAGAAAGCACGCCGCATGAAGACGAGGAGGACAGCAACGTAGATGAGGGGATTTTTTCTCTGTTCGGTGCCACTGACCTCATCCAGCCTGAATTCGCAGAGTATGATGACGAAATCTTGTTCTTATTCCCTGACACTGAGCCCTGAAAATGAGACAATCAATCAAGAACTTTCTTTTTCGTCCTTATTCACTTTTATTCCTGTGTGCTTTGTGTCTCTCTTTCTTTGTTTTGCACAGTTAATTTAATTCAAACTTTAATCACCTAATCCCAAAAACAAGACCATCATCAGAACTGTCTTCACTTGTTTGCTTATTGATTTGAAGGTGCCGCAGTCTACATTCCTCAGGTTCACAAGTTCTGAAGAACATGCTCCTCTATCCTCCTCCTCCAGACTGCGATTTCCCTCCAAGCAGAGTGCTGGATTACGCCCAATGAAGAAAGACTCAGCACTTGTGGGGGTGTTGTACTTCTTTGCGGGTGAGTTGACGGATTTGGGCCCATTGCTGTGAAGCTCTAATAATGGACAAAAGTGTTTTGGACCAAATATGAGGTGGAAATTTCTTGCCGTTTTTGCTGACTTGCTTGCCTTTGAGGTGCTCTTTGGCGGGGTTCCGGGGGTTTGTGTGTAATTTTTGGTGTCTGTCGAAGCACTGCTGCGACAGTCTAATCTTGATTGCATTTGCTTTTCAGGAAATCCGTGGTGGAAAACAGGAGTTATGATGATTGATGATGATGACCTAGCTGAACAGCGCCGCATTTGGAACGAAGGCCGAGAGATATTGTAAGTATGAGATTTAGCTTTTTCGCTGTTTGGGGGTGTTGTCGGGTGGTTTTTTGCGGGTGGGTTGGCGGGTCTTGCCTGGGGCATTCCTGGGAAGGTCTAATACCGGATAGAAGTGTTTTGGACAAAATCCATAAGGAACAGCCTTTTTTTTGCCATTTCTTCAGACATCTTGCTCAATGTAGCGTTTTGGGGGGCTTCCTGCTGTTCGTGGGTGGGTTGCGGCCGGGGTCTCTGTCGAAGCACTGCTGCGACAGTCTAATCTTGATTGCATTTGCTTTTCAGGAAATCCGTGGTGGAAAACAGGAGTTATGATGATTGATGATGATGACGACCTAGCTGCACAGCGCCGCGTTTGGACCGAAGGCCGAGAGACATTGTAAGTATGAGATTTAGCTTTTTCGCTGTTTGGGGGTGTTGTGTCGGGTGTTTTTTTGCGGGTGGGTTGGCGGGTCTTGCCTGGGGCATTCCTGGGAAGGTCTAATACCGGCTAGAAGTTTGTTGGACAAAATCCATAAGGAAACACCAGTTTTGGCACTTTTTGTAAGTTAGGGTTCGTTAGGGTTAGCCCTAGCAGCAGGATTGCATGTGTTTAGGGGGGTTCTATTGCAACGCGGTTCTGTTGTTGTAGAGCACTGTTGGAGCGATGCTGGCTATGGATACTTTTACTTGCTTGCAAGTGGTTTGATTACAATCCACGGTCTGTATTTGGGCCTACTGTTACTTTCAAAGTACGTTTTGTAACCATTTTTCTGCTAGGCATCGTTTTTGGAGATATGATTGGGGTTCTTCTACATTTTTGCGACTGGCTTTAGTAAGGGTCTTGGTGGGAGCATTGCTGGGAAGGTCAAATTTTGTTCTAAAACACAGTAGTACACCCACCTTGAGGGGAAAGATCCGCTATAATATTTTGGCCACACTTATTGATCCTTAAAAAGGTGACTCAGACAGAGCACGCAATTTCAAAAATATTGTACTGTCTATTAGGGAAATAAAAGTGTCACTTTTTGAACCACACAGCGTACATACCTTTTATTTATTTATCAGTGGTATTGTAATAGCACTTCCTGTTTTCCGTTCAATAATTACAGGCCGGGTTTCAGTCAACATCCGCCAGGCAGGCAGTGGACAGGGTGTCTCTTCTGTCAGTGGTCACCACATTGATGAACGAAGCGTCAGCTGGAATGGAGGAGTGCCGCCAATAAGAGGAATTGTTTGCTGCATGCAACTTACTTACCAATTTCAACAGGACAACTCCAACAACATACGCAATACAGATACAGTATCCATTGTTGTCTTTTATTCTATGAGTGTGACTGCATGTGCTTACCTTTAGTTTGTAACCAAAGATTGTCTGTATCTTCAATTATTGTTTGTCCATGCTCAATAATTCCACACACTTGCTGGGGAGGATAAGGTCATAGCAGCAACAGGCTGGTGAAGGAATACGAGGATATCTTCTAGACTTACTCAGCTTCAGTACTATATCTTCTAGTAGTAGTAGCCAATGTCAAATAAATTCAACGCAAGTACTAGTTATACTTGCAAGCAAATACTTTACCATTTGTTAGGCTACATTATGGCACTGTTCTAGTGTACTGTCACCTGCTATTTTCTCGATCGTACCGTAACCGTTGTAATGCTACAGTAAGGAGGACAAACAAGGTTTTGTTTTCTTTTTTTCCATAGGCATGCAACTGCCACTGTGTCACACCACTAGTACCACCGCAATGAGGAAATGTCACCCGCCCAGGATTGACAACGTTAATCCCCATTTCACCTGGAGCCAGCCCTGGGCCTAGCCCTAATTTCTAACACAAATTACAGGTAAGATAAGCGTTTGGTGGGAGGTAGTATAATGGAGTATTATTTCGGAGTAGACAAGAGATTGACGGTTGTACTACTAAAGTCCTACGACTGTTCAGGAAAACAAAGTTACTGTTACACCCCCGCCCCCCACCCACCAGACTGAAAAGCAGTAAAAAACAGGTATGGTCAGATAAAGTTGAAAAATATATTTATTTAGCCCTAACAAAATAATCTCCCTCACCCACCCTAACCCCAACGATTGTCTCTGAAACGTCCCAAAACGATCCCAACTCCCAAATCCCACCCCCCAAAAGTCTATAAAAAAAGGGCAAGGGACACTCCACTACTGGAGGGTGCTGGTGCTGGTGCATGATGCGGCATGGGCATCATACTCCTTGCGGAGGGTGGCAAGCTCGGAGCGGAGGCCCTTAACCAAGTTCTTATACCTCAGGACCTCCTGCTCCAGGTTGGACATGCGGACTCGTAGGCGGCGTTGGCGTTCCTTGCAGCTCCTGTGGGGGGCAGCTGGTATTTCGGTTGCTTGGCGGTGGCGGTCGTCTTTCTTAGCCCGGCTCGGTCCCGCTGGCTTAGTCACGGAGGAGGATGCAGTGGTCACAGTCGAGGATGTTGCCCCGCTCGACTGCGTGTCCTCCTCCTCCTCCAGGGCCACCAGCCGCCGATACTCGGCGACTGTGGCCTCCAGCCTCCGTTGCCGGGCCAATCTAGCCTGCTCCCTCCTTGTTGTTGATTTGGAAGGAGCAACTATATGAAGAAAGAAAGACATAGTCTGTAACCAATGCTCCTTATTAATAACACAAAGTGATTGAGCCGAAAGTTGGGTCACAGAGTACAAGTAGCAAATTGAAAGCACAGTACATAACTATTGAGGACAGTATCTATGTAACCTCCCACTTCTGCATCCTTGCTCTAACAGTAGTGGTAGTTTAATGAACTAATTCTACGACCACTATGGACTTCCATTACAGTCGACTATGACAGTACACCAGTCTTATTCTTCTTCTTCTCTCTTGTTTAGGGAAATGGGTACGTTATCTTATGCAAGCCGGCAGAATGACATGGACACAGCACAGTGAAGTTGCACCCGAGAAAAAAAGTTGCACACCATGATGAGTGAGACAGACTTGCGTTACTGTACCGGTCCAGTACATGCAGGTGGTGAAGCTATTACTTTTCTATTACGGGTGGCACTGAGAATACTCTGTTACAAGGGCTACTGCTTAATTAATTTACCTTTCACCCTACAGTGCAAATGAGTACTAGAAAAGGAAACTGAAGAAGCTAACTAATTTGATTATCTATCACTTCACATGGGACGTATTTAATGACAGATGAGATGACTTTAGGTGCTTTGCTTAATATTGAGTGAACAGTGATACACCCACACATGAATGACGTACTACAAGTAAACTAAAGTTATTAAGAGAGGTACGGAGTGTCCACCGTAATAACCAGATATATGCTGTGAATGCAAACGCAATACAAAGTACTGCTACTATTCATGGTAGTATTGGACACATTTACAATTTCTTTTCCTTGCCTTCCCTGCACTGGGACGGACATGCGGGTGCGGTGGTACATGCTCTTCAAGGTAACACTTACTTCACCTGGCGACCATCTACTCTCTCTAGATACACATGTGCTATCTAAGAGTCAGAGAATACCATGCTCCAGGCATCCATTCAGTCAAAGTATACGCACACATACAGTTTCTGTTTCACCCACCCAGGCTGCTGTCCTTCCACCCATCCTTGCTTCATCATTGACCCAGCCATGCACCATACCATATTCTTTCCTTCCCAGCCATCTCTGGGTCCAAGCAAACACATATCGTTCTTCTTTGCCAGCCATCATACAAGTTCGCGTCCCACTTACTTACACCCTTCTTTCGCTTTTCGTTCATCCCATCCATCACGTGCGTCTAAGAACTTATTGGGATTCTTCTCACCAAAAACTTCACAGCTAAGTCGAAGTACATTTCGAGGAGGCTACTACCTGGTTGATTTGTAATTGTAATACACCCGTGCAGAAAGCACACTATGCAGTCTTCAATCTCAATAAGTAAGGAATATATAGCTTACCTGTTTCCGCCACCACCGTTTGATCCCCCACAGGAACGGCCGCCAGCTCTTCTACCGCCGCCTCCTCCCCAGAGGCCTCCGAGTCCTGGTCCAACACAGCCACCTCCGCGCTGGCCCCGTCACCAGATGTTACACCTACAAAGTACATTTAAGAATGTTAGAATACACCACTCACTACTATATAATATTTGGTCTAGGAGAAATGTTAAAAAAACAGAATACAATGTAATAATTTGTGACTGTCTACTCCATAGTAAAAATGTCCCATTTTCCAGGGAAGGCTGTTGTCTTGCTGCACTTTTATGCACAACTGATGAATGCTTGCTTTTGATTTTTAACACGCACCACTTTTTCTCCTAACAGACAGAAGCTTGACTCCTGAGTCCTAAGAACACGACCAGGATCAAGTTCAAACTAGGTGAGAGTTCGGCTCGACCACAAGAAATGTGTCCAATTAATCGTCAGCACTAACCACTTTTCCGTTTACAGTTAAATAGTTTTATGACAAAGTAGATTTTAATAAATGTGTTTACTTTTAATAAAGCTTTTAAACTTAAATAGACTCTGTGGTTTTTGTTCCTCTAGACTAGAGTGGATGAGCTAAAGGTTTTGGAATTTTTGCAAGCATGAGTGCCTCTGACACTTCTTGACTGTGCTGTGACTCCGTACTACTCTCTTGTCCTGCGTACGATAATCTAGAGATCATTGGGGATCTATAATCGGTGACTTCGGGAGCTGAATGACTCTGCCACACTATCTAGTCAGTAAGGAGACAGTGCATAGAGGTATTGCTGAATATATTGGGAGTCCAATGGAATTGCCAAATGTCCAATATTAGTTAGCTACACAGACAGACTAATAAGAATAGTCTAGTAATACCACAGGGAGTCATATTCGAGGCAGGATAAGAATTTATATCCAGTCTACAAGAAGATCAAAGACGATTTAGAAAAAATCGAATGAGGAACGCTAGGAAAAAATAGGTACTGTTTATTAAAATGTAAACTTACTGGGGCCAGCAAAGGAGCCCTCGCCTGCCCGATCCTGGCCTGCATCCTCAGCACCCTCCTCCTGTGTCCTCTTGCCCTTGGGGGGAGCTGATGTACAACATGAAAGAAAGAAAAACCAGAAAACATGGATGAGATTTTTCAACCAAATCAAACATTTCAAAAGAACAATAACAACATATTTTGGAAAAATAGCAAATAGATAGACAACTATTCCACGGGATCTATCTCATGTGGTATACTACGTTATTCGTATTGCCTGATTTGCGGAACGTTGACTTAGAAAGTTCCTATGTAACTCAATAAACAGACTACTAAAGAGGTTTGCCTAGGCCTGGCACTGCAGGCAGCAGTGCGCTACACGTGACAGACAAAGTCCATCCTGCTTGCAGATCAGTGAATACTCAAACTATCAATCCACCCGCCACCACCGCCACTATTTCTTCTTATAGCCATGTGACTGTCTAAAGGAAGGACTGGACTTCAGTCTGTTGGGGCTGATTTAGAAGTCCCTTGCGGAAGTTGTGGCTGATTTTCCTCCATTGTTGCGTGCCTTTTCTGACGCAGCGGCAGAACAAAAGACTCGCCATGGTGTTGGTGCGGCGTATATATAAAAAAAAAACCACATATGGGCATATGGGCGATGCATCACGTTGTAAAGCCCTGCGCCATCAGGGGGCGTTCCGGCGCAAGGGAGGGCGTACCTGCGCAGGAACGAATCCTAAAAGTGGCTGAGGGAAATCTACAAGATGTCAATCAGTCACTTTTAGGACAATGATGCATGACTCAAACCCTGCGCGCTTGAAGCCGACGTACGGCTTGATGCAGCATTGGGGAGATAGGGTACCCCAGAGCATTGCTGGAGCTGCGCCATCGTTGGCACGCAACTCCAGCAATGCGCTGCCTTTACGGCACAGATGCGTAAGGCTTCTGTGACGTTTTGGGCCAATGGGTGGTGGTGGCATGGCACACAATTACTGCCGCATCCCTGCTACTTTGCAGGGATGCGCCGGTAATTGAAAATATGACCCTTACTGTCTAGCATTACGCAGTTCTTTTCTTTACAGTACACTCATACATAATTTCTCAGGCCAATGAAATGCTTCTGAACACAACATACAAAACAAAGAAGCATAGTAGCAAGCAAGGCTACTGAGAAGGAGAGCAGTGCACCTGAAATGCATAGAAGATTTTGAAATATAATTTACCTCAATGTAATCGGCAGCATTATTGCTCTTGGTAAAGAACAAAGATTTGCAAATAACAGAGCAGGATAAAACAGAGTAGTAAATGTACTACTACTACTACTCACCAAGCCCGGGGACCTCTACGCCGAGCGCGTCCAGCAAGTCCCGCTCCCGGTCCATGACATCGGTCCAGCGGTGGGTGGCCTGGTTATATGTGCGCCGGACCCCAGAGATCTTGTACATGGCCCGGCACACCTTTTCCCACCGCTTGCGACGCTCCCGGATGCCATAGCCGGTCGCGATCTTGCCGCCTCCCAGGATCGTCTTGGGGAGGAGGCGCTGGACGTGGAAGATCAGTGCCGCCACTTCCTCCGCGCTGAAGATCTCCCTCGGGACCACTTGCTCCCCCCTTAAACGCCCGCACGGGAGCCGGGCACGGGGTGCGGGACCCTTCCCCTTCTCAGGGTGCTTCCCGGCTCCCTTTACCATGGTCTGGGCAGAAATAAACTTAAATGATAAAGAAGAAATAGAATAGTGAAGAAGAAAAGAAAAGAGTTTAAAAAAGTAGTTTAAAAGTAACTAAAAGCTGCAGAAAACACAAAAATATAGAGCTAGAAAAATAGAGGGATAGATAATAAGTAAAATTAGATCAAAAAAACTTCAAACAAGCAAAGGATGGCAGAGATTGAGAGAGGATAGAGAAAGCATGCCCAGAACCATAGCAATGAATGAGAAACAAGATGGCCGCGCCCGTTCACGACCGCGTGGGTAAGTTCGCGCGAGATTTTCCTTGCGAGTACGCGCGAAATTGTACTAGCGAGCAGCACACTTTGCGAGATTACACATAGCGGGCGGAAACGGAATTACGTCACGCCAACAAGATGGCCGCGCCGTGTACGACCGATAGGGTAACTTGGCAAACGTATAGCTAGAAGCGCCTCGCGAACACGCGCAAGATCACGCGAACATACACGTCGCAACAAAAACAATTTTGTATTCGCACGTATTCGCGGCTTCCGAAATCGATCTCGCACGGATTCGCGCCCCAAAAAACGCGCGAAATTGCAGAAAAAACGATTTTAGCTAAACTGAAAGCAATGAGCAGGTGCAAAAGTTCAAACTTAACATTAGTAACATTCAAGGTAGTGCTTCCTGATGGGCCCCTCCAGAGTTTGCAACTATTCTATGACCCTGCTATGACCCAAACAGCAGGTTCATAGAATAGCACCATAAAGGTCCTGTGAAAAAAAAATTTCACTGCAACAAAAAGCAAATTACAGATAAGGAAGGAAGCAGGTGCCAGCCAGACTGGAACTTTCAAAATTACTGACACATTAATGAAACACAAATTAATTGATGGCAGTTGAAGAAGGGCAGGTGTGCTTGCTTTTTTCAACCACCATAATCTACAGTGATAAATAAACCTAATAGGTGCCAGTGAGGATGTACTAGAGGGTGGCATGGGTGTCCCAGAGGGTGGCAGTGGTGAAACAGAGGGTGCTGTGAACCTGTGATGATAAACCAGACGTAGAAACAACATAGTCGCGGCCGTTGCGAGCCGAAAAGTAAGTTCGCAATTGCGAACTTGTCCCAAAATCGGCGCGAACACGCGCCAACACAAAAAACGGAAAAATCCGCAAATCCGCTAGAGTTTGCGGATCTTCGCGGATTGCGAATCCGTAAATACGCAAGTTCGCGGATTGCCAATCCGCAAAATCCGCCCAACTGATCAGGGAGGAAGCAAGAGGAATCTTTAAGGACCTTTATCAAGAGGCCGGTGGCATAGAACTAGAGGCAGTTGACTCTTGGCTGGGGCGGATTGATCTGCCCCAACTTCCCGAGGAAGCTAAGAGTCTTCTAACCAATGAGATCACAGAAGGGGAAGTGAGGGCGCAACTGAAGAAGATGAGTCGGGGGAAAGCGGCAGGCCCAGATGGCTCACCATCAGAAGTTTACGAAGACAACCTAGAAGAAATCCTGCCCGTCCTCGTATCTCTTTTTAACAGGATTCTTCTTCAGGGCGAAAAAACACCTTCCTCTTGGCTTGAAGCCACTATTGTATTAATAGCAAAACCAAATAAGGACCCCCAGAGGATAGAATCCTATAGGCCGATTTCTCTTTTAAGATCTGATTTGAAAATCTACTCCGGCCTACGAGCCTCCAGGCGAGCAAAAGTCATCAAGGCTATAATTCACCATGACCAGAGAGCCTTCATACCAGGTAGACAGCTGAATGAACTTACCTTTCAGGTACTGGGGGCAATAGATCTTGCTGAAGAAAGGCACCTTCCGCTAACATTAGTTGCAATAGATGCCGCTAAGGCGTTCGACCAGGTAAATTGGACTTTTCTCTGGGAGACCATGGCCAAGCTGGGGTTCCCATCCATGTTTATCGAGGGAATTAAATCCCTATATAAGGATCCTCGTGCCAGAGTCTTGATCAATGGGGGCTTGACAGACTGGTTTAACATCTGCAGAGGCACAAGGCAGGAATGTCCCCTGTCTCCCCTACTGTTCGATGTCTACATCGAGCCCTTTGTGTGTTTCCTGAGATCAGAGCCCAACATCCTGCCCTTTAAAATGGGGGAAGTTGAACTTAAAACCGCATTATATGCAGATGATCTTCTCCTTTATACCACCAACCCTACAGAATCGATCCCCTTATTATTTAAATTATCTGAAGAATTTGGGAGGGTGTCAGGCTACAAAATAAATAAGGAGAAGACCGAAATCATGAGTTGGAACAATTCCCCCCCCCCAGTACAGGGCGCTAAACAAAAAATGAGGTACTTAGGAATACAGCTTACTCAGAAACTAGCAGATACCGCCAAAACCAGCTGGCAGATAGTAGTAAAGGAAGTTAGTAAGCTACTATTAAGGTGGGTGACTCTCCCTTTGAACATCTATGGAAGAGTAAACCTCATAAAAATGACCATTCTCCCTAAAGTTACCTTCCTCTTTAATAACATACCATTATCCTTTGACCACAAGGACATTGCCAAGCTTCAAGGTAAAATAGGTTAATTCATTTGGGCCACAAAAGCTCCAAGAATAGCTTGGAGGAAGTTGAGAAGGGGACTGAAGCTGGGTGGCCTTGCACTACCAGATATTTTGATGTACTGCTATGCCTTCCAGCTTAAGAATTTTAGAATCTTGGCGAACAGGCTTGACTCCTCCTCGCATGGTCGCCTATTTCAGGCAATGTTATCTGACCAGTTACTCAGCCCTGACTTTTTTCTTTACAAATTTGGCCATCACAAATTTTACAAAAAGGTCTGCCTGAAAATTCTGCAGGCTGCATTAAAAACCTGGCTGTATCTCCAGAAAGTCTTCCAAATTCCTTACTATAATATGCACGCTCCTATCTGAGACTCACCCGGTACCCCCGATTGTCTCTTAGATAGATTGGCAATCCCACTGAGAGAGGCAGGGGTAGTAAAGTGGGCAGATCTTAGCACTAACTCCCAACTGCTGGACTGGGATTCACTAGATAATTTAACTGGGGGGTCCTTAACAAGATTCAAGTTTTATCAGTTGTCCTCATGGTGGGAGAGACAAGACTGGGGGGTGCAGGAGGAGCCTCAATTCTTAGATCTCATTGATAGAGGTAGTGGCTGGAAACGGGAGGTCGCCTTTTGGTACAATACTCTGATTGGGGCAAGGGACACGTTAACGTCCGAGATATTTAATTTTTGGAGTAGTATTATAGTGGGTAACTCAGAGGAGATCAGGAAAATCTGGACTGATGCATTTGTTATATCTCAAAAGACAATTAAACCAGCCAACCTTAGAAGGAATCACCTATTTACAACCTATAGGGTGTATTGGACTCCGGCCAAGCTCTCCAGATTGTCAGCAGAGAGATACAGTTGCCCAAGGTGTAAGCTGGAAGCAGCGGATGATCTGCATATGTTTTTTGAGTGTCCACAAATCACTAGTTACTGGAGACAGGTGTGTGATTTTTTGGAAGATGTTTTGTCAACTCCAATCACTTGTAGCCCTAGTTTAATTTTTTTCGGGCTTCCCTCTGGTTATCTGCTAAACAATCCGGCCATTCAATTCGTCTTCTATGTAATTGTGATTGCAAGGAGAGAAATTTGTAAAGGGTGGAAGTCGGAGGCTGCTCCAAAATTCGCACATTGCCTGAGGAATGTCATGATGATAAGTCAGTCGGACATCCTGTGTGGTGGCGAAAGCGCTTGCAAAGTATGGTCAGCCTTGAGAACTTGGGCCGAAAGATAATCCAATTTCACTCCCTTGGTGTTGCTGGATCTGCGCTTGCCTGGGTGACCTCATTTCTTAATGAGCGCACATTTCAGGTATTTTCAAACAAAGCTGAATCGGCGATCTGTTCATCTGCTTACGGCGTCCCTCAGGGGTCTATATTGAGCCCTCTGTTGTTCAATATTTACATCGGACCCCTCGCTACTATCGTAGAGGACGCCGGTCTGTCCATATACTCATATGCAGATGACACGCAGATTGTGTTTTCCTTGTCTGGCAGCAGGGTTCAGGACACCTCTGCCCTTAAAATCGGCCTTTCTCGTGTTGCGGCCTGGATGCAAGTCAATCTGCTAAAGCTCAACGGTGATAAGACTGAGGTTATTATACTTGGCAAACATAAAGATCTGTGGGGCCCTAGACACTGGCCCAGTGATATGGGTCCACTGCCTACCCCCGTGCCAGTTGTTCGTAACCTCGGTTTTCTAATCGACGAGAAACTCTCGATGCGACAACAGGCAACTAAGGTTGCTGCAATCTGCTTTAATACTTTACGCTGGTTGCAGAAGATCCTATGGATGTTGCCTGAGTCTACTCGAAGAACTGTTGTTCAGGCCCTTGTAATGTCCCGTATCGACTACGGCAATGTGCTCTATCTAGGAGCCGATAAAGCCACAATGAATATACTCCAGGTTGTACAGAACTCAGCTGCCCGCCTTTTGTGCAATATTCCACGAAGAATGTCTGTGTGACCTTCACTGGTTAAAAATCCCTGACCGTGTGGCTTTTAAAACCTTGTGTCTTCTGTTTAAGATCCGTCAGGGTTCTGCCCCCACTTACCTGCACAATCTTGTTCAGCCATATCAGCCCAGTCGTCCCCTCAGGTCATCAAATAAAGCCAATCTTGTAATTCCTAGAATCCGATTGGCAAAAATGGGAGGTCGCTCATTCGCCCATTTGGGGCCGAAGATGTGGAATGCTCTTCCGTTAGCGCTAAAAATAGAGACCAATCTTTTTGCTTTCCGCAAGAAGTTGAAAACTTTTCTGTTTTAGTTTGGTCACTGTTTTTGCTCCTTCCCTTCCTCAGCAATTACCTGTTTCTCTTCTCTAGTCTGTCCCTGGCGCCGGGAAACCCATTACGGGTAGCTGAGCGCAATATAAATTCAATAAATAATAATAATAATAATAATAATATCCAATGATTATGCCAGTGGTTATTGGCCTGGTCCTCCCAGCTTAGGTAACGTGTCGAAAGGGGAGCCGGACTAAGAAATAGCCTATCTCTGGGTGATCTCTGTTTACCTTGCACATTCCATCGAGGGCGGAATCCCAGAAAAAATAATAGTGCAAGTGGTATGGAGTGACCCCACTTAGAGGTTATATCTTCTGGTGGCTTGTATGAGGACATAAAAAAAAAAAAAAAGATGCCATAGGCACATTGAAAAGCAATCCCTCTCTGATAATTAAAAGCGCAGATAAGGGAGGAGGCATTGTCCTTCAAAACCTAGACTCCTACAAAGCCGAAATCCTAAAACAACTTGGCAATACAGACCATTACCAAAGACTACCCAGGAAATCCAGGACATTCAGGAAACCATACTCAAACTAACGACAGATGCTTGTGCCGATTATTTTCTGAGTAAAAAAGAATGAAACTTTTTAAAAGTAAAAACCCCCAGATTACCTGTTATTTACACTCTCCCTAAAGTCCACAAAAATCTCAACAATCCCCCTGGTAGACCCATTGTATCTGCATGTGGCTCAATTCTAGAGTCTTTGGGAGCCTATGTTGACTTTTTTATTAAAGAATTCGTGCCCATGACTGCCTGCTATGTAAGGATTAGCATGGCTATGATTAATTTGGTCAAACACTTTCCCTTTAATCCCTCACAAGACACCCTCTGCACTATGGATGTAGAGTCGCTCTACACAAACATCCCCCAGACAGTGGCTCTCCTAGTCATACAAAAAACTCTTGACTCCCGCCCCCGCCCGCATAGGGTACCCACACTGTTCATCCTACAGTTATTAGAACTATGCCTCTCCAGGAATTTTTTCATCTTTGATAACGTATATTATCAAAAGATTAAGGGCACTTCCATGGGGGTTATTTTTGCCCCCTACCTAGCTATTCTTTTTATGGATGATCTTGAGACTGGCTCTATCCTTACTGATGAGAACCCTTTCTGCACAGGAATCAGGCTGTGGCGACGCTATATCGACGACATTTTCATTATCTGGAAACTTGATATAACCACGCTACACCAATTCTTACATTGGCTTAATAACAACTGTGCTGACCTTAAATTCACTCTAGCCCACGACAAAGCGCAAATTGATTTTCTAGATCTCACAATTTACCATAATGAAGGGGAACTCCTGACACGACTTTACAGAAAGCCCACGGAACGTAATACGCTCCTTAGTTACCAGAGTAATCACCCTAGGGCACTCAAAGACTCTCTCCCATACTCCCAATTTCTGAGGATCAGACGGAATTGCTCCTCAAAAACAGACTATTTTAAAGAAGCTACCGTCTTGGCGAACAAACTGAAAAATCGCGGTTACCCGCGTAGACTGGTCAAAACAGCTACCAAAAGGGCATGGTACTGCCCACGAGAGGTACTACTGACACCCAAAACTTGTGAGATAAATGAAAGGATAGCATGTGTCACCACTTTCTCTCCAGTGTCAAACAGAATTAGAAAATCCATCCTGAAACACTGGCCCACACTCAATGCAGGCACCATCAACCTAGAAAGACCACTTTTTGCCTTCCGTAAAAGCAAAAATCTAAGAGACCATTTGGTCAGGGCTGCACTCCCTGCCCCCTCAATCAAATCAACCATCGAATCGAATTGGGGCCTTCCACCTGTAATCGGTCATGTAAAATGTGGTTCCTGCAATGTCTGCGAGTATACCATTGAAGCACGTGATTTCAGTCATAATGGCACAACTGTTTCCATGAAATTCCTCACTAACTGTAATAGCAACAATGTTATTTATGCAATACTGTGTCCGTGCCCCAAAATGTATGTAGGACAGACTACCCAAAAGGCCAAGACTCGAATTTGCCAACATAGGAGTCGCATTAGATGCAGGACCCCTACTGCGCCTCTGGTGGAACATATCTCTGAAGCTAATCATTCCGAGGATGACATAAGATGGACAATCCTTAAGGTGGTCAAACTGCCGCAAAGAGGTGGTAACCTAACCCAGTTGATGAACCGAGAGGAATTGAAAAGTATAATTCAATTTGACACCATACGTACTGGGCTCAAAAGAAGCGAAGATTGGACAACCCTGCTGTAATCCAACCGCATATTGAATTGAACATAACCCTGAGTTCAAAGCACCAAGCTCGCACCCATCCAAGCTGGACTCGTTTCAAATGTGGAACTTTTTTGTTGTTGTTTTTGTAATTTTGCAAACATGTATTCACACTAGTGTACTTTAACGAAAATCCCGAATTCGAATCAATTCTAAATGTACTGCATGTCACCACCTCACTGGCGATGCTACCCAACTTCAGATCACTTTCTCCCCCACTCTAAGATGGCCGCCGCGCCGGGTCGATCTTAACACAACCTCTACCATGTCACTTGCCCCGCCCAACGGCTCACGTGGTCCCGGTCTCGACTAGATGTAACTGTCATGGCCCCCAGAGTAAGAGACCAGTGGCTGTCAGTGCTAGCTTTCTCGACACGCACGGACATTGATCCTCCACGCCGGTAAGTTTGTTTCCATACCAGCCGCACTGTCCCTATCACTAATGTCCCATTGCCTCCCTAATCGCTACGTATTGTACCTGTTCCCACAGCGGATCCCACCATTCCCTGGACCGCTACCCCCAATCCGGGATTATCTTGCAAATTTCAACCCTTCCGAATCAACCCTGGTATGTATTGACAATATCCCTCTCCCTGGTCACTTTCACCTCCATGTTCCTTTCCTGACGCTACGGTTTTTCCCACAGCAAAACCGCACCGCTGATGGAAGTTGGTTATCATACCGACAAGCTGAGCCCAAAACGAGCCTTGTCTCACCCTGGACTCGCAAAATCCATAACATTGAGGTAAATGCTCTACTCTTCACCTTATCACGGTCCGCCCCATACCGTTTTCACACTTCGTCAGCCGGCTCCTCCATTGATGCTAAGGTTTTTTCTCCCACAGTAAAAACCGAGCCACTTACGAAAGTTGGTTACCATATCAAAGTCCTTGAGCCACAAACGAGCCTTGTCTCACACTGGACTCAACAACCCGTACCATTGAGGTAACTGTTCAACCCCTCACTTTATCACTAATTGCTCTACGCCGTTTTCTCACTCCTTCTTCCACCGCATCAGTTAAACCCCCACTTGATAATCATCACAACCACACGTTTTTGACGCTTACTTCCCGGTTTCTGTTTCATCCGTCACGCCGCTCATCCTAGTTACCGGCTTATGTTCAGTGCGATTCCGATTACAATGACAATCACTAGTGAAATGTGTACACGCTGATGTGTCTCTCTCCTTTTAAAACGTAAACGCCTTTTTAAAAAACTTGCAATTTTTTTCTCTCTCCCTGTTCCTCTTTCATACAGGCGCATCATTGTTCTAACCAGGCATAGTAATTTTGTACAGTCCTGATGATGATCCCAATGTAATTTAGAGCGCGGGATCGAAACGTCGACCTTTTTAAGTAGCCATACAGTGAAACCAATTTGTATTAAGTTCTGTATGTACTACTCTGGCAAACACTTGTAAAACACTGATTTCTAAAAAGTGTCCAGCTTGCTCACTTCTTCTTTGCCTGCGAAATCTCCTTCTTCTCTTACAAAACAATTTTCTATCTTTTTATTGTGTTCTCTGTACTGAGTAAAGCACAGGATTGTGCCCTTTATTTCTGAAATGCTGCTCATGTATTGAGATGTTACGAATTTAATGATCATTATGAAAATAAACTCCCTGTCCGGCTGGACTAGGACAAATATATAGCGGCCTATTATGGTCTGTTTATCACTGCCTTATATCTTTGAAACTGCTTTGGACCGTTGTTTTCTCTCAATAATCTCAAATACATCATGCCTTTTTCCATACTCTCTTAAGATTCCTCATCCTTAATCTAACTTGTACCTGGTAATGACTAAAATGTGTCTTTCAGCACCCATTTCTCCAGAGAGTTCCTTGTTAATAGATAGGGTCCCTTGAACATCTCGAAAAAAAATCACAATATTTCTTCCTACATTTTTTCTAAGGTACGAATCTTCACAGTATTTTTGATTTTATGCCACTATACATTTTCTTATATATATATTATAATTTAGAAACACTCGCTTAAGTTTCCTCACATATATCGGGATTCATATACAAGTTGCAAACTCCTTGCATTTTGTACGAGTACCAGGATGTTGTCCCATTCAGAGTGCCCATTTTCCTCCAATTGGCATCCTAGTCTTTGACAGACACAAATGACTCCAACGTCTGACCGGCTCCAGGAGATTTAATCAGGACCGGCAACAGCCACTGGCATTTTTGGAGTCAAGGGCGGGCAGGTTCCTCAGAGTGAGGGAGCAGCCTTGATGAAGTAAGTGAAATGGAGATTTCTCGCTGTTTAGACATGCTTGACTTCACCCACTATGACATTTTTCTTTCCCAAATAGAGTATGACTACAGACATCTCTCCCCCCAGTTTTGTACTCATGATGCTTAATTAAGGCTTGTAAATTGTATGTAATCTTATCAAAAAGGAATACCCCAGCACTTCACTTAAAGTATAAACAAAGTAGTATCCACTCAATAAGGTCTTTAGAGCAAGAGATTTTCTTTAATGAGGATGAGGCACATTTAAAATATTTTCAATTCAAATCTTCTTCAGAAGGTCTTTTCTTTCAAGTTTCAATATGGAATGCACACAAGGGGGCACAACATGTACCCCCATGTGTGCATGCACCCTAGTACTGCTCAACATGGACTGCTGCAGTCCATGCCATGCAGGTACTACCTTTGACGTTCTCATTGCCGTCCCTATTTTATAGGCACCACCCTGGGAACAACAAAAATCTGCCTGCCAGACCAGGAGAAAAGTCCTGATCTGGTAAGCAATTCCTACATGAGTTTGGCAGTGCAGGAGTGGGTTGGTCCCGCTCCTGCAAAGTCAAACTTGTAATGAGGCCCTTATTCTTTCTCACTTTTTTTTAGTAACTCTTACTCTCAGTAGTCTCTCTTACTCTGTCTCACTCATACTTACTTATTGACACAATCTTACATTTTCATGACTCACTACCTGTCACAGACTTTAAATCAATTTCACTCATACATGCTGTATCTCACATAAACACACTATTATCCCACAAGCATGCATACAACATACATTTAAAAGCTTTTATTTATTTGCCTCAGCTGCTAAGGAAGGTCCCATTCCAGTTGAGGTGAGCAAACCACGGAAAGCTTGAGCCAGACTTAAACCAGATGCTTGGGTCTGGTTCAGGTCAAGGTCCTCCTGGAAACTGAAACCCGAAATGACCAAACCAGTCACAGGAGATGAAATGGGGAGCAAAGTTCCAATCTGGCCTTGATCCCACATCCTCTGAATCCTGGCAAATCTACCTGTCCAGCTCTTATTTTATTCTCAATGAGTTAATGTTAAAGCATTAACATTTGAAGTCGGAAAGAACTATCCATCTAGTGACTGAATTGTACAGCTGGGATCAATCAGGCTTCCCTTCTTGACCAAATTGTTTGATCCTAGGCAAATATATCATTTCACAGAGCCTCCATTTTGTTCATTATCATATGTAGGGGCATTTTCAAAAACGTGTGTTTAGGAAGGACACTGTACAGAAACCTCTCTTGTGTCTAATAATCTGTAATGTTGCTTATTTAATAAGAATCTAGGCCACATGCAGGGTACACATTCGCCTCTTATGCACTAGGAACATTGCCATCAGGCCACGGACAAGAATGTTTCTCAGTTCATGTTTAAAACTCTCACTTTTAATAAATAGTTTGCAAATAATTTGATCTCCTAAGGTGAAACACTGCCTGTGTTAAAGCAATACACTTTCTTTAATTTATGTTGCTGATCACGAACGAGGAAAAAGTCTCGCCGGGATGTCATTTTGCTCGCTCGCGGTCGCCAACTTGACATTGAGTACCACGAGCAAGCAAAAAATGCCCGCTACGCGTTTTTGCACTGTGCTACATGCAATTCCCGTAGCACGTAGTTTTGCAAACTATGCAAACTACGTGAGAGTAGGGTAGTCCTACACCCAGCGTTAATTTCTAGCCACATAGCGAAAACCTTACTCATCTTAGGGTATGTATAGAGACTTGTCTGCTATATGGTGGTACAATTTGCAAATCACAATGTAACCACAGTGTCAAACAAGCAGTACATGTTTCCTTACCAATACCTCAACTAAATATTACTGAATGGAATTTCTCCATATAATTAAGGCCTTTATTAATACTATCACAGCGGAGTATCCATCGACATTCAGTTTTATTCAGGATGTTGGTGATACTCCCTCCTCTTGGACAATAAATTGCATACACAACATTATGTGTGTTGCAATTGGTATAGTCTTGCATGTCAGGACAAATATTTCCATGGACAAATTGTTTAGTGTTTAGACTGGAACTACACATAAGGCACCCCCACATTTCTAATGTCCCACAAGCTTGTTTAAAACACAAATTGGGTAGTGAAGCTCGGACCAAATGGTCTCTGAGATTTTTACCCCTTTTACACAGGATTTGATTGGTTTGTTTTTTTGTCTTGGGCGTTAACAAAACCTCACGATGATTATACCATGCGTGCCAGCAGTGGGAACTACATCTCCCAGCTGCCCTGGGGACCGGCGCACCTGTGACTCATCCGCCGCGCCTGGAGGCGCTTCAAGAGTGCGGAGCGTCGAGTGCGCTTGGGGGGGTCAGAGTCAGAGTCAGTGGCAGTATCCAGGAAGGCCGTGAGGGCAACGGCAACGACACTAGCATCCTCTGCCGTGAGGGCAACGGCAGCAGCACCAGCATCTCCCGGACGTGCCAGCAGTGGGAACTACATCTCCCAGCTGCCCCGGGGACCGGCGCACCAGTGACGCTCCCACCAAGCCTGGAGGCTGTTCAAGAACGCAGAGCGCCGAGTGCGCTTGGGGGGATCAGAGTCAGTGGCAGGATCCAGAAAGGCCATGAGGGCAGCGGCCACGACACTAGCATCCTCTGCTGTGAGGGCAATGGCAGCAGCACCAGCATCTCCCGGACGTGCCAGCAGTGGGAACTACATCTCCCAGCTGCCCCGGGGACCGGCGCACCTGTGACGCTCCCGCCGCCCCTGGAGGCGCTTCAAGAACGTGGAACGCCTCCCGCCCCGTGGGGCGCGGGCGGGCGTCGGGCTTAGCCCGGGCAAAGGGCGGGCCGTCAGGAGCCAGAAGAGGCCGGGCTGGACCCCAGCTCTAAGAACTGTCCCCCGAACATTATTGACTGGATTTATATTTTGAGTAGTTTCTCCTGGAGTGTATTACTTTAAAAAGTTGTAACTGCCACTGTCCCGTGATGTCAAAACGCAAATTAAGTAATGATACATCTAGGCAGCAGGGCAGCAATCACTCCTAACATACCTCACCGGTGCTATGGGGGCCCTAGAAGAACAAATACACAGGGTAGAGGAAACACTAACTCAAGGGGAAGCAGAAGGAGAGGAGGGAGGAAAAGGGGAAAACGCTGGTCATATTGTAAAACATAAGGACGGTAAACCCAAAACCGTTGAGAATGGATGCATACAGGTTGGGGATGATGAAATAATCCTAAGTGAGCAAAGTGATACGGGAGAGGACTCACACCCACCCCCCAAACATAGCAAGTTAGCAGTACGGAGGGAGGAGCCGAAGGTAAATGAAGCACCTAATTTAGTACTGCTACATGGCCAAAAAGATAAAGCTTGGAAAAAGATAAAAACAACCAAAAAACAAGCCACACGGAAATTACACATGAAGATAACCCAAATAATACTGGCAAATTTCCTATCTCTGATATATTGGATGGTCAAAACGGGATAAAAGATATTCTTCATAATATCATGAAGTCCTTAAAATCCGAGGTACTATGGGCTTTGAGGGATTTATCAGATAGGGTGACCGACATAGAAACTACTTTACGGGGTACTGCATGTAATTGCATTGAGCGAATCCATAGGTACACCGGGGGTGCGCTTGAGCATAAATCAAATACTTCCACTGAGAGAAAAACCACCACAACGGTGGTTAGGGATTGTAAAGACACAACTCCAGTGCAATCACTGTGCAGTGTGGATGAACAAGGGAAATACGCTAGGCATCAAATAAAGCAGACTCACCCTAATACAGGCCCTGATGTGTCTTCACATCGAGGAGTTCCAAGCCACAATCAAGTAAAGAGAGGGCAAACTTCTTTGGATTTACCTCCAGCAGTGGCCATCTTAGCAAATGTCCCAGAAAAAGCACCCCCCGCTCAGGAATCATGGAGTGAGATGCGTAGCAAATCACTACACTGGTTAGGAAAGCGAACTGGCCTAGGTGATCTTTTATTCAAATATTTTAAAATGGCCAGACAAGTAGCATGGGTAGGGAAAGGGTAGGAAAAGAGTTTAAAGGTGATTGTATTGTCCTGACCTTCAGTGACCCCAGATTAATTAGGGACATTTTAAATAGGGCAGGGAGTAACCATCATGACCATCTTGGTATTAATGTATTGCCTTTGGGGTTCTTCTATCCACCAACCCAGATAAACCAAAATGTTGATCTGTTCTCTCCTGTAACTCTACCCCTAGGGCAGGTTTGGTGAGGGAATCCCAACACACACAATCGACAGGGATAAACTGGATACATCCAAACCGTTTTGATCTCTTGTCACGGCGAGATGACCAGGATTGGCAGCCTGAAACCCCCATGAGGGAGGCAACCCAGGGGAATTTGATGATGCTCCCAGGGGTTAATAAGAACATAGAAAACCACAAGAGGAATAGTTATAATATCCCTTGTGCCCACGATAATAATCCATCAACGGTGGTAATTAATCATCAGTCTACGGCTGCTCCCATAGATCAATGCCGAAGTGACGGGGAAAGGATGGATGTTAGCAGACAAATAAGCACTACACAGGGAATGCCTGATAGAACTAGAAAGTGGGAGGGTGTTTATAAACTCTTGAGCTGGAATATCGCAGGCCTAATCTCGAAAGTACATGACCCTGAATGGATACTATTCATAGAAGAGTATGACATTCTATGTTGCCAAGAAACATGGTCAGAAGAAGCAATACATATTCAGAGATTCATGACAATTCCCCCGCAGCCATCACCGATCATGGCCGTAATAAGGGGGGCTTGTCTACCTACATCTCTGTGTAGGCCGGGATACTAAATGTTAAGATTAATTCTTGGTCTGAGTTTTATCAAATTCTGATCATGAAATTAAGAGGGAATAAGGAGGTGATTATAGTCAATTTCTATAACAACGTGCCATTAAATGAAAAAGAGACAGTTATGAGGGAAGTGGTCAGCGAACTAAAAATGGTAGAGGAGCATAGGGCAGAAGACATGCCTCTAATATGGGTCGGAGATTTTACCTGCTCTCTTTACGCCCGTAGTGAACATGGAATTTGTGGCCTAGATGATGATCGCAAGGGAATATCCTCTCATTTTAGTCATACTAAAAATGGAGACCTGCTTAACGACATACTCCATCAAGTCGATCTGGGTTTTGCAAACGAGCTGGGTAAAAATGTTACACCTTTCAAGCCAACCTTTAATGGGAGAGGTTGTAACACTATCATTGATTTTATTATATTATCCAAGAGATATGCTTCTAGTGTCCTGGAGTGCAACATAGAAGCAAATTCAATGAGTGACCACTACCCAATTAGCATACAGCTCATGGTCACGAAAAATTATAAAAACAAGAATAGACCTACTCCCTATGAATCCGAGGTCCAACTTGCTGCAACAAATGGATATTCCCTAAAATGGGATAGAGTTGATCCTGAGGTCTTTCTGCAAAATGTAATTGGCAAAACCCAGACAGAAATAGATATATGCCTCAGTCAGGGGAGTGCAACTGAGGATATCTATAATGCCTTCCTTAAGATATCGGAGGAGGCTTATAGACTTTTAAGGAGGGAAAATCGCTGGGGAAGACCAAATCAGAATGGATGGTTTGACAGAGAGTGCTCCAGAGCCCATACGCATCTTAAAAATATCCTTCATATTACACCGAAATGCAAGGAAGACATTAGACAGGCAAGGATAGCATATCGACTCGCCCTAAAAAAGCGGGAAAAAACAGCTAAAGCAGGAATCCTGGGAAACCCTGCATCAAGCTTGCATTATGAAGGACAATAGAGGCTTTTGGAAAGCTGTAAATGCCCCCTTCTATCAAGACAAACAGGTAGACATCATAGATGTGGCCATTTTGGGAGAAAAGTGGGTAGAACACTTTGGGGACTCATACAAAGCTAAGAGAGTAGTGACTGATATGACCGATGTACAACTAGAAAGTGAACAGGGAATCTTCCCGCTTGATCTGAACATTACCTTAGATGAGATTACACGGGCCATTAGAGAAAGCACGGCAGGCAAAGCACCAGGCCCAGACGGGATCCAAGTGGATGTATATAGATCGAATATAGACCGGTTGGCCCCGTTGCTAACAATGCTTTTAAATAGCACCTGCAATTTTAAACTTATTCCCACTTGGTCAGATGCGATAGTCATACCTATCTTCAAGAAGGGAAACAGGAACGGCCTATTTCTCCGCTTGATGCCCTTATGAAAATTGTGGGGAGAATTATTTTAAATAGACTTCAAACCTGGGCATATGAGGAGGGTTTTTTAACAAAACTACAATTTGGATTTCAGTCAGGTATGGGAACCGTAGAGCAGGGATTGAACCTGGCTCTAATTATAGACAAATATACAAGGGCCAAAAGGGGGAAACTCTTTTTGACCTTTGTAGATTTGAGCTCAGCATTCGACTGCGTTGACCACAGCATACTATGGGCTACATTAGAAGATCTTAAGGTGAACCCGGTTCTATTATTGTTCATGAAGGAAATGTACAGAAATGTGGGAGCAAGGGTGCACTTTGGAAAGAGAGGGGAGTGCTCGGCTAAATTTTGTATCGAAAAGGGTGTCAGACAAGGGTGCATACTGGCCCCTTTTCTTTTTACACTTTATATAAGTAGCCTGGGCCAGTGCCTAAGTAGAGACCACAATGATTACCCGACCATAGGGGGCGCCCCCATTCCCCTCTTACTATATGCCGATGGTGCGGTGATCATGTCAAGAACGCAACAGGGCCTTCAAAGGGCAGTGACTAGTTTTGCCACCTATATGAAAGAGAGGGGGTTGAGAGTGAATATATCCAAGACTTTCACTATGGGTTGTGGCAGTAAGAAAAGCACATCATGTAACATCTTCACTGGAACAAAAAAATAGAAAATACTGACATCTTTTGCTATCTAGACATCACCTTTGATAAAAGAGGCACCTGGAAATCAGCGATTAAGGCTAGGAAGCTGATATTCACCAGAGCCGTGGGTGCAGTATTAAACTTTGCAAAAAAGATAGGTGAATGACCTGTGAAAGAACTGATGGAAGTCTACAAAACAAAATGTGTATCCACCGGGACATATGGGGCAGGGCTATGGGCAGTTGAAGGGCCAGATGTAATACAATCTTGTGAAAATGGTTTTATACGCTTTCTTCTGGGCGTTCCAGCCTCCTCCACTACCTATATCTGCCATCAGGAATTAGACATCTCTTATATATCAGATTCCATCAAGGTAGCTCCGATGCTATTATGGCACAAGATATGGGTAACGGACGAAACGGGTTTCAACAGGGAGGTAATATGGGATTGCCTTAAATTAGATCGGGCCAGAGAAATAGTGAGTTGCAATTACATAAAAGGGCTTACGAATGCCATTGGGTATCCCGAATACTTTACTGATCCCAGGAGACTTGAAGATATTTCTAGGAAAGAGCTGAAGGCTCGTTGCCTGAAATACCTGGACGAGCAAAGATGGGTTAAAGAGAGGGAAAAACAAACAGTAATGGTACACCAATTGATTTTGAGTGGTGAGGGCACTCAGCAATATCTTCCGATGGTGCCGAGCAGCTTTAGCCGCATGATATTGGCCCGTTTTAGTTTTGGTTCTTTCTTTAGAATGGTTCTATTTCCCGTGATAAACGTCTGGTCTCCTGACAAAGTTGCATGCCCCTGTGATGATGTATCCCCACAATCCACCTTGCACTGCACTTTATTTTGCAAATTTTTTACGGTACCCAGGAAAAAATATCTTAAACCGATACTCAGATGCTGGAACATTAGATATTGCAGGGCAGCATTGCTTAGACTACAGATGTTAGAATCAACAGTGATTATCCTGGCTGTAACATCATACCTTAAAGCAATAATTAGGTCACGGTCAACAATGTAACAGCGAGGTTTTTGTGAATATTGTTTGTTAAGTCTTTTATCTTCTTATTAGACGCATTTTATAAACTTTTAGCTAAATGTTTCTTTTTAATCAAAAGATCGGTTCCATTGCAAATGAATTATGCACCATGTGATTTAATACCTTTTTTAAATTGTTGACATATATCTATGTACTTATCTGTTTTTTTTTACTTCTTGTGCTTTTATGATTTCTCATGTAATGAAATCAAATAAAGCTTTATACTACTACTAGATTATACCATGCTCTTTTCATGGATCTCTTGGTCAGTTTTCTAGGATAACCACGTTGCCTACGTTTTTCTGCCAGAGTCTCTACCTCACGGAAATAGTCTTCCTTAAAGAAACAGTTTCTGAAGATACGCAGAAACTGCCAATTAGTCAATCCATCCCTCGGACCTCTCGGATGGTTACCTGAATATTCCAGCAGTGTATTATGGGCTGTGGGTTTAGTAAATAATTTCGTCGTCAGTCTGCCATCATGGGAAAATTTGTCAAGTCCAAAAAATCAACCTGAGTATTGCTTGCATTAGAGGTGAACTTCAAGTCAGGAGAGCATGAATTGAGCCAACTCAAAAAAAGCAATAAGTCAAAACTTGTACCAGTCCAATTGAAAAAAATATCGTCAATATAGTGTCGCCAAATAATAATCTCTTCAAAATTTTCCACAAACAATATAGCAAAATTGGGGGCAATAGAAGCCCCCATAGAAGTGCCCTGAACCTGCAAATAATATTGTCGGTCAAACTCAAAATAAATTTGTGTTAGTGAAATTGGCAAAAGTTCCAGAATGAAATCAGACGGGACCAAGACTTTTCTGATCAACTCAATGCCTTCTAATTGGGGAATATTGGTGTATAAGGAGTCAAGGTCCAAACACACCTACAATTCTGAATCAGGGCAAAATTGCATTAGTTCCATTTGTTAAATAATGTCACCACTATCGCGCACATAACCTCGAGTGCAAGTGGCAAAATCCTTGATGAAAATGTCGATAGATTTGCAAAGTGGTTCTAGGACTGACTCACAACCAGAAACTATGGGTCGGCCTGGTGGATTCACCAAATCCTTATGGACTTTTGGAAGGGTATAGAGAACAGGAGTCCTCGGAGTTTTAGAATTAAGAAAAGTGAATTTCTTATCACTAAGATACCTTTTCGATTTGGCAGTGGATGTCACAGTAGCAACCAATTTCTGCATTTTGGATAGACGATTAGTTCTCAAAAACCTGGTAATGATTTACATTGTCAAGTTGTCGCTTGACTTCCGATTTGTATTTGTCTATGGATTGTACAACAATTCCCCCCACTCTTATCA
Organism: Lissotriton helveticus; assembly: GCF_964261635.1. NCBI lineage: Eukaryota > Metazoa > Chordata > Amphibia > Caudata > Salamandridae > Lissotriton > Lissotriton helveticus. Next base: position 512,566,439 of record NC_136061.1, on the reverse strand, counting down.
GCAGGTTTTATAATAACTTCCTGATTTTGCTTGAGCATTCTCAAAGCTTGTCGCTCCGACAGGGAAATATTATAGGGATATATTCAAAGTCTTTATTCAAAGCTGAAACTTCTTTTAGAACCACTGACTCAAATGCCAACAATTCAATGGGCATTTTATTTGTAGGAGGATTAAAAACAGAAGAAGGCCGTAGTCCAGAAGGACTAAAGACCTCTTTCTTGGTGTTGTTCATAAAAAATGCTTTCAAGGGTAGTTTATGGAAAAATTGCAGCAACTCCAATTGAGTCTCAAACAGACAAGTTTTCTCAGTTGGAACAAAGCTTAAACCTTTAGTCAAAAGGGAAACCTCAGCCGAGGACAGCGAATGATTGGATCAGTTAAAAATGGGGATAATATCAGATGTGGTGGTAGTATCAGGCATTTCTACTGGGGAGGTCCCCACTGGTAAAACATCCTGCGTGTTTGTCTCTTCTCAAGCTGAATGGGGAGAAAACGGAGGTTCTCATTTTTGGAGGCAAACACGAGACCTGGTCGATGGACGGGTGGCCCTCTGTCCTTGGTGCCTGTCCCACGCCCTCTACTTCGGCCCGCAATCTGGGTGTTATCCTAGACACCACCCTTACCCTTGATAAACAGGTTAGCAGGACAGTTTCTACCTGCTGTGGCGTCCTAAGGATTTTAAGAAAAATCATCCCCTATCTCCCCCTAGAAGCTCGCAAACAGGTCGCTGTGGCTCTTGTAGCCTCCCAGCTGGACTACTGCAATGCACTATATCTAGGTATTAACAACGGCTTGGTCCAACCCCTTCAGATCGTGCAAACTGCAGCGGCCCGTTTTGTCATAGATGCCCCAAAGCGCTCGTCAGACTCTGCCATCAGGAGGAACTTGCACTGGCTCCCCATGCAGGCCAGGATTAAATTTAAGGCCTTCTGCCTTACGCATCGCGCCCTAAACGGGACTGGGCCGGAAGACATTCGCTCCCTTGTGTCCCATTATGTCCCCGGCAGGGCTCTTCGTTCGGCCAACAAAAATCTCCTGACTGTCCCCCGAGTCTTCAAGGCCAGATGGGGTGGAAGGGCCTTTCGTTCCCTCGCACCCATACTGTGGAACACGCTCCCTGACGACCTCAAGGGTCTTGCTTCTCATGCCCTTTTCCGCAAAGCACTCAAGACCTGGCTCTTCAGAGAAGCTTACCTGTGATCTGCCCACCTCTTCTCAAACAGTTGTACCATCTTTTAGCGCCTTGATGCCTATGGGTTTTGTTGCGCTCTGCAAATCCATAATTAATTCATTCATTCATTCCCCGCTTGGAAATTTCAATGTTGTTCGGGAGGTCTGATTTTCACTTTCCCCCTCCCATGTCCACGCTGTTCTAAAAAAGGTGTATAGCCAGAATTAGAGGGGCCTGGTCAAGAATGTATGCATGTATCGGATTCATCAGCTGAGCTAGCTGAAGAATCAGTGAAGATAATAGCAGTATTTCTTTTGAAACGGCCCCATGTTGGAAAATTCTCAGTATATTATTGTCTTGGCTGAGAATAAAATTCATCTAACAAATATGGGTGAAACTTCGTTTGGTCAAAATTAGCTGTTAACTTTTGTATTTTATTTGTTTTCTTATTGCGTTCAATCTTTTCAAATTCAGCAATGGTTTTAGTAACCTTCTCAAGGGCTGCTTTAGCGTCAGCAACCACATTGCCTTCCATTAAACGTTTCTCCAAATCTGCAATAATTTCCAATTCTTTCTTACTGTGCTCTAAAGCAGTGTTGAAGCCATGGACAAGCTAATGGCGAGAGCAAGTCATTCCTATGTGACTAAAACCTTTTCTAAATTTAGGATCATTTGTAAAGATTACCTGGACATTACGTACTTGTAAGCCCACCGGTATTACATCTTTTTAAAGGTATTCAGTCATCATTAAGGCATGCAAGGTTGTACGATTTTAGAAAGTAGGCATTTTATTGCTTTACCATTCTGTGTGCCTCTGCCTGTTTGTGTATTCATCATCTGGTTTTGAAGTGACAGGATCTGGGGATGGGCTTTCACTCTAGACAGTCACATGGGGGTGGTGGGTTGAGGTGTGTCCTGCCTTTGCAGGCTGGCTCATAGCCAGGCTGAAAATATTTTTTTTTCATTTAGAGTGGTGGGAAGAGTTTTGACTAGCACTTAAATAGGCTGTGTCTCCTCTGCACAATACTGGCTCCACCCCCTGTGGTCAAGCTGCACCAGGGAGGACAGAACTGGTCTGTACTGAGCTTGGGAACTCTGAAACAAAGACTACAATGAGAAAATGGGGTATAAGTATTGGACCTCAAACTCCAGGACTTTAGATCACTTCTGGAAACAAGAAGGTGCACTGCCCTTTTTATGTGTGAGAGGTGGGTTGTCCTGCCATTGCTGCTTCTATCTGTGGGCAGAGGAAAAGGACTGACTTTTTTGCCCTGCTGTGGTATCGTGCTTGAGAAGATGTTCAAGGGTTTGATGCAAAGCATGCATCCTGTTGGTAGTGTAAGGGAAATCAAGGACTTCAACATTTCCTTGCTAGATCAAAAGGAACCTGCCTGGAAGAACAGCTGAAGAGCTATGTGAGGAGCACCACCCCTTTATGTGTGTGAGGTGGATTGGCCTGCAGTTGCTACTTCTGTCTGGCACAGAAAAAGAACTGGACTGTTCTTTTAAACTTTGCAATACAGCACATGGTGAGTGTTGTATTCCTCAGGCAAGCAAGTGGTGAGCGCTCTGTGACGCCCCTTGTGCTGCTACTCCTCGTGTGTCAAGAGCTGGGTACTTTTCTTGCACCTAAGTGTGTGGTGAGGGTTATAATCTCCATGATCCTTGCCTTCCTGAAGCACTGTGTAAGAGCATGTTGAAAGCTTTGCCTTTGGTGCCCCTGGATCCCTGGCATACTCGTCGGTTGTCGCCTCATCTCTCCAGTGACGGAAAGCTGCTAGCTGTGAGGAAAGACCCCAGGTGAGGGTGCATTTGGTGTTGGAAGAGGGCAGTGTGACCGTCGACTCAATTTGGAATCAGGAGCAGTGGTGAGTGTTGCGAGGGACCGGCACGTCCCTGCCCTGAGTCACACTGCATGCAAGGTAGCTCAAGACCTGTTGAGGTCTCCAACACACTCCCTGAGGAGGAGGGGCAGACGCAACTGCACCCCACGCTCAAGGGCAGCTGCTGCTTGGCCATGCAATGAGCGTGACACCCAGCACAGTTGCCCTGCCGAATTGATGTGCGCGACACCCCTCCTGCTAAGTGTGGCATATCTTTGGGCTAAAAGATGGTTGGGAGCGTTGAACTTCGGCTCTCAGGAAATGAAGGAATCCTCAACAGAGCCCTGTTACCATTTCTAGCAGTAAGATAATGTGGTACATATAATATGTACAGAGTATGCATCTGAGCCCTTCCTTGGGGGCCCTCAATACCGTATATGATGTAAAAAGAGCGCTGGGGAGGTGACATATGGTTCTGCTGAATCTATGCCCTGATGTTGCGATCCAAGTTGTTTTTTTCACATTCCCAGGCCTGGCATGGTATGCCCAGCAGTTATGATTCTTGTGTGTTAAAGCCTACATTTGGTGCTCTGGTTTATGATGTATGTTGTGTTCATACCTTATACTGACAGATCAATGATTACTCTTTCAAGAGCAACACCATATATGCACAGTGATGATATTGTGATCAGATGTGCAACCTATAAGCATTTACTTTATTGCACTAACTGTGTTGTCATGAGAATGTCCAGTTAGCAAAGAGATTTATGGTTTATGTGATTGTGGTCTATGTTTGTATGCAATATTTGAGGTTGTTTTTTATACTACTATGTGGAGTCTCATTTGTGGTGTATTTATTGTGTCACTGGTATGTGTGTGTGTGTATTTTGCGCAAACGCTATACACTTTGCCTCAGGGATAAGCCTGGCTACTCATGCCAAGCTGCCAGGGGGGTTAGCAGTGGTTATCTTGGGTGTGTACCTCCCTTACCCTGACTAGAGTGGTGGGCAATGGTGGCTCCTCCGCTAAGGCAGAGGAGCATTGCCCCACTACTCAAAAGGAAAAATAAAATGATGATAAAGTATAGTTATTATCTTTTTATTTTCCCTATTGCAGTCCATGGTGGGTGGGGTGGTGCTGCCCAGAGCAGGAAGCAGTAGAGTGTACTCCCCAAGTGCGCATGAACTGTTTGTCCGCCCTTTTGGGCTGACCAAACAGTCCTGCATGCTCACTTTACATGTTGCTACTAGGCTGCATTGCACAGCCTGGACAGGATCATGCAAAGGCTCCCTGTTCCAGTCCAGTCAGAGCGCTGATCTACGATGCCTGTCTGCCCGGGAGCTACCTGCTGCTGGCCGGGACAATATTATATTGAGGACGGAGGAGTGGTGGTAGCTGGTTCATAAGTCCTTTTTTATTATATTCCTCTCCCCATCTCCCCACCACCCCAACCCGGTAGCAGCCACTATTGGTGGTAGGTTCTGCCTGGATATGGTTTATACTCTAGCCCAACAGGAACCCCATTTCTAACACCATTATATGACAGTATTTGCAAAAACGTGCCACAAGTGACATCGCAAAAGAAAGAAAGTGAATAGAAGGATTTGTAGCAATCTTTGTATGGTAACACAGTAGAATAAATAATAATACAGAGTTTCACATTTACATCAGATAGGAATAGACCTACAAAGAAAGGCACATATTGGTGAGTAGAACAAATAGAAAAAAAATCACAAAAGAACATCATTGTAGCAAAGTTCATGGAGTTGAGTTTTAAAATGAATAATTCCGGAAAGTGAACAAGCATTAGAGAAAAAAAATAGTCAAGCATATCATGAAAATACATTAGCTCCTGAATTGATCAATTCTGACAGATTTTTATTGATAAACTCCTTAATATTGCTAGGTTCTGTGAAAGCGAAAGATTTACCTTTATATGTAACTCTAAAAAGATTGAAATAAATTAATCAATATCTAGTATTCACTTCTTTCAATAAAGCCCGACAATCTGAAAATACCTTCAATTTACTGGCTGTTGCATTTGAAAATCCTGTGAAATTAGAATGTGTGTTTTCTCTTTAGCTGCAGACAGGATGAGCATCATGTGAGCAAATTGTAAAAACACAAAATATATCACATGACCTAACTTCTAAATCAGCTGCACTAGGCCTTTCTCTCATACTGCGTGCTTTGTGATTGTTGAGGTACAATGTGCCTAATAGGCTCAACACAGCTGCAAGCAGTGATATGAGAAACGTTAAAATATCAGGATCATCAGAGTACTCTGGTATTCTATAATTGTGCAGTTTGTTCATTCTGTTTCTGTTGTCCAAATCTTCTGTAAGTTGCTTGAGAGATTCCATTTCTTTGGCCATAACCTTCGAGGCAATGAAGCCATCCTCAAATCCGCTTGCCTTTTCTTCTGCCGCTCTTGTACGCAAACCAGCCCATTTGTCATCCTATCTCTGAGAAGTCAAATTAGTGTCGACCATAAATGACTTAAGTGCTTTGCTTTCATCCATCAGGTTTTAAATTGTTTTTGGGGTAGAAGACTTTACTTGCGAGGTTATATCTTTCTTGAATCTTTTGGCTGTGGCAGACTATTCTTTTTTGGGATATCCTCTGTGATCTTACTGGTCACAGGTATCTCCATTGTATTCTCTATTTAGGTGGAGTTTCCTAATGTTAGTCACCTCAAGTTCATAAATTACTTGAGGGAAGTGTTGGGTTTTGATGGGGACCACAACAGTAACTTTAAAACAGAAAGACCAACCCTTATTTTCCTCAAGGTTCTTTTTAATTCTATTGACGACTCATCAAAATGTATTGAGAACCAGGGTAGCCGAGAAAGAATGCTTAAGGATGTAAAGACCTAAATCACTCAGGTACAAAAGACCAGAGGACGCTGCCTCCAAAAAGCAGTTAGGAATGTCTAGTCATGCTGCAAATTTATCTATTACCATGTAAAAGTTATACATCAATTATATGAAAAAGAAAAATATCCATATTCCTTACACATTTCAATAATTCCTTCTCCAGTTGCAATCATTGCCTCATTCCCTGGCAACCCAGTGCCTCAGAAAAAAGTCACTAAAGCTGAGCACCGAAATAATGTTTCAGTGGGAAACAGAGTGCGGGAACTAGTGGAGATGGAATAAATATTCTGTTGATGATGCGTTGAGTAAAAAAAAAACTTAGACACATGACACATCTCCGTGGCCCTCATGGGCAACTCTGCTTCTTTTATTTGTTAAGAAAGCCTCGGAATGATGAGGCTAACACCTCTGGAATCAACATTTTCTTAATGTGTAGAAATGAAGTAAAACAAACAGCACCTTTTGGTCCAAGTTAAGTATAATTCTAGTTTTGAAGGTCAATGAACAGAGACTTCTCTGAGCTGTGTTAGATGTACAACGACATGCACTGAGGCAACTATTTTGCATTCGTGAGGTTGTACAATGGAAGCAATAACAAACAGTAGTAAAAGAAATGTGTGTTTCTCTCATCCCAAACAGTGTAAACATCCCGAACCATTTTTATGCAAGAACTATGTTTCCATATGTGGAAATGATGATGCTGATGGAAACCCAGTTATATGTCTTGGCTTTGCAATGTAGGTGTGTAAATGTGAGTACTTTTCTTGCTGATCAGAAGTTATTCTTTATAATTAAGCAACCTCGCTGCCCTGTTCACTTTGTCTTCCTAACTTAATACCTTACATTATTTTCAATGTCAGTCCTGCATTATGCTGTTCATCAAGAAAAATATCCATTGTACAAGCAGTTTGTATAGACATCACATTTTCTTCAAAATTAGTTAAATGAAAAGAGGATTCCTGAATACTTGTTAAGATATTAAAGGTATACACAATTTCATTTACTGTATAGGAGCTAGTCCCTGGAAGCTTGAAGAGACTAATTAGATAAAGCAAAAATTCAAGAAATGCTAGCTTGCAGCTAACATTTTTGGAGCAGCATTTCAACTTCCCGTTTTGAGTCCTTTAAAATCAACAAAGTGTGTGCCTTGCAAATCAAAACATACAGCTACGGTGAACAAGAAATCATGTTAATGGCTTGGCTAACTCCATTCTGTAAATTCAATAAGGTTATTTTTGTGCTGCTGAATTCAGGCTAAAATGACTAGTGACATAGAACAAACACATACAACAATCTATGAAATACACGTCTGGTGCACTACTTTTTAAATTTTAGAGCCAAAACTCGTTTTCCTTTGAAATAAACAGATGTTTCTTCAAAGCTCTCACATACTGTTAAACTGCAGATTTAACACAACTGGAATTATTAAAACATATTAAAAAACATTTTTTGGGGGGGTGGGATCATGCCTTGAAATCTATGGTGCCTCAAATTGATTAGTTGATTTCTCTAGCTGAGTAAGTACCTGTAGGCTATTTGCATTTTGATATTCATCATCAGAAATTTGAGGCTTTATTGATGTGCCGGCCTAGTTCATATCATCTTGTTTTTGTTTACAGTTTTTCTTTTAAAATGTTTAATTTATAACTTAATTGAAAAAAACAAACCTGGGTGAGCCACTTACCCTGGACATGGTACAACTTTAGATCTCTTTGAGACACACATCAAGACAGATATCTGTAAACTGATGGGCGATTGAAGGAACTCATAACTGTCCTGTCCTTTAGGCTAGTCCTGCAATGTATACCCCTATTACATACATTGTCCCATCCACTTGACAATAACGATTCTAAACAGGTGACCTTTTACCTAATAGCTTGCTCCTGTCTCTTTGACACAAGGCTTTTAGCATTCTATCATAATCCTTGTACCTGACGTACATAAACATATCCCCAGGCATGGCAGAATTATTCTGTATATGGCTCACCACTTTTATCATCCTTGGCCAGCAGCCAACTGTGCATGATCACATTAGTTTAGAAAAGCATTGGTGATTGTTTTCAAGGCATTTAGGATTGTTTTAAAAAAATGTGTGTGTATTTTCTGAGAGTAAGCAAGCACGAGTGTCTGAGCGAAACGTACTGTACTGTTTTCCACGATCTCTGAGGAATCAGGGTTGTCATGTCGAATACAGGGTGGTGGTAGTGGCAGTGTAAAGCTAGCTAGTCTAACGGTTGAGATATTCTGTAGGGATGTCTGGAAGCAATTGGGACACCAAGCCCTCAGTTTAGGTCATCCAAAACGGGCAGGTCCTGGGGGATTCCTAGGAACTACATGACATGGCCCCACCAACGTTAGTTTGGTTCTTATATTAACAGTAAAAATCTGAGTGGTTCAGTCATTTTTTCTCAGAAAGTCCTACTTACACCTTTCAGAGACATCTGAAGTGGGAAGGGAAATCTGCCTCAGCTGAGGAGAAATACTCTGTGTATTGGCTGAAGGATTAGCAAGCTTGGAATGATAAAAGGTTCCCCATATTGTGCAAAACCTACCTCTTAACTTTCTTCTTTTAAAAATGACTGACCCCGTGAGTAGCTTGGGGGAAGAAGAATTTGCAAACGGTCTTAACATCACAGAGAACTGCAGACATGCAGCAACTATGATATTGTTAAAACACGGCATACCAGCAGCAGGTGGATATGCTACCTTCGTGATTGAGGCTCATGAGGAGATCAGATCAGAGGTATTCTGTTCTTGGTTTCAGATCCCACCTGCAGAACCGGTGACTAAATTGTTCCACTCATACATTGTTGTTGAACCACCAGATGAATACATTCCATACGAAGACATAAAAGTCCTGTTAACTTAGCAGCAGCATAAAAATTGGTTTGAAGACACCCTTCTACACACAACACCTGTCATGAGACTCAGTCCACTCAGCTTAGAAGGAGCAACCTGGTCAGTATTAGCGACATACACTCCACATCTCAAGATAGATACAATACCAGTGGATGAAGCCCGTACAATATACAAAGACATAATCAGGCTATACAGACGCATTGTACAGTTCGTCATGCAAACATTGACAGTCCAACCTGTGAGAAATCCTGCAGCTGGTCCACATCAGATCACACCTACAATTGACCCACAGACACTGAAATCAGACCAAGAACAGGTCCTTCCAAATTGGAGCAAATTCCGTTCTGGATAGCACAAAAAAATTGCACAGCTGGAAGCAGTATTTCCCCATATTGGTCTGCAGGAAAAACACAGAATGCTAACCATTTGCTTGCCATTGGAGATGGTTCCCCCAATTGAGGATTTTACCACTTGGGGAACAATCTTTGCTGCCACCTACATCAGATTATATGATACCCCTTTCTTAGCAGTTTTTTCTGAAGTATTGAAACAGATACAGAGCGAGTGCGGGGCAGGACCTACCCTGGACTTGGGAATGGAACTGATGGGTAATTTTGCCCAAGTCTCTGCAATAATGATGAGCAACATAAAGGGGGAGGCAGGAGCAGTGGTCATACACAGCTCCTATCAATAGAGAGCGAAAATGACCCGAAATTACTGAAGAAACCTATGCTGCATTAGTTAGAGATAATTAGGGAATCAAAGCTAGGAAGCGACAAATGACGAGTAGTCTCGACAATGACAACTCGAAGCAAGCACCCACTTCCTCTAAAACGAAATGGGAAAACAAAAATTAAGAAAAGAATAATTCAGAAAAGAATTCACGATCAAGGGGTGAGTCTCTCCAACACGAGTCCTCTGAAAAGAGGTACAACCTTAGGATTTGCGATAACATTAGAAAAGCTGATAGGTATCAGGGCACTGATACATGTTTCTTTCGTGCCCTGCTGAGTTAATTAAAAAGCTCAGAGAGAGACAGACGATAAGAACAAAAGTAAGAAGATCGACCAAAGACAAAAAGGGAAATACACTCTACTTCAGATTATATTATCAAACAATTCTTGATTACAATTACAATTCTACATGGAAAATACAAGCATTCCTGCAATACGAACAAGAATACCCTCTCCAGAATTAAATATTGCCTCTGGAGAAATATGAATAGGTCAATTATACTGATGGACCTGCTCAGCCTGCCATAGAAAGTAATTCAGAAAAAGGGGTGGTGATGAACAGAGTGTCTGAATTAAGCAGACCACTCTTACCCAGTCCAAAGATCAGGGCTTCATCCATCACCGTTATTTAGCTCACTGCCCCATCCCAGCTCAGAACCTGGCTATATGCAAATTAGTCTGTCCCTGGCCCAGTGCATCATGGGAACAGGGCAGACCAAACTACCAAGCCAATTCTTCACCAGAAAGGAGACAAGCTTCCGGGGACCGGTTTCTGCCATTTCAGGCGTCGTCGGCCTGGCTTGCTTGAATCCTGATGGAGCAGTGAGCAAGGGACTCATGTCTGAGTATACCCTTCCACGCTTATGGTGGACAAAATGATTCAGAAAAAGGGGTGGTGATGAATAGAGTGTCTGAATTAAGCAGACCACTCTTACCCAGTCCAAAGATCAGGGCTTGATCCATCACCGTTATTTAGCTCACTGCCCCATCCCAGCTCAGAACCTGGCTATATGCAAATTAGTCTGTCCCTGGCCCAGTGCATCATGGGAAAAGGGCAGACCAAACTACCAAGCCAATTCTTCACCAGAAAGGAGACAAGCTTCCGGGGACCGGTTTCTGCCATTTCAGGCGTCGTCGGCCTGGCTTGCTTGAATCCTGATGGAGCAGTGAGCAAGGGACTCATGTCTGAGTATACCCTTCCACGCTTATGGTGGACAAAATGATTCAGAAAAAGGGGTGATGATGAACAGAGTGTCTGAATTAAGCAGACCACTCTTACCCAGTCCAAAGATCAGGGCTTGATCCATCACCGTTATTTAGCTCACTGCCCCATCCCAGCTCAGAACCTGGCTATATGCAAATTAGTCTGTCCCTGGCCCAGTGCATCATGGGAACAGGGCAGACCAAACTACCAAGCCAATTCTTCACCAGAAAGGAGACAAGCTTCCGGGGACCGGTTTCTGCCATTTCAGGCGTCGTCGGCCCGGCTTGCTTGAATCCTGATGGAGCAGTGAGCAAGGGACTCATGTCTGAGTATACCCTTCAACGCTTATGGTGGACAAAATGATTCAGAAAAAGGGGTGGTGATGAACAGAGTGTCTGAATTAAGCAGACCACTCTTACCCAGTCCAAAGATCAGGGCTTGATCCATCACCGTTATTTAGCTCACTGCCCCATCCCAGCTCAGAACCTGGCTATATGCAAATTAGTCTGTCCCTGGCCCAGTGCATCATGGGAACAGGGCAGACCAAACTACCAAGCCAATTCTTCACCAGAAAGGAGACAAGCTTCCGGGGACCGGTTTCTGCCATTTCAGGCGTCGTCGGCCCGGCTTGCTTGAATCCTGATGGAGCAGTGAGCAAGGGACTCATGTCTGAGTATACCCTTCCACGCTTATGGTGGACAAAATGATTCAGAAAAAGGGGTGGTGATGAACAGAGTGTCTGAGTTAAGCAGACCACTCTTACCCAGTCCAAAGATCAGGGCTTGATCCATCACCGTTATTTAGCTCACTGCACCATCCCAGCTCAGAACCTGGCTATATGCAAATTATTCTGTCCCTGGCCCAGTGCATCATGGGAACAGGGCAGACCAAACTACCAAGCCAATTCTTCACCAGAAAGGAGACAAGCTTCCGGGGACCGGTTTCTGCCATTTCAGGCGTCGTCGGCCCGGCTTGCTTGAATCCTGATGGAGCTAAAAAACGGTGATGGATCAAGCCCTGATCTTTGGACTGGGTAAGAGTGGTCTGCTTAATTCAGGCACTCTGTTCATCACCACCCCCTTTTCTGAATCATTTTGTCCACCATAAGCGTGGAAGGGTATACTCAGATGTGAGTCCCTTGCTCATTGCACCATCAGGATTCAAGCAAGCCGGGCCGACGACGCCTGAAATGGCAGAAACCGGTCCCCGGAAGCTTGTTTCCTTCCCAGTATAAGAATTGGCTTGGTAGTTTGGTTTGCCCTGTTCCCATCATGCACTGGGACAGGAACAGACTAATTTGCATATAGCCAAGTTCTGAGCTGGGATGGTGCAGTGAGCTAAAAAACGGTGATGGATCAAGCCCTGATCTTTGGACTGGGTAAGAGTGGTCTGCTTAAATCAGGCACTCTGTTCATCACCACCCCCTTTTCTGAATCCTTTTGTCCACCATAAGCGTGGAAGGGTGTACTCAGATGTGAGTCCCTTGCTCATTGCACCATCAGGATTCAAGCAAGCCGGGCCGACGACGCCTGAAATGGCAGAAACCGGTCCCCGGAAGCTTGTTTCCTTCCCAGTATAAGAATTGGCTTGGTAGTTTGGTTTGCCCTGTTCCCATCATGCACTGGGACAGGAACAGACTAATTTGCATATAGCCAAGTTCTGAGCTGGGATGGTGCAGTGAGCTAAAAAACGGTGATGGATCAAGCCCTGATCTTTGGACTGGGTAAGAGTGGTCTGCTTAATTCAGGCACTCTGTTCATCACCACCCCCTTTTCTGAATCATTTTGTCCACCATAGGCGTGGAAGGGTATACTCAGATGTGAGTCCCTTGCTCATTGCACCATCAGGATTCAAGCAAGCCGGGCCGACGACGCCTGAAATGGCAGAAACCGGTCCCCGGAAGCTTGTTATTGGCTTGGTAGTTTGGTTTGCCCTGTTCCCATCATGCACTGGGACAGAAACATACTAATTTGCATATAGCCAAGTTCTGAGCTGGGATGGTGCAGTGAGCTAAAAAACGGTGATGGATCAAGCCCTGATCTTTGGACTGGGTAAGAGTGGTCTGCTTAATTCAGGCACTCTGTTCATCACCACCCCCTTTTCTGAATCATTTTGTCCACCATAAGCGTGGAAGGGTATACTCAGATGTGAGTCCCTTGCTCATTGCACCATCAGGATTCAAGCAAGCCGGGCCGACGACGCCTGAAATGGCAGAAACCGGTCCCCGGAAGCTTGTTTCCTTCCCAGTATAAGAATTGGCTTGGTAGTTAGACAGGAACAGACTAATTTGCATATAGCCAAGTTCTGAGCTGGGATGGTGCAGTGAGCTAAAAAACGGTGATGGATCAAGCCCTGATCTTTGGACTGGGTAAGAGTGGTCTGCTTAATTCAGGCACTCTGTTCATCACCACCCCCTTTTCTGTGCCATAGAAAGTAAACAGCAGTATAGCGCAGCATGTGCTATTGTGAAGGGACGTATGCGGGCGGTAAGTTCCATACCATACAATCTCTAGGTTTTTGTGCAGCACAGTTGACAGGGCTGAAGACCCTGATATTAGCACTACATTTTTCGGATTGGGTAGTCTCCACACTGATAGTGTGCAATTCGTTTTACTGTTTGCAGTCTTACAATGAATATCATTACCTCCCAAAACGCTCTGCAATACAACATGTGAACTGGGTCCTGAAACCTCATAAGTCCCCACATTGTGAACAAAGAGACTTGTCCCTAGTGAACATTTCAGCAGTTCCAGTACTGGGTGGTATAGTTTGCAATAGAGTTTCATAAGATGTATTTGGTACTACTGAACATTTGAAAATTGCACACGTGTTTACAATGTCAATCAATGATTTCATAACGCATAGTACACTCTCAGATTATTGGGAGATTGAGACTGTAAGTGCTATGCTCTCAGATTTAGAGGCCCACATGTGCAGTTGTCCCCAGAGTATTCCCATGTTGATGATGGCATTTCTAGAGCGTCCAAGGGATGCTTCTGCTCTGGAAGGGAAATCAGCTCTGTTTCAGAGGTACAGGCATCAGTATAAGGCGTGCAGGCATCTAATTCTTCCCCGGCGGCTGCTGTGGGAACCAGAGATGAACATCTTTGCTCACTCGATATGATACTGGAAGTTCTAGGAGGATTGCCACCTGCGGATACGATGTTTAGTGATGTTGAGTCTTCAGCGCAGGATTCATAAACAATTTTGCCTCTCCTACAGTGAGAACTGCTTGGCAACTTTTTAAACGTACTAAATTGAATGTTGAATGTGCCTTTGTTTTATTTTTCTTGGCTCTAACTGAGCTTCATGGCTTTCTAGGTTCTCAGTGCAATAATATCAATGTATACAAGTTTAGAGGACCTTTTGACCGCGTTTAGGGTAAAATGTATTTTATTTTAAGTGCATTTTTTTCTGGCTTTTTTAAAAGTGCTATTTAGTAGTTTTTATTGTGAATAATGTGTATGCCTTTTAATGGCCTAAAGTTTTATCATCATCTAGCTGACCTTGTTGACCTTTTGATGAGGAGTGGGTGTCATTTCCTTTAGGCTAGTCCTGTAATGTATATCCCTATTACAAACATTTGTCCCGTCCACACGACAATAAAAATCCTAAACAGGTGACCATTTACCTAGTAGCTTCCTCCTGTCTCTTCGACACCAGGCTCTTAGTATTCTATCATAATCCCTGTATCTGATGTACTTAAACATGTCCCCATGCATGGCAGAATTATTCTGTATAAGGCTCACCAATTTTGTTATTCTTGGCCAACAGCCAGCTGTGCATGATCACATTTGTTTATAAAAACTTTTGTGATTATTTTCAAAACATAAAGGATTGTTTTCAAAACATCCATGATTGTTTGAAAAACAGATTGATTCCAGAAAAAACCCTGGAGTGACCACTTTAGTATAAAATACCCTCACTTCCCCCTACAAATTGAAGCAGAATTCCTTCAAAGTGGACACGGGGACCTGCATGCTGAATCTTCAGCACGCAACTGTCTGACATCCCTTGTGGGGTGTCATCCTCGACGCAGAGACGGGGTCGTACGTTGTCAACCATCAGATGAAGGGCCTTGTTATTCCCAGGGGTTTCTTGGCTAAAAACACATATCCTCCTTTATCAGATATCTACAAGGATCTCTTTGTTCGGTCCACCTGCTAGGGAAGTCACCTACACAACATTGGTTGCAGTGCAAGGTTTGATTATGCTCCCTTCCCTTTCTTCTGTCTTGTACACCAGTGCCATTTGATGTCAATGAAAGATGATACTACTGCCATCAGCTAAACCTCAAAGAAAGTTCTGCCAATTGTCATATCAAAACAGGTGACCATAATTTTTTATACAGACACCTCATATTTTAATTTCCACAATGGCTTTTCCATTAGCCCCATAAAGCATAAAGATAAAGAAGTGCATCTTTAAAGTGGTCCCGAATTTACTGTTATTTACGACAATCGATACTGTGAATCAGTAGTTTAGCCTGCTTGTAGATATGTTCTGATCCCATGGTGTAAAACTGGCTATCCCCAATTGTCATATTTAAATTTAAGTAAAACCTCAGTAATATATACCAGGAAATTCACAGCAGCAAAGGTAAAAGCCCCATATAAGCTTCCATGTATATTCAATCCAGACACATGTGACTGTGAAAGACTGGATTTAGGCTTATTGTGGTAGCGGATTACTAAAACCATGCTGCAGTAAATGTAAAAAAAAACATTTTCCACAGCAATCCCCTGACCACCGCACTGGACCAGGAGCACAAGGATCCCATCTACTGCAGTGCCACTTTCTTTGGATGGGGAAGCTCCTGCAGCAGTGAGGTGAGTCAAGTTCAGCTCATTTCTTTCTCCTGGTTGTCCTGAATGAGCCCAATCACGTTTATTGAATGGCCTCATATCTAGAGATAGACAATTTTTTAAAAACACCTTAATATCAGTCTCAGAAAGTCCAACGGCTATACAAAAATGGCCTCAACAATGTCTTTATGAAGCCCAACCACCTTTAGAAAATGACCTCAGTGTATCACTGTGAAAGCCCTAGCTTCGTGAGAAAATGACCTCAATGTCACTCTCAGAAATAGGCCCAAAACTCAGTACAGATCCTTCTACTCTTAAAAAGGGCTTCCACATTTCAAGCAAACAAGCATACTATGTATTTATTGTCAGCTGAATCTGGGCTTTCTGTTAAGATGGAAGACTCATACGTAGGTACCACATCTTATCCACACAACATCTGCCCATATTAAGTACCAAGTCCCATCCATAGCAAAATCTGCTCAGGCATGCATTTGAAGTGATGCATGCTGAAGTTTTCAACAACATGAAACACAATTTGACTGTCTAGCACAACAGGCATTGCTAGGCTTAAACTAGCAATCCTCTTATCAGCAGAGCTCTCAAGGGTCCCAATCTGAGTGTAAGTAGCACAGCCATTCCATGTTTTTGTTATGAATTCTGGCATATTTATTTAGTTTATTTAAACAACTCCCAATATGGTATTAGAGTGTTGTACATATATGCAAAACCATAAAGGAAGCTAAATAAACTTATGGTGATCATATTAGGTAAATACTCAAAGCATTACATAGTTGAGAGATAGATCCATGCTGTATACCAGAAGCAAAAGTTAGTTTGGAGACTTCAGGTGTTTAGTTTTTTCAGGAATAGACCATCGACTTGTTTCTTGAATATGGCGGACAAAGGGTTACCTCTGATTTCGGACAGAAGAGCGTTCCAAATTCTTGGAGCAAGACCGGAGAAGGCTCAGTTGTACGTTTTTTTTCCTCTTGTGGTTTCAAGTGTTAGAGCTTCTTAGGATCCAGTTCAGACCAGATAGTTTGAGTTTTTTATATGTACCAACAAAGAAAGGGTTCAAAGCTTTAAAAATCCAGCACCAAACGTCAATACTTGTAATGGCCTATTAATCCTTCACTATACCTCAGTGCATCGGGTCTAGGATGTGACCCACATACATCCCAAAGGGGTGGCATAAAACCACCACTATAAAAAAATAACAAGATTGACCCTGCACCCGAGAAGAAAAAGTGCTTTATATGTGAATATAATAGTAGATCATATTTAAACAACAGAACAACATATAGATAGCTTCCCAAATGGAAACAACAGACAGTCGTGTTTCTTGATTGTAGCAAATATTATCATTTTATTCAAACGCTTCATTCATTGAAAGTATGAAAAGATTTCTTGCCAACGCGTTTCATCCCTCAAGGGACTTCTTCAGGGCTGAAAACAATTACAAAACACTATTTACAATACAATCACAATAAAAAATACATTACACACAGACCAAACAATTCATTATTATTCTAACAGTGTATTGTTATTGATCTACATTGTGGTTAAACCTGAACCTCGTCATATGGATTATAAATCAATGGGAAGCTACTCACGATCTCACATAATCTTTAAATAACACATCCATTCTAGCTAAGGGAGAGAACAGAGCAAAAGAATGACTACGTACATTGCTGACCCCAGTGAGTCTTTCATCAAAACATTAATCTGTATGTGTGAACACTATTAATATAACAGACTTGGAAAAGGAAAATAGAATGAGTAATTTCATCTCCTGAAAGAACAACATTTGCTCATCTACATAGTAGATTTAATATAATATAATTAGATTTAAAATGTAAGCGTGATTTGTAAATAATTAATATCCTAGATAAAACATACATAGATTCTATGCACAAAACTAACAGCACCAGCGGGCTCCCAATGCCGCACCTCACGCCAGTTCCTGAGTATCAACTTGCTGTGCAATCAACCCCTATGCCAGCTGTTGATTGGTGCTACTGTGCTCCAGATCAAGAGATGATTATAACAAATGGGGGGAGCACAGCTCACAAAGTCCAGGAGGCCTGAGTATATGAAAACAGTCACTTCTTTATTTGAAAATATTTCACATTAAGAACATTCCATTCAAAACATCAGCAAACTCGTTTCGCTCGCCGGAACTCCGCGGAACTTAAGCTTTCATAATTTGTGCGCCGCGATGCAATACATGCGGTGTCACTGATTTGCAGTCATTGTATGGAGGATACTGGAGAAACCAGTTATAGACACTGGGTTGTATTGACATTGTTTTTTCAATACTTTACAACGGACTGCTCTGATCCCAGTTGGGGATAGAACTAGTTAGGATTACAGATTCTGGCCTATTTTAGCCACCTTTATGGATACTTCACCTGTCTGATACCTTTCCGATACCGAATTATCTCTGATCTGCAGACCGTATTACGGCTGGCACCCGAAAAGCAGAACCACTGACCTAACAATCTACGAAATTCACTTCCTGGATGTGCCTCCGGATTGAGTTGGATATTTATTATTAACAGGATTATTTTGAGGTCTGCAAGCCTTTTGAACATTGTGACGTGCATACTTCTGGATAACAGGCCCCTTAATATCGAATATGAATAAAATGTGACTGGGATCGCACCAACTATTATTAATTTCGCCCTGAGGTAGCTCTCCATGTGGGAACGAAAGGCGTTGGCTGAGGATTTGAATGGAATATTCTTAACTTGAAATATTTTCAAATAAAGAAGTGACTGTTTTCATATACTCAGGCCTTCTGGACTTTGTGAGCTGCACAACCCCCATTTGTTATAATCAATAGATTCTATACACACTTATAGTGATGTTTAGATACTAGCTCGTACCTCAATGGAAGTCTGTATCGGCTGACAGTAATTTTGAAAGTTCAAACCAATAATAAAAACAGCAAAGGAGAGACAGACAATATATCTGTGAATAAAAACAATTTGAATATTTCTTTAAATATATATTCTAATAAATGTAAATAGTATCCATAATATTTTAGAAATTGTTCAGCTCATCATTATTCACCTATTCGACCGCTGTTGTCTTTGAATCAACCTACACTAATCATCAGCTGTTATTATTTTAGGTACACATGAATAAATATCACTGCATCATCAGATGGGTATATTCCTACCTTAAAGTAATTTACACATCGGTCGTTACATTGCTTAAACAAATGAGGACTTACAATTTAATATTTCTTTATTATCGTTCCATTTTGTTAGTCTGTTGCATGTAAAAGTCGCTTACAGATTATTGATTTCATGGTGTCATTATTACATTTGTATGGGCCATGGGCATCAACAAGTTGTCGAATAAGCCGGTATTTCAGTATAAACCGGTATTTCAGTGTGGTAATTTCTGGAAAAAAACCATTAAAAACTGACTTTGAGCCTCCATCTGCTATTTGAGGTATATTTAAATTATTAGGAAGCCACCATAGTGGATCCTAATTTTTTGAATTACATATTGATCATGTATGACACACCCCAGTAATTAAATATGGGTGCCCAGAACCTTCATTTGTGTTGTCGTTTGGATGCTAAGAAGGTTTATCAACCCACACTGGATACATGCTAATCTAATGACTACAATGTTACTATACCATGCACAATAACCATCAACAAAATCCCCTTAAAATCTAAAGACCTATGTTAGTTGGTACCGGGCACATGCTAATCTGACAGCAACAATATTATTTTACTACTTTATGTAATCACCGTCCAGATGAAAGCTATCACTTGATTACAGATAGATCATGTTTTAAATAAAATTCCGTATATTAACACGATCAACCTACCTAAAAAGACTTCCACATATGCACTTGTCTGTAACGTTATATCCGTGCAGTCAAACAGCTTAATATCACTGGATAATAAACAGCGTCTCATAATGGTCTTATCTCAAAAACAATCACACATTCTCTACCTGACATTCACTAGTCAGTCTTATTATCCAAATCACAAAGAGCCATTGAAGGCAGATTCAAGTTGTCCCAACCGCACTCAACTGAACCCTCATATCATGCAAACACACATGCAGTGTGCTTTTCTCGTCTCAGTATGTAAGGGAATATGTGATTCTCTCTGTGTATCTGCAGTCGTCTGATTCCATCAAAATTACAAAGAACCGAGCAACTTTACCGCACGCCATTTATACGGTATCTAAAGTGCCCGCACCTGTTACCGTCAGGACAACTGTCCACTTGGTGAGTTACCGGTCACTTAACCTGCCCGAAAAGCGCCATCTTAAATTATGCAACGTTCTGTATTAACAATGCACTGAGTCTAGTGTCTCTTTACAAAAAGGCGGTAAGCCGATAACTTTGGCATTCAAGTTTCTCATTTCATCATTTTTACATGCTATGTGATAAAGCCAACAATAAATTAATTCGCAAGACAGCCTCACTTGACACGTGATCAACACATCAGCGTTAGGAGGCAGGTCACGTGATTTGCAGAAAATAACATGCGCCATCTCAAAATTTCACAGAGTATGTTTTTTACATACTACTTAGACAGCGTACCAAGCACAAAAAAGTATATATATGCAGAAAATAATTTGCCCAATATATCAAATCATAAACCTTAAAACAATTTTTGGGCTTCAAACTTATATTTTGGCACTATATCAATATCATATATTAGCGCGAACAAATATGTCATCTGGTAGTATCCTTATTCTATATCAGAACATATCAAGTTTTCGTTCCTTGGTTTAGCTTTTTTCGAAAATGCATCTCATCCAGCCACATCATATTAAATATATCTATTGGTTTATTATCACCTGAATTTTCCATTATATCATCCTACACTTAATATTAAATAACACTTTATGCTCATCTGAGCGCTTCTCTATCGTGTACCGAATAGCAATAAGCATTGTAATCATAAACGAGAAGTCCCTTAAAATGTATGCAGAGAGACACAGAAATCTCTTTTTTTTGCGGCCTCTTTCCTCATCATAGTTAAAATTTGTAATTTTCATAACCAGATCATTTAGATTTCCCATAGTCTGGCACATTAGCATCTCTGCTCCTTTAACTCAGTAGCGTGCAGAGAGACAAACATCTTTTCTGTGTGGCCTCTTTCCACATCACAATTAAAATTTGTAATGTCCATAACCAGATCATTTAGATATCGCATAGTCTGGCACATTTGTGAGTTTGAGTTTTTTTGCCAGGTAAGTTGGAGTGTTGTAATGAAGTGCTTTCTGCATCAGGCAGGCCATCTTGTACGAGTCCTAGCTTCGAGAGAGAGCCAATTTAGTTGAGTTATATCTGGTGTGATGTGATCATGTTTTCTTGACCCCATTATGAGTCTGGTAGCTGAGTTCAGAGTAGCCCTTAAGGGGGCCAGATTGTCTTTAGGTAGCCGAGCCAGGGTCACTATTCGATAGCCTAGTCGGGAAATGACTAGGGATTAAACTACTAGCTGCATGTCATCAGCTGACAGGAAAGGTTTGAGTTGCCATAATCTATTGAGATGGTGATTGGCTTCTTTGGTGGTGGCACTAATGTGGTGTCCAAAGTCAGGTCTAAAGATTTAGTGGAGTCCACAATGCAAGGAGCGCAGTTGAGCGGTTAGTTGTTTGAGCCAGTCTTGAATGGGGCAGAGCGATTTTGGGAAGCAATCAGGAGGAATTTCGTCTTGCGCGTATTTAGCAACAGGTGATTATGAGTTAGCCAGTATTAAGAGTTTTGATATTATCGGGTGAAGAGATTGTCCTGTATAGTTGAGTACTGTCAGCATCCATGAGATAGTGTATGTTAAAGCGGTTGCATGAATGAGTTGAAAAGTGTGGGCAAGAGTGTGGTTCCTAGAGGCACTCTAATTGATAGCGGTGTCCTGGTAGACAGGTAATGGTTGACTTTGGTTCTTTCTATTCTGTTATGTATGAATGAGGCAAACCAAGCTAAAATTGGGCAGGATAACTCCATCTTTTTTTTGAGGAGATAATTAAGTTGTCAAGTTTGAATGTGTCGTATGCAAAGGAGAGATCAAGAAGTATTAGTAAGCAGGGGTCATTCTGGTGAAGTAATCTTAGGGTGTCATCAACAATGTGTGTTAAGGCGGTTCAACTATGACCAGATCGAAAATCAGATTGGAATTGGTCCAGGAGTTGAAACTGTTCTATAGGCTTACAGAGTTGTGTTTGAACGCATTTGTCTAGCAGTTTGGTTAAAGACATGCTATTAGAAATAGGGCTGAAGACCAGATAAGATTGCATTAGGTTTCTTAGGGATGGGGTAACTTGACCTACTTTGAGGCAGTCAGGAATCAAACCCTCTATGATTGATTCAAGGACTAACTTAGACCAGAGAGGGAGCACAGAAGATCTGCTCTTTAAAGCACCTGGCTGAGGATCATTGGAAAAATTTGAAGGTTCAATTGAAGTTATCGTTTTGAATAGTTCAGTATCATGTTGTAGTGAGAAGGAGTTCCACAGCACATTGCTTTCTGGAGAATATTACATATAGTCAAAGAGAGGGGAACATACTATGGGTAATAATGGAGTATTTGGTAAGGTGAACTGCAGTTCTAGTTACATTGTTCTTGTCTTTTCTTTGAAGTGTGTAGAGAACTACTCATCACTAGGGAATGAGTTCTTGGTATAGAGTGAATGTTAGTTGAGTGGTTTGCTTGTTATTTGAGTTTTTGTCAGTCAGTTTTTGGCATTGTCTAGCTTTGATTTAAAGCGCTTGGCTTTGGCGCAATGGATGTCTTTCTTGTACGCACTTTTTGTCATCCTTAACTGCTTATGGTTTGTTGTGGGAGGAAAGTTTCTCCATTATCTCTCTGCCACCCCTAGTTTGTGTCTGTCCTTGTTAGGGGAGCAGTTAAACCAGGGATTGGAGAGCTGTTTTGTAACAATTTTATCACACAAATTTGTCACAGAAGAGATTTTAAGTTCAGTAAGTTTATCCAGATTTGACATATTAGGGGGCAGAGGAAGAAAGTTATTACTGATGTAGGTGAGATCATTATCGTTGATGTTCCTCAGATCTCTTGCCCATTGTTCAGTCTTACGAGTTTATCCCTGTCTGATCATCATCCTTTCCATGATGAGAAAAGAGATAAGGTAGTGGTCTGACCAGTTACAAGGTGATATGTCATCCAGGTGTATAACTTTGTCTATGAAAATGATTAAATCAAGGGTGGTGCCTTTTTATGGGTAGGTCCATTGCAGAATTGGGTGATGTTTAGGTCCGAGAGGAAAGCCTTGAAAGTGCACAGTAGGGGGATCATTTGAGTTGTTCCAGTGTATATTGAAATCACCGAGGACAATATGTTTATGGTGTTACTCAGAGTTAGCGGAAATTGTCTCCATTGTTTGACAAAAAGAAGACTGTCACCTGGAGGTGATAGATTTTGTGGAATGTACAGACTATTTTTCATTGTTACAGATTTCGATGCCCAGGTGTTCACAAGTAGACATCAGAGCAGTTTGTATGTGTCTCAGGGTAGCAGTAGAGCGAAAGATGCATGCTATGCTGCCCCCAACTGTAGCCGGTCTATCCAGTCTGATGATATCATAATATGATGGGAACTAGGATGTCGAGAATTGGTGAGACGGAGTCATTGAGCCAAGTTTCATTTAGGATCAATAGATCCAGTCTGTATGTAAGTGTGAGGTCGTCAATTTCTGCAACATGTTTAATCACTGACCCGAAATAAGGAAGCAGCGAAAAAGTAGAGACAGGTAATACATTATCTTTATTTATAGTTCTGAGATTGATGCTGGGTCCTCTATGCGGGTTTGAGTGAATAGTTAGGAACCTGAATGATGCAGGGAGGAGTTGTAAGATAATAGAAGAGAGTGAATCTCAGCCTCTGTTAAATGGTCAGTAATCCTATGGACCTGGGAAGGAAGCTGGGATATGGCCATGATTTCCAGGGTAGGGTCTCTGAGTTTACCATGGACGAATATCTATTTTGGTTGTATTCAGCCATTGCAGGATGGCAAGGTTGGTTTGGTTTAGGGGTGGTATTTAGGTTCCAGAGTTTCTCCAACTTCATAAAGAAGTGTAACAGGTAAGGAAGGCCCTATTTCACTGATTGCAGATCCTTCTTTAGGTCTGCCAGCTTATCATCAATGGACTGTGTGTTTAAAGGGAGGGTGTGTGGTCTAGGGGAAGACAGTGCATGACCGTCTTTAGAGGAGGAAGTGGAGGTATGCAATATGCAAGTAATAGGTGTTGTAACGGAAAGTGAGAGGTGTCTAGTGGATGGTACACTAAAGTAGGAGAGAGGCAGAGAGGTAGGAAGAGGTGTCCACTTGGATTCCGCAATAGATCTCTTATGCATAAGGGGAGAAGAGGCCCGATGGTTTCGGCATGAGGTGGGTGAGTGAGGGGGCAATTGGGGTGGATGAGGGGAGGAGGAAAAAAGGGGATGCAGTATGGGGATTTAACGCAGAGGAGAGGCTATGATATGGTTCGTTAGGCAGTCCAGAACATTCTAAATAATGTTCGAACCTCACAAAGATTTTATCAAACTGTGCACGATTACAGTCAGCTGCTTGAATGAGGATGTTCCCATTGTAGTCTACAGATATTGCGAGATCGGCCTTGAATTCTGGTGAGGGCCTTATAGCTATTTGGAAACTGTGAGGAGTTTTCCTTAAAAGTTTGGATTGGCGTAAGAAGGTTAGGACTCTTCTCCATTTCGGTCTTCTCTTAGTGAAGTGCATTTTGAATTGCAAAAGTATGCATCAGAGATAAACTTTTTAGGGTGCTGCTTGAGTAAATTATGTTTGAAGTTCGTAGCAGCATTTTTTGATAGGTTAAGGGGCAAACAATCTAAACTGCAGTATGTCCCACCTGTGACAGCAAGTTACTGTACAAACAGGTATTATACCGAGCCATGTTGGAATAGGAGGCAGGTGGTGTGAAATGGGTATAGTTTTTCCTTTTTAAGGCCAACATTTACAGAGTTGTAGCTCAATCAAACTTAATATAGTTAAATGATGAGAGGTAAACTTTAATTAGATCCAACCTACGTGGGGTCTATTCATATCAATAGTAGGAGTGTTAGCATAGGGCTTAATTGTGATAAAAAAACAGTAGGGAGATTGAGCGAGTTGATAGGCAAATCAAAGATTGATATGAGTAATGAGGAGAACACCGTTACAAGATGGCCGCTCCATAGGAGTATCAAGTATGGTCCTACCTTTATTATAATTAAAGGGTCGAATTCCCATAATACTGCTTTTGTTTCTATGCATAGGTTACAAATCAAGTCCTTTATCTGTTTCAGTCGAGCTGGACAGGTGCCATCTTGTGACAAGAGATCTTCTTGCAAGGGCAGGAGAGGGAGACCCCCAAAATCGCCCCTGAATTTTTATTGGAATAGCTGCGATCCTGAGTTTATTGTGAGCGGACGAGAGGGTCATTCCTCCGGGGGGTAAAACCGGAGCCATCAAGTTGGATGGACGTCTCAATCAGATCAGCCAGTCAGGGAAGGCAAGCATAGACCCTTCCTGTCTCTCACTATTGTTTGATGGCTTACCAATTTAAGTGCAGGCCTGAGGCAAGGCCTCTAACTGGTGGATTTAAACTCCACCACAGACTGGCCCCTATCAACCGGGACTGCGGTGCCACAGTAGAAAGCACGCTTGATCTAGCCTCCTTGGCTGGGGCAGAGATCCTGGAGCCCCACAGCCTCGCCCATTTCTTGTATCCAGGCCACTGGTAGCTGTCTCCCACCAGCAAAGTGCTGTTGCAACAGAGCACAGACCTGGGCACCAGTAGGGACTGCACGGATCGCGATCGAATTGCAGAGAACAGCTGGCCCTAAAATCAGCTCTCATTGTCTGGAGCAGCCCCTCCCCTGCACACCTCCAGGACGGTGATTTCCACGCACCTGCAATGATCATGTGGGTTGCAACGCAGCAGACCGAGACAGGGCGTCCAGTTAACTGAGCCTACCCAGTCATCAGAAGGGGAAAGGGAAGGCATCTGCAGCAGGCACTGAATCCAACAATTGCCCGCAGAGATGGGGCCACCAGCAAACTGCCATGAATAATTAGAGGGATGGCCGATTCGTAAGTCAGTCCGCAGTGGGCACCAAATCCAGAATTGTCCACAGAGCTGGGACCAGCAACAGTCCGCACGGATCAAGAAGGCCTCCGTGCATTCAGGGATCCAGATGGTGACCTCGGGACAGCTCGTCTTCAGTGTGGTCCGATGGTGACCTACGGACAACTCATCTTCTGAAATAACCTGGGTGAGTCGAGACCGGATCCCAACTATGTGATTCGCTTAGTGTCCTGTTGAAAATGTTTATTTTGCAGAGTAGATGATGTGGGTAAACTTCAGGACATTGGCAAAAGGTGATCCCGTCCCTCAGGAGCTCATCTCCGTTGCTCCTTCTCTGGGGCGGCCATTTTGCACATGTGTGCAGAGTATAGATTCAAGATGGCTAATGTTGTAGGAACATTACAGGTCCCTCTGTCCTGAAATAAAATAACAAATGAGGTGTAATGGGGTCTTGTGTGGTGACCACCCAGATGCCAAAATCAAAAACAATTGTGTCAAGGAAAGAAACAATTATGTAATTGAACATGTCATGAGCGATATAATATGTGAGGTCATAAGTAGCGTATAGTGGGGGGCGGAGCTTGCCTGATACCAAGATGGCTGCTGACTAAGCGAGCTCCAATCGCTGTCCTAAAAATCCTAAAGGTATCTGCAAGATCCAAAGTAATAATTACTCCATATACAAAGCATATTGCAGCGCTCGAGAGGTGCTTCCCACAGCGAAAGTCCCTAGCTAAATTCATACAATGCTGAAGTCACTGGCGTGGCCTGGCAGAGAGTGGAGAAGCACACTTGCGCCGTCGTGATACCGGGAAAAGCCCCGCGACACACACACAGATCAACATCGCTTGTGGTGAGACGGAGGCATCCGACGGCAAAGGTGCTGGGCACTGTGGGTGCGAAATCGCCTCTTTGAAGCAAGTGGGCTAGTCACGCACACCATGCGGCATCCCCGGCAGCCGGAGGAAGGAGAGGCTGGATACACCCTACAGCGCCGACATCTGCTGGGGATGCACAAGTTGGCGGAGTGCTGCAGGCACTGTCAAAGTACACTGAAGCCACTCCATACAGCGGTGAGTGCCTACACGAGCTGGGTCTGCACCACAAACCTCCATTACTTACATCGCATTACATACCGGGAGGACACCAAGCATGCTACCACTCCCTCTAAATCACAGCTCAGGTGAATGACACGAGAGGGAAGGAGGGAGCATGCCGGCCCAAGGAACAGGAGACAATAAGCAGTGAAGTAGCGTTATAGCAAAGGGCACATGATTCTTGCCACGTTTGCAGACGTATTGGCGGAGCATGAGACAAGAGTGTGGGGTGCAGCCTAGGAGCTAAATATGCAGGAGCACCAATCCAACGGCTTGCTCAGTGAGGACAATCGGCTCTGATAAAATATAGACAATAGTGATATTGCGAGGCAGGACTAAGCTGTACTGCAGCAGAGGGAAGAGCAGGGGACTGCCCTTAACACCTAGTAAAGGTTAATGCATTTGGAAGGAGCATACAGCGTAACACCTGAGCAGTGAGACTGTACTCAGCCCAGCAGGGCACCCCCACTGTAAACGAAGTGCCCAAAACCTATAAGTGTGCGTAAAGATACTGCAATGCGTCTTCGTAGGCCCCAAATACACCTGAAGTCTCTGGTGAGACAGCTTTGCACTTAGCCATGGGGAAAATTGATAAAACTCAACCCAAGTTTCAATTTTAGCAATGTAACACAACAAGAAGCAGAGAGGAGGTGGCGGAAATAGTACCATCAGACCAAGGGGCTACATCTGACTACCTAGGAGGGGATATCCGTCAAATACTGTCAGCCATGGAAAAAGCCTCACTACGAATCGATAGATGGGAAGATAGACTCATTGTCTTATTGAATGGAACGCATGCCGAAACATATAGACAAGCACGATGAATGCCTGGATATTGCAGGTCGGAGGATATCTGAAGTTGAGGATGCCCAAAGTGAGACAGATATCGCTCAGAAGCAAATGGGGAAGCTTCTAACAACAATACGAGACAAGGCCGAAGATCTGGAAGCACGTGCGGCATAACAATATTTGCATTTTAGACCTGCCTTAAACCACAGCAACTGGCAACATGGAAACATTCACGGAGCAACTACTGGTGTCACTGCTTGGGCATGACACCTTCTCCCCAGTGTTCCTTGTGGAACTTGCTCATCGCTTCTTGGCCCCAAGACAGCCCCAGGTGACCCTCCAGGGTCTGTGATTGCACGGTTGCTAAATTACAGGGATAGAGATGCGGCGTTGAGGCGTGTGAGAGAGCTGTGAGAATTCAAGTGTAAAGGCTCCGCGTTGTCGCTCTTCCTTGACCTCCCCCAATGGTACAAGAGCCACGGAAACAATTTGCCCCATGAAGCACAATATGGAATAAGCAATGATATACCCCACCAGACTAAAGGTTATATTTGATGGCAAACCCAAGATCTACCGGACCCCAAAATGTTGCAGGGTGCCCTCAACGAGTATAACAGAGCAGAGACTAGCAAGCGAATTCCAGAATCTAGTGCTCGCGTTCAAGCGCAGTGACAACACCTGCAGTACTTTTAGACTGATGTTTATAAAGTATGTAAGGACTAAACAGAAACTTGTGATGGGAAACAGGAAAGAGCAATAGAAGAATATAGGTTGTGAACCTAATAGACGCTGTGCTAATATACCAATGCTACTGATATCGAACTTAAACTGGGCCATCTGCGGAGCAGGGGAGGCTCCGCAATAAATATACATTTTACATGTAAAATGCTGATTGATACATTAACCCTCAGATGTAATGCTCAGCGTAAGGACGGTAAGGTGTCAATAGGGAAGTAAAGAGAAAGGAGGCTCCCCCCACCTCAAACTTTGATTCAGACCATGAGGGTTGTGCAAATTGGTAAAAAGGGGGTTGGGTACCACAGGATGGAAATAAAGAATTGAAACTGCTGCACTCCAAATGTGCTCAGATTTAACCCAGTAGCTCAAATTTCACGTTGTTAGGGTGCTCGGGATGTTCACCTCCTGTTCCTAGAGATGCAATGAGTATGTATTTCCGGAAAACCTTACACCGTGTAAAGTTGAGATCTCAAACACTCCTTAGAGTGACTCAGTCGCTGTATTTCAATAAAGCTAAAGAAACAAAAGATTTTTTTCTCTGAGTTGATGTCAACTTTATTTCAGTCGATGATTTAGATCATATTACGTCATATGATGAAACATCCATTAGTAAATCAATCAGGTATAGGACATCAATAGAAATACATTTGTTGCATTAATACATTGAAAAGTGTATCCCCAATGCATTTTGTGCCGCAGCTCTTCTTCAGGGGGAACATTCTACAAGAAACAAATGAAAATACATGTATTTCTGACCCAGTGGGGATGCATCAAATTCTATGCAGAATGGTGACTCATACCTTAACATATGCAGAAGAATGAATGGAGAGCATAAATAATATAAAAATTTTGGTGATTTCTGAAGTGACTAAAAACGGAGTGAAAGATTCTAAGGAGCTGTGAAAGAATGGGCAAAGACGATAGCAGTGAAAAATGGCAGGAGAAATGACCTCAGGAAAAACCCAACAGCTGCGGCCAGACAAGTAATGTAGTGCGAGCCCTCAGGAGCAATAGCCCCATGGGCCAAGTGAAAACACAAAAGTACAGGACACCAACAGACCTGACCAACGATGTCCCGCCCAGGCAATGGCTGCAACCAGCTGGTGGATCAAAGCTAACTCCGTCAATCCCGAAGGAAGCCGGAGGCGCCCGGCCCCGCCCCCGGACCGAGGCGAGGGAAACAAGGAGGCTCACAGCCCGGAGAATTCACAGCAATGGCTGCGCCCCAGATAAACTGAATGAACTGGCGGGACTAGAAACCGAGCCCAGTCGCCCCCTGGAAACGAAGCGAGGGGCAGCCAACTCCCGCCGCGAGGAATACCCAGGCACCCGAAGAAAAGCCTGTGAGAGTGGGACTCAGCCGCGAACCATCAGGGGAGCAGACCCGCACAGAGGGGAGTACCTGTTGACCCCCTCAAACACTCAAAGAATGGGCAGGAGCAGAACTGAGCCCTGCCGCCCCCGGGAATAGAAGCCAACTCCCGTCGCGCGGTGAGAGCGGGACCCAAGCATCAGGGGAGCAGAGCCGCCGGGGGAGAGCGCAGATATCAGCCCCACGGGACCGCATCTCAAAATCAAACTGTACTGCGTAAAGTGCTTGCCCTCCCTCAGGACACACTACAGTAATACTCGCGCTATCAACCCATGAAGGATGAAAGACAGAGCAGGCACATCGGGAATCAAACCCGCGACCAAGAGGCAATCACAGATCCCGGCAGCAGACACAGTAGACCACTGCACCAAATTAGTCCCGGGAGGACGCCAACACTACTGTTAGCGAGGGAGGCACAGGCGTGAGACAGAGGCAAAAACACTGACTCTGACAGTGTGAGGCAAGGGGCAGAAGGGCGCATAAACAGCAGAGCCCCAGACCCCGCCCGCCCCCCCATTGACCCCTGGCCCGCTAAAGCAGAGCCTAGCCGGGCCCAAAAAGAGACCGGGGGAAGGAAGGGGGAGGTCCAAAAGCCCCAGAGTCCGCTAGCGCAGGACCACCAACCAAGGACCAATGCTCCTGCTACAGCAGGAAACACTTACCTGAAGACGCATCTGGAGAGCAATGACGCGCAGAACAAAAAAAACAGGCTGATGGGTAGGGCTGGCCCGCCTCTTATAGAGGTCATGGGTGGCATGGGTCGGCCATATTGGGAAGGGATAGGAGGCATGGGAGGCTGACTCTTTTTTTGCTTTGGAGGGTTCTGGTGTGGAGCTGAAGCACACTTTGTTAGTCATGTGGCGAGGAAGACTATACTCGGAGTAATGAAGATTACCGGTAAGTAACCGGGGCAAGAACGTGGTGTCCCGATGTTGTGAAAGCAAATGTAGTCCTTGCGAATCTAAGCAAGTTTCCACAGCAGGCGGTGCAGAAAGTGATGAAGTGCCGGTCCGAGTGATATATCAAAAATACATAAATGTCAATACTGAACACAAGTTAACCCAGTGCAAAAGAGACCAGAAATTAAATTATGCAGGCTGTGCTTACCTCAACTTAAAAAGGTTAGAAAGTACCAAAATACGACCAGCGCTATGTTAGTACAATCAGCGTGTTCTCGGTGGCTACCCGGAAGACGCGAGGCATTTAGTAAGGGGTGTGAGTTCTGGAAATAGAAAGGGGACTGCTCAGATGCAGTCTCTGAGTGTAGCGCACTAGTTTAAGCAAAATAACTAATAAAGTATTTTGATGCTGGATATCCAGAGTTTAAGAATCTGTGGCCATAAAGTGATACATAATGTGCAACAACACTGTAAAAAAAATTAATAACGACCAAAATGGTGAAAAAAAAAGAAAAACATGTGAGAAAAAAACACTAGATAAGGAAAACAGACTAGAAAAAGACAATTCATGTAAAGAGAACATAAGCATATAAACATGTAACTCTGACGAAGTAAAAGTGCATAATACAAATGAGTGTGAAACAAAATACTACATATACTAAGGCAGCTATGTGCAGAAAAGTTCAGTAAAAATCAGAAGTTGAGTACAAACTCATGCTTGAAACACAGGGACAGGGAGAAAGGAGAAATCATACCAGGGTGGCAAATCAAGAAATCTACAAATAATTTATAAAAAAATAATATATATTCCAGTCTCTCATTAAGCCCTTTCGGGTGTATGGCATTGAGTTTGTGCATACAGTAAAGTTCCCGCTGCAATAGGAATTGTCTCTGCCTTCTATCTTGTTCATGACCTCAAATACCAGAAACCAAATTTGGCTTACATTGTGTGCGAAGGTTTACAAAATGTGCTGCCACACAGAAACAGCTGCTACTTTTAGGAAACTTAATGAAACTTTTCACTGAAATGGCCTCAGAAGGCATAATGCCGCCCACTATGTGGGAGGCTACTCTGATTGCCCGACTAAAGCCGTGAACATGGCCGGAACAGTGCTCCTCATACAGGCCCCTATCTTTACTCAATACAGATACCAGACTGTTTGTAAAGGCTCTAGCAAACAGGATGGCCTTATATTTGACAGGTATACTTGGAGAAGAGCAAACAGGATTTGTGACAGAGCACTACCTTACTTGTAACTTATGCACTCTCTTTGGCACCATAGGACTTATCGATCCAGATGTTCATGCTGCAGCCCTTTTTCTAGATGCCGAGAAGGCATCTGACTCTGTTGAATGAAATTTCCTATATGCAGTACTCAAGCGTGTGGGAGTTGGTGAAGTATTCCTTAAACTGGATGAGGTCTTGTACATGCAACCCTCTGCAAGGGTGAGGGTTAATGGCCAAATCTCTAAACCAATAGCAATCACCAGGGGAACCAGACAGGGCTGCCCGCTCTCACCTTTGCTGTATGCGCGAGTTGTAGAGCACCTGGCTTGTGTGTTAAGAGAATCCCACTCACACAGAGGTGTTAGATTCCCACACTATACGCTGGTCATTCTGGCATATGCAGACAATTTGTTACTATACATATGCAACCTAGAGCATAACATAGGGCCAATGCTGCAGGAAGTGGAAAGGTTTGGGAAACACTTAGGCTTGCGCATCAACTCCCATAAATCAACAATATTCCCCCTCACTCCCTGCACCATCCCTACCTGGATGGAATACCCCATAGAATGCACCACTGAACCAGTAAGATACCTGGGTATTCAGATACACACTGATCCAGAAGTGGCTGTGCTGGAAAAATATGAGCAAGAAGTACAGCGACTTACAGAGTCTATCGATAAGTGGATCTGGCTCCCCTAACACTCCTAGTCTGCATTGTGATAATGAAAATGATATTGCTCCCTCGGTTTCTCTTCCTTTTCGTGACTATTCCAATTGCACTGCCAAGGTCATTTTTCGGCAACTTTAGATCCAGGCTAATTCATCTTACTTGGGTGGGTAAACACTGACAAACTCGTATACAGAAGTCGTGTTAAATGTGCCAGATCTCGAAACATGTTACAGTGCTGCAAAGCTGCTGCATACACATTACTGGAAACATGGTGCTGCCATCCTCTTACATCTCTAAATTATAAGAGATGAGGTCGACCCGGTCCCACTTCCCCAGCACTTATTATGCAAAATGCAGCACAAATTCCCTATGATAGACCCCGTCGGGTGGGCTAGGTCCCAACTGAGACAGATAGCAGATGCTCAGCATTTCTCACTACTATACTCCTCTAAGCTACTGATTGTGTGGTGTTATTGGTTCACGCTGAGTAAGGACAAGGTTGTCACTCGGCCACTCAGCATTCTACACACAGAACGCAGGGCAGATCTTTTCCACATGGGGGTGATGAATACTTGGGACCAAATACAAGCATAAGAGTTGTGTACAAGGTGTAGGATGTGTGAGGTAGTGACATGGCCACTTAAGGAAGGTTGGGTGTCCAGAGGGTGTAACCTCTCTTTGAAAAGTTGAGTACAGGCAAGCAGCAATGACTTGCTCACCCATTTGTGGTTGGTTCCTCAAAAGAGAAGAACTATCTGCGTAGGGTTCAGTACGGCGAAACATTAGTAGGGCCTTGGCCATGTAAGGGGGCTTGGGTGCTTAGAGAGGGTGGGTTGTCTGTGACGACTTATGTACTGTACAAATACTATCCATGGAAGAGGCTTGGCCACCTTAGAGGGCTTGGGTGACTGCATGGATTGTGCTCCATGTTAAGAGTAACATACAGGCTGAATATTGTGAGCAGCAGGTACTTGTGCACCCATTTGTTGTTGGTTCCCTATGAAAGATTAACTATTTTTAAAGGGTTTGGTACAGGGCAAATGCTGTATGTTGTAGAAGCTTGGCCACCTAAATACATCTAACCACGACGACAAAAAATGTGTTTTTTTTAAATGTTGTAAAACAGAAAAAAAGCATACCTTTCAAAACTCTGTTGTTTAATAAAGTTTTTAATGTATATATTGTTAATAACTTTATTATACAATTATTTTGTTTTAAAGGAGACCCAACGTGGGCCTACTACTGCAACATGTAATGGAGTGAAATAGTTGGTCAACACACCCCAAAAAATTCCTAAAACCTACACTATGTAATTTAATAATTTAAATTTGTCTTTACCTTAATGGAGCTCCCCCTTGCATCTGTTCTGTACCGCAATTTTTCCCGTAATGACGAAAGTTGCATTTACGCATCAACGTCATCTCTGTAAAAATAAAAAAGGACATTTTCTCCCATTGACTTAACTAGAAAAGCGTGAGAATAATGTATAGTAATGTGTTATGGGAACATCTTAAAATGTGCTACCCTTGCATTAAAAGACAATTACTTTGAGTATGAAGGCGAATTCTACCTCCAAACTAATCGTACATGAATGTGGAGAATTTTTGCCCCCAGTGTGGCTGGACTCCTATTGTGGAGATATTATATTGACGACATCTTTATGATATGGGACGGCTCTGCAGAATAATTAACCTCATTCATCACCTCGATGAACTAAAGGGACCCCTACCTGCGGTTAACCAATGTGACCAGCACAACCACACTGGCCTTCCTTGACCTCAACATTACAGTGGAGGCAGGAGCACTTACCACCAATACCCATTACAAGACCACATCCAGAAATTTTCTCCTTCACTTCAACAGTTTTCACCCCAGAGCACTGAGGGAGAATCTTCCCTACGGTCAATTCCTGCGTGTCCGCTGGAATTACAGTAATCTAAATGATTTTAAACAACAGGCCACCACAGTCAAACCAAACTACAGAAACGTGGATACCCGCCTAAAATCATCACCAAAAGCAAGAAACGGGCATGAAACCAAAATAGGGAGTTGTTACTTGAGACTTCCACAGACGCTCCTGGCAACAATGCGGAACACCTGTACTCACCGCTACTGATATTTAAACGAAAACATAAATATAAAAGAACAATTTGACACACCCATGACATGTATAACCACATACAACGTGGCCTCAAACAAAGTAGCCAGCATCATCATGAAAAAACTGGCGCATCATGTACTTAGGGGCAAGAGACTGGGACAAACCACTCTTTGCGTACAAACGTGCCAGCAACCTAAAAGACCAACTAGTATCAACACGGCCAAAAAAACAGACAGGAGTGGACAACACAATCCACACAGCATGGGGTCTCCCAAAAGTCACCGGACACTACCCGTGTAATGACTGTAGTGTTTGTCATTTCACCAACCAAACCAAAACACTCAACCTGGAACAGGGAAAAACTTGGAAGCAGTTGAAGCACACTAACTGCAATTCAACCAACGTCGTCTACCTAATCACCTGCCCCTGCGGCCTATGCTATGTGGGTATGACATCAAGCAAAGTGAGAACACGTATAGTAGAACACCGCAGCATCATCAGATGCAAAAAGAACATCACCCGCCTCACTGACCACTATATAGAAAGTTTACACACTCCCAATGACCTGACCTGGACGGTGATCAAACAAGCCCACCCTGACCCGCAGGAAAATGAAAAAAATACTGCTGACCGAAGAACAGCGGTGGATTTACCGCTTGTCCACTGACCGTGAGGGTCTCAATGACTCTATTCCATAGACTCAGAACCTAGATCAGATCCATTGACATTCTGATAACCCTATCACTGAGCTCCGACACCCCACCACTCACGAGGGGCCTGTCTAGAACACCTCACCCCGTGCCTTACATGTCTCGGAGTTATGTAGGTCCCCCCGGGGTTTGCGCTTTCTTAATCATGGTTCACTTCTAATCATGATTTATTTTCATTATTTTTAAATAGTTGCTTTTAACTTTGCACCCTGATCTTTAAATGAGGTACAACACACCCAGGGCTTTTCCATTCCACGCCTCAGTGGCCTTTACACCCAGCGCGAGCATTTGTCGGTATTTTGTATTTTACTGTTTCCTTGACAATGCATGCCCCACGTGATACACCAGTCGTCATCACTGGGAGCCAGCACACTCGTTCGTCTGTCGTCTGTGTCTATTCTCCTCCACAGACGCTCCTGGCAACAATGCGGAACACCTGTACTCACCGCTACTGATATTTAAACGCGGCGCACATGGAGTCTCCTTTTCTACGGAGAGCCACTGCAGCCAAACAGGTTCCAAGAGGGTCGCAACCGCCATTAGCATGAGTAGCAAATGCGAGACCAGCACTACATCCGGGTAAGACTTTTCTCCCTACAGGTCTTACAAAACCCACAGGCCACTACTTTTTTCTTTCATGGTCCTTTCCTCTGCCAGGCATCTCTATAGGGGCATTTGCTTTAAAACGATAGCGTAAGGATATATTATATCATATTCACCATCTGTGTGTGTGCTTTACAACATAGCCCACCACACTTACCAGCATATATTCCGGTAATAATCACCAATCCGTAGCACCAATACGGCGACACCTTTTACCGCATATTACCGATATCTTTTCTCACACCACCAGAAATGATACAATTTTGCTGTTTATGTGGCAAATTTGCTAAAAGATACTTTTTCTGTATGTTCTGTTTGTTATTTATGTTGTGTGTACAGTTTTGCTTGGAGAGGGAATCCTCCCTCCCACACATATGGCACCTTAGCGCGTGCAACACATTTTTAAACCACGTACTCACCATTAGTACAACATTCACTATCACAATTTATTGGTCCTGAGGAAATCAAGTTTAATAAAAGGCCTTGCTGTAACATGTAGACCTACCTCTGGATGCAGGAGTTCATAATCACCACTCCACCTACATCCACAGCATTGTTTTTAACGCTACCAGGGGCCCGGATATTAAAGATAGCCCCCTGGGCACTGGGACCAATGGATAGCTTTTAACCTGTTCATGTATGACTCCACTATCAATGCACTCTCAGTAATATACCAGCTCTGTTGTAACACAGGCGTTGAAGCACACCCAGGTCACATTCAGTGTCACTTGGTTGGCCTGAGGATGAAGCATGCCACCAACTAGGTGGATATGTGAGGGCTTCATGAAGGAACACACTCTGTTCCCCAACACATACACTGCAGGAGCAGGCCCTGGGGGTGGCAGTCGTCAGAGTCCTCAAATGCTCCAGGCGGGGGCTGAGTGGCCCCCCTCCCAATGTACACACACACACATATATATATATATATATATATATATAGATATATATATATATATCTATATATATATATATATATATATATATTCACTGAAAAAACCATAGGTTATAAACCATATATAGTTAGGAATTAGCATTTAAAAAACCTTATTTTACTCACACAAAACCATTGAAATTCCATATATAGTTAGTTGCACTAACTATATATCGCGCACCCGCAATCCACTGCTGATCATGTCACATATTACATCATTCATGACATGGTCAGTGACATCACTGATGACATCACTGATGACATCTCAAATGACATCACTGATGAGATCACTGATGACGTCATCCAGTGACTGTGTGTTTCTGTAAAGTTTAAATATGTTTTACATATTGAAGAATGAGTAGATGTATAAGTGTCTGGACGAAGGATTTAGTAGGTGCATGACTGAATGTATGACTGAGTGATTAAATGTGTCTCACTGAGTGCATGGGTTAGTGACTAAACTGTCTTAATTTGTGCATCATTATGTCTGTTGTTCTGTAAACTGCTGCATGTGTTGATCATTAGCTATACGAGAGGCTATATGTGTTATTAATTGGTTGCCCAAGTATTTCTATGGCAGATTGAGTTTGTGTGGGGGTGGCTGGAAGGTGTGTGACTCTATGCATAGATGTGTGAGCAGTTTATTCACTAGGTGTATGAGTTCAAGAGTGCATGTGGAAACAGCTACATGGGCAGTTGACTGTGTGCATGAGTGTATTGATGAGTGAATGGATATCTCAATGCTACATGTCATAGTAAGTACATATGTAAAACACAGTACATGTGAGAGTTGGCATATATAAATAACTGTGCATGAGAGCCACTGAATGAGTGAGTGGTTGTATCGATCATTGTGAACTTGTATCAGGGATTGTATAAGAGAGTAAATATGTGTTAGTATATGTTTCAATAAGTAAGGTGTGTTTAACTGTATAGTTGAAGAAATGGAGGTGAGATTGTTTCTTTGCATGACTGACTGGGTGTGTGAGTAACTCCATGGATGAGTGGCAGTGTGTGAGTGTCTGTATACACTGAGTGTATCTAAGGTTATATTAGAGTCTGAAGAGGTTTATCGTATTAGCACAAGAATGATGTCAAATGAGATGTCATCAGTGATGTCATCAGTGATGTCATTTGAGATGTCATCAGTGATGTCATCAGTGATGTCACTGACCATGTCATGAATGATGTAATATGTGACATGATCAGCAGTGGATTGCGGGTGCGCGATATATAGTTAGTGCAACTAACTATATATGGAATTTCAATGCTTTTGTGTGAGTAAAATAAGGTTTTTTAAATGCTAATTCCTAACTATATATGGTTTATAACCTATGGCTTTTTCAGTGAATTTTCAAGGTTTTGTAAATGCTAATTCCTAACTATATATGGTCTATAACCTATGGTTTTTTCAGTGAATTTCAATGGTTTTTTAATAGCAAATATCATAAGCTGTCGAATGTCAAGTACGTGGTAAGTGAAAACATTTTCGTGTTTATGCACACTGATCTGCTTTGAATGGTGCCCCCCCCCTCATTTCTATTAGGAGTACTCTCTCTTTGCAGATAGTGAAAGGTAGTTAACGCAGGCCTTTGCCCCCGTTGTAATCCGTCGTGCCTGCTTCTCTCTCCATTTGATTGATTGTTATCCAAGTATTTACTGTTTTAGAATTAGTTCTCTTTGGTTCATTCTCTATTTACAAACAAACACAGAGTCGCAATACTCTGTTTAGTCTTTGCAGATAACGAAAAATCGTGTAAAAAAAAGAAAAGGAATCGAGCAAAATCAGTAGGCCACTAATGGGATCTCTTTTTGACCTCGCTAAAATAGAAACATTAGGAACAACCCCTCATGACAAATACAAAACTAGTGAGATGAACTGAACTCCACACAATGATGGCTGCAAAACAGCTCGGCTCCGCCACCCACCCCGCCCAAAATAACGATAAAGAGCGGCTGCCATGATTGGTTGCGGAATGGCCACAACGGAGCTACGAAATGGTGGTGCTCTCATGCTAACCCCAGCTTCAGTCTGAAACATCCAGAAACACTGT
The DNA here is from genome assembly GCF_964261635.1 of Lissotriton helveticus. NCBI lineage: Eukaryota > Metazoa > Chordata > Amphibia > Caudata > Salamandridae > Lissotriton > Lissotriton helveticus. The sequence continues at coordinate 512,527,682 of NC_136061.1, read as the reverse complement.
AGACTACCAATTCGATCAGTTCCGGTAGCGCCCCAATGTAACCCGGTAGAGAAGAACTAGCCCTCCCCTCTTTGACTGATGGTTCTTGTTGCCTGTCCCTTCTGTTGTCATTTAACAGAACTATTTAGCCTGCTGAAAGGGGTTGTGTTTCGACCGCTGGTTGGTGGAGACATTTTGACTATATTCTGGACCTGCGTTGTCGCGTAATGCGTCATATGACGCGCCGCGTTAGCGCATCCGGAAGTCATCCGGGGCGCGCAGCGCGTAACGTAAGCATAACAAGTCATGTGACTTGTTAATAAAACTTTTCATTGGTTCATTTTACTTTTCTTATTCTAATGATGAAAGCCTTGGTCATATCACCTAAAAATTACGCTTTTAATTACTTCCGAACATTATTTTTTCTTAAATATATGTTATAATGTTCCAGGCTAATGTACTTTCCCGGAAATTTTACAACTGTCCTGCAAGTAAAATATATTATTTTTTCGAGAAAAAGAGCGTTTCTTCGTCCCATGACGGAGCCGTTGAGCAAAAGAGGGTCGACCTGCTGTCTTAGTCGCCGATACGCCTGAATATGAGATTCTTATCGATCACTTTATGTTGCAGGAATAGAAAACACAACAGCCCTTGACCATTTATCTTTACTGCGTTCCTTCGTATTATACCTTTTACCCTTCATGTAATTGGTCTGCTTTATTTCACTTGCCTTTTAATGATTCTAAAACAGTGACTATTATTAAAAACTTTACCAATGTATATACTACTACCATGTTTTCTTTTAAAAACCTTTATTGTGAAAATTTCATTATACAAATACGAGCCTATAACCACGTGGGCCTGCCACGGAGCAAACTGTAATCGTATATGATGAATAGACATTTACACTGTAGAGGAACGTAACGGGCGGGCCATTAGGTTGCAAGAACTAAGGTGTCTAACAGTTACGGAATCGGTGGACGTACATTTTATAATTAAAATACGACAGGGCCAGTTACAATAAAATTATCTAGATATACATTTGCGGGCAAGTACCATGGGTGACGTTAATTCGAACTTTCAACAGTACAGTAATCAATAACACATCAGAACTTAATATCAATAGGGATGTCGAAATATTCAATCAATTCTCTTCCCCGCCCGCCATGTGCTTCAAAACTGCATACGTATCTCGTGATTTCAAGGTTCTGCAACCAGTACACAACAAGGAGTTACGAGTCCCATTTATTCCGGCGCCATTTTGGGCGAGGACGGGCAGGTCCAGGATATAGTCAAAATGTCTCTACCAACCATCGACTATGATCATGTTCATATGCTCTATTTATTAGAGTAACACTCATCTGTCCACATGAAATTAATTTGCCACAATCTAAACATGTCATTTTAATCTTTCCAAAGTTCTTCTAAATATTTGGGACCGTTTCCCTTGCCTCTGAAGCTCTCAGTGCCACTTCTTTGATGAATGTACTAGCAGGTCAGGGGTTCTCCTCCAAATCTCTCTTTTATGCAGCACTATAATTAATTGGTGCCACCTCTCCATATGACGATGCATGGTATAGTTACCACAACTATATATTTTTTCGGTTCCTCTGGAGAGTTCATCGTGGCAGATGAAGCGTGTAACGTACCGGGCATTTACCTTTTTTTGCATGTACAGGAAAGGAAAAAAAAATCGAGCGTCCAAGTTCTAAGGTGTCCCAGGGCCATTTTAGTGGACCAGGCCCAAATCCAAAGAACAGGCCGCCATTTTGAGAGTCCTCTTGCAGCCGCCTGTCGCTGTAGCATCAAGAGCAGCCGAAACTCAGCTGAATGGCAACTGAAACGGTAAATGGGCGCCCCACTACATTTCAGCATTGTAGGATGACCACACCAGTACAGCAACTTGCTAGACATCACCTCGGTGCCATCCGGATCTCGGCGCCCCACTGCAGATGAAGTGCCTCTCAACTATGAAACCACCACAGTGACATCCGGATCTTGGCGCGTTGTGCTGCCTTCGGCCTATTCGCACATCGGTCCGCTACTGACGCCATCTCACAGGCTAATGGGGTGACCCACGCCGAGTTTCAGCATTGTAGGATGACCACACCAACTTGCTAGACATCACCTCGGTGCCATCCGAATCTTGGCATCTCAACGCCTAGTGGTATCTTCCATACAGAAAATATTGTTACGCTGCCTTTGGCCCCATTCGCACATCAGTCCGCAACTTAGACATCACCTCGGTGCCATCCGGATCTTGGCATCTCAGCGCCTTGTGGTGTCAGTCAGAAAATATTGTTGCGCTGCCTTTGGCCCCATTCGCACATCAGTCCGCTACTGACACCATCTCACAGGCCAATAGGGCGCCCCACGCCGACTTTTACCATTGTACGATGGCCACACCAGTGGCACAACTTGCTAGACATCACCTCGGTGCCATCCGAATCTTGGCATCTCAACGCCTAGTGGTATCTTCCATACAGAAAATCTTGTTACGCTACCTTTGGCCCCATTCGCACATCGGTCCGCAACTTAGACATCACCTCGGTGCCATCCGGATCTTGGCATCTCAGCGCCTTGTGGTGTATTCTCTTCAGAAAATATTGTTGAGCTGCCTTTGGCCCCATTCGCACATCGGTCCGCAACTTAGACATCACCTCGGTGCCATCCGGATCTTGGCATCTCAGCGCCTTGTGGTGTCTTCTACTCCGAAAATATTGTAGAAAATATTGTTGCGCTGCCTTTGGCCCCATTCACACATCAGTCCGCTACTGACACCATCTCACAGGCCAACAGGGCGCCCCACGCCGACTTTTACCATTGTACGATGGCCACACCAGTGCCACAACTTGCTAGACACCACCTCGGTGCCATCCGGATCTTGGCATATCAGCGCCTTGTGGTGTCTTCAAATCAGAAAATATTGTTGCGCTGCCTTTGGCCCCATTCGCACATCGGTCCGCTACTGACGCCATCTCACAGGCCAACGGGGTGCCCCACGCCGACTTTCAACATTGTAGGATGGCCACAGAAGTGCGACAACTTACTAGACACCACCTCGGTGCCATCCGGATCTTGGCCCGTTGTGCTGCCTTCGGCCTATTCGCACATCGGTCCGCTACTGACGCAAACTCACAGGCCAACGGGGCGCCCCACGCCGACTTTCAGCATTGTAGGATGGCCACACCAGTGCGGCAACTTGCTACACACCACCTCGGTGCCATCCGGATCTTGGAATCTCAGCGCCTAGTGGTGTCTTCTATTCCGAAAATATTGTTGCGCTGCCTTCGGCCCCATTCACACATCGGTCCGCTACTGACGCCATCTCACAGTCCAACGGGGCGCCCCACGCCAACTTTCAGCATTGTAGGATGGCCACACCAGTGCGGCAACTTACTAGACACCACCTCGGTGCCATCCGGATCTTGGCGCGTTGTGCTGCCTTCGGCCTATTCGCACATCGGTCCGCTACTGACGCAAACTCACAGGCCAACGGGGCGCCCCACGCCGACTTTCAGCATTGTTGGATGGCCAAACCAGTGCGGCAACTTACTAGACACCACCTCGGTGCCATCCGGATCTTGGCGCGTTGTGCTGCCTTCGGCCTATTCGCACATCGGTCCGCTACTGACGCAAACTCACAGGCCAACGGGGCGCCCCACGCCGACTTTCAGCATTGTAGGATGGCCACACCAGTGCTGCAACTTGCTGGACACCACCTCGGTGCCATCCGGATCTTGGCGCGTTGTGTTGCCTTCGGCCTATTCGCACATCGGTCCGCTACTGACGCCGCCTCACGTGCCAACGTATTTTCTCCGCATTTTACACCCTATGCCGCATAACAGGTCATGTGACTTGTTTATAAAACTTTTCATTGGTTCATTTTACTTTTGGTTTCCTAATGATGGAAGGCTTGATCATGTGACCTAAAAACAACACTTTTCATTGGATGAAAACTTTTTTTTTTTCCCAAACGATGAAAGCCCCACCTTGTTTCTGGATGTTTCAGACTGAAGCTGGCGTCAGCATGAGAGCACCACCATCTCGTAGCTCAGTCGTGGTCATTCCGCGAGCAATCATGGCAGCCGCTCCCCACCAGAAGCCTGCAGGAGTCGGAGCCCCCAAAACTTTTGATGAATTCTCAAGGCGGAGGGGACGCTTTCGAGAATGGGGTCCAAGACCTACCAGACAAGCGTCCGATTTCCAAGGTGTCCCAGGGCCATTTCAGTGGACCAGGCCCAAAAAGGAAACAGCCTGCCGCCATTTTGAGAGTCCTGTGACAGCCGCCTATCGCTGCACCGCAAGAGTGGGCGCAACTCAGCTGAATTGCGGCTTTTGACACAGTGGACCAAAAACGGACGGAATGGCAACTGAAACGGTAAAGGGGCGCCCCACTACAACAGATGACACTCCACCTGGAGAGGCCCGTTCACGCCGCCTCCCCCGGGGCGCCCCACGCCGTTATTCGGAGCAGCATTGTAGGATACCAAAACCAGTGCGGCAACTTACTGGACATCACCTTGGTGCCATCGTTCTGCTGCCTTGGAACTATTCGCGCAACAGTTTGCTACTGATGACCCACCCCCCGCGACACCCCATGCCGTTATTTGCTGGGTGGCAACTTACTAGACATCACTTTCGTGTCATCTAGATTTCAGCGCGTTCTGCTGCCTTCGAACTATTCGCACAACAGTTTGCTACTGATGACCCACCCCCCGCGACGCCCCACGCCGGAAATCTGGACGTTGTGCTGCGTTGGGACTATTCGCACAGCCGACCGCTACTTCGTTGTTTTTCCCTAAAAATGTTTATATGTTATTACTATTTTTGTTTTCTTGTATATATTTATAAATTATTAAAGTTTTATAATCTTACTACTTTGTCGGAGTGCTATATATTTTTAATGTGACACATAATTGTGAAAACTTTGATGTACAAAGAGTCATCCCTGGAATCTTCCGCTTCAGGCTCGGTCCCCTCCCCAATCACAATACAGGATGGTTTTCAGATAATAGCAACGCTTCTGCTGTGACGGATCTCATCGAGTGTGGGCCTTGATCTACTATAACTCCTTTGAAGAGGGGTGATTCTTTACAGCTGTGGCCATAAACTACATCTGCAGGGCTAGCTGATACCCTAGGACCAGCCTGGACAATCGGACACAGAGGAAAAGGAGTGTCAGAGGGTGCGGTAGTGAATAGGGCGAAAGGGAGGTGTCGGGCGGGCACAGGGTGTGATTCTCAGGGAAGAGCAGCGCAGATGGGGGGAGGTTTATTACCCATGCATAAGACAGAGAGCGGGGGTGACCACTGCCTGGGGGAGATGCTTGCGAGGGTGGGGAGCCATGCTAAGGATCGACAGCGTGCACAGAGTGGGTCTGGTCAAGGCATCTAAAATGGCTGCCGTGCACGACAAAAGTGTGGCATTTGAAAAAAGACAAGATGGCGCAGACAATGTTTTTCAACACTTCCTGATTTCCTTCGAATCGAACGTTAACAGACGTTGGGGCATATTACCAAAGTTAAGCGATATTTATCCCTAACGATGCTTAGCAACGATTTTTTTACCGTCAGAAATTATCGCAGATAAACCTTGCTATTATCAAGGTTTATCGGAAATACGATAAAAAACGACCGCAATGCATTAATATCGCTGAAAACTCAGCGATATTCATGCATTACCGAGCTAATGCTCTTAGCCATGTTATCCACCTCCCATTGGATAACATGGCTAAGAACTGCTCAGGGCAGGTGGTAGCTTTTGGAGATATTCGCGCTTATCTCGAATATTTCCAAAAGTTGATAATAGGAGATAGCGATGTTAGCGACTGTTTCCAGTCGCTAACATCTTGGCATGCCCACTTTGCATGTCATTAGTGATAAATATCACTCACATGCAAAGTGGGGCCCAAGATGGTCGCTATATTCTACTAGCCGTCGCTAACTGGTGTTAGCAACAGCTAGGTAATACACATATAATTTTATCTCCGCGAAGCGGAGCGCTGTTACAGATATATATCTTGTTTCTGAATGTTAATTTCTCAAAATGCACTGAAGCACATATATTGAGACCTAGCAAAGGCACATCGGGCTACCAGTCCCTACAATTTTGCCAAGTTTCGTGCAAATCCATTCAGCTGTTCGATCCTACCGAGAGACAAGATGGCGGCCGCTACGGACTGTTTGGAATGTTTACAGACACCGGAGAGCCAATCAGCTTCGCTTCGCAAAGCTCCGTAACGCGAAAAGTACGCGAAGCGGTGCGCTGTTACAGATATATATCTTTTTTTGAACGTTAATTTCTCAAAATCCACTGGAGCACATATATTGAGATCTAGCAAAGGCACATCGGGCTACCAGTCCCTACAATTTTGCCAAGTTTCGTGCAAATCCATTCAGCTGTTCGATTATTATTATTTTTATTTTTTTTTGCCCCGCGGGGCCCTTTTAAAACCTCCACCTCAAACCTAGGGGGTGAGCGACGATGTACTATGCCCCCTTATGGTCATTTGCCCCTTCGCTTTGGCCTCCTCTTGTCTCTCGATCCTACCGAGAGACAAGATGGCGGCCGCTACGGACTGTTTGGAATGTTGACAGACGCCGGAGAACCAATCAGCTTCGCTTCACAAAGCTCCGTTGCGCGTAAAGTACGCGTCCTGGGACGCTGCCAGGTCCGCTGTTACAGATATATATCTTTTTTTAAACGTTAATTTCTCAAAATCCACTGGAGCACATATATTGAGACCTACAAAAGGCACATCGGGCTACCAGTCCCTACAATTTTGCCAAGTTTCGTGCAAATCCATTCAGCCGTTCGGGCTAAAAGTGAGGCCAACCGCCCTATGGAAAACTCAATGTTAAAAACACGTTTTGGGACCCCCCTTTTTTCTCGGCCCCCCCTTGACGAACCCCCCCCAAATTTTCAAGGGCTGCTCAGAAACAAAACGTGCCATTTTCCTGAAAATTTCAGCCAATTCCGTCCACAAACGCCAAAGTTATTAGACATAGAATTTTCAAAAATCCCATAGAGAAAAAATCCTAACTATATATACCTACTGGCGACCGCCAGTAGGTAATATATATATCAAAACCAATCCTCTTCTTCTCTGACAGAAGGGGCCGACACATGCTCAGTGCGGTAAGAGACCTTTTATTTGCCAAACATAAACAGCGCTTAACACAGGTATTAATCAGCGAAACGCTTAGCAGACGCGTTTCAGGCGTTGGCCTTTCTTCAGTGCCACATTTCACTACGGTGTCCACGTTGCACCTGGGGGTCCATTTAAATGTCTGTTAGTCCACTCCCATCGGAGTCATTTGGAACGCCCCCTGCTCTTAATTGCAGAAAGCGCAGATCCCTGCTTCTGTCTTCTCTGAGTTATGTGAGCCGCTGCAGGAACCCGATACAGTGATTGGGCTCCCGAACACCATGTGGTGCCCCACCTTACTAGCCACGGTCACACCACTCGCAAGACAGCTTCACTGGGAGGCATAGTTGGAAAGTCTCTGGTACACGCACCTTATTCCCACATCATTTGGGCTCCTCTCTCCCCAACAGTCGATTGCGATCACAGTGGATGGTCCTTTACTGCCAGGGGGGCGTCGCGCTGTATTTTCTAAATACATTACCAAAGTTTTTGCAAGCTGTCACGAAGCTCCAGATCGAGAGGGCGTGCCGGTTACTCGGTGCTTGCTTCCCCGAGTTACACACCAAAACCAATCCTCTTCTTCTCTGACAGAAGGGGCCGACACATGCTCAGTGCGGTAAGAGACCTTTTATTTGCCAAACATAAACAGCGCTTAACACAGGTATTAATCAGCGAAACGCTTAGCAGACGCGTTTCAGGCGTTGGCCTTTCTTCAGTGCCACATTTCACTACGGTGTCCACGTTGCACCTGGGGGTCCATTTAAATGTCTGTTAGTCCACTCCCATCGGAGTCATTTGGAACGCCCCCTGCTCTTAATTGCAGAAAGCGCAGATCCCTGCTTCTGTCTTCTCTGAGTTATGTAAGCCGCTGCAGGAACCCGATACAGTGATTGGGCTCCCGAACACCATGTGGTGCCCCACCTTACTAGCCACGGTCACACCACTCGCAAGACAGCTTCACTGGGAGGCATAGTTGGAAAGTCTCTGGTATATATATTTATTACCTACTGGCGGTCGCCAGTAGGTAGTTATAGTGAGGACCTAGTTTCCATAGGAAATCCTCAACATTCTATTGGGAATAACTTTGGCCCTGGTGGACGAATGTTTGCGAATTTCTCAAAGAAGATGGCTCGGTCCGCTGCGCTCATTCTATGAAAGTTTTGGGGGGATTGGTGAAGTGGGGGCTGAGATAAAAGGGGGGTCCCAAAACGTGTTTTTCCCATGTTATTTTCCATAGGACGTTTAGACACGGCTACAGAAAGGTAGAGTGTGGGTCGCAGATCACGCTTTTGTTTAAATGGTGTAAATCCGTTCAGTAGTTGCTGAGAAAATTGAAGTTGAAATTAGTTATATATCTGTAAGCGAGCACGGGTGCGCGCACCTATGCGGGTGTGCGCGAGCGGCATTGTGATTTGCTGTTTAACGTCTGTCAACATTCGATTCGAAGGAAATCAGGAAGTGTTGTCCTCCATTTTGTTGGTGCGAGTGAATATATAATACAGAACAAAGGGTTAGTACATGGAAAGGGGAGAAGGTAGAGATTGTCTGGCCGGGTAGGTTTTCTAAGGGGGTACAGGACCCTGAACGCGAAAAGACCATTTTTTTTGGGAGAAAAAATTTGCGGGGTGCACGCATTCGGTCGCACACCCCTATTTACAAGAGTGTGAAAAACTATAGTGGTCAGAATGGAAAGGGAGTAGGGTTTTATTTGGTAAGTTTCTTGAGGAGTTTATTAAGGATGACAAAGTGTAAAAGTAGCTTTTTTTCTCAAATAAGTTACGTGGTGCGCGCACTCGGTCGCGCACGGCGATCAAAAAACATAAAGAAAGATGGAGATTAATTACAAGTTTGAGTGTTTAGATCTAAGGTGGCTCTTAAAAGAGCCCTTGTGTTAATTGAGTTTTTTCTGCACTTATAAGTAAGTTCCGATGCAGAGTCTCATGTTACACAGGAAAATTCTATTTCCCTCATCCGTGAAATGAACACCATTTGTTCGATAGATGCCTTCCATGTTGAAACGCAGGTTGTTGTTGTATATAGAACCCATGTTATATTCTCTGAGGAAAGCAGAAACAGATTTATTTACATGTTTCCTTGCTTTTTCAAACTGTGGACAACGTTGATTGGACCAATTCCATTTTTGTCTTTGGCATATATTTGAATACACCAAGACAGTTTGAGGAAAAAGTGACATCAATTGACGAAAGGTGTCTTTTAGAAGCATTTCCAGACCTACCCCTGTTAATGTGCCTAGATCATTCCCACCACAGTGCACAATTATCAGGTTAGGTTCAGGGAGATGCATAAAAGTTTTCACCAATGGTATCAATTGGTGACATCTTAATCCTCTTTGGCCAATCCACGTAATTTGCACATTTGGTAAGTCAAGGTTAGAAATTCGTCTGTTTGCAGCATATTTTTCACTCCAGTGAATATAACTGTGTCCTACAAGCCAAACCTTCATTTTCAAGACAGATGCAGTAGTACTCCGATGGGTTCTGGAAGTGGAATGGGAAGTAGATGGTGAAAGTCACGATAAAAAAGTGTGTGAGGTTTGGTGTTGATGAAAAACTGAACATGATTGGTTGATTGTTACACCTCTAGATTCAAGACTACGTTGTATGTTACTGTTTTATTAAAATCAAATCTTCTATTGGTCGTGGAAAATAAAGAAATGTAAAAAAATAGTGGATAGGCAGGTGTGTTTGCAGGGAATTGCGCCTTTTTGCTTAGATTTAGAACGTTGAGATATGAACTTTTGACCTGTGCCTTCAGCCAGGTGCAGAATGAGCTGTTACCATGGTAACAGGCAGAGAAGGCAGAGGGTGAAGGGTGACCGTTATGTGACTTTGAAAATATTGAAAGGATAACCAACTGAAATGTTAATTTGATTATGAAATTGTGCGGGAACAAATATGATTGGTTGGAGAGACATATATGAGTCTGTATTGACAGGAAATCTATGCCATTATTCTTTGGTTGCAGTGATAGAAGTATTATTGAGAGCTCCGTCAAACGGCTATCGTTTTGCTACTATCATTGTTCTACATCTGATAAAGCATTGGTAAAGGTGAGTGTATAACTGTTTGTTTTATGATGTAGCGTAAAATGTGGTTTGATCACTATATTTGATTATTTGACTTACTGGCGATTTATGAAGGCCTTGCGCCGCCGGTGCGTCACTTTTTCCCATGTTAAAAGTGACGCACCGGCGGTGCAAGGCCTTCATAAATCTGTTCCTTTAAACTTTAAATTTGAGGAAAAAATTACAGTGTGGTTTGTGGCCGAGGGATGCAGTTGTTGGGGTGGGGTGAGAAGGAGAGGTGTCCCAGTACAATGAAATGAAAATTTGTGACCATGAGGTTGTACACAGGTTCGTGGAGTATATGCGTTCATAAATTGATGTAGAAGATCAAATATATATAGAGGTTTCTGTGTTCCTCTGTGTGACTCCATTTTCATCTCACTGCTGCTTTCCATATCAGTTGCTTTGTGTTATGTTACTGTGTGTATGTGTGTGTGTGTGCGTTCAATCTGGGCTGAGGAAGTTTGTTGTGCAGGCAGACATAGATAGTCACATCAAAGTACTTGGCAGGTTTGAAAATATTATTTAAATAATTGAGATGGTTTTTGGAAGCGTTAGTCAGTGTATGTCGAGTTTCAGAATTACCGCTCGGTGGGCTCCACAGAGCTGAGGGTTTGTTGTGTTTCTGTCTTAGTCAGTTTGTTTTTTTACTTTGTTGTCTGATGGCTGGCAAAGACGTGTTTGTTATAGTGGAGATGAAAGGGTGATAAGTACTGAAATACGAGATAGCATGTGCTCTGTGGAAGCGGGGGAGCAGTGATTAACAGTCTGAGTGAAGCACAACTGCGGCGGTGCTTCGTTACAGTGATAAATTATTTTTTTGCCAGAGGTACGATTGATGCTATGGTTCACAAGACGTAAAGAAAGGCTTGACTGACCGTCGCAGGCTAGCGGGTTAAACTATGAAAAATTCAGGTTGAGAAAAGATAACATGAACTGAGTGCAGCTGAGATTACGTCAAACACATGAATACAGTTTTAGTATACATTATTTCAGTTGTGAATATGGGTTAAAAGAGGGAACGTATATATTTCAAATTTTTATTTAATGATCCAGTGCTTTGAATGGAAGTTTTTTATCTAATACAAGTAAACATAATATAAAGAAAGTAGTGGGTATAGTTACTATTCCATACAACACAAATGATGGAAATGAAGTATGAAGCAAAATGAATAACTTTTAAAAAACATATTGTACAGCCTTGTAATCAAATAAATGTAATTATATTGCATGCAAGAAGGTGTCTTTTGATTTTAAGTTCAGTAATCATATATGAAAAAGCTAATGGTTAAACATTACCTCATTAACAGTTAGTTTTCAGCATACGAAGCAGTAACAAGCTTGTTGTATGGTATTGTGAAAGGAAATGAAAAACGCGCCAAAAGCGAGAATTTGGCTGGAGGTGCATGTATGTTATCTGCAGGGACGTTCGAAAATCAGTACTCAGAACAACTATTGTATTGAGAATTTTTTTTGAAAGGTTTCAGTACTCGATGTGACATACAGGTTGATAAGCAAGGGTAATATCAGGGTAATCATATACTTTTCAGTTATGAATCAAAAATCTTTCAATGGGCATAAAACAAAAGCAGCACATGTGTGTGAGGCGGAAATAAGGATGAGAAAGGGAGTATGGTGATAAACGATATAAAAAGTCATTGTAACTATACACATTTATCAGGGCATATTTAGCCATATTTTACGCAGCCTTGCTTGGAGAATATTTCAAATCAGATAAGATCACATAAGGTAGTGATTTGTTGAAATTAGAGCATCATGAAATGTTTTGAACAAAATGGAGTAGGTGTGGAAAAACAAATTAATTCCACATAAATTAAAAAATTGTCAGCAGCAGGAAATTGCAATGTCCAATGTTATTAAAGCCAACAGATATTTTTGACACTGTGGGCCTTATTTATGAAGGCTCACTTTTTCCCATGTTAAAATTGACGCACCGGCGGCGCAAGGCTTTCATAAATCTGCCCCTGTGTACTTATGAGTAGTGGAGAAGTGACGCAATGAAATGATGTTAGGTGAGTGTAGTCTAGTTACGGAACGGAAAAAACGTTTACAGAGAGTAACATTTAGTATGGAATACTTTTTAATTTTTTTCACAAACTTATGTATGAGAATATTGTTACAGTGTTAGCGGGACTGTAAGTTGAAGTTTTATAAACATTAGTGAGATAAGTAAATTAAGGTTTATTTAAAATGTGCAGCTAATAATCTGTGTGAAAAGGCAATAGTCCACTGTCTTGTAAAGAGGGGTGCGCGACCCAATGCGCGCACCACGTAACTTTTTACGGAGAAAAAAAAATATTTTTTTACGTTCAGGGTCTTAACTGGACCCTCTGAGAAAACCTACTCGGTTACATAATGTGTACCTTCACTCCTTTCCATGTTCTAACCGTTTGTTCTGTACAATATATTCACTCGCAGTTACAAAATGGCGGCCAACACTTTCTGATTTCCACAGATTCTAATGTTGACAGACGTTAAACAGCAAATCAGAATTCCGTAAAGTGTATATTTTTGCAATTTTAAATAATAGGCAAAATAAGTAAACTTAAAGTCCTGAAACAATCTTCAAGTGTCGTGTGCCTTTGCACCATTAAATTTTACTTATAAAGCACGTGAATCCCAGTCTGGCAAATAGGGTTGCGCGACCGAGTGCGCGCACCCCGTAACTTTTTCAGAAAAAATAAAAGTTGTTTTGGCGTTCAGGGTCTATACTGCACCTCCTGAGAAAACGTACTTGCTTAGATAATCTGTACCTTTTTCTCTTTCCATGTTCTCACCGTTTGTTCGGTAGATTATATGCACTCGCAGTAATAAAATGGCGGCAACACTTCCTCATTTGCTCTGAATGGAATGTTGACAGACGTTGAGCAGCAAATTATAATTCCGCAAACTGTAAATGTTTGCATTTTTGAAAAACAGTCAAAATTATAAAAGTTTAAGACCTATAACTATCTTCATGTCTCCTCTCCTTTTGCACCATTACATTTTAATTACAAACCACGTTTCCGTTTCATTACACAGGATTGTTTGTCGGTTTTGTACATTCAATACATAGACACTTGTTCTTGTGTGTGAATGGCATTGTGATTTGTTGTTTAACGTCAGTAAAGGGGGCATATTACAAAGCAATAGTGATAATTATCGCTATTGCTTGGTTAGAGAGGAAATGTTACCGCTAAGCTGCGGCGATTTGTACCGCAGAAAAATCTTCGTATTACCAAGGTTTATCGGAAATGCGATAAAAAACGGCCGCAATGCATGCATATTGTTGAAAAGTTAGAGATATTCATGCATTACCGAGCTAATGCTCTTAGCCATGTTATCCACCTCCCATTGGTTAACATGGCTAAAAACTGCTCAGGGCAGGTGTTAGCTTTTGGAGATATTTACGCTTAGCACGAATATCTCCAAAAGTTGGTAATAGGAGATAGTGATGTTAGCGACTGTTTCCAGTTGCTAACATCTTGCCACGCCCACTTTAGGATATCATTAGTGATAATTATTAGTGACATGCAAAGTGGCGCCCAAGATGGTTGCTATCTCTTACTAGCTGTCACTAACTGGTGTTAGCGACAGCTAGGTAATAGGGAGATAATTTTATCTTCGCTTTCTTGACTTTTAAAGCCAAAAAAGCGGAGATAAATTCCCTTGATAATATGTCGAATTCGGGGGAATTCAGAAAGTGCTGACCGCCATTTTGTTAAAAAATACCCTGCACATAATGTATATGTATTTAGGTAATAAATATAGAAAGTAAGGTTGTGTAGTAGTGCATATCAAAAATATTGCATGTAGTATCCTGGTAATGTATGGTAGATTATATTGTATATAATGATTGATTTAAAAAAAATGTAGGGGGAAAAATTTGATAAATAAATGTGGTTCACAAAGACATCTTGGGTCTCATTTATAAAGGCCTTGCGCCGCCGGTGCGTCACTTTTAACATGGGAAAAAGTGACGCACCGGTGGCGCAAGGATTTCATAAATAAGGCCCCTTAAACTTAGGCTTTACGATATATATTGGATAGAAAATTAGGGAATGTATATGGTAGGCATGATATTTGGTAAAATGGGTGTATGTTGTGTAATACATATGTGTGTATCATGTTAACTAAAATTCAGTTGTGTATTTTAAAGAGTGTTTGGTGCTGAAAAGCAACAACCTGAGGTTGAACGTGAGAGTATAGAAACAGAAAATCCTTTTTTACAGGTGAGTTGATAAATTTAAAATGATAACTTATTTTTGAGAAGATTATCATAATATGCATGTTTTTTTTTAAAAAATTAACACTGCTTCTCTTATACATGAGGGTTTTAATTTGTACTTTAAACATGTCTGAACATGCTTGTAGTACATATGTATTTTGAAATACGGTTTTATTGTTAATTGTTACAATCTTTTGATGGGCCGGGTTCATGTGTTATTTTGTATACAGTTTGGGTTCATCTATTCTTTGACTGTAAGAGTTTGCTGTTTACCTTGGTTAATTTTTGCTAAGTCATCATTATCTCTCAACTTTATGCTGTATCATTTGTGTACAGTAATTTTTGAGAAATTATAGAGGTATATTATGACAGGGCTGTTGGCGTGATGGACATTTCGGATGCATTTTTGTGACAGTACTATCTATTTGCATTCTAATATATGCATTTGCACAGGTGTATTATGATGAGGTCACTCGGACGCCATCGAGGGAGTAATGGTAGGGCAGGGAGGGAGGGAGGGGGAGGTGTAGGGTAGAGAGATCTAAAATATGGTATATAGATAAATGTAGGAAAGTATATAATAATTAAATTATGTATTTACTACAAATTATCTGTATCCTGGTTTTTAGGTCCCTCCAGCAAAGATCTTCCCCTCCTTGTCTCCCTGCCGCACCATAATTGCCTCCACGAGTTGCGGCTCATTGTGGTTTCATATGACTATGATGAAATGTTTTATATTAGATGAAATTTACATGATGAGTATGCTGTTAAAGGTAAAAGCAACTGCCTCTGTGGGAAGTAGCAATCGGTTTAGTGAATGTTTAATTGGTATATTGTGAGTTATTCCTTCAGTTTGCATACAGTTTGAATCACAGTTTATAGTGGTGAAGTTAGAAAATAGATCTCTACAATAAAATTAGAAAGTGTATAAATAGTTCTACAGCACGAAATGCAGAAAGCACATTTGACAGTGAAATGTGTTTTTATAGCACAATTTTAATTAAAAAAATTAAATAGAAAACTGTTAATGTCTAGGATGAAAGTATCTTTTTTTAAAAAAAATAAAGAGGAAGGTCTTATAATAATCAGTGTAGTTAATGTCTTTAAAAGTATGAAAGTGTATGTAGTTAAAAGATTACTCAAGGTAATCATTGGTTAACTAATAATAAAAAATATATAATTTAGTCTTTATATTTTTTTAAAAGGAGACAGAAGATAGAAAATTAAGAAAAACATGGAAGATTACTATGAAAATGAGAATATCAATTTTGAAATGGCAAAAGAAGTGCTAGAAGAATTAATTGAAGGAGTATTTGAGGATGAAATTTCAACTGTAAATGAGAACTTTTTGGACAGCACTTTTGATAGTGCATACTTAGAGATGGTGGAAGAAGAAAATTTAGAAGAGCAAAATAGTAATGAAATATCAGATGAAATTATGCTAAATGTGATTCTGGAATATGAATTATTAAATGAATAAAATTATTTTTGATTAAATAAAAAAAAATTGAAAATATTATTGTTGTATTGTAAATCAGTATTCTCTTTTTTAAGAATGACAGTAAAAGTTGTGATAAGGTGGATAAAAGATTAAAGTTATAAGAATAAAAAGCATTAGGAACATCGACAATGCTTGAAAGTTAGAATAGTACTTATATGTCTCAAAAATTACATTCATAGAATACATGTGTAAGGATAACATAGATATGGAGTGTCACAAATTTAGAAACAATATTCACTATAGGATTTCCTACTCTGACCAGAGACTGTTTCTTTGTCTTTATTCAAGTTATAAAATCAAGCATTGGTTATAATTTGTATGGTATATGGTAGTAGGGGTCTATAATATTTTTTTACTTATTTCCAAACAGGTTATAATTAATATCAGAAACATCAATCAGTATGCCGACGAGAAATGAAAAAAGAAAGCTGTATAAAAAGACATACCATTTGAAGAGAAAAGAGGGACAAGATTTACGTAATCAACAAAGGACGGAGAAAAACAAGAGTGCTCCTGGTAAGAGCAGTAAGGAATTTTTTTTAAAATTGTGTCAGAGGAAAAGTCAATTGGATAATGTTGCAAAGGAAAAACAGTTTTCAGGATCTACAAGGAGAAATGGATGAAAAAAGAAAACTGTGTTGGAAAAGAGTGGTGAGGAAAATATGTACAGTAAAAGACGTACAAATCAGTTTGCGGAAATAAGGAAACGTATGTTTCATAAGAGAGTTGTTATGAATTTATTACAAAAGGAAAAAGTTTCTAAAAGGAAATCTGCTTTTTATAAGAAAAAAATATATATAGAGGAAGTTGTGGATGATGCGTTCGAGACGAAAAAAAAATTGTTTATTTTAGTGCTTAAAAGAATAAATACACTAAATAAGGTAAATCAGAGTTTTAAAAGCTAAGAGTAAATGGAAGAGACACATAAATAGAACTAATTTTTGTAAAATCTTTTCTGGTAAATGGATGCATACTTCAAATTCTGAGCCATTTTTTAATGAAGAGAGTTACTTTCAAAGTAACAATTTGTTGCATGCAGTTGACACCAGTGGTCGAGCATATGAAGTGAAGGATGGCTATCCTATTGAGAAAGAGAAAATTGAGGTCAGAAATACAGAAGGGGAAATAGGTGGAGAAGTTTTACAGGAATGTGTTCATGCTCCTGTTTATAGTTGGAATTGTAGCAGTATTTGCAGTGTGCGACAGGATTCAACTGATTTCTTTCGCAATTTCTTACGTAAGTACACTTAGGAAAGTAAAAAAAAAATGGTACTGTTGCAAGAATTAGATCGTTGCAGAGTGAGAGAAAAAATAGGTTTGCAAGGACATTCTTTGGCTTGTCTTTCAAAAAAAATATGCCAGAGTGTTTTTCATCACTTTAGGATGTTAGCAGTGCATCATACCAAAATGAGAAAATTAGTCAGAAATATGTATTATGCAAAAAGTCCAGCACTTAAACTTAAAGAGTTAAATAGTGCTCTTTTGCATGGATGTGTATTAGATGTGAAGAATATTTGTGCAGAAATTGAGGTAAGTTATTTTGGTTGAGATGAAGAGAATGTAGAAACTGATATTGTTATAGAAGGAAATGTGTTAGAAAATGTTGGACATTTTCATACTGAAGAATTTGAACAGGAAATAACAACATTTAAGGTCATTGCAGGTGAAAAACCAAATTTAACTTGTGTGTGTTGTTGACGCATTCATTACAAAAGTCAAACTAGGTTAGTTGATTTATATTTAAAAAGTGAAGATGAAGATAATACTCAGTGGAGAGAGTTTGCAACTTATTTGCTGGTAGAAAACTATTTTGATTTGGGTTTTGAGCAACGTATTTGTAAATATTGTTATAATAAATTAAATGCAAATAAAATGCCTGCTAGAGCTGTTCATAATAATCTTGAGTTGATAAATATTCCATCGGAACTGAAGGATTTAAATACTTATGAGACTATTTTGATTCAATGTGTACATCCTTTTCAGGCTATTGTTCGTATGGAGCCTAAGACTGGGAAATTAAATCCTACAGATTTACAAAGAGGATTAAAGGGTAGAGTTGTATATTTGCCACTTGATTTAAAAAAAATATGGAGACAATTGGTATTGAAAATGTAGAAGAGGAACCTCTTGTTATTCTAGTTAATGGTGTACCTACAAAGAGTAAGAAAATCTGGCAAGATTTAGTGGATGTTAGGAAAGTGAAAAAGGCAACGTTGTATTTAGTCAAAAATAATAAATACTATAAAAATGTGTATGTAGATCAAGAAGATGTAAGTGATGAAGAGAATAATGATTTCTCTATTGGACAAATTGAAAAAGTCGACATGTCCAGAAGTGAAGAAATTTATGAACATTACAGTGTTCATCCACTGCATTCCAAAGAAGCAATGGGGAATGCAATTGAGTTATTTCAGATGAAAAAAGCAGAAGGAAGTCCTATTAGTGTGTGGGAAAAAAGTTTGGAAGGTCGTTGTTTCCCACACTTATTCCCAACAGGTGAAGGTGCGCAATATGATGATCGACCTATGCAGATTCCTGCATCTGAGTACCGGACAACAAGATTATATGCAGAAGATCCCAGATTTCGTCAATGTATCCCATATTTGTTTCATCTTCTGTTTGAGAGTGACTTATCTGGTCTTTCTTATGCAGTAAACCATGTCTTAAAAAGTGGAGTGCGTCTGCAAAATGTTTCAGCAAAGGATTTTATGGATAAAGTGCAACAGAAAGATAGTGTTTTGGATTCTCATCTAATTAATTTAATGGCATGTCAGCGTGGTACTAATGAATATTGGTACCGTCGTCATGGAGATTTAAAATGCATGCTACGAAACCTGGGAGCACCAACATGGTTTGTAACTCTAAGCTGTGCAGAGTACGCCTGGGAAGATTTATTGGAATATCTTCGAGAGGCAAATGTAAATATTGAAAATATAAACTACAAGACTCCAGGAGAATTGTGTTTGTTGGATCCGGTTAATGTTTGCAGATATTTTAATCATCGATTTGAAGCAATGATGTCGTTTCTTACAAACAAGAAGAATCCACCGCTTGGTGAAGTTTTGGATTTCTTCTGGAGAAAAGAGTATCAAGCTAGAGGTGCTCCACATATTCATATGTTACTATGGATCAAGGATGCTCCTAAATTTGGAAAAGACTCCGATGACACTGTACTGTCTTTTATTGAGGAATATGCCACTTGTGACATACCTAAATGTACAACTGATAAGGACTTAAGAGAAAAAGTGTTACGGTTTCAAAGACATCGTTGTGGAAAATATTGTCTGCGAAAATTCAAACCAAAGGATAAGTTCTATACAAAATGTCGTTTTGGATTTGCACGACCAGTGCTTTCAAGAGGAAGAGTGAACAATTTGATGTCATCTTTGCGACATAACATCAGAAGAAGATCACCCAAAAATACATACAATTTAAGGAGAGGAGAAGAGTCCAAATATATAAATGAATACAACCCTGTAATTTTGTCCATGTGGAATGCTAACATGGATATACAATATGTTGCAGACAACTCTATTGCTGTGGCTCGATATGTAACGTCTTACATCACGAAATCTGAAAAGACGGAACTGAAGGAGATGTGGGAAGATATTTCTCATGAAAAGAGCCTAAGCAAGAAATTGTATACATACAGTTTGAAGATGTTGTCACATCGAGAAATTGGAGCACATGAATGCTGTGATCGATTATCATCAGCAAGTCTTTATGCAAAATCTCGAAGTATCCTGTGGGTGAGTTTAGGTCTAGCAGGAACACGAAACCGTGTTTTGAAAACTGTGCAAGAAATTAAATATTTAGCACAGAAAGAACCAAACAGTACAGACATTCTGAAAAGAAATATGTTGGATACATACTATCCAAATAGAAGTAATCTGCTTGAAAATATTTGTCTGTATGAAGTTCTTGAAAAATATACTTTTAAAAGGAATACTAAAGAGAATGTTGAAAAAGGTATGTATGCTGTAATTGGACAGGAAGGATGTCTGGTGAAACAAACAAAAGGACATTTGATTAATCACCGAAAACTGAGTTGCGAAAATCCAGACAAAAGAGAATTTTACTATTTAGTTCTTTTGCAACTCTTTAAACCATGGCGTAGTGAAGAGTAACTACTTGGAGACTTTGTAAGTTATGAAGATTCTTTTAATGCATCTAAAAGTAGTATAGAATGTCCTGCTTTTAGTAATTATCTCAAAATGTTGAACGACGAAATAGAGCAAGAAGCAACAATTGCAGCAGAGATTGCTAGAGAAAGTTCACAAGACACTCAAAGGTCAGCATCGTTGAGTCAGGATCCACTGGGAGAACCAATTATCCGAAATGAAGCAGCCACTGCCATGGATGAGGTGGAAAGAGCAATGCAGCAAGCTCAAGAGGATATAATAAACTTAGAAGAATTGGAGAAGGAATTTAATCTTGAGCAAAGACAGATATATGATGAAGTGACAGAGCACATAGAGCATGGTTTTCGTCATGAGAAAAAAGAATGCTCATGTATGTCATTTCAACCTATTCGACTATATGTAAGTGGAGAAGCTGGGACAGGGAAAAGTTTTCTTATAAAAGGAATTAGTACCTATCTACAGCAAAAAACTCAGTCACCATTGTCTTGTGTTGTGACAGCTTCAACTGGATTGGCAGCACATAATATTAAAGGTATTACTTTACATCGTTTACTGATGCTGCCAGTTGAACATGAAAACAAATTACAATATCACAAGCTATCTGGAGACGCTTGTTATGAAGTTTCAAGAGTTCTTAAAGAAATTAAACTTCTTATTATTGATGAGGGAAGCATGGTATCCAATTTAATGCTTGCTTTTGTACATTTAAGAATGCAGCAGATACTTAAAACTGACTATGATGTTTTATTTGGAGGGAAACATGTCATAGTTTTTGGAGATCTACTGCAACTAACTCCTGTAAAATGACTATCTGTATTTGAAACTGTGACACATGAAGACACCAGGAAGTGTCTTGGCAGTATTGGAAATGTTAATATATGGTCACATTTCAAATATACTGAACTGATTCAAAATATGAGACAGGCAAAGGATACTAAATATGGAAATATTCTTCAAGATATAAGGATTGGAAGATTAACTGAAGATGCAAAAGAAACTCTACAAACTCGATTACTTTGTAAGTTGTTTACCAATGAAGATAATGTACCTGAGAAAATATATAGTAAAGAGGTAAAAGATAAGTCAGTTATATGCTTGATGCCAACTCTAAAAGAATGCTCAGTTTTCAATGAGAAAATGTTGAAGTTGGAAAATCAAGAAATTAAGAAATTGGAAACAAAAGATAAAATAGAGCATGAAGGAAGTACTATTGTTTTGTCTGATAAATTAAAGTTAAAATTGGATAGTCTACAGACATCTATATCTAAAACTGCTGGTTTAGAGAAGAATCTGTATGTATGTTTAAATTGTCGGATTATTTTACGGAGAAATTTACTTGTAGAAAGAGGTCTGGTGAACGGAGCAATGGGTAATGTTGTTAATTTTGTAAATTACCCAAATAGAGATGGGATTGAATTTTTACGAATAAAATTTGATGGAATTGAGGAAGTTCAACAAATCAGTCGCTGCTCAAGTCGTTTTTTACTTGTAAAAGACTTGTATGTCCGTCGGAAACAATTTCCAATTTGTTTGGCATACGCAGTGACTATTCACAAATCGCAAGGTTTAAGTGTAGATTGTGCTTTGGTAAATATTGGAAATAGTGTATTCAAAGAGGGTATGGGATATGTTGCTTTATCACGAGTTAGAACTTTATCTGGGCTTTATCTAATTGATTTTGATGAAACAAAGATCAGTGCAGATTTAAAATGTGTAAAGGAGTATAATAGGTTAAGAAGAGAATATGCTCCAAGTTTACCTCAATATCCTTTAATTAAAAAGAGTATAGTTGGTCAGAAAAGGAGAAATGAGGAACAATGTACTGAAGTAGTAGAGAAACGAAGAAAAAAAGATGAGAGTGTCATTGATAAGACTAAGGGAAAGGTTAGTACTACAGAGATTGTTGGATTTATATTTGAAAATAGGTCTGGTGTCAACTGCTATGCAAATGTAGTAGTTAATGTGGTTTTTCTTCTACAAAGTTTACAGCAACAGATTAGAGAAAATCAGGAGCAAACATTGTGTTGTTCTTTAAATTCTGTGTTTGAAAAATGTACCAGTGGTAATAGTGAAGTAGCAAGTGTTTCAGAAGTAAGGAATGTTTTAGACATATGTACAGGAGTAAATCAATTTTCTCGGGATATTCAGCAAGATTGTCAGGAATTTATTATGTATATGCTTACAGTTTTGGAAGAAGAAGGTGTAGGTATTGATAGTCTTTTTGGCCTTTCTTATAAATGGGAACATATTTGCCGTAATTGCTCATTTACAAGTAGTACTGACATACATACAGAAAGATTTATATCGTAGATCGTAAAACAGTATCCTTTAATTAACTAGTTAAAGATGCGTATCTGAATATGGTCTGTTCTCAATGTAATTCAGAAATGTTATCTACTTTATTTATCCATAGATATGGACAGTATGTTATTTTAATGCTTCAACGATGCAGAGCTGATGTAAGTAAATTGTCAACTTTAATTAAAAATTATGTGGCTTCTCAAATATCTATTTCTAGAAGAACATTTGTCACTGTAGCAATTATTTTTCATGAAGGGTCATCTATATCATCAGGTCATTACATAGCTTATTTGAAGAGTCCAACTGGTTGGACGCTGTGCAATGATAGTCAATTAAGTTTTAAGAAACGTTTGCCTTCTGAGTTAAGAAATTCTTATCTGATATTTTTGCAACCAAAATTTCAGTGAAATTACTTGGTGGAGTCAGAGTAATACTGTAAAGATATGAAAATGTGTTCTTTAGAAATATGATGTGATTAAGGGTGTTCAAATATAGAAATGAAACTTTTATGTGCCAAAGTGATAGCACCAGGTAAGGTTTCCTTAATGTTTCTGCTACAGGACATGTTGGAATTAACTTATACTATTTGGCTACGCGAGAAACAATGATATATGAAAATGTTGACTTAAGATAAATGTTTTTAGAGTATACTTACTTGGAAGTTTGTTGAGAGGTACTCAAAAAAAACGAATTAACCCATACCATTTGGCCTTGCGGAAATGTATGAGATATCTAAATGTGGACTTCAGATAAATCTTTCTAGAACATACGTACTCGCGAGTTTGTTGAGAGGTACTCAAAAAATAATGACTTATCTCATAGTATTTGGCCATGCGGAAAAAAATGAGATATCAAATGTTGACTTGAGATAAATGTTTTAAGAACATAGTTGCACGGTTATTTGTTGAGCGGTATTTAAAAGTGACTGGTATAGTTTAGTTAGTTTATAATTGTGAAATATGTCTTGTACTTACTCAAGAAATTGTGAATTAGAGAAAAACATTTAAGACATGTTTTTTTCTAGGTATTTATAGTATGTATAGAGATGTTGTACGGGTTTTTTAAATACAATCATTTTGATTGTGTTTTTTTTTCCCCGCTGTCACATGATGGTTACTATTGAAATCACTGTTTATAGTGAAAATCAATTTATCTGAGGACAGCAAAAATAAACCAGTAAATATGTTGTTTAAGTTATTTTGTTACATTGGATTTAGAAGTATGTATTATAACAGATTTCTTTATTGTCTTCCACAGATATTACATTTTTAAGGTAAGAAGAATTAATCATATCTGAGTGTTTTGTGTATCTGTCTCTTATCCTTATTTTTTTCATCCTCTTCCTTTGTTACTGGTGTTTAGATATGGTTATTCTCTTTAACTCATGCTTTTACTTTTACATCTTTTTTGTTAGTATTCTATTCAGTCTTTCTTACTCTTCAGTTTCTTTTTTATGTTACTTTATAGAGAGTCACTTTTATTGATCCATTATCACCTTTGTTTCCTGAATCTTAACTTCTTTGTCTTACTGTACCTTACAATTTGTTTCTTTACTGTGTTTCCTTTATTTATGTTCAATTTCCAATCTAAAATCTATAGTTTAGTTTTCTCACCCTACTTCATTTCTGTCGATTTGTCTCTCTTATACTCCGTGTCTGTTTGTATTCCATTCATGTTCTGTTAGTCTACCTTTTTGACTCTTTTTCTCTTAGTATTCTTTCTACATTTTATCTAGTTCTTTAAAACATTTAGGTACTCTTAGTCTGTTTATTTGATAGACTGTTTGTTTCGTGTATTATCACTGATCATACTGTCGTTTTGTCTGTCACTTCACTTTCCTTTAGACAGTCATTCTTTGACTGCTTTTATTTCTTTCAAAATATTCTGTCTCGGTCTCTTTCTGTCCCTCAGTCTTCTTTTTTTTCACTTTCTGCTTCAATCACTTCTACTTTGTTTTGTTTTATGAACTAACACTATAACCATATTTTTACCTTTCTTTCACAGATAGCATGTTTTTCAAATATTTAAAGTTTTTCTTTATTACTATTTCTTAGGTAAGTATAAATAATAAAAACACTTTTTCAACCCAGTGTTATTTCTTTGAGTATCCTGGTCATACTAGTGTTGTGTTTTATGTGAGCATTTCCATGGAGGATTAGCTGCACGGTCACAAGGAGCCTCTTAAAAATTAATATAAAAAATCAGCAACATTTCAGTCTGTTAGTTCACTAATGTGGATGTGTGAAAGTATTGCAAGTAAATGATATGTGTTACAGAACTTTTCAGCATATTATCAAGGGAGTTTTATTCTGCATTTTTGATTTTAAAAGTCATTATAGTGCAGATAAAATTGTCTCTCTAGTATGTAGCAGACGCTAACACCAGTTAGTGATAACTAATAACAGATAATAACTATATTGGGATTTGCTTTGTTTGTCTGTGAAATTTAATATAATTGACATACAAAGTTAATATTGCATGATGTTAGTGATTGGAAACAGTTTCTAACATTGCTATCTGTTTTTAAGCACTTTGGAACATATTTGTGCCATATTCGAAAAAGTACAAAATCGAATAGCTGCCCCTGAGTAGTTCTTAGGTATATCATTTAATGGTCGGTTTATAACTTGACTAAGACAAACAGCTTTGTAGTGGATGAATATTGTTGACTTCACAATTCGGCCTGGGTACTGACGAAAAAAGTGGCCCACATTCAAGAGGCGTGTCCCATATTTAATGGGTGTCGCTCACATTCAAGGGGCGTGCCCTTTCATAAAACACCATTTGCACATACAAGGAATGAAAGTAGGAGGATACTGTTCTTGCACAGGACACAGGGCCAAGGTGCCAATGGCGTACATGCTGAGCAACTAAAAAAATAGCAAGGCCCCTTTCTGTCACAAAATTATTCCAGCCCTCTAGCACAGGAGCACCTGAAAAGCAGCAAAGCCGCTGCTATTAGTAACCTTAGTCCTTCACAGGCCTTCAGCTCAGGAGCACTTGAACAGAGGTAAGGCCCCTGCAATTAGTAAATTAATCAGCCCTCCAGGCCTCGGGAAAATGTTCTGGCAGGGGAGCACAAAACACAGCTAGGTAGCCAGGGGGAGGTTGAGGTGAAGCTGGTGCATGGGAAGTGCACTGCCAGTGTGTTCTGGCAGTTTGAGTGTTTACCATTTACTGTAGTATTACTGTTGTACCTGTGTATGCTACTCTTTTGTAACTTGCACACTTCTCTTTTCTGTGATATCACACTGTATGCTACCTTTCACTTTTGTTTGCTTTAGATACTTGCTGCATTGGTAGGGTGACCAGATTCTCAAAACAAAAAACGGGGACAGGTCATAGACATAGAAGTAGGACTATAGTGTGCAGTAACCATCAACATAAAAGTAGGACTATTTGACAGCTGTCATAAACACAGAAAAGCGACTGCAATGACAGGTCCCTCCACAGACCGAGATGAAGCATTACAGATGACAAATCAGAGGTATTTTATTACGACTTGCAAGTCCCTTTGTGACTACCAAAATTCATAAACTTAGACTTTTGGTCTAAGGTTATCATTGTGAATCATGCACAAAGTACTAACGCTGTTAAGACCAAGTGCCAATCAGCTTGAAGTGCATATTGTCACTGCACTCTAGCACTAAGCAGTAAGCTCGTCATGTGGACATCTCCATTCTGCTGGCTTACAAGGCCAAAGTCAAGTTGAATTTGGGCATGAGAGGTGTGGCGAGGCAATCGGAAGGGCTACCTGTAGAGCTTAAGAATGTACAGAATGAGTGACTCCATCGTATTGCCTCTTGGCCACACGCACACACAGACTTGGACATAGCAGCCATCAGGGACATGTACACACAACATGCATGGCACAGCACCTTTCAGATGCCGGCTGATGTAACATGATTTCTCTGTGCTGGCCTAGATGCTCACTTGACACTGCTTACTAATGCCACTACACATGATCTATCATCTCCCACATAATTGCTTATTAGTAACTCAAGGCTACCAGCTGCACTGGACCTGACCAAGCAGTGCCCGTGCTTTTGGTGGTGTGTGCATGTGGTGTGTTGCAGCCTGAGTGGAATAAATTTAGCGGTGGGGGTATCAGCGCAGTTCATACGAATGTACCTCAGGTGTGAGGGTTTAGTAGATATGTCACCTGTAGGATTAGGAAGACCTGTGTTGTTATCCTGGCTGTCCTCACTTGACCGGATTGTGGGATCCTACGCATGACTTGCTCTTAAGTGCTTTTGAAAAACAGGGCAGGATGTAAGCAGGCACAACGTTTGAACATAAGCATGATGGAAATTATACAAGATGCAATCTAATTCCTCGCCGCATACTTTGGAAACAGAAGACTGGCGCTGAGAAATGTAACTTAATTTCCTTTTCTGTCCCTCAGTTCTCAATGTGGGCTACTCGAGAACATTAATTCATTAATTCAAGAGGTTTACACTGTATGTCTCATAGGGAATTCATGGGTGTTCCGTATACAGGATATGTAAGAAAGAAAGCCAGTTTCTCTTTGTGTCACAGAATGTGCACTCATCAACTTGCAGAGGAGGCGGCCAACCAGACTAATGAAAAACCGGGACATTTGTGTGTATAAGCCGGACACTGTTCGAAAACGGGGACATTTGACTCATTTGGAGAAAAGTGTCGCGACACGGGGACACTTCTCCAAAAACGGGGACCGTCCGGGGAAAACCGGGACGTCTGGTCACCCTATGCATGGGCTGCATGGGGCCCAGGTGGGCCGAGGTGAAAATGGCTCAAAGGCCTGAGAAACACCTGGACCCCAGGGAGGCCGATTCTTGCAAACAATCACCCCTCCCCAGCCGAGCCTTAGCTTCATTGCTTGGCAGGCCAGGGGTGTCCGGCCGCACAGCGACGCTGCTTTCATTTTCTCTGTGTGTCTCTGTGTACTCTGTGGGCCATTTTTTTTTTCTCCCCTTTCCAAGTCCACTCTCTGTGGTTTGGGACAGGGGAGAAATAAACGGCCCACAGAGGGCACTGAGGCACCGGCCCTTTGTCCCATGCCTGAATGTCCGCCTTGCCAATCCGCCTCTGACTTTAAGCACTGTTTAAAAAAAGGGAGGAGTCTTTTCAAAGGAGGTGTTGGATGTTATTCTGTGGGCAGATTAAAGCACCTAAACTACAGGTTTGTGTGTAGTATAGTGTAGTGCTCGACTGGAGGTATGTTGTATGTCTGATTGCATGCAGATATGTAGATCAGCAAATAACTTTACACAAACAACAAGCAAAGACTATTGGCTTTGAAAATAGGTGCTACTTCATTTACGTACAAAAGCAGTAACCATGGTATTGTTGAATATGTTAATGAAAATACTGCTGTTTAAAATTCATGAGACAATGAAAGAACGTTAATCTGATTTCTTAATTTTCTTTCAAACCCTTTTTTAAAGAAACTGTTTGATAATATGCCATGCTGGTGGTTTCACTTTTTTTATGTAAGACAATGTCTTCTGTTCATTGAGGCAGGAAGCTCCTTTGAGAATTCCAATGGGCGGGTTGGGTGCTCTTGCTGCAGTACAATTCAAGGCCGTTTCAGCAGGGTCTGTCAGCGTTATCATAGGGGAGGAGCGCGCAGCTCTCTGAGATGGATACAGTTACACATAACAGGGTAGTGACGTCTGTGGAATTTACGGACGATTAGGCAACCTAGTGTGCTCCGTGCCCTTGGTACCTCATTACGGCGGACTGGGGAGCCACGGTGTACAGTTTGGGAATCACTAGTTTTAGAATTTAAATTTGATAATTCTATGACTTCTAAGCGTTAAAATTGGCCGCTGGTCTACGAAAAAATATTGGAAGGAAGCCAACATAGTGATAATTTTTGCTAGTTGTTTACGGTTACTAGATTTCTAAACGTAAAAAACGGGACATTAAATGAAAATAAAAGAAGGACTATACTTTCATTTCTAGTGATGAGAGTGCATGTAAGCAGAGAATTACAAAAGAGGCAGTGTGAACATAATTTGAATACATATGTGATAGTACCCCTGTGACAGCCTGCGGCACTTGACATTACCGCGTGAAAACACGCGTTGTTTTTTTGTACTAATGTGTGCTTTGTAAGTAAGAGAGGGGGTTGATTTAGTTTTAGTTTCCACACCTCCACGTTAACGCTGCCAAATGCTTCATGAAAGCTGCTCGTGGCACTCGTACGATAAACAACTTTATTTAAACTGTTTTTCTAACAGCCGCCGTGTACGAGATAGTATTTTTGCCTTTAAACAGATTTTGCTTCTAGTTTAACATATGCCTACTATGCATCTCATTAACTGTGTGTGCGGCACACATGCAAATTGCTTTTAGCGCAGGCGGTGTTATGACGTTTTGATAAATATGTAGAAGAATATTTACAAAGATTCAAAAAATTGTATCGCTGCCTTCAACGGCAGGAAGTTGCCGATATAGCGGCGAAAACGGCGTCCATAATATGCTTAATAAATTGCAGTTGAACGCAATGTTAGATATAAA
Source organism: Lissotriton helveticus (assembly GCF_964261635.1). Lineage (NCBI taxonomy): Eukaryota > Metazoa > Chordata > Amphibia > Caudata > Salamandridae > Lissotriton > Lissotriton helveticus. The sequence goes on along the minus strand of NC_136061.1, from coordinate 512,498,789 downwards.
GGCACATAACATATGTTTTAATTTGAATTTTGAAAAACAAACAGGCATATTATAATGGACGGTCGATATATTTTCGCCGCTTTCATCGACAGGAAATTGGAAATAAAGCGGCGATAATGGGTTTCATAATATGCCGTATGGAAATCCTATGAAAGCCCATGTGGGATGCGAAAACATGTAGTATGGGCTACGATAGGATTTTCATACAGCATATCATCAAGTGCATTATCGCCGCTTTATCGGCAGTGTCCTGCCGATAGAAATGGCGATATTGTATCGTCCATCCATGATAATATGGCTTATATTATGAAGGCGATTATCGGCGCTTTCGTTACTGCGTTCTGCCAATAAAAGCGACGTGAAATTATCACGTCTTCTTCATAATATGCCCTAAGTATTGCAGCATTCTTTTATTATTGTTCTGAAAATGCGGCGATACTTTAGCTTATTGATAGAGCTTTTTTTGGTACAATGAGGTAGTTCTGAAAATAACTGTTTTTTTGTGAAGTTTTTTTTTTTGAAAAACTTTTTTATTCTTTATAATTTGTAAAACTGAACCCAAATTTTTTAACTTTAAAACATGAACATTTGAAGTTGTTAAACAATTAGATGCATTCGAATCTTTTATGGTCACGAAATCTTTTCTCAATAAGAATGAGGCTCTGCTCCCCGTATACAATCAATCCTTTGCACTTGTTGCATTTTATATGCACTTTTGACATAAATGGTTTCAACTCCATATGTTCAGTCGATGGAGATGTAGGTCGTCTGGTCGATGAAGTACTGGCCTGAGATGGTGGCAGTTTTGTGGCCAGAGCTCTTGTCGCTGCCTGTGCATATTGAACAGGGTGGACTTGGTTCATATGCCTCTTCATAGTATGAATTGAAAAGGAATATTTTTTGGTTGGATTTCCTCTTGAAAGTACGGAGCCACAAATTGTGCACGTTACTTTTGGAGCATTTACTTTTTTTGCCCCTCAGGAAAGGTAAAAAATTGCCAAATAAAAGATTCCTTTTTTTTTTTTAAAGGAAGATAAACATTTTCTTCGGGTTCTGAAGAATTGCATGCGGCCGCCATTTCACCAAAGTCTCCGAAAAGATGAAAAAGGTTGTTCTCTCTTCAGCGCCAAAAAGATAGTGAGGGAAGTTGGTGGTTTCTGGAAAATTGCAGAATAGAAACTACTATGAACCAATAGGAAGTGTTGTTTTCAAGTCACATGATTTTACATGCGCGTATTAGGACGTATACGCGGTGACGGAATCCGGACACGTACGCGAATTAGAAGTATCGGTCTAATGTAATGAAGTTTTAAAATGTGAAAAGGAGGAAAGGTATACATTCTAAATGTTAAATACGTTGATATGGGGTCACAAGAACAATGCCGATACAGTATCAAACCTTTTTTATTGTTTCAAAATACCGGGGTGCGCAAACTCGGTCGCGCAGCACAGTACGTTTTTCAACATTTAGTGGCAAGTCTGAAAACGGTAAAATGAAGGTAAGGTAAACAGTTTGTAAAGCTTTTAAAACTTACAAGGAGTCCCTAAGCAATTCTAACAGTGAAGAAAAGTTTGTAATACTATGAAAACATTTCTTGAAAATTTTAAATAAAACTATAGATTACATTTAAAAAGTATTTCATATTTCGCAATTAATAAAAACAATGAAATATAATGAAAACATATAATTTATAAACAGCTTATAGTTAGAAATTTGCCTTTAAAAAACCTATGAAATTCACTGAAAAAACGATAGGTTTTACACACGTTATAGTTAGGAAGTAGCATTTAAAAAACCTATGAAATTCACTGAAAAAACCATAGGTTTTACACACGTTATAGTTAGGAAGTAGCATTTAAAAAACCTATGAAATTCACTGAAAAACCATAGGTTTCACACCTGTTATAGTTAGCTGGAAGTTTTACTCGCATAAAACCATTGAAATTCCCACGTTATAGTTAGTTGGACTCACTATAACTTGCGCGTGCAATGCACTGCTGATGACGTCACATATTACATCACTCAATTACAATGCTACTTCCTAACTATAACGTGTGTAAAACCTATGGTTTTTTCAGTGAATATATATATATATATATATATATATATTTTTTTTTTAATTGTAACTCAGAATTCACGGTTTACTGTCTGGTGTGTCCATGTAACAAACGTTACATAGGGAGTACCATAAAACCCACTAAACTGAGAATCCTGGAGCATATGAGGGCTATCGCAAACAATGACAAAACCTACCCGGTAGCCCGCCATTTTGCTCAATTTCACAAAAGCAACAGGGATTTACCCAGATATTACTGCTTAGACCAAATTACAAGATCAGAACGTGGCGGCGATAGGGAAAAAGCACTTCGCGTCACAGAGTCGAGGTATATCATGGACCTCAAAACAATGACACCGTGGGGCCTCAATAATGATGCAGAAATGTGGGTTCACCTATAACACATGACTGGTAAAGATTATGAATTCATATATCCTCGAGACAAAGAGATCAGTATATACTTGCAGGATCCCTAGGCCAAGCCTTGTTAATATGTAAATATCTGTATTATATGAATTTTGGACTTAAGCCCATACAGGGCCCCATAATGAAAAGCAATGGAAATAGTATTAATTTTGAGTGGAGAAGTATCTTATCTACAACCAGGGGATACACCCCAATATAATAACATACATGAATCCAGCTATTCTGTACATATAGGAACTGTAACGATACTATGTTAATCATATACATAAACAAAGTTTGCAGAAGAATCATGTAAATGTTTTTTGTTGTCAACGATTTTAATATTGCACTAGAGCACTTTATTTTTTGCCGTTTTGTACCATTGTGACATCCTTGTAAATAGTACACTACAAGATGGCCGCCACTTCGATAGAGGGTACATCTTCTATGTCGATTAAATGAGTAAGGGCGAAGGGTTTAAAATGGCGATCGTATGTTTGCACAAACTGACACTGACGAAGCTTAACTGCGAAACGCGTCTGTCGGGGGTGAAGGGGGTTTGGAGAATAAATAGACTTTAATACATCTTGACACCGGAGTGCTGGCCGTTTTTCTCTGACTGGATTGGTTGGACTGTGTGGTTGCATATATATATATATATATATATATATATATATATATATATATGTATTACCTACTGGCGGTCGCCAGTAGGTATATATAGTTAGGATTTTTTCTCTATGGGTTTTTTGAAAATTCTATGTCTAATAACTTTGGCGTTTGTGGACGGAATTGGCTGAAATTTTCAGCAAAATGGAACATTTTGTTTCTGAGCAGCCACTGGAAATTTGGGGGGAGTTGGTCCAGGGGGGGCCGAGAAAAAAGGGGGGTCCCAAAACGTGTTTTTAACATTGAGTTTTCCATAGGGCGGTTAGCCTCACTTTTAGCCCGAACGGCTGAATGGATTTGCACGAAACTTGGCAAAATTGTAGGGACTGGTAGCCCGATGTGCCTTTTGTAGGTCTCAATATATGTGCTTCAGTGGATTTTGAGAAAATAACGTTCAAAAAAAGATATATATCTGTAAGCGCGGACCAGGCAGCGCCCCGGTACGCGTACTTGACGCGTAACGGAACTTCGCGTAGCGAAGTTGATTGGCTCTCCGGTGTCTGTCAACATTCTAAACAGTCCGGAGCGGCCGCCATCTTGTCTCTCGGTAGGATCGAGTGACAAGAGGAGGACAAAACAAAGGGGGAAATGACCATAAGGGGGCATAGTAGATCCTCCCTGACCCCCTAGGTTTGATGTGGAGGCTTTAAAGGGGCCCCGCTAAGCAAAAAAAAAAAAAAATTTTTTTGTTTTTTTTCGTGGTTAGCGCCCGGTACGCGAACCGGGAAGCGTTCTGGGGAGCGTATCACAATGAAAAATGAATGATAGACTTTTCAAATGCTGTATGTTAATTGATTGTTGGTTTTGTTGATTATTTTATTTTTTTTTTTTTTTAAGCTTTTTTTATTGTGTTTCATAATTTATTAAACTTTCTAACATTTCATTGTCAGAAATTTCATAATAATCATGGAATATAGATTGTAGTCTCTGAGGTTGTAAAATGTCCTCATTTGCAAGGAGGTTATCTACTGCTTGTACACATTGCAGTAGTTCTTGGTCCCAAGTTTCATCCATAAATTCAATCTCATTTGGATCAATGATTTCTGTGTTGGACTCTGGAAGGACAATTTCAAATGAAATGTTTTGTTCACTTTCCATTTTTCCTGAAATTTGCATAAAAAAAATATATATTAGTAGAGGTAGGGCACTGTTGGGATTAATTTTAGATAGGCAGTTTTTAACAGAGAATTTATCTTTGGGCAGTGTATAGTATCAGAGTGGAAGTAGGAATATAAAAAAGTGTATCTAAATTTATAAGTACTACAGAGGGATAGTATATAACTAACAGAAAAAGTTTGCCATATTAACTTAAAGTGCACAATATACTTCAGTTTTAAAAATAACAACTTACCTTTAAAAAGAAGTTGAAGTTATTAATGAAAATCCTATTGAAATGTACACCAGGAAGTAGTAGTCAAAATGGCTGTGTTTCCTTCTCTTCCTTTATATATATTCGGGTACATAACCAATCAAATGTGAGGTAAAAAAAGTAGAAAATGAAAGTAACATTTTAATTGGTTGTCAATTCCAACATTTCAGATGTGTTTTGTGAAGTAATTTACCTCACGGTATTTAGAGAGGTCTACAGGCTAAATGGCTAAATGGAATTCCAATCAAATTTGTGAAAATGGTAGGGATTGGTATGTAATATGAGCTAATCTATATTTGGTGAAATTGTCTCCAGTGGCTTTTCTGTGAACTACTTTCCCACCTTTTTTTCCCAGGGAGCGACCCGGTACGCGAACCGTTGAGCGCCCCGGTTCGCGTACCTTAAGCGTTCCGGGAGTCCACCATTTTGTGTTTCGGTCGAATTAAGATACAAGATGGAGGGCAAATAATGTTCAGAATGGGTAGAAGGGGGCACGGTAGACTTATCTTGACCCCCTAGGTTTTCTGAGGGTGGCTGAGGAGGTTTATATGTGCGAAAAAAAAACATTTTTTTAAAAAATTTCACGAGGTTAGCTCCCGGTACGCGTACCGGGTAGCGCCCCAGGGAGTGTACTTTGTTGAAAATTAGTGAAAAAAGTTAGAGTAAAATAATAATTGTGAGTGATTAGATGTAGGGTAGCTCTGAGAAGAGCTTTTGGGTTTATGGTACATTTTGGTACTTATAAGTAGGTACCAATGCACATTTTTAAATTCAGAGTGAAAACTCTGTTGCCCTCATCTGAGAAGTGAACTCCATCTCCTCTGTAGATATCTTGCATGTAGTAACGCAAGTTATTGTTGTACAGGGAGCCCATTCCATGGTCTCTCATGTAAGCTGAAACAGATTTGTTTACATGCTTCCTCGACTTCTCAATTTGTGGACAAAATTGGTTTGACCACCTCCATTTCTGTCTTTGGCATATATTTGAATATACCAAGGCAGTCTGAGGAAAAAGTGCCATTAATTGCTCAAAGGTGTCCTTTAAAAGCATTTCCAGACCTACACCAGTCAAAGTGCCCAAGTCATTACCTCCACAGTGCACAATTAACAGGTCAGGTTTTGGCAAATGCATAAAGGTTTTCACCAATGGTATCAATTGGTGACATTTTAATCCTCTGTGGCCAAACCACTTAATTTCCACATCTTGTAAATTGAGGTTAGGTAAATTCCTGCTTTCAACGTACCTTTGAGCCCAGTGAATATAACTATGACCAACAATCCAGACAGAAAACATGGTGAGAGAAGGTTCTCCTGCAGTCAGATGAAGTGTGGCAATGAAATGGCAGTTGAAAAAATGTGAGTTTGAAATGAAAAAAACTGTGGAGTTTCTGTGTTCATGAAGTAGTAACAGTGATTGGTGGATTTTGATTGATGAAAACAGAAAGTTAGGGTGCACAGATGTGTTGTTTGAAAGATGTATTTTGAGTGGTCAATAAAAAATCATTAAATGAAAGAAAGCACTGGATATGCAGGTGCACTGAGAGTTCAGAGTTCAATTGCAACATTGTTGTGTGAATTTGCAAACACCAGAGTTTCTCCAAGAGGTGGTTGCTATGGAAAATAGGCAGAAAGGGCAGAGGGGGAAGGGTTTTCATTTGAAAAAAAGTGAGGGAAGAGTTTTGATTGGGTGACATGAGAAATATGTGTGAAGAATTACACCATTTCTGTGCTTTTGATAGCTGCAGACTCTGGAGTGCATACCTTTTGCTCTGCTGAAGACAAATTGGTGTGTTTCTTAGACTGTTTTCAAACTCAAAGTATTTGCTAAGGTGAGAAAATATTTCTTTACTTTAGATAGAGAATAGTGTGCTTTAAGGAGAAAATTATGATTTATGTGGCGCAAATTGCTTGTAAATATGCTCTCACATGTGCATGGAAAATTTTGATTTTGAATGTTTGTGTTACATAGCCATGTTAAAAGTGACGCAACCATGCTGGAAAGCCAATCAAAAAATGATTTCATGTGTTTTAATGACATTTTAAGTCATTTTCTGATGTGCAGTGTTTAGAAATTATGATTTGAAAATCGTTTTTGTGGAAAAGGAATTGTTTTTAAATTCATGACAAGGATATAATGGTGTATGGTTCTTTATAAGGCAATTGACTGTCCTTGATGTTATTTTTCTCATTTTAGTGTAAGACCTTTCTCTGTGGCGCAAATTGCTTGTAAATATGCTCTCACATGTGCATGGAAAATTTAGATTTTGAATGTTTGTGTTAAATAGCCATGTTAAAAGTGACCAAACCATGCTGGGAAGGCAATCAAAAAACGCTTTCATGTGTTTTAATGACATTTTAAGTCATTTTCCCATGTGCAGTGTTTAGAAATTATGATTTTAAAATCGTTTTTGGGGAAAAGGAATTGTTTATAAAATCATGACAAGGACATAATGGTGTATGGTTCTTTATAAGGCAATTGACTGTTCCTGATGTTATTTTTCTCATTTTAGTGTAAGACCTTTCTCTGTGGCGCAAATTGCTTGTAAATATGCTATTACATGTGCATGAAAATTTTAATTATCAATGTTTGTGTTACATAGCCATGATAAAAGTGAACCAACCATGCAGGAAAGCCAATCAAAAAACGCTTTCATGTGTTTCAATGACATTTTAAGTCATTTTCTCATGTGCAGTTTTTTGAAATTATGATTTGAAAATCGTTTTTGGGAAAAAGGAATTGTTTTTAAATTCATGAGAAGGACATAATGGTGTATGGTTCTTTATAAGGCAATTGACTGTCCCTGATGTTATTTTTCCCATTTTAATGTCAGACCTTTCTTTGTGGCGCAAATTGCTTGTAAATATGCTCCCACCTGTACATGGAAAATTTTGATTTTGAATGTTTATGTTACATAGCCATGTTAAAAGTGACCCTACCATGCAGGAAAGCCAATCAAAAAACGCTTTTATGTGTCTTAAGGACAATTTAAGTAATTTTCCCATGTGTAGTGTTTTGAAGTTATGATTTGAAAATCGTTTTTGAGGTAAAGGAATGTTGTTAAAATTTATGTTCGCCATATGCCCCCAAATTTCTTTTTCAGGGTTGCAGCAGGGTGTTCTTGAGACACCCCTGCACCTTTGGAATAAATTCCTAATTTGTGATGAGCAAATTGTTAATCGCAAATTGCACCTTCATTTATATGAGCCTCCTAGCCCATGGAAATGAATGGGTAATTTGCAATTAGCAATTTTCTCAAACAAATTTGGAATGGTAAAGAATCGCTATTTATTCCTTAAAATTCGCTTTTTTGGAAATGCAAAATAGTTATATGATACATATGGCGGTTGATGTCTAACAAGATAAGAAGCTTATGGATACATTTATGATGACTGGTGCAATGAAGTAGAAATCACTTACTTCATTGGTAGGCCTTTACAATAAATTATCTCCTCTGTATTCTTCATCAAGCGTAACTTTAATCTGCAATCCTGAGTAGGCCTCACCTTAAACAAACCTCTGGATAGGCCACATCTTATTGTCATCCTGATTTAATCATTTATAATGCTAGGGACAGATTTATGATAGGTGTATACCTCTTTTGTGCCACTTAGAAAACATTGTCCATGGGGAAATGACTTAAAATGTCATTAAGACACATGAATGTTTTTTTTTAAAACGTTTGCAATTTTTTTGGGTCACTTTCAACATGGCTATGTGTCTGAAACAGTCAAAATCTAAATTTGCAATGCACAGGTGGGAGCATATTTACAAGGAATGTGCTTCATGGGGAAAGGTCTTATAATGTAATATGGGAAAAATGACATCAGAGACACTGAAATGCCTTATAGAGAAGCATACACCATTATGTCCTTGTCATAAATTTGCAAACCATTACTTTTCCCCAATTTTTTGTGATTTGTGATTCCTTAAATGCAATGTATCAAAAAAAAATATGTAAAAAATGATATTAAGGATTTGGAAACTACCACCAACTTCTAGTTTGTGATAATTTGCGAATTCTTTTCAAAAAGCTTTTTTTTTTTTAAAAAAAAAAAAGTCCCATATGACGCCCATACATGCCATTAGGGCATGTAGGTGTGCCATGTGCTCCCAAATTTCTTTTTCAGGGGTGCAGCAGGGTGTTCTTGAGATACCCCTGCACGCTTGAAAAAAATCCTATTTTGTGATGAGCTAATTGCTAATCACAACTTGCAACATTAATTCTTATGAGCCTCCTAGCCTATGGAAATGAATGGGTAATTTGCAATTAGCAATTTGCTCATTGCAAATTAGGAATAGTAAAGAATCGCTATTTATTCCTTAAAATTTGCTATTTATAATATGTAAAATATTTTGATGATACATATGGCAGTTCATCTGTAACAAGATAAGAAGCTTAGGGATAGATTTATGATGAGTGGCGCATCACCAGGGATGTGACAGTCATCCTGCGCCACTGTTCCGCCACCCATGTTGTGCTGCATTTACAATGCGGCGCAGCATGGGGCAAAAACGGCACAGATGCGTGACGCATCTGTGCCGTAAAGGTGGCGCATTGCTGGAGTTGTATCGTAAGTGCGATGCAGCTCCAGCAAGGCTCAGGGGTGCCCCATCTCTACAATGCTGTGTCAAGACCTATGCCAGCTTCAAGCAGGCGCAGGGTTTTGAAGCAGCTTTCTCCTATCTGATTGTAAATGCGGCACACCATGGGTGGTAAAGCAGTGGTGCACATTAACTGGTGCATGCCTGGGGATGTGCCATTTAATATAAATCTGCACTTTAACATTTGAGTATGTGCAGGGGACACAGAGTCGTTGAGGCTTATCCAAGGTTAAGAACAGATGAGTCCTGTTCAGTGAAAAATTAGACATAGGCTTCACCTGCTCAGCATCGCTGGACATGGCTAAATAATAGCTGCAAAATGTTACTCTTGTTAAATAATTTTACTATTATAATCTGTGAGATTTGTCTCTTACTCTGCAACATCTCATTGTTGTTATCTTTCTTTAAAGATAAAGACAACCTCAACATGAGCGACAATCTGCAATCAGTTGATTTTGACCTCATCATTGAACTTGTAATTGAAACATCAGTGGATGTTGATCCATTGGATGATTTAAATCCTGAGGATGAAGAAGAGCGTGATGAGGATGCAGATTTGTCCGAATTATATGATATAGGATGGGAAGCTGACCTGCTTGAGCCTTTGGAATTATAAACATTTATTTTTAAAATTTATAATCAATAAAAAGTAAAAAGGTAAACCGTTTAATTTAAAAATAAAGACACCTTCAAAAACAGGTTATGTGTAGTGTCTTCAATAAAATATTAAAATATGCTCATAAAATTAGATCAGATTCACATATAAAATAGCATAGGTAACATAAATATAAATGTCATTTCTTTTCTGGTATTTCTGTATTGTAAAAATGGCAATGACTAAAAAATCTTCAAATTAAAATGTCAAGTAGTGTGTTATGTTTTTGATCACTATTACTGATTTACTGTTTGATAATAATGTTTAATAACATTTTTTATTATATTTTTCCTCAGATTCAACTGCAGATCATTTCAAGATTTCAATATGCCTACAAAAATAAGAGAGATAAAGGCTGCAAAACGTCAAAGACAGCAGGAGAAAAAAAAAACGCAGCAGTCCTCTAACAAAAAGATTTCTCAAGCCATGAAGAAAGCACCGGGTAAGAGCTCTAAATATTTCATAAGAAATATTTCTAATAAAAAAAATATTAGTACAGAAAATGTTTCAATCCATAACATGAGAAGTAAATCAAATGGAAAGAAAAGGACAAATGAAAATGTTACTGCTAGAGCAAGAGATAAATCTGTGCATGATAGTAGAAGGAAACAACAGTTTAGGGAGATTCGTAAACGAATGTTCCGTAACAGGATAATTGGCAATTTGTTAAAAAATATTAAGAAAGGTCAACAGAAATTAGTTTTTTATAGGAGAAAAAAAAAAGTTGAGAAAGTTATTGATCAGGCTTTTGAAATTAAACGTAAGTTATTTATTTTGATAATCAATAGAATTAGGAAGCTAAACAAGGCAATTTTTGATTTCAAAAGAAATAGTAGATGGAAGAGAATAGTTAATCGTAGTAATTTTTGTGAAGTTTTTTCTGGAGAATGGATACATAGTTCAAGCTGTGAGGCATTTTTTAATGAAGAGAGTTATTTCCAGGATAATGATTTGGTGCATGCAGTTGACATCAGTGGTCGTGCTTATGAAGTGAAAGATGGTTGTCCAGTTGAAAAAGAAAAACTTGTGACAACAGAGGCAGAAGAGTTGTTAGGTAATGAGGTTTTAGGAAGACGTGCTAAGGGTCCTGTGTACACCTGGAAGTGTAGTAGTATTTGCAGTGTGCGACAGGATTCCATCAATTTGCTTTGTGATTTTGTACGGACATTTAACAAGAAAAGTTTGAAGCAGAAAATAAGGTTGTTGCAAGAATTAGATCCTTGCAGAGTGAGAGAAGTGACAGGTTTGCATGGTCATTCACTGGCTTGTCTTTCCAGGAGAGTATGCCAGAGTGTTTTTCATCATTTCAGGATGCTAGCAGTGCATCATAACAAAGTGAGGAAGTTAGTTAGACTGTTGTATTATGCTAAGAGTCCAGCAATTATGCTGAAACAATTATGCGCTGCTCTTTTGCATGGTTCTGAAATAGATGTGAAGAATATATGTGAAGAAATTGAGTTTTGTTACTTTGGAAGTAAAGAGGAGAATGTTGAAATTGAGCAAGAAGTAGAGGGTCATTTGGAAGATAGTGTACATGTTTCCAGTACAGATAATTTCCAGAGGGAAATTGCGACGTTTGACATGAAATCAAGTGAGAGGCCTAATTTCACTTGTGTGTGTTGTAGACGCACTTATTATAAGAATCAGACTAAGTTAGTGGATTTATATGCAAAAAGTGAAAGGGAAAATAATAGTGAATGGAAGGATTTTGCAACATACTTGATGGTAGAAAATTGTTTTGATTTGGGATTGGATCAACGTGTGTGTACTTATTGTTGTAACAAATTAAAACAAAACCAGATGCCTGCTAGAGCAGTTCATAATAATCTGGAATTGGTTGAGATTCCTTCTGAATTGAAGGACTTAAATACTTATGAATCTATTTTGATTCAAAGTATCCATCCCTTTCAGGCTATTGTAAGAATGGAGCCAAAGACAGGGAAATTGCCTCCATCAGATTTACAGAGAGGATTAAAGGGAAGAGTTGTTTATTTGCCTCTAGATTTCAAGAAAAACATTAACACAATTGGAGTAGAAAAAGTGGAAGAGGAACCTCTGGTTATCTTAGTTAATGGGGTTCCGACAAAGAATAAGAAAATATGGCAAGATTTAGTAGATGTTAGGAAAGTTAAAAAGGCAACATTGTATTTGAAAAAAAATAATAAATACTATAAGAATGTATATGTTGCAGAAGAGGAAGTAAGTGAGGAAGAGGATAGCGATTTGTGTGCTGGTCAAATTGAGAAAGTAGAACCCTCTACTAGTGAGGAAATATATGAACATTATAGTGTTCATCCTTTGCATTCAAAGGAAGTCATGGGGAATGCTATTGAGTTGTTTCAAATGAAACAAGCCAAAGGGAGTCCCATTAGTGTTTGGGAGGAAAGTTTGGAAGCTCGGTGTTTCCCACAGCTTTTTCCAACAGGTCAGGGAGGAAGATATGATGAGCGACCTCATCAAATTCCTGCTTCTGAATACCGGACTTTGCGATTGTATGCAGGAGATGCTAGGTTTCGACAATGCATTCCTTATTTGTTTCATCTCCTGTTTGAAAGCGATCTGTCTGGACTGTCATATGCAGTGAACCACATCTTGAAAAGTGGTATACACATGCAAAACATCTCGGCAAGTGATTTTATGGATAAAGTGAATGTCCAAGATAGTATTTTGGATTCTCACCTGATTAATCTCATGGCGTGTCAGCGTGGTACTAATGAGTACTGGTACCGTCGTCATGGTGATTTAAAATGTATGCTGAGGAACTTAGGTACTCCCACATGGTTCCTCACTCTGAGTTGTGCCGAGTATGGCTGGGAAGACTTACTTCAATTTCTACGAGAGGCAAATGCTAACGTAGAAAACATCGAATTCAAGACACCCGGAGAACTGTGCTCTTTGGATCCAGTCAATGTATGTAGGTACTTCAATCATAGATTTGAAGCTATGATGTCTTTCATCATGAATAAGAAGAATCCACCTCTTGGAGAGGTGTTGGATTTCTTCTGGAGAAAGGAGTACCAAGCAAGAGGTGCTCCTCATATACATATGTTGCTGTGGATCAAGGATGCACCTAAATTTGGAACGGATCCAGAAGACTCAGTGATGAGTTTCATCCAACAGTATTCTATGTGTGCTGTTCCAAACGCAAAGGAGAAGAAAAGCCTAAGAGAAAAAGTTCTGCGTTTCCAAAGCCATCGATGTGGAAAGTACTGCCGTCGTAAATTCCGAAACAAAGACAAGTTCTACACCAAATGTCGTTTCGGCTTTCCACGACCGGTGATTTCTAAAGGAAGAGTAAACAGTTTGATGTCTTCGCTGCGACATAATGTGATGAAGAAATCACCTAAAAACACTTACAATTTGAAGAGGAACGAAGAGTCCAAGTACATCAACGACTACAACCCGGTGATTTTGTCCATGTGGAATGCTAACATGGATATACAGTTTGTGGCTGATAACTGTATGGCTGTGGCTCGGTATGTGACGTCTTACATCACCAAAAAAGAGAAGACAGAATTGAAGGATATGTGGGAGGACATTTCCCATGAAAAGAGCCTCAGCAAGAAGTTGTACAGTTTCAGTCTGAAGATGTTGTCGCATCGAGAAATCGGAGCGTACGAATGTTCTGACCGGTTGTCTTCAGCAAGTCTCTATGCCAAGTCCAGGAGTATCGTTTGGGCGAGTCTTGGTCTTGCTGCAACTCGTAATCGAGTTCTCAAACCTGTGCGGGAAATTGAGTATTTGGCGGAAAAGGAGCCAAACAGTACCGACATTTTGAAGACAAACATGTTGGATACATATTATCCAAATCGAAGCAGTCACCTAGAGAATGTTTGTCTGTATGAGGTTCTGCAAAATTACATGTTCAAGAGGAACATCAAAGAAGATACTGAGAAAGGAGTGTATGCTGTAATAGGAAGTGAGGGATGTCTGGTCAAGCAAAGAAAATGCCACTTGATAAACCATCGAAAATTGAGTGGCGAATCTCCTGAAAAAAAGGAGTTTTTCTATTTAGCACTTTTGCAACTTTTCAAGCCTTGGCGTGCAGAAGAGGAACTGCTTGGAGATTTCCTCTGTTACGAAGACTCTTTCAATGTCGCCAAGGAGACCATAGAATGTCCTGCTTTTCCCAAATATGTAGAAATGTTGAATGCGGAAATTGAGCAGGAAGCAACGATTGCAGCCGAGATTGCCAGAGACAGTTCTCAGGACAGTCAGAGTTCTGCTTCATTGAGTCAGGATCCACTAGGAGGACCTCTTATTGAAAATGAAGCTGCCACTGCTATGAATGAGGTGGAAAGAGCCATGGCACATGCTCAAGAGGATGCGGTTAACTTAGAAGAGTTGGAAAGGCAACTCAACGTTGAGCAGAGGAAAAAATATGACGAAGTTACCATGCAAATTGATCATGGATTAAGTCATGATAAGAAAGAGTGCTCATGTACGTCGTTGAAGCCTGTCCGACTGTACGTGAGTGGAGAAGCGGGAACTGGAAAAAGTTTCCTCATTAAAGCAATTTCATGCTATTTGCAGGAAAGGACAGAGTCATCGCTGTCTTGTGTTGTCACTGCTCCAACTGGACTGGCAGCACATAATATTAAAGGGATTACTTTACATCGTTTACTGATGCTGCCAGTGGAGCATGACAACAAATTAGAATATCACAAGCTATCTGGAGATGCTTGTTTTGAAGTTTCAAGAATCTTGAGGAAAATGAAACTTCTTATCATTGACGAAGTAAGCATGGTTTCCAATGTCATGCTTGCCTTTGTGCATTTGAGGATGCAAGAAGTTCTCAAAACAGAGTATGATGTGTTATTTGGTGGCAAACACATCATTGTTTTCGGAGATCTTCTGCAGCTGACACCAGTGAAAGGGCAACCTGTGTTCAAAATGCTCACGCATGAAGATACCAGGAAGTGCCTAGGCAGCATTGGCAACGTCAATATATGGTTAAACTTCAATTATGCTGAACTGCATGAAAATATGCGTCAGGCAAAGGATGAAGTTTACAAGACTATTCTACAAGATGTTAGAATTGGAAAAGTGACCGAGCATGGGAAAGAAGCTTTACATGCACGATTACTGTCAAATTTATATCCAGAACAAGATGTTGTGCCTGAGAATATTTTTCAGAAAATTACTGATAAGAAATCTGGAATATGTTTGATGCCAACTCTTGCAGAATGTGCCAAATTTAACAACAAAATGTTGCATTTAGAAAAGCAAGAGATTGTGAAAGTGGAAGCTATTGATAGAGTAGAGCATATGGGATCAACAATTATTTTGTCTGAGAATCTGAAAACAAAATTGGATTCATTAGAGAAGAGTATATCTAAAACTGCAGGTTTTGAAAAGACTCTGAATGTGTGCTTGAACTGCCGTATAATTTTAAGAAGGAATTTACATATTGAAAGAGGTCTGGTAAATGGATCAATGGGTAATGTTGTTGATTTTGTGAAATACAGAAATAGAGATGGAATTGAATTTGTAAAAATTAAATTTGATGGCATTGAGGAAGTACAGCTAATTGCTCGTTGTTCTGCTAGATTTTTGCTTGTAAAAGACTTATATGTTCGCCGTAAGCAGTTCCCTGTTTGCTTGGCATATGCGGTGACAATTCATAAATCGCAAGGTTTAAGTGTAGACACTGCATTGGTGAATATTGGCAGTTCTGTGTTCAAGGAGGGTATGGCATATGTGGCATTGTCACGAGTTAGAACTTTATCGGGATTGTACTTGATTGAGTGTGATGTCAGAAACATTTGTGCAGATCTAGATTGTGTTAAGGAATACAATAGGTTAAGAAGAGAGTATGCGCCACATTTGCCTCAGTTTCCTTTGTTTGAGAAACGTCTGGTAGGCCGGAAACGAAGAAATGAGAACAATACTGGGGAGGTTGTAGCAAAAAGACAAAAAGTGAATGAACCTAAAATTACAAGCAGAAACAAAGAGGATTCTGTTGAAGATGTTGTTGGTTTTCAGTTTGAAAACAGTTCTGGTGTCAACTGCTATGCTAATGTAGTAATTAATGTTTTGTTTTCTCTAAAAAATGTAAAAGAAGAGATTGTGGTCAATTCTGATCAAAGATTTTGCAGTTTGTTAAATTCTGTGTTAGAGAAATGTACCACTGATAGAAGAAACATAGAAAGTGTGTCTGAAATTAGAAATCTGTTAGATAGATGTTCAGGCCAAACACAATTCTCTCAAAATATTCAGCAAGATTGTCAGGAGTTTTTAATGTATATGCTTGATGTATTACATGCTGAAGGTGTAGATGTAGATCAGCTGTTTGGGCTTTCTTATCAATGGCAGCATGACTGCGAGAACTGTATGGTATCAAGTACTACTAGTGTAGACTCAGAAAGATTTATATATTTAACTTTGCCAGACAGTAAATCAGTCTCCTTTAATAAGCTAGTAAAAGCTGCTAATCACAACATGGAGTGTAGCCAATGTAAATCTGAAATGATGTCCACATTATTTATACAAACATATGGCCAGTACGTCATTTTAATGTTCCAACGATGTAGGCCTGATGGAACAAAATTGACAACTTTAATAAAAAAATTTGTAGCTTCGCAGTTGTCAATATCAGGAAGGACTTTTGTAACTACAGCAATTATATATCATGACGGCCCTTCAATATCATCAGGACATTACACAGCTTATTTAAAGTCTAGAAATGGCTGGTCATTCTGCAATGATTCTGTTTTAATTTTCAAAAAAAAATTGCCGTATGACCTTAAAAACTCTTACCTGGTGTTTTTAAAACCAAAATTTTAGGAAAATAATCTCGGGATATGATCTGTGGAATTTCAAGAAGTTCTAATGGCTCCTACACAATTTGGCCTTGAGGATAAGTGTAGTTCAGAGACATAACTTCTAATCATAGGATTGGACATCATGGAGATGTATGTGCACTTTAAATGAGTTCAGAAATCCAAGAGTTATAAATATCTCTGACTAGATTTGGCCTTGTGGAAAATAGTGGTAGAGAGCAAGAAGTCATTTATTGCATGTAACGTGTTTTTAAAAACGATGGAGGTTTTCTTTCAGAAAGTGGCGGGCTGAAAGTAATAACAGCACAAAAGAGTGTAAGCTGTTCATAGGACATCCTTGGACGTCATGGAAAGTAAGTTAACTTTAAGGAGTTCTGAATTTTAATTTCTGATGTTGTATGGGTTTTTTAAACACAATCATTTTGATTGTGTTTTTTTTTCCCCGCTGTTACATGATGAATACCTTCAAGTCACTGTTTTTAGTGAATTTTGATACATTCTGAGAACAGCAAAAATAAACCATTTAACATGTATAATTAATTCTGTACTGTTTGCATTTATGATGTATATGTAGAACTGTGTAGGAGGCATGGAGAAGGTGAGTTTTCTGTAAGTGTTAAATTTATTGTATGCAGTGCTGCACTTCTACGTATTCTTTCATATGCTGGACTACATCTGCACAATGAGATACCTAAGCAAAGGAAACACAAGTGATGTGATTGTGAAATGAGCAAAATAAATTGCACATATTTCAATTACATCACCTGTGTTTCCTATCATTACGAATCACATTGTGCAGATCAAGTTTAGGTCTGTCCAGGGAAACATAGGAGGTTTCTACTTTGTTGAAGAGTGCAGTGGACATGACTCACTTCATTAGTAGACTTTCACAGATATTATCTCCTCTGTACACTTCAACAAGTGTAAATCTCATCTTGAACTCTGAGTAGGCCTCACCTCAAACAAATCTCTGGATAGGAGACATGTTATTGGCATACTGAAGCGACACTTTTCTGAAACAAGAGCAATGCAAAAGATGCACCATGTTTTAAGATAGGCCTCACTTCATCTGCATCAAGATACTGTTAGTTTAAAATGTATATCTTTAGGATTGTGTAGAGGACCTGGAGAAGCAGAAGCTTCTGTCAGTGTCAAAGTTGTTGAAAAACTATTTGTCCTTCAATATTTTCCCTTGTCTTTTGTAATTTTTAAATACATATTTTAATTTTTTTCAAATGTTGGTTCTCTCTTTCACAGATTGAAAGTATAGAAATAAAATGTGATTAATTTAACGGCAATTACAAGGTAAATAGTTGTACTCTTTTCGTTACATTTCTATCACATTCACCTACTATTAGATCCACTGCTTCACTTCTTTAATCCTCAGTTTCCTGCCTTTGCTACTTTCCTCATTCCTTTCTCTATTACCTATTTACTCAACTCCTTCCACTCTTTTTCTCAGTCCCTCTGTTCTCATAGTTCCTCAGTCTTGTTCACTCACTCCATCTCTATTACTCTTAGTGTCTGTGAATTACTTTCCCAACTTTTTTTTTTTTGGACCGCTTCCCGGGAAGTTGCCCGGTTCGCAAACCAGCAGCGTTATGGCAGTCCACCATTTTGTGTTTCGGTCGAATCAAGATACAAGATGGAGGGCAAATAATGTTCAGAATGGGTAGAAGGGGGCACGGTAGATGTATCTTGACCCCCTTGGTTTTCTGAGGGTGGCTGAGGAGGACCATAGTTCTTCACTCTTGTTCACTCTCTCTGTTTCTATTAATGTCACTGTTTATGTCTGATCAAAAAAATGTTTTTTAAAAAAGAACAGTAACTATAAGGGAAGGAAATAGACAGTTATGTTAAAAGAAAGACAGCTATAGGGAGTAAACTAAGGATACTGTTACCTACAATCCACTGCTGTTGATGTTACTGACCATGTCATGAATGATGTAATATGTGACATCATCAGCAGTGGATTGTAGGTAACAGTATCCTTAGTTTACTCCCTAGAGCTGTCTTTCTTTTAACATAACTGTCTGTTTGCTTACCTTATACTTACTGTTCTTTTTTTAAAAAAATATTTTTTTTGGTTAGCTTCCGGTACGCGTACCGGGTAGCGCTCCGGGAGCGAACTAAGAGAAATAGAGGTTGGCAGAGTTCCAAATATTCTACCAATTTTTTTATAATGGGGAGTTAGTTCTGAAAAGAACTTTTTTTTTAATGTTTTTGTTGTTTTATATTTTTTTTAGTATTTTTTGAACATTTTTTTACTTTTTTTGTATTTTCTGAACGTTTTTAAATTTTTTTTGGTTTTTTTTTGGGGGGGGGGAAACAAAAAAGATCCATTATAAAGGGCTCAACAGGAGCAAAAAAAAAAAAACATTAATATGATTTTGAATTGCTCGCAAAATCAAAGTGATGCTACTTTCTCTGTAGCAGATGAAAGTGCCACATTCCACGCACACTTGCTTTACGTGCCCAAACAACATTTGGATGTTTGCGATCATCTCCCTCGCCTCTGGTCCCGACACCTCTGGAACCACCGATCTTCTTGCCATTGGGAGGGGATTTTGTTGTTCGTCACGTAGCTGGGCAGCACTATAATTATTTGGGTGCCACCTACTCATATGCCGATGCATAGTATGATTGCCATAACTGTATTTTTTATCAGTGCCCCTTGACAATCTATCACCGCATATGCGGCAAAACACGTAACGTGCATTCACTTTCTTTTGCCCCTCAGGAATTCTGTAGAATTGCCAGATGTAATTCTCCTTTCGATTGTACCTCCTGGGCTCCTCTGGCAAAAACTCATGCTCTTCCTCCTCTTCCTCCTCTTCCTGTTCTTCCTCTTCTTGCAAAATTACTTCTGCAGGTGGTCCTCTCTTTCTTGGATTTGGTGGAGGTGGTGGGCTAGCACCAGCTAAAGCTACTAATGAAGCCATCTCAAAGTCTCAATAAAGGGTCTTTCTCTCACCAAGATGAAAGTCAGAGTGATGAAAGAAGGAGGGGTTTTCATCATTTGGGAAAAACAAAAGTTCTAAACCAATGAAAAGTGTCCATTTTAGATCACATGACCTTGTATTACATCATTAGGAAACCAAAAGTGAAATGAACCAATGAAAAGTGTTATTACCGAGTCACATGACCTGCTATGTTTACGTTACGCGGTCGGCGCCGCGCCGCGGATCGCTTCCGGTTCGCGTACCGCTGCGCTTCCGGGTACGCGAACGTAGCACGTAATATGACGTATTACGCGAGAACGCGAAACGTCATGCTGACGCGAAGCGTCACGATGTTGTTTTGTAACGCGAGAGGTGCGCAAAAGGAACGTTTACCAGTTCGCGTACCGGGTCGCGCCTCCGGATTGAGCTAACGGGAAGCTAACCGGTACGCGTACTGGGAGCGAAACAAAAAAAAATAAAAAAAAAATTGTATAAAAAACATGTAAAAAATATTTTTCTTTTTAAAGAATAATACATTGTAAAGGTTTTGATATTAGCTATTAAAAAACCAATGAAATTCACTGAAAAAACCATAGGTTATAGACCATATATAGTTAGGAATTAGCATTTACAAAACCTTAAAAATTCACTGACAAAAACCATAGGTTATACACCATATATAGTTAGGAATTAGCATTTAAAAAACCTTATTTTACTCACACAAAACCAATGAAATTCCATATATAGTTAGTTGTACTAACTATATATCACGCACCCGCAATCCACTGCTGATGATGTCACATATTACATCATTCATGACATGGTCAGTGACATCACTGATGACATCACTGATGACATCTCAAATGACATCACTGATGACATCACTGATGACAAAATCCAGTGACTGTATTTTTCTGTAAAGTTAAAATATGTCTTACATATTTATGAATGAGTCGATGTATAAGTGTCTGGACGAAGGATTTAGTAGGTGCATGACTGAATGTATGAGTGAGTGATTAAATGTGTCTCACTGAGTGCATGGGTTAGTGACTAAACTGTCTTAATTTGTGCATCATTATGTCTGTTGTTCTGTAAACTGCTGCATGTGTTGATCAGTAGCTATATGAGTAACTATATAGGTTATTGATTGGTTGCCCAAGCATTTGTATGGGAGACTGAGTGTGTGTGTGGGTGGCTGGGAAGTGTATGACTCTGTGCATAGATGTATGGATTCAAAAGTGCATGTTGGAAACAGCTGTATGGGCGGTTGACTGTGTGCATGACTGTATTGGTGAGTGAATAGATATCTCAGTGCTACATGTCAAATTAAGTACATATGTAAAATACAGTACATGTGAGAGTTGACATATATAAATAACTGTGCATAAGAGCCAGTGAATGTGTGAGTGGCTGTATGGATCATTGTGAACTTGTATCCAGGATTGTATAAGTGAGTAAATATGTTTTAGTATATGTTTGAATAAGTAAGGTGTGTTTAACTGTATAGTTAAGGAAACGGAGGTGTGATTGATTGTTTGCATGACTGTCTAGGTGTGTGTGTAACTTCATGGATGAGTGACAATCTGTGAGTCTGTGTTTACACTGAGTGTATCTAAGGTTATATTAGAGTCTGAAGAGGTTCATCGTATTATCACATGAATGATTTTATCAGTGATGTCATCAGTAATGTCATTTGAGATGTCATCAGTGATGTCATCAGTGATGTCATTTGAGATGTCATCAGTGATGTCATCAGTGATGTCACTGACCATGTCATGAATGATGTAATATGTGACATCATCAGCAGTGGATTGCGGGTGCGTGATATATAGTTAGTACAACTAACTATATATGGAATTTCATTGGTTTTGTGTGAGTAAAATAAGGTTTTTTAAATGCTAATTCCTAACTATATATGGTATAACCTATGGTTTTTGTCGGTGAATTTTTAAGGTTTTGTAAATGCTAATTCCTAACTATATATGGTCTATAACCTATGGTTTTTTCAGTGAATATATATCAGTGATGAATATATATATATATATTCACTGAAAAAACCATAGGTTATAGACCATATATAGTTAGGAATTAGCATTTACAAAACCTTGAAAATTCACTGAAAAAACCATAGGTTATACACCATATATAGTTAGGAATTAGCATTTACAAAACCTTAAAAATTCACTGACAAAAACCATAGGTTATACACCATATATAGTTAGGAATTAGCATTTAAAAAACCTTATTTTACTCACACAAAACCAATGAAATTCCATATATAGTTAGTTGTACTAACTATATATCGCGCACCCGCAATCCACTGCTGATCATGTCACATATTACATCATTCATGACATGGTCAGTGACATCACTGATGACATCACTGATGACATCTCAAATGACATAACTGATGACATCACTGATGACATCTCATTTGACATTACTGATCACATCACTGATGACATCATTCATGTGATAATACGATGAAGCTCTTCAGACTCTAATATAACCTTAGATACACTCAGTGTAAACAGACACTCACAGACTGTCACTCATCCATGGAGTTACTCACACACCTAGTCAGTCATGCAAAGAATCAATCACACCTCCATTTCCTCAACTATACAGTTATACACACCTTACTTATTCAAACATATACTAACACATATTTACTCTCTTATACAATCCCTGATACAAGTTCACAATGATCCATACAGCCACTCACACATTCACTGGCTCTTTTGCACAGTTATTTATATATGTCAACTCTCACATGTACTGTGTTTTACATATGTACTTACTTTGACATGTAGCACTGAGATATCCATTCACTCACCAATACACTCATGCACACAGTCAACCGCCCATACAGCTGTTTCCACATGCACTTTTGAACCCATACATCTAGTGAATCAACTGCTCACACATCTATGCACAGAGTCATACACCTCCCAGACACCCACACACACACTCAGTCTCCCATACAAATACTTGGGCAACCAATCAATAACCCATATAGTTACTCATATAGCTACTAAACAACACATGCAGCAGTTTTCAGAACGACAGACATAATGATGCACAAATTAAGACAGTTTAGTCACTTACCCATGCACTCAGTGAGACACATTTAATCACTCATTCATACAGTCAGTCATGCACCTACTAAATCATTCATCCAAACACTTATACATCCACTCAATCTTCAATATGTAAGACATATTTTAACTTTACAGAAAAATACAGTCACTGGATGTTGTCATCAGTGATGTCATTTGAGATGTCATCAGTGATGTCATCAGTGATGTCATTTGAGATGTCATCAGTGATGTCATCAGTGATGTCACTGACCATGTCATGAATGATGTAATATGTGACATGATCAGCAGTGGATTGCGGGTGCGCGATATATAGTTAGTACAACTAACTATATATGGAATTTCAATGGTTTTGTGTGAGTAAAATAAGGTTTTTTAAATGCTAATTCCTAACTATATATGGTGTATAACCTATGTTTTTTTCAGTGAATTTTCAAGGTTTTGTAAATGCTAATTCCTAACTATATATGGTGTATAACCTATGGTTTTTTCAGTGAATTTTCAAGGTTTTGTAAATGCTAATTCCTAACTATATATGGTCTATAACCTATGGTTTTTTCAGTGAATTTCATTGGTTTTTTAAAAGCTAATATCTATAGCTGTAAAATGTATTCTTCTTTAAATCCAAAAATATATTTGATATGTTTATTAATAATTTTTTTAAAATATTTTTTTTGTTTCGCTCCCGGTCCGCGAACCGGAAAGCTTTCCGTTAGCTTAAATTGATGCCGCGACCGGGTCCGCGAACCGGTAAACGTTCCGTTTGCGCAACTGCCGCTTTAGAAATCAACATCGTGACGCGTCGCGAAAGCGCGACGTATCGCGTTGCCGCGTAATGCGTCTTATGACGTACCGCGTTAGCGCACCCGGAAGTGCCCCGGGGCGCGGACCGAGGCGCGAAACGCAGCTCCCCGGAAGCGATCCGCGGCGCGTCGCGAAAGCGCGACGTATCGCGTTGCCGCGTAATGCGTCTTATGACGTACCGCGTTAGCGCACCCGGAAGTGCCCCGGGGCGCGGACCGAGGCGCGAAGCGCAGCTACCCGGAAGCTATCCGGGGTGCGGACCGGAGCGCGTAACGTAAGCATAACAGGTCATGTGACTTGTTAATAACACTTTTCATTGGTTCATTTCTCTTTTGGTTTCATAATCATGTAAGGCTAGGTCAGGTGACCTAAAAATAACACTTTTCATTGGTTGAGAACTATTGTTTTTCCCAAATGATGAAAACCCCTCCTTCTTTCCTCACTCTGACTTTCATCATTGTGAGAGGAAGACCTTTATTAATACTTCAGAAATGGCTTCAGTAGTTGCTTCAGCTGGTGCACCCCCACCACCACCTCCACCTCCTCATGGGAAGAGAGGACCACCTCCCCAGGTCATGACCAACACAGAGGAGGAAGAGGAAGAAATGGAGGAAGAGGAGAGAGAAGAACCACAGTTCTTGGAAGAGGTGCCCCGGGTTTCCCATAGGAAAGCCAGTTTCATCTGGCAGTTTTATTCAATCCCTCCAGGCCAAAAAAAAGTGAATGCGAGGTATGTCACCTGCCTCATCTGCAAAGATAAATTATCAAGAGGGACTGATAAGAAGTATAGTTATGGGAACTATACCATGCATAGGCACATGACCAGGAAGCATCCACTTACTTACAGCCGGGCGGAAATACGGGATTTGGAAGAAAATCCAACATCAACTCCTGTGGCCAGATCAAGATCGTCAATATCATTGACACCAGCAGAGGCACGGGAAACTGTGCTAAACATACAAGAGAATTTTGGCCACATGAAACATACTTGTATGCACTGTGGTGCGTTGATAGCATGTGGTAATATGAGTATAAATGCTATCAACCTGGCTTATGAACATCATAATTGCCCTAACCGCCCCCAGTAATTTTTTTTTGCTCCTGTTGAGCCCTTTTCAATGCCTGTTTTTTGTTGTTTCCCCCCCCCCAAAAAACCAAAAAAAATATAAAATCGTTCAAAAAATACAAAAAAACAAAAAAATAAAAAAAATAAAAAAAAATATAAAACAACAAAAATATTTAAAAAAAAGTTATTTTCAGAACTACCTCCCCTTTCAAAAAAAATTGCTAGAATGTTTAGCACTCTGGCAAGCTCTATTTCTTTTGGTTCGCTTCCCGGTTAGCTTCCCGGTACGCGGACCGGGAGCTAACCAAAAAAATAAAAAAAATTAAAAAAGAGTAAGTATAAGGAAAGTAAACAGAGAGTGATGTTAAAAGAAAGACAGCTATAGGGAGTAAAGAAGAGATACTGTTTAATAGATCTATTTACCGAAGAAAAGACGGAAGAGGGTATAATTGTGAAAAACAAAATAGATAAGGAAGTGAAAGAAAAAAAAAGAGAGTATAACATTAACAAAGAAGAGTTTCTTGGAGAATGTGAGTGAATGTTCAAAATAAGATTAAAACATGGGGAATAACAGAGAGAAAAAATAGAAAACAGAAAACAAAAAATAACAGAAAAAGATTAATTGAAACAGCAAAGAAATGTAAGTAACATAGAGCCATATCATCAACATAGGCAATAAAAGTTTTGCAGCTTTTATTGGCAGAAATGTGTTGCTAAAGCCGCTTTTGCGGCAGAAAACTGCCGCTAAAACCACTTTTGCACCAGTTTTCTGCCAATAAAAACAGCAATAATTTTATTGGCTGTGTTCATAATATGCCCCTTAGTGTGCTTCAACTACACAGAGAAAGCATTATAAACAAATAGTGATAGAGTGATCAGTCAAAGACACTAAGAGTAATAGAGACGGAGTGAGTGAACAAGAGTGAGGAACTATGAGAAGAGAGGGACTGAGAAAAAGAGTGGAAGGAGTTGAGTAAGTAGGTAATAGAGAAAGGAATGAGGGAAGTAGCAAAGGCAGGAAACTGAGGGTTAAAGAAATGAAGCAGTGGAACTAATAGAAGTTAAATGTGATAGAAATGTAACGAAAAGAGTACAAAACATTTACCTTATAATTGTCGTTAAATTACTCACTTTTTGTTTTTATACTTTCAATCTGTGAAAGAGAGAACAAACATTTGAAAAATATTAAAACATGTATTTAAAAATTACAAAAGACAAGGGAAAAGATTGAAGGACAAACAGTTTTTCAACAACTTTGACACTTACAGAAGCTTCTGCTTCTCGAGGCCCCCTACACAGTCCTAAAGATATACATTTTAAACTAACAGTATCTTGATGCAGATGAAGTGAGGCCTATCTTAAAACATGGTGCATCTTTTGCATTGCTGTTGTCTCAGAAAAGTGTCGCAAGACACTAAAATTTTAAATGATTGCTTCAGGATGCCAATAAGATGTGTCCTATCCAGAGGTTTGTTTGAGGTGAGGCCTACTCAGGGTTGCAGATGAAATTTCAAGTTGGTGAAGAGAATAGAGGACATAATACATGTGAAGGTCTACCAATGAAGTGAGTCATGTCCACTGCACTCTTGAACAAAGGCCAAACCTCCTCTGTTTCCCTGGACAGACCTAAACTTGATCTGCACAATGTGATTCGTAATGATAGGAAACACAGGTGATGTAATTGAAATACGTGCAATTTCTTTTGCTCATTTCACAATCACATCACTTGTGTTTCCTTTGCTTAGGTATCTCATTGTGCAGATGTAGTCCAGCATATGAAAGAGTACGCAGAAGTGCAGCACTGCATGCAACAACTTTGACACTTACAGAAGCCTCACCTTCTCCATGCCTCCTACACAGTTCTACATATACATCATAAATGCAAACAGTACAGAATTAATTATACATGTTAAATGGTTTATTTTTGCTGTTCTCAGAATGTATCAAAATTCACTAAAAACAGTGACTTGAAGGTATTCATCATATAACAGCGGGGAAAATAAAACACAATCAAAATGATTGTGTTTAAAAAACCCATACAACATAGCAAATCAGAATTCAGAACTCCTTAAAGTTAACTTACTTTCCATGACGTCAAAGGATGTCCTATGAACAGCTTACACTCTGTTGTGCTGTTATTACTTTCAGCCCGCCACTTTCTGAAAGAAAACCTCCATCGTTTTTAAAAACATGTTACATGCAATAAATGACTTCTTGCTCTCTACCACAAAGCCAAATCTTGTCAGAGCCATTTATAACTCTTGGATTTCTTGTAAGCCAATCCCGTCATTTGGCATTTCTGCAACTTTCAGAATTAAAATGTTGAAGATCATTTTCACAATCCTGGAATAGTAATATCTTCCCCTTCTTGCTCAGTCATGTTCTACATTTCCTATGACACTGATACTGCTTACTATGAAGCAGACTTACACTACCTCTATGACTACTACAATTATTTAATTCTCTACATCACTTTTAATCACAAAGCAATGTAAAACAGTAGACAGCATTGCAGACTTACATTCCCTCTACTCTATGTTTTGATTGGCTGCTTCAATTAGCTTATAAAAAGAAATAGTTTTTCTGAACTCATTCAAAGTGCACTTATTTCTCCATGACGTCCAGTCTTATGGTTAGAAGTTAAGTCTCTGAACTACACTTATCCTCAAGGCCAAATCGTGTAGGAGCCATTAGAACTTCTTGAAATTCCACAGAGCACATCCCGAGATTCTTTCCCTAAAATTTTGGTTTTAAAAACACCAGGTAAGAGTTTTTAAGGTCATACGGCAATTTTTTTTTGAAAATTAAAACAGAATCATTGCAAAATGATCAGCCATTTCTAGACTTTAAATAAGCTGTGTAATGTCCTGATGTTATTGAAGGACCGTCATGATATATAATTGCTGCAGTTACAAAAGTCCTTCCTGATATTGACAACTGCGAAGCCACAAAATTTTTAATTAAAGTTGTCAATTTTGTTCCATCAGGCCTACATCGTTGGAACATTAAAATGACATACTGGCCATATGTTCGTATAAATAATGTGGACATCATTTCAGATTTACATTGGCTACACTCCATGTTGTGATCAGCTGCTTTTACTAGCTTATTAAAGGAGACTGATTTACTGTCTGGCAAAGTTAAATATATAAATCTTTCTGAGTCTACACTAGTAGTACTTGATACCATACAGTTCTCGCAGTCATGCTGCCATTGATAAGAAAGCCCAAACAGCTGATCTACATCTACACCTTCAGCATGCAATACATCAAGCATATACATTAAAAACTCCTGACAATCTTGCTGAATATTTTGAGAGAATTGTGTTTGGCCTGAACATCTGTCTAACAGATTTCGAATTTCAGACACACTTTCTATGTTTGTTCTATCAGTGCTACATTTCTCTAACACAGAATTTAACAAACTGCAAAATCTTTGATCAGAATTGACCACAATCTCTTCTTTTACATTTTCTAGAGAAAACAAAACATTAACCACTACATTAGCATAGCAGTTGACACCAGAACTGTTTTCAAATTGAAAACCAACAACATCTTCAACAGAATTCTTTTTGTTTCTGCTTATAATTTCAGGTTCATCGACTTTTCGTCTTTTTGCTACAACCTCCCCAGTATTGGTTACATTTCTTCGTTTCCGGCCTACCACACGTTTCTCAAACAAAGGATATTGAGGCAAATGTGGCGCATACTCTCTTCTTAACCTATTGTATTCCTTAACACAATCTAGATCCGCACAAATGCTTGTGACATCACACTCAATCAAGTACAATCCCGATAAAGTTCTAACTCGTGACAATGCCACATATGCCATACCCTCCTTGAACACAGAACTGCCAATATTAACCAATGCACTGTCTACACTTAAACCTTGCGATTTATGGATTGTCACCGCATATGCCAAGCAAACAGGAAACTGCTTACGGCGAACATATAAGTCTTTTACAAGCAAAAATCTAGCAGAGCAACGACCAATTAGCTGTACTTCCTCAATGCCATCAAATTTATTTTTTAAAAATTCAATTCCATCTCTATTTCGGTATTTTACAAAATCAACAACATTACCCATTGATCCATTTACCAGACCTCTTTCAACATGTAAATTCCTTCTTAAAATTAAACGGCAGTTCAAGCACACATTCAGAGTCTTTTCAAAACCTGCAGTTTTAAATATACTCTTCTCTAATGAATCCAATTTTGTTTTCAGATTCTCAGACAAAATAATTGTTGATCCCATATGCTCTACTCTGTCAATAGCTTCCAGTTTCACAATCTCTTGCTTTTCTAAATGCAACATTTTGTTGTTGAATTTGGCACATTCTGCAAGAGTTGGCATCAAACATATTCCAGATTTCTTCTCAGTAATTTTCTGAAAAATATTGTCAGGCACAACATCTTGTTCTGGATATAAATTTGACAGTAATCGTGCATGTAAAGCTTCTTTCCCATGCTCGGTCACTTTTCCAATTCTAACATCTTGTAGAATAGTCTTGTAAACTTCATCCTTCGCCTGACGCATATTTTCATGCAGTTCAGCATAATTGAAGTTTAACCATATATTGACGTTGCCAATGCTGCCTAGGCACTTCCTGGTATCTTCATGCGTGAGCATTTTGAACACAGGTTGCCCTTTCACTGGTGTCAGCTGCAGAAGATCTCCGAAAACAATGATGTGTTTGCCACCAAATAACACATCATACTCTGTTTTGAGAACTTCTTGCATTCTCAAATGCACAAAGGCAAGCATGACATTGGAAACCATGCTTACTTCGTCAATGATAAGAAGTTTCATTTTCCTCAAGATTCTTGAAACTTCAAAACAAGCATCTCCAGGTTGCTTGTGATATTGTAATTTGTTGTCATGCTCCACTGGCAGCATCAGTAAACGATGTAAAGTAATCCCTTTAATGTTATGTGCTGCCAGTCCAGTTGGAGCGGTGACAACACAAGACAGCGATGACTCTGTCCTTTCCTGCAAATAGCATGAAATTGCTTTAATGAGGAAACTTTTTCCAGTTCCCGCTTCTCCACTCACGTACAGTCGGACAGGCTTCAACGACGTACATGAGCACTCTTTCTTGTCATGACTTAATCCATGATCAATTTGCATGGTAACTTCGTCATATATTTTCCTCTGCTCAACGTTGAGTTGTCTTTCCAACTCTTCTAAGTTAACCGCATCCTCCTGAGCATGTGCCATGGCTCTTTCCACTTCATTCATAGCAGTGGCAGCTTCATTTTCGATAACAGGTCCTCCTAGTGGATCCTGACTCAATGAAGCAGAACTCTGACTGTCCTGAGAACTGTCTCTGGCAATCTCGGCTGCAATCATTGCTTCCTGCTCAATTTCCGCATTCAACATTTGTACATATTTGGGAAAAGCAGGACATTCTATGGTCTCCTTGGCGGCATTGAAAGAGTCTTCGTAACAGAGAAAATCTCCAAGCAGTTCCTCTTCTGCACGCCAAGGCTTGAAAAGTTGCAAAAGTGCTAAATAGAAAAACTCCTTTTTTTCAGGAGATTGGCCACTCAATTTTCGATGGTTTACCAAGTGGCATTTTCTTTGCTTGACCAGACATCCCTCACTTCCTATTACAGCATACACTCCTTTCTCAGTATCTTCTTTGATGTTCCTCTTGAATATGTAATTTTGAAGAACCTCATACAGACAAACATTCTCGAGGTGAATACTTCGATTTGGATAATATGTATCCAACATGTTGGTCTTCAAAATGTCGGTACTGTTTGGCTCCTTTTCCGCCAAATACTCAATTTCCCGCACAGGTTTGAGAACTCGATTACGCGTTGCAGCAAGACCAAGACTCGCCCAAATGATACTCCTGGACTTGGCATAGAGACTTGCTGAAGACAACCGGTCAGAACATTCGTACGCTCCGATTTCTCGATGCGACAACATCTTCAGACTGAAACTGTACAACTTCTTGCTGAGGCTCTTTTCATGGGAAATGTCCTCCCACATATCCTTCAATTCTGTCTTCTCTTTTTTGGTGATGTAAGACGTCACATACCGAGCCACAGCCATACAGTTATCAGCCACAAACTGTATATCCATGTTAGCATTCCACATGGACAAAATCACCGGGTTGTAGTCGTTGATGTACTTGGACTCTTCGTTCCTCTTCAAATTGTATGTGTTTTTAGGTGATTTCTTCATCACATTATGTCGCAGCGAAGACATCAAACTGTTTACTCTTCCTTTAGAAATCACCGGTCGTGGAAAACCGAAACGACATTTGGTGTAGAACTTGTCCTTGTTTCGGAATTTACGACGACAGTACTTTCCACATCGATGGCTTTGGAAATGCAAAACTTTTTCTCTTAGGCTTTTCTTCTCCTTTGCGTTTGGAACAGCACACGTAGAATACTGTTGTATAAAACTCATCACTGAGTCTTCTGGATCCGTTCCAAATTTAGGTGCATCCTTGATCCACAGCAACATATGTATATGAGGAGCACCTCTTGCTTGGTACTCCTTTCTCCAGAAGAAATCCAACACCTCTCCAAGAGGTGGATTCTTCTTATTCATGATGAAAGACATCATAGCTTCAAATCTATGATTGAAGTACCTACATACATTGACTGGATCCAAAGAGCACAGTTCTCCGGGTGTCTTGATTCGATGTTTTCTACGTTAGCATTTGCCTCTCGTAGAAATTCAAGTAAGTCTTCCCAGCCATACTCGGCACAGCTCAGAGTGAGGAACCATGTGGGAGTACCTAAGTTCCTCAGCATACATTTTAAATCACCATGACGACGGTACCAGTACTCATTAGTACCACGCTGACACACCATGAGATTAATCAGGTGAGAATCCAAAATACTGTCTTGGACATTGACTTTATCCATAAAGTCACTTGCCGAGATGTTTTGCATGTGTATACCACTTTTCAAGATGTGGTTCACTGCATATGACAGTCCAGACAGATCGCTTTCAAACAGGAGATGAAACAAATAAGGAATGCATTGTCGAAACCTAGCATCTCTTGCATACAATCGCAAAGTCCGGTATTCAGAAGCAGGAATTTGATGAGGTCGCTCATCATATCTTCCTCCCTGACCTGTTGGAAAAAGCTGTGGGAAACACCGAGCTTCCAAACTTTCCTCCCAAACACTAATGGGACTCCCTTTGGCTTGTTTCATTTGAAACAACTCAATAGCATTCCCCATGACTTCCTTGGAATGCAAAGGATGAACACTATAATGTTCATATATTTCTTCACTAGTAGAAGTTTCTACTTTCTCAATTTGACCAGCACACAAATCGCTATCCTCTTCCTCACTTACTTCCTCTTCTGCAACATATACATTCTTATAGTATTTATTATTTTTTTTCAAATACAATGTTGCCTTTTTAACTTTCCTAACATCTACTAAATCTTGCCATATTTTCTTATTCTTTGTCGGAACCCCATTAACTAAGATAACCAGAGGTTCCTCGTCCACTTTTTCTACTCCAATTGTGTTAATGTTTTTCTTCAAATCTAGAGGCAAATAAACAACTCTTCCCTTTAATCCTCTCTGTAAATCTGATGGAGGCAATTTCCCTGTCTTTGGCTCCATTCTTACAATAGCCTGAAAGGGATGGATACTTTGAATCAAAATAGATTCATAAGTATTTAAATCCTTCAATTCAGAAGGAATCTCAACCAATTCCAGATTATTATGAACTGCTCTAGCAGGCATCTGGTTTTGATTTAATTTGCAACAACAATAAGTACACACACGTTGATCCAATCCCAAATCAAAACAATTTTCTACCATCAAGTATGTTGCGAAATCCTTCCATTCACTATTATTTTCCCTTTCACTTTTTGCATATAAATCCACTAACTTAGTCTGATTCTTATAATAAGTGCGTCGACAACACACACAAGTGAAATTTGGCCTCTCACTTGATTTGACCTGAAACGTGGCAATTTCCCTCTGGAAATTATCTGTACTGGAAACCTGTACACTATCTTCCACATTACCCGCTTCTTCTTGGTCAATTTCAACATTCTCCTCTTTACTTCCAAAGTAACAAAACTCAATTTCTTCACATATATTCTTCACATCTATTTCAGAACCATGCAAAAGAGCAACACATAATTTTTTAAGCATAATTGCTGGACTCTTAGCATAATACAACATTCTAACTAATTTCCTCACTTTATTATGATGCACTGCTAGCATCCTGAAATGATGAAAAACACTCTGGCATACTCTCCTGGAAAGACAAGCCAGTGAATGACCATGCAAACCTGTCACTTCTCTCACTCTGCAAGGATCTAATTCTTGCAACAACCTTATTTTCTGCTTCAAACTTTTCTTATTAAATGACCGTACAAAATCACAAAGCAAATTGATGGAATCCTGTCGCACACTGCAAATACTACTACACTTCCAGGTGTACACAGGACCCTTAGCACGTCTTCCTAAAACCTCATTACCTAACACCTCTTCTGCCTCTGTTGTCACAAGTTTTTCTTTTTCAACTAGACAACCATCTTTCACTTCATAAGCACGACCACTGGTGTCAACTGCATGCACCAAATCATTATCCTGTAAATAACTCTCCTCATTAAAAAATGCCTCACAGCTTGAACTATGCATCCATTCTCCAGAAAAAACTTCACAAAAATTACTACGATTAACTATTCTCTTCCATCTACTATTTCTTTTGAAATCATAAATTGCCTTGTTTAGCTTCCTAATTCTATTGATTATCAAAATAAATAACTTACGTTTAATTTCAAATGCCTGATCAATAACTTTCTCAACTTTTTTTTTCTCTTATAAAAAACCAGTTTCTGTTGACCTTTCTTAATATTTTTTAACAAATTGCCAATTATCCTGTTGCGGAACATTCGTTTACGAATGTCCCTAAACTGTTGTTTCCTTCTACTATCATGCACAGAGTTATCTCTTGCTCTAGCAGTAACATTTTTGATTGGCCTTTCCTTTCCATTTGAATTGCTTCTCTTTTTCTGGACTGAAACATTTTCTGTAGTAATATTTTTTTTACTGCAAATATTTCTTATGAATGTTTTTGTACTCTTACCCGGTGCTTTCTTGTTGACTTGACAAATCTTTTTGTTAGAGGACTGCTGCTTTTTTTCAATCACCTGCTGTCTTTGACGTTTTGCAGCCTTTCTCAGTCTTTCTTTCGTTGGCATGGTGAAATGTTGAAATGATCTGCAGTTGAATCTGTGGTAAAATATATTAAAAAATGTTATTAACCACTATTACCCAACAGTACATCAATAACAGTAATCAAAAACTTAAAACACTACTTTACATTTTTACATATAAGATTTTTTAGTGCATGGCAATTTTAGAATACAGAAATAGCAGAAAAGAAATGGAATTTATATTCATGTTACCTGTGCTATCTTATATGTGAATCTGATCTAATTTTATGAGCATATTTTAATATTTTATTGAAGACACTACACATAACCTGTTTTTGAAGGTGTCTTTATTTTTAAATTAAACGGTTTACATTTTTACTTTTTATTTATTATAAATTTTAAAAATAAATGTTTATAGTTCCATAGGATCAAGCAGGTCAGCTTCCCACCCTATGTCATATAATTCGGACAAATCTGCATCCTCATCACGTTCTTCTTCATCCTCAGGATTTAAATCATCCAAGGGATCAACATCCACTGATGTTTCAATTATAAGTTCAATGATGAGGTCAAAATCAACTGATTGCAGATTATCGCTCATGTTGATGTTGTCTTTATCTTTAAAGAAAGATAACAACAATGAGATGTTGCAGAGTAAGGGACAAATCTCAGAGATTATAATAGTAAAATTGTTTAACAAGAGTAACATTTTGCAGCTATTATTTAGCCATGTCCAGCGATGCTGAGCAGGTGAAGCCTATGTCTAATTTTTCAGTGAACAGAACTCATCTCTTCTTAACCTTGGATAAGCCTCACCGACTCTGTGTCCCCTGCACATACTTAAATGTAAAGGGGCAGATTTATGTTAAATGGCACATCCCCAGGCATGCACCAGTTAACGTGCACCGCTGCTCTGCCACCCATGGTGTGCCGCATTTACAATCAGATAGGAGAAAGCTGGCATAGGTCTTGACGCAACATTGTGGAGATGGGGCACCCCTGAGCCTTGCTGGAGCTGCATCGCACTTGTGATACAACTCCAGCAATGCGCCACCTTTACAGCACAGATACGTCACGCATCTGTGCCATTTTTGCCCCATGCTGCGCCGCATTGTAAATGCAGCACACCATGGGTGGCGGAACAGCGGCGCAGGATGACTGGCACATCCCTGGTGATGCGCCAGTCATCATAAATCTATCCCTAAGCTTCTTATCTTGTTACAGATGAACCGCCATATGTATCATCAAACTATTTTGCATTTCCTAAATAGCGAATTTTAAGGAATAAATAGCGATTCTTTACCATTCCTAATTTGCAATGAGCAAATTGCTAATTGCAAATTACCCATTCATTTCCATGGGCTAGGAGGCTCATAGGAATGAAGGTGCAATTTGCGATTAGCAATTAGCTCATCGCAAATTAGGAATTTTTTCAAGGGTGCAGGGGTGTCTCAAGAACACCCTGCTGCACCCCTGAAAAAGAAATTTGGGGGCATATGGCGCACATAAATGCCCTAAGGGCATGTATTGGCGTCATATGGCACCTTTTGTTTTTTGGAAAAAAAGCTTTTTGAAAAGAATTCGCAAATTACTACAAACAAGAAGTTGGTGGTAGTTTCCAAATCCTTAATGTCATTTTTTACATATTTTTTGTTTGATACATTGCATTTAAGGAATCGCAAAATTTGCAAATCCTTCAGTGCAATCGCAAAATAAGGAATAGCAAATTTTGAATTAAGGACATTTTAAGTCATTTCCACATGTGCAGTGTTTTCAAATTTTGATTTGAAAATCGTTTTTAGGGAAAAGGAATGGTTTGTAAATTTATGACAAGGACATAATGGTGTATGCTTCTTTATAAGGCATTTCACTGTCTCTGATGTCATTTTTCCCATATTACATTATAAGACCTTTCCCCATGGAGCACATTCCTTGTAAATATGCTCCCACCTGTGCATGGTGAATTTAGATTTTGACTGTTTGAGTCACATAGCCATGTCAAAAGTGACCCAAAAAAATTGCAAAGGCTTTAAAAAAACACTTTCATGTGTCTTAAGGACATTTTAAGTCATTTCCCCATGGGCAGTGTTTTGTAAGTGGCGCAAAAGAGGCATACACCTATCATAAATCTGTCCCTAGCATTTTAAATGATTAATTCATGATGACGATAAGGTGTGGCCTATCCAGAGGTTTGTTTAAGGTGAGGCCTACTCAGGATTGCAGATTAAAGTTACGCTTGATGAAGAATACAGAGGAGATAATACATGTAAAGCTCTACCAATGAAGTAAGTGATGTCCACTTCATTGCGCCAGTCATCATAAATGTATCCCTAAGCTTCTTATCTTGTTAGAGATCAACCGCCATATGTATCATCAAACTATTTTGCATTTCCAAAATAGCGAATTTTAAGGAATAAATAGCGATTCTTTACCATTCCTAATTTGCGATGAGCAAATTGCTAATTGCAAATTACCCATTCATTTCCATGGGCCAGGATGCCCATAGGAATGAAGGTGCAATTTGCGATTAGCAATTAGCTCATCGCAAATTAGGAATTTTTCCAAAGGTGCAGGGGTGTCTCAAGAACACCCTGCTGCACCCCTGAAAAAGAAATTTGGGGGCATATGGCGCACATAAAATTTAACAACATTCCTTTACCTCAAAAACGATTTTCAAGTCATAATTTGAAAACACTGCCCCCAGGGAAATGACTTAAAATGTCCTTAAGACACATGAAAGTGTTTTTTGAAAGCCTTTGCAATTTTTTTGGGTCACTTTTAACATGGTTATGTAACTCAAACAGTCAAAATCTAAATTTACCATGCACAAGTGTAACCATATTTACAGGGAATGTGCCCCACGGAGAAAGGTCTTTTAATGTAATATGGGAAAAATGACATCAAATGTCCTTAAGACACATAAAAGCATTTTTTGATTGCCTTTGCAGCATGTTTGTATCACTTTTAACATGGCTATGTAACACAAACATTCAAAATCTAAATTTGCCATGCACAGGTGGGAGCATATTTACAAGCAATTTGCGCCACAGAGAAAGGTCTTACATTGAAATGGGAAAAATAACATCAGAGACAGTCAATTGCCTTATAAAGAAGCATACACCATTATGTCCTTGTCATAAATTTAAAAACAATTCCTTTTCCCCAAAAACGATTTTCAAATCATAATTTCAAAACACTGCACATGGGAAAATTACTTAAAATGTCCTTAAGACACATAAAAGCGTTTTTTGATTGCCTTTGCAGCATGTTTGTATCACTTTTAACATGGCTATGTAACACAAACATTCAAAATCTAAATTTGCCATGCACAGGTGGGAGCATATTTACAAGCAATTTGCGCCACAGAGAAAGGTCTTACATTAAAATGGGAAAAATAACATCAGAGACAGTCAATTGCATTATAAAGAAGCATACACCATTATGTCATTGTCAGAAATATTATAACCATTCATTTTCCTCAAAAACGATTTTCAAGTCATAATTTGAAAAGACTCCACAGCTCCTATGCAGAAAAACACCCGGTCAGTACTAATACTTCACATTTTCTCCAATTACATTTTCTCAAAGAAACAAAATCTATTTGTAAAACACTTAAGACAAAGCAACATTTGAAAAACACAACTTTCTTCATAATTTTCTCCTTAAAGCACACTATTCTCTATCTAAATTAAAGAAATATTTTCTCACCTTAGCAAATACTTTGAGTTTGAAAACAGTCTCAGAAACACACCAATTTGTCTTCAGCAGAGCAAAAGGTATGCACTCCAGAGTCTGCATCTATCAAAAGCACAGAAATGCTGTAATTCTTCACACATATCTCTCATGTCACCCAATCAAAACTCTTCCCTCACTTTTTTTCAAATGAAAACCCTTCCCCCCTCTGCCATTTCATGCCTTTTCTGCATGGCAACCACCTCTTGGAAGACCTCTGGTGTTTGCAAGTTCACACAACAATTTTGCAATTGAAGTCTGAACTCTCAGTGCACCTGCGTATCCACTGCAATCTTTCATTTAATGACTTTTTATTGACCATTCAAAATACATCTTTCAAAGAACTCATCCATGCACCCTAACTTTCTGTTTTCAGCAATCAAAATCCACCAATCACTGTTACTGCTTCATTAACACAGAAACTCCACAGTTTTTTTCATTTTAAACTCTCATTTTTTCAACTGCCATTTCATTGCCACACTTCATCTGACTGCAGCAGAACCTTCTCTCACCATGTTTTCTGTCTGGATTGTTGGACATAGTTATATCCACTGGGCTCACAGGTATGCTGAGAACAGAAATTTACCTAACCTCAATTTACAAGATGTGGAAATTAAGTGGTTTGGCCACAGAGGATTAAAATGTCACCAATTGATACCATTGGTGAAAACCTTTATGCATTTGCCAAAACCTGACCTGTTAATTGTGCACTGTGGAGGTAATGATTTGGGCACTTTGACTGGGGTAGGTCTGGAAATGCTTTTAAAGGACACCTTTGAGCAATTGATGGCACTTTTTCCTCAAACTGCCTTGGTATATTCAAATATATGCCAAAGACAGAAATGGAGGTGGTCAAACCAATTTTGTCCATAAATTGAGAAGTCGAGGAAGCATGTAAACAAATCTGTTTCAGCTTACATGAGAGACCATGGAATGGGCTCCCTGTACAACAATAACTTGCGTTACTACATGCAAGATATCTACAGAGGAGATGGAGTTCACTTCTCAGATGAGGGCAACAGAATTTTCATTCTGAATTTAAGACTGTGCATTGGTACCTACTTATAAGTACCTAAATGTACCATAAACCCAAAAGCTCTTCTCAGAGCTACCCTACATCTGATCACTCACAATTATTATTTTACTCTAACATTTTTCACTAATTTTCAACAAAGTACGCTCCCTGGGGCGCTTCCCGGTACGCGAACCGGGAGCTAACCTCGCGAAATTTTTTTAAAAAATGTTTTTTTTTCGCACATATAAGCCTCCTCAGCCACCCTCAGAAAACCTAGGGGGTCAAAATAAGTCTACCGTGCCCCCTTCTACCCATTCTGAACATTATTTGCCCTCCATCTTGTATCTTAATTCGACCGAAACACAAAATGGTGGACTCCCGTAACGCTTAAGGTTCGCGAACCGGGGCGCTCACCAGTTCGCGTACCGGGTCGCTCCCTGGGAAGCGCACCATCAAAAAAGGTGGGAAAGTAGTTTACAGAAAAGCAACTGGAGACAATTTCACCAAATATAGATTAGCTCATACTACATACCAATCCCTACCATTTTCACAAATTTGATTGGAATTCCATTTAGCCATTTAGCCTGTAGACCTCTCTAAATACCCTGAGGTAAATTACTTCTCAAAACACATCTGAAGTGTTGGAATTGACAACCAATTAAAATGTTACTTTCATTTTCTACTTTTGTTACCTGACATTTGATTGGTTATGTACCTGAATATATATAAAGAAAGAGAGAGAAACACAGCCATTTTGACTACTACTTCCTGAATTACATTGCAAGATAATTTTCACTCACAACTTAAACTTGTTTTTAGAAGGTGAGATATTATTTTATAAATTTGAAAACATTTTCAGATAGTTATATACTATCCCTCTGTAAGAGTTAGACATTGAGAAAGGCTTCTTTATTATAATTATGGATTGATTTATGTTTCTGTGGTATAATTATGAATTTACTTAGGCTTCTTCACAGGCACTTTTTAATAGTACTACTTCACGCCTGAAACCATACAGTGCCCATAGATTACTTCTCTGTTATAAACTCACAAGTACC
The DNA here is from genome assembly GCF_964261635.1 of Lissotriton helveticus. Taxonomy (NCBI): domain Eukaryota; kingdom Metazoa; phylum Chordata; class Amphibia; order Caudata; family Salamandridae; genus Lissotriton; species Lissotriton helveticus. The sequence goes on along the minus strand of NC_136061.1, from coordinate 512,459,386 downwards.
TGTCTGAACTTAAACCCAACAGTGCCCTATCACTACTGATATATTTATTTTTTATGCAAATTACAGCAATAAAATGGAAGGTGAGCAGAATGTTTCCTTCGAAATTGTTCTGGACAGCAACAATGAACAAGTTATGGAACCCATTGATGACTTAGAATTCATGGATGAGTCACGGGACTATGAATTACTTCAATGTGTAGAATCTGTCGATCATTTACTCCATTATGATGACGGTCAAATGTGGGAACTTATGTTCACTCAACAAGAGGACATATCGGACAGTCAAATGCTAGACGTTCTATTAAATTTTGAAAAACAATCTGAAAAATAAAATTGTATGTAATATTAAAAAATTGTTTGAGTCTTTAATAATTTTTATATGTAATTCATAAACTAGTTAAATGTTAGAAATGTTATTAAATTTTGAAACACAATCACAATAATAAATAATTGCTTAAAAAATAAAAAAATAAAAAAATAATCAACAAAACCAACAATCAATTAACATACAGTATTTGAAAAGTCTATCATTCATTTTTCATTATAGTACGCTGCCCAGAACACTTCCCGGTTCGCGAACCGGGCGCTACCCACGCAAAAAAAAATTTTATTTTTATTTTTTTTGCCCCGCGGGGCCCTTTTAAAGCCTCCACATTAAACCTAGGGGGTCAGGGAGGATATACTATGCCCCCTTATGGTCATTTCCCCCTTTGTTTTGGCCTCCTCTTGTCTCTCAATCCTACCGAGAGACAAGATGGCGGCCGCTCCGGACTGTTTAGAATGTTGACAGACACCGGAGAGCCAATCAGCTTCGCTACGCGAAGTTCCGGTACGCGTAAAGTCCGCGAACCGGAGCGCTGCCCTGAGCGCGCTTACAGATATATATCTTTTTTTAAACGTTAATTTCTCAAAATCCACTGAAGCACATATATTGAGACCTAGCAAAGACACATCGGGCTACCAGTCCCTACAATTTTGCCAAGTTTCGTGCAAATCCATTCAGCCGTTCGGGCTAAAAGTGAGGCCAACCGCCCTATGGAAAACTCAATGTTAAAAACACGTTTTGGGACCCCCCTTTTTTCTCGGCCCCCCCTTGACAAACCCCCCCCAAATTTCCAGGGGCTGCTCAGAAACAAAATGTTCCATTTTCCAGAAAATTTCAGCCAATTCCGTCCACAAACGCCAAAGTTATTAGACATAGAATTTTCAAAAATCCCATAGGGAAAAAATCCTAACTATATATACCTACTGGCGACCGCCAGTAGGTAATATATATATATATATATATATATATATATGTATATATATATATATATATATACATATATATATATATATATATATATACATATATATATATATATATATATATAGATAGATAGATAGATAGATAGATAGATAGATAGATAGATAGATAGATATATAGATAGATATATAGATGTATAGATATACAGATATATAGATATACCGCTGCAAAGTTCCTACGGTATGCCTACCCGGTAAAGAACGACAGCACTCTCGGGTAGAGTCCTCGAGTAGTTTTTATTTCATGCTTGTATTGGTTAAAGAAATCGCCATCTCATAGTGTATACTAATGTCCAACAGTCAATATTCCATTGATGTTGACACTGGCTATCATACAAATGTATGATAATTTCTGTAATGAGGTGATAGTGAATGAAACATCAAATTCCAGATATTTACCAACCTCATTGTCCACAAATGAAACAGACATTAATCCCACTGATGAGCTACCGACATTACAAGATGTAGGTTATCATTTCGCCAAAATATATAACACCCTGTATGGGCTTTAAACACCTGCCCGGAACAGTACACAATACTTACAAATTTCACATGGAGATATTCTCGTGAGGGGATTCTAACACATTTATCACAATACATACATCTCGTTGTTTATACTGGTAAATCCTAGGAATAGACAGTTCATTTCACATAAATCCATCATAATATCTATTCCAAAACAGAGAGGTAAACGAGACCAAATCTATACACTTAACAAATACCTGCAATAGTATCAGCTTAGGTTCCTCACTGCTATTGAGACCCAACGGAGTCTGACTCTGTAGATCTATGATATATCCTGATTCAAGACGTCTCAGTCTTTGAATCCTATCTCCTCCCCTTGGGTTGATAGGAACATGGTCAAGGCAAAAGTACATAAGAAGATCTCTATTATGATTTATTGAAATGCCTTGCCACGGGGAAGGCCTCGTCGTTGTTAACAATTGCCCTCATATGCTCCAATATTCTTATCTTAACCGGGTGTATCGTGCTCCCGATATATCTCAGGCCGCACGGACACACCAGGCAATAAACAGCATAGGGAGTGGTGCATGTAAGGAAATGTTCTATCCTTTTGGGTTTATTCAATCCTGGAACATTGTAGGAGACAATGCGTTTACTGGCTTTACAGGCTTTACATTTGCCACATGGATAAAATCCATGTAGCTCTTTAAACATGGCCTTTCTGGAATCTTCTTCATGATAACTGTGTACTAGGTTATCATGCATTTGTATGAATTCTTTATTAACGGTGGATAGCCAGCGTCAACATAAATGAAATATTGACTCTTGGACATTAGTATACACTATAAGATGGCGGTTTCTTTAACCAATACAGACGTATGCCTTTTCATTGGTTGCGTCAAGACCACGTGACCGGGAAGTTGAATGCTTTGAAATGTTTATAAACATCATGGCGGCAACGGCGTTTGTTCACACATTGATGAAGGCTTAGCGCCAGAAACGCGTCTGCGTGTCCAGAGTCCAAGCATGAAATAAAAACTACTCGAGGACTCTGCCCGAGAATACTGTCATTCTTTACCGGGTAGGCATACCCTAGGAACTTTGCAGCGGTGTATTACGGGTAGGAACACCCCCGTCGGGCGAGCACCCGTTCGAGAGTGCAATCAGCTGGTGTTACAGAGAGCATTTAGATATATATAGATAGATATTTATATATAACAATATTTAATTTAATGTGAACATGTAATGTTAATAATTTAAAATTATTGAAGTTAAACATTAAATAAATATATATAAAATACTTTCCACCATATAGCCCACAAAACACCAAAAAAGTTCAAAATAAAAAAGCACAAATAGCAGCTGTGATTGTGTCAATGATATACTTCAACCTTGAAACATATGCTTGGTTTACATTTAGCTCCAAACTCTAATGAATCTCCTTACTTCTGAGTGGCATTCAGAGCTCCTTGCACAGTGTTTTAGCTATGGCCCAATGATCAGTCTTGACAACTGCAGCAATCCTACCGAAATTTATTGGACAGGTAAAATGTAAGCCTCTGAGTAGTGACAAAAAAACTCCACAAATGGCTAAGATGTTACCTTGTGCCATTCGTACTGATTAAAATCAGCGCAAATTGCACCTCACACAGTGCAAGTGGGTGCTGCTCCTTTCTGCCAATTGAGTAAAAGTTTTAATTGAGCTGCTGTTTCCTCAACACGAATGAAAGTTTCTCAACACGAGTGGTAGCGATCATCTGTGACTGCCCACGTTGAGAAATCTCACAGGAAAGTGGTCCAGCTTTGGACTTTCCTCGCTTGCCAACTTACCATTGGCGAGTGCGAGCGAGGAAAAAACTCCGCCATGCAGAGTTTTTTTTAACTCCACTGCAAAAAACTCAGCAAAACAACTGTCAACATTTTGAATCAACGCTGTGTGAAGTATTATTGTGCTATTGCTTTAAATTGGGAACCCTTTCACCAGGCTTTGCATGATCATCAAGGCATACTTCTTACCCAATATGCCCGTCAACATCTAGTTGTTCCATGAATTTGACTCAAATCAAGACTGACGTGACCGTCCGATACCTTGTTCCCTGAAACTATTCCGAGTTCATTGCCATTGATGTATACTTCTTGGCAAAAGTATTTTATTGTTTTTTCTTTGTGGGAATACATCATAGACGTTGCTGATATTTTGAGCCATAATAGCACAATACTTCTTGTCAAAGGAGTAGCTATAAGGCCAGATTTTATGAAAATATACTTATCGTTTTCCATAGTTACCAATACGCAAAATATGTGGAGATAGATCATTAGCAGGACTCACCTGTATTTGTGTTTAATAGAATTACATATGTATTACATTTAATGCTGACAACATAGGTCCTGGTAAAAACATAGCTGTGCAAGAAATTGTATTGTGACCTTTCAATAATTTCACCATCATAAATACAAACAAAATCTGGGCGTCATTTTGCAACGCAGAAATTACGGATGCCTTAGCCATTGTCAGACCCCTGTGTTATCTCCATCAACACTTAAGTCATTGGAATGACAAATTTCTCCGTATGTTTTGGTGCTTCTGTCAGTCACCAGGTCATTACTTACCACACCCTTTCTCAGGTTACAGAAAGACACCACATTTCACAATACTTACCCAAGAAATGAATAAACACTGACAACATATAAGACCATTGCTCAGGAGCTCGCAAATAACAACAAGTCACAACACCTCCCAATCCAAGAGGGTACGCAGAAATTCACAACACCTCCTAATCTAAGAGTGTAAACAGCGCATGCTCCTCCTAGCAATGTAATTTAGACATCCCTGATGGGAGGCACTTTCCCTTCCGTATCAACAATTACCCATTAGAGGGGAATCACCCATCCCTCTGTAAGTACTTTGTAAAAGGGTCTTAACCTTCCCTCACAAGGAATACCAACAAATGATATGCTCTAGGGTTTCTTTATTACATGATAATAGGATGACAAAAGAAAGAAATAACTAAACATCACAGTAAACATTAGCAGCAATCATCAGCACATAGATATACATAGAGCCTGAAAATAAAAGCATAGTTAGATAAAGTTAGATATACATCGAACACCTCACCATAATGTTAGGCGTCTTGTCATCTGAAGAAGGGTCCGTCTCTCTTTCCCTCACTGGTTGGTTCCGGACTCTCTGTGGCACACACACGTCTGCACGTCTGCACCGTGATGTATCATCAGACCGCCAAAACACCAGACCAGCATCTCAGCATCTCTCCAGCTCTCAGCATCTCAGCTCTATGCCTCTCAGAAACTCTCTCTCTCTCCTCTCTCAGACCCCCTTTCTCTAATATAGAACTCTATCCTCTATCGAATCTTCTGGTAGAACCCGCCTACCTTTCTCAGAAGATTCCTGTACTTTTCCACACCAAGCACCCAACAGCAGCTGGCCAAGCTTTTGTTCTGGCGCCAATGCGAAGAAGGCACATTCCTCCTGATAAGAACTGGTCTGCTCTGGTTCACTGCCGGTGAACAACACATGTAATCTCAAATATCACCTCTCACCTACAGAGGCTCAGAAGATGGCTGCAGTTTAGAATATGGAGTTGCTCAAGCATAGGCCTCTACTACTTGGAAAGCAGAATACTATTATACCACGTCAAAGCCAATAGGCTAAAGTCATAATTCACCTAACTCAAATAACACTATGCACTTAATCCCTCAGTATCCACTATGGAGCACATGTGTGCACCATCACCAACAACTCTGCACCTCGACATCCCATACCTTCTATTCTTTGGCAAGATTGTAATGCAAAACCATCCTACATGAAGGCTAAAGTAACATAGCACACTAAAATCAGTACACAATGGTGGTGATCGAGGGTCATCAAAGATCATCAGACCCCTAAAGTGGCTCATTCACTACAGTCATCAACTGATTATGTGTCTGCTTCTCCTTTTTCGACTAGCACTTCCATTCGCATATCATAAAGCCACAGGTATGACTCACATTTTTGAATGCTCATGCAACGCAGCAGGAACATTTCTCAGCTAAATTGGACAACCGTGTTTATTTCTCAAGCCTTTATGCATTGCATGTGTGCTGCAATGTTCAGTACTCTTCTAAATGTGAGGGATCCTTCTAGGACTAAACATAGTAGAGTATTCTTCTAGTAAACATGATCTACACGGAGCAAAAACCACGGCCCTTGTTGACCTGGCAGCTCAACATGCTGACCATCAGAGTAAAAATAATCATTGTAGTCCTTTTCGAAAATGAGCAAGTGAGAAATATAGGAATAGTGGGTACTATGAACATGCTTATCAAATGGTCTTTTGCTTTCTGCTTTCTGCTTTCTGCGTTGGCTGCATGTCCATGTTTACTATGGGACAGTTCCAATGCAATTTGACAAGTGTCTTTCTACACTTTATAGTCAGCAAAACAAGGACCCTATAACATTCAGATAAGGAGTAGGGACGTGAACCAATGTAAAGAATATTCCAATGTTACTCCATCAGATCACTATGCCACTGCCAGAAAGGACAGGGGAGGGGATTGACATAGAGATCAGCTGTGATTACCAGCAGATATTGAAGAATAATATACAAGAATAATTCGTAGAGTGACCCCACCTCTGTGGGTGTCTCTTAGCATTATTGACAGATCATAATATTTTTTGTGTAATGGCAATTATTTTTACTGCCCTCACAAGAATAAAAGACTGAGTTGACCCCGCCAAGATATAAAGCTTTGACCATTTGGAGACACGCACATGACACGCACACCCCTGGAGTTGATGTATTAGTCCACTGATCCACCACAACAGGATACGGAAGATTGGGGAGGCAAGGTTCTGGCTGCTTCAGCTGCCACCATTTGCACCAGCTGAAAGTTACCGTGTATCCTGTTGTGGGGGATCAGTGGACTAATACATCAACTCCAGAGATGTGCGTAACTTCAAATGGTGAAAGCTTAGCTGAAAATATGTCTACTGGAAGCGTATTCACAAGCTGTTACAATAGATCGGGCCCGAGAGAACAAGAAACTGATGGAAGCCAAGCATACATATAACTATAGCATAGTAAGGGGATTATGTGCATTCTGTGTCCCATGATAACCTGAGGAGTCAGGGATAGTATAAGATCAAGGATGACTCGCATTAGAGCTGGGCATTTGACTGACAGCTACTTTGGAATGTGTTTGCTTTAGGATAGTATTTCCATTTCCAATCGTTTGAGGCAGAAACAAATTTCCCTTATCCATCGCTGAGTGAGGCAGAGGGGGATTTATGTCCTAGTTCCATGTCTCCTAGGTGTATCATTCTCTGTGTATCTTTGAAAATGACTCTTCAGTTTATCAATAACATCAGCTGATGCAAGGGTTTCGAGCCAAGGAAGTAATGGTGGTCCTCGGAAACTCCGTGTGGAATGTCTGGTTTGATGAAATGAGCTGTCCAAATCCAACTTCATTCATCTGATTGAGAGAGTGGCTGTTTTCTGGGAAGAATTTTTACATAAGATGTTAGGTCTCGTAGAGGAGGACATATGGTGTATTTGTTAATGCTTAGAGTATCATAAGGTACCACTGAGAGGGAGCCACATATAAATCTCAGAACATCAGTGTAAGGAGCTATTGTAACGACAATGGAGTGAAGCCCCAACCACCCTTCAGCTATGGGGGTGGCGGAATTAAATGTTGTGTTTGATTGTGCTTGGGAAATTATGTAGAAGTCACAGAAAAGCTTTGCATTGAACACAATGTGGACTTTATGGGAGTATGTGTCTGATAGCAGCAACAGAAGTGTTATGCTAATGATCCAGAAAGTGGGTTGGGCCCACATGATTCTGTCCTACAATTATTTAGTTTGACCTCTTTATAGATTGGAAAGAGGGAGAAATACATTTTTCGGAAATCATATTTCTTTCTAGATTGAGTTTATGGACCCCCCCAAATGACTGCAATGAATGTCAACAATGGAATTCCTGTAGTATTAAATGTTTTTTGCATTAGGAGTAAATTAATTTCCAAAACTTATATCAAAGCCGTGGATTGTACCTTTCATTTTTATTGCTTTTTGTCACTTTGCTAGTCACTGAGAACAAAAAAATAAAAGAAATCCAGTTTGGGTTAAATCCACCCATAACTGATAAAATATGTAACCGTAATTATTGTTTATTAATATGAATGGACTTCATCTTTAAATTTCATTGGTTAAGTGTATAATCTTGGAAAAATTTGTTTACAGTTTGGGAATGTGCACACATTATGTTTTTAAACCACACTTTAGTTCCTTCACTGTTTTTGGTTTGAGGACTGCATGATCTTCAGACAGCAACAGTGACATACATCTGTTGCAAAGTTTAGGACTTTGGAATTCACCCCAGATTGCTCCTCTTCCAGAACAGTTCATAAAGAAATAGGGCAGCAGGACTCCACCATACACCTTAACTGAGCTGAGTGCGTGGTGCATTCACCAATGTGTCGATGTGAAACCACTGCTCAAGAAAGTGGAGAATATCCGTCTCCACATTTCTAGCTGTCAACATTGAACAAGGATTGGACCTGCCCTCCAAATGAAATGTGGATTAAAGGTGTTTGCATGGCAAGGGGATTGCGTTAAACCACTCTTTATCTCCCATTATCTCCAGACATTCTTAAAAAAGACACAGCCTTAATGCGCTGGATCAAGACAATATCTTTAATCAGAGTCCAGGCACTGACCAATAAGTGACAATGCGGACATGACAACATCAATGCTAATTAGAAGATCACCGTAGGCATCAGCAGTCATTGGAAAGTCTTTCTGATCAAATAACCTGATTACAAAGAGTATATTACATTCCAAAACCAACTGATTTTAGTCACTGTGGTAACTGGTATGTTGTAATGTTTGGAATGTAGCCTGTGGAATGTAGAAGCTCATTTGTGTGTATTACATTCTACATTCTTAGTGAGCTGTCAGACGATGGGCAGAAGTAGAAAATATAGTTGGAATGCAAAAGATGTAAGAGAAAATATTGCAAAATCCCAAAATAGAAACAAGAGGTATTATGACATGAAACATGATACCAAGGAAACACAAGTTGAAATTTGTCAATTAATTAGAGTCAAGTTATCAAAGAAAGTTGGGAAACTTCAACCAAGATTCTCTGATCCCAGAACAATCACTAAAGTAATGCGCAATACAGTTATGTTAGATGATGGAACTGTACATCACATGAGTAAGATTGCATTTGCCAGATCATCACAAAATAATTCCAAAGGGGAGGATGGGTCTGCCTGTTTTGGTGATTTGGATGATTTCTGGTGGTTGAGTCCAGTGAAAACTTCGTAAGAAAGTTGTGTTCAACCGTTAAATGACCATTCTCATGAAAATGTCATATTACATGAAAGTGCTTGAGGTATGGATGCTCCTGAGAACTTGAGTTGTGAAGTTAGTTCTGATCAGTATTCACATGATTCTGTAATAGAGAATTCTGCTGATGTTATCAATACAGAACAACAAGTTTTCACCAGGAGTAGAAGACAAGTTATTACACCTACATTTTTACAAGAATTTGTTTGTAAGTAATGTTAGACTGTTATGCTAATACTTTTAATTATTTTATTTTTTATTTTATTTTGGAAGGGAGATGTGTGGTAACTGGTATGTTGTAATGGTTTGAATGTAGCCTGTGGAATGTAGAAGCTCATTTGTGTGTATTCCATTCTACATTCTTAGTGAGCTGTCAGACTTCTGTTGTACATGCAGCTGCAGGCACCCTTTGTATCTACCTGCATACTTTATATGAATAAAGAAGATATTCTTCAAATCTGTTGTAAGGAGGTACTACAGTCACTTTTGTTTAATTATTTCTTTGTTAGTAATAACAAATTGAGAGAGAGGGAAAAGGACACTCTTGGTCCCCCTGTTAAATCTTGTAAAACAACAAAAGAGTGTCGTGAGAGAAGTGTGTAAGCACTAGACACAGAGAAGAAATCTCCCTGAAGAAGTCACAGTGGAAATCAGCGGGGGTTTTTTTAGGAAGCCCTCACTCACCACCCTGGGTGGTGACATGCTTCATCATCGGGCCCACCAGGAGAAGCCGAATGCCTCCCTGGTGTGCTACAACGCCAGATTACTGCGGAGCAAGTTCTTTGTGGCAAGAGTGTCAAAAAGAAATGTGAATTAAAAATGTCAGAAACTGTACTATACGGAAACAATTTTTATTCAATGGTCAGTTTGACATAAGTAAAATATGTGTGGGAAACTTACCAGTTAATGACTCGGTTGTTTCCACTTAAAGTGGGTTCAACATGTTTCTGCCCGTCTATGTGTCATTTACTGGGCTTTCATCAGGACCGTCAGGTGGTGTACCTCGGCGGTATGGGCGTGCTAAGGCCCACCCTTACAAGAGGACGTGAAAGTTAAAAACAAGTGTGTAAAATAAAGTGCAAAAACCAAACAAAAGTGATGGGAAACCTTCAATTTGAGGTCCCTGTACTGTCTGAAAGAAAAGGACATACATACACAAAAGACAAACAACACACAGTTAGTGCGATCCATCTCAAGGGTTTTTTTGCAGCGTAAAAACTCTGTGTGGACGTGCTTGAGACTTCTGAGAAGGTGATCATGGTGCCATAAACGTGATTTTAGTGCAAGAAAACGCCGTCCTATAGGTGGGAACAGCGTAGAAACATGCACTATGTCACGTAGAAATGGCCGTTAGACAGATCGGCCGGTAACACAATACTCGTGGTTAGGCGATCAAACTACCCCGAAAATGGGGCAAAAGGTGATGTAAAGTATGGCGTCAAAAAAGAAATAATTGTCAAATACTGGACAGGGTTCTCACTTTTCAGTTTCTGACATTTTTAATTCACATTTCTTTTTGACACTTTTGCCACAAAGAACCTGCTCCGCAGTAATCTGGCGTTGTAGCACACCAGGGAGGCATTCGGCTTCTCCTGGTGGGCCCGATGATGAAGCATGTCACCACCCAGGGTGGTGAGTGAGGGCTTCCTAAAAAAAAAAAACGCTGATTTCCACTGTGACTTCTTCAGGGAGATTTCTTCTCTGTGTCTAGTGCTTACACACTTCTCTCAAGACACTCTTTTGTTGTTTTACAAAAAACAATAATTATTTCTTTGAACACATCCCCAGCAACAATGATGTTATCATAATTGTAGCACAGAAACATTGTTCTATGTGGTTATTCCAGATTCTTTTCATTGCTTCCTGGACCCTACCTTTTCTGACTTATGGACTTTAAAGCTGCCAGTGCTAAACAATACTATAGCCACTGTGTTTGCCAAATAAAACATGATCTGTGTATTGAATTTGTCTGATTTGGCATATTTGATTTTCTCGAAGGACAATGGTAGATAGAGGTGAAATAAACCAATGCCATTAGAGTTAAATGTCAACTGTTAACTGCAGTGTGTATCTACGTCATCCACATATATGATAACAAAATATGGGGGCCAGAAGCACCATTATGCTCTGGCTAGGCTGCAGTTTGAAAGCACATGTAAACGTGTGTCTTGCCATGTAGAAAAACAGGTTTTATATGTTAGCAAATCACCTTTATATGTGTTCCTTGTACAAAACCTATAAAAGCCGAGTTGCAATTGCTATAATGTGTCTGCAGGATGAATCATTAACCAAGAATAATGAAGGCCTAGATGACCGCACCTCTCACCTCGCAGCGCTAGCATGTGAAATTCCACGTATGCATTGACTACTTTGATTACTTTAGAAGACGGACAAGCAACTGTGAATGACAAAATAAACAGGGAATGAAATGTTCGGATCTGATCACAATACACAACATTCACATTCGAGTCTGGCCTGCAATAATAGAAGAAAAGTGTTCTGAGCAATTCCTATTGAATGATCCCTTTGTGAAAGCCAATCTATCAATGACAAGTCTTCTATCCTGTCATGTCAAGTACAACTTTCTGTTTCTCTCACATGGTTGTATCCTTCCACAGAACCATTTGCTGCAATAAAGAGAGTGGTTTATAAAAGAAAGGACGTGCTACTATTGTCACATCACTCAAACTGGAGGAAGTGCCAGTTTGGTTATTACAAGGGAGTTGGATATCCTGTTTCTGGAGTTTTTTCAGTGTGAGATGAGGCATTGGTTGGCCCATGGCACTTTCTAGAGTGGTAATAGGTGAAAAATTAAAGTGTGAAAAAAAACATGCACGATGGTGGTTGTCACATCTTATGCAATAGAACTTTTAATTCTCACAGTAATTCCACATGGTGACTTCATGAAGAGTCCCTCGTTGGTATAGTTGCTAATGTGCAAATGAGTCTTTAATTATGACAATTCTTAGCCATAGATAGATTGTGTACAGCTGTTCGGTTCTGGATAAAGTTTGTGTCTAATAATCAACGAAATGCAAGTTGTATGTGGGCATATAATTGTGAAAGAAAGGCTACAATGACTCCGGCAGAAACATCTGCCTCTCAAAGGATGATAAATTAAGAAAGATATTGTTATCTCACGATTAAAGCTGATGTAAAAGCAGATTTTAAGTGCCAAACGCTGCCAGTTGTGCTGCATCTCACACAATGAGTCTACCTTTTTGAGTAAGTAATACTCAATGCATCATCACTGCAGAAAAATCATAACCAAATCCACAACCAAAGTGAGGGAAGCCGAAGAGTAATTACATTTGTTTACTCTTGAGACAGAACCCCTCCAGTCTTTCTCAAGGGGATTCTCACTTTTTAGACCTGACAGTCTTAGGGTGGTCTTCCACAAAAATGTTGCCGATTTTCCTCCAATTTTGCTTGATTCTTTTTATTGGCCTTTGGGTTCTGAACACTCTACCACTGTCTCCCACGTGCTAATGTGCATGTGCTTCTTCCCTAAAACATGGTGTGATTGGCTTATCTACACAACCCTAGTAGAGTGCACTACTTGTGCCCAGGCCCTGTAAATTAAATGCTACTAGTGGGCCTGCTGCACTGATTAAGCCACCCACACAAGTATAACTGTAACCATTTCTCAGGACTGTTACTGCAGAGCATGTGTGTGCACTTCATCCTTCCATCTTGACTTTTCATTTAATACCCCTTGCCAAGCCTTATACTCCCCTTTTATTACATGTAAGTGACTCCTAAGATAGGCCCTAGGTAGCTCATAGGGCAGGGTGCTGTGCAATTAAACACTAGGACGTGTACATTTAATTTATTGCCTTTCCTGACAAACCCACATCACACCACTCCTCACAAAACTTCACTGGCTCCCCATACAGAAGAGATGCCTATTCAAGCAGTTGACCCACGCAACAAGGCTCCGCACAACCAAGGACCCACCTACATTAATCACCGCCTGAAATTCTGTTAACCCTCGACAAGACTATGCTCCGCTTACCTTTCACTTGCCCATACTCCCCACATCTATTCATGCAGAAGTGGAGGACATTCCTTCTCCCACATCACAGCAAAGACCTGGAACATTTTCCCCACGCAACTCTACTGAGTGACTCTCATGACCTGGCTGTTCAAATAAGCCTCCAGGGCCTGCAGATACCCACACCAGCTGTGCTTTATACATCATGATTGATTGATTGATTGAATCCATTATCACACTTATAAGCTGTAATTCCTGATTGAGAAGGAGTAGATATGTCATGTTTCATATTACAGGAATAGTAATGCAAATCCCTTTCACTAGTAAAGATGAATTTATCAGTACCCTCCTAAAAATGCAATTTTTAGAAAGATGTCATTTTTCTGCTCTTAGCCCTGTGTGCCTGCGACCTGTATCTATTACATGTCTGGGATAGGTGACAGCTGAGTATCCTGGGCAGCTGACACTTACACCTGACTAGGCTGTCTCCTGTTTCCATACAAAGGTCTGCATACCTCCCTGGACCAAGACTTAAGCCAGAACTGGGAGAAAGGACACCTGTGCAATTCAAATGCCCCATTTGAAGTCAACCCCACATCAAAAGCACAAATGAGTACTGGGGCTCTAACTGCAGCAAATCAGACACTACTGGACCTATGAACAATTCCGCCAGGAAGAAGGAATGCCTTGCCACACAAGAACTGCCACTCTGCTGGACTGCCGTTCTGGAAGAACTGTTTTTATGCTGTGCTGCCCTGCTACCTGCTACCCTCAGCCCTGCTTGGGAATGACTGTACCCATGTCATTTGAACCCGGAATGGCTCAAAGGGAATGCTGACTTGCAACCTGTTCTTAGTCTCAAAGGCATCAGAGATGTTCCATCAACTTACTTACTGCAAGTCTTGCCCTGCCAAGTAGTGACAATCCAGTCCTGGGTCCTTGAATGTTGGTATAAGGTGCTGAATCCACGCATCAATGGACCAGTGCATCTCCCTCAATGCCGACACATTGCTGCTGTTGCTCAGATCGTGGACATTTCTTTGTCGACTTTGCTCTGTCTCCAGTTTCCAACGCATCTATGAATTAGCATGACTTGCCGCCGACGCATTGCCTCCAACCCAGCGGTTTCATAATGATGCATTGCTTCGCTGCTTCTCGCATCATGTCTCCATCCTGATGCATCTTCGATGTTGCACAGATCTGAACTGATGCAACTCTTCCATCATAAGGACTGATGATAACACATCGCCTCCTCTGTACACATCAACTTCAACAGCGGGGCATCCAAGGTACAGTTTTCGAAGGCCAAGACTGGCTCCTTTCTCTAACGCATGCCCCATTGTGGTTAGCCTGAACTTTTGGATTTACCTCAGTCTAGAGTGACCAGGTACCTCTGATAGGCACTTTAAGCTTTTAAGCATTACATTTTCACAGATGACTGGGCTACTCCGTGTGCTTTGTTGAAGAGGCTTGCAAGCCCAATTGCAATGGAGAAATACAAATAAATAAAAACAATCCAATTTGTTTATATTTTGCCACTTATCTGGTTTGATGGCTTCACTGTCCATCCTTTGAAATGCATGAGTATTCAAGATATCCGTGTTTAAAATGGGTAATGTTGGTAGAAGGAGTAGGAGAAGCATTGCAGTGGAATGGAGGAGCTTTTCTCCTATGCTGCTGGTGAGAAGCAGGATTTTTTTTTACTTCAGTAGTTATATTCCCAGAGCCTGTCCTTAGGCTCAGAGGGAGTTTGAAATACAGGATAGAAGTAGCTCATGGTGACTCCACCACTGCCGGGACTGGTGACTGACAGTCACATAATTCCTCTTTTAGGGGGTTTTATGGCAGATATAAAACAAAGAGGGATTTCTGATAGCCCAGCAAACTCTTAACATTTGATCTAGGGTGCTATTATTGGTAGCGCTAGAATTCTTGATGTTCTCTGATTTTCAGCCTCTTGGATGCTAAAAAGGTCACTGAGTGCCTATGGTCAATACATGTTTCCAGATAGCAACTGGATTTAAGAGTAGATTCAAATATGTTGTCATAACATTTTAGAACACTTACAAGGTAGGTATCTTTACCAAAGACATAGAACCACAGTATTTCTAATTGCAATGGGATACATAGCGAGGTACCCTGCCACGCCATTACTGTTCAGCCTCATGTCAGACTCCTTTCATGAGAACATGAACAAAGATTTAAGAGACACTAGGTTATGATGATGAATGTGAAGGAGTTTCATGCTATTCATGTCAAAAGTATGTAGCAGCAAATGCTATATAATGCAGACAATGATGTCAGTGAGAGAATAACTGTGAATAAAATCAGATTAATAATTATAGAAATGTGTGCATTAACTGCTGGCAGTAATTTATGTGAGCAAATAATTTGAAATACTTCCTTTTTGGAGATATTGAAAGCAATGCATTGCACTTACTTAGTCATGCAGTAAACTAGAAACAACTCGATCTTTTAATGGCTTCGGGTCTTTTTACGTTTTTAAGCTTTGAAAGTTCAGGACCTCAGACTTAGGAAGGAGGGAAACAGTGGGCAACTAAACTTTTTTGCAAGTGTACAATTGTTTGCTATTCACAAATGTATTTTACTTGTGGTATATTTTCGACTGTGGAGACTCCGCAAATAAAAAAATAGGACTGTCCCATTTTTTATGTGGGAAGACTGTCATTGCACATATAATACTCTTTGGAATAGCGAACAATCATATACTTACACAAAAGTGTATGTTTATCTTTGTGAATCAGGGCCACTGTGTATATGTATCCTGTCTCTTTGCATCCAATAACTTGAAACCATACTGATATACTTGAAGTTATGCTAGAGTAGACAAGGAGTAAAGTTCCTCACACTCATGCAATTTATCACCTAATACTTACCCTAATTTGCTTAGCGACCTGTTGTAGATGGTTTGCCCAATGCCTGAACTTGCTTTCCATTTGAACATGCCAGTGTTCTTTAACAATACTTGCTTGCTAGTGGTCTGCCCTGCTTCTTTGTTCCTCCTTTTTCTCTCCCTTTCATCCCACAAAACAGAGACTAAGTACTGTTTCATTACACTATGGATCTTCATCTATTCTTTGAGGAACTATTTTTTTCTTGGTTTCCTACTCTGTTACTGTTTACCTGTGTTCAGCTTCTGCACTATAGCTGCTTGCATTTTAATAAAGCATTCCTCCCTGCAATCCTAGTCATGCACAGGGCTACAGGAAACATCTGCACAGTGGAACCAGAGCTGTAGGCTCTGGAGTGAAGGCGTAGCCTGGTTGGGAAGGACAATGGTTACTGCGATGCTGCTGACAGTTTTGCCGGTGCAAAAGCAGGTCGCTAGGGCCTGGAGTAAAGATCCTGCTAAGAAGTGTGGTGCACTAGCAGTGAAGAGGCCCTACACATGGGGCAAGCGGCGATCAGTTGGCGGTAGTGCGGAGAGACCCAGTGCGCATACTGGAGCATGTGGAGGGCCGCCACTGAGAGCTGGGAGGTGACAAAATACATGCGCACTGCTAGAGGAGGCGGGCCGGCATGGAATCAAGCTTCAGTGACTAAGGAGGTGATGAAGACTCCGGGTGTGCAGGAAACAACACTGTACCCCACCGATGCATCAAGCCAGGTAAGGCAGGCCCACCACACCCCCAGAGGCCCCACCAATACAGGGGCCACCAGTGAGCCTAAGTGACAGTCACCAGACCACGGAGGCCTGGCTCTGGGTGGGCCTCCTCCATCAAATTTCCCCAGTGCCACTCTCTCGTTTGCATGAGCTTCTGCCTCATCTTTGTATGGGCCCGCTGGGACACAGAGAGGCACTAGCTGGGTGGACATCTGAAAGGACCTTAGCACTGGATCAGCTGACCCTGGCAACAAAGGGGAATGTGCTGCTGCCCTTAGATATGTGGCCTCCTTGTCTGCAGTAGTGGAGCCGCCTAAACTCTGGGCGGCTGAAGAGTCTGTCTCGAAGCGCCTAAACGTGGAGTTTAATTGAGGAGAGCATGCTAATAAGACAGTGGGGCACTACTGCCCAGCAAGGGGGGCACATCGTTTACTTCCAACCCCCGTTCTTAGTAATTGGGCAGGTCAGAGCTCGCAAGAATGCCCAGGCACACACTGCACTGACCAGACTGGCCACAGCCCGCCACTTAAAAATCATCCAATTACAAGTCATGGAAACCCCCATTGTGGACTGCAGGGTCCAGTTGGGACCCGAGCCTCACCCCGAGCAAGTACATAGCTGCATTACTGTTTTTAGACAAACATGTTCCACGGGCACCTGAAACAGCTCAGGAGAGACCCAGTGCACATACTGGAGGATGTGGAGGGCTGCCACTGAGAGCTAAACGTACTGGAGAGGGCCTTGGACCCAAAATGACAGTAGGGGGAACCAAGACAGACGTTCACGAGGCGGCACCAGCTGGGGGACCTTATGGTAGAGCTGAGAACACTTCTTTTGATGCATTAGATAAATGTCTAGACTCAGTTGGGGCATGCCTGGACCACAATGAGGGACAGCTGGACACAGCAGAGGGCAGGATTTCTGATTCATTGGACGGTTCAGCCCAGACGAACAAACGGCTAGAGCTCATGAAAAAACTCCTAAAGACAGTTGCAATGTAAAAGGAGACACGACATCATCTGTGTTTTGAGCATTCCTGAATACACAAACACGGGCTGCCCTGATGGAGTCATAGAGCAAATCCTGGCCAACTTGTTTGGTAGGGATTCCTTCACACCCATGTTCGAGGATTAGAGTGCTCATAATGCTCTGCAGCTGCGCCTGAACCCAGGCTACCCTCCACACCCACTTATTGCCCTGCTTCTAAACTTCAGGGACAGGGACACAGAACTGGGCTTGGTGAGAGAAAAAGGCCCCCTACGCTGGTAAGGATCATCAATCTATCTTTACCCAGACTTTACAACTATGGTCCAGGATGCCCACGGTAAATACACCGGAGTTAAAGCTATGCTGGGCAACCTGGGCCATAAATACAGAATGTTATATCCAGCACACATAAGAGTGGAAGTCAATGGCAGGTTATGTATCTTAGACTCACCGACAGCGGTACATTAATTTTGCCAACAATTTTCTACAGCTCAGGGGTCAAGCCAACCCACATCACCGGACCGATTGCCTACGAACTGTAACTCTGGCTCTAGTGCGGATTTTTTTCTGAAAGCTAATCATCTTCCCCTAACAAAGCCTAGAGTCCACACTATAGTGATGCACCGTGCTGAGTCACAAAACAGCAGGATCAATCCTGTACCAGCTGAGGCTAAATGACCTAGTGATTGACATGTAATACATTACATTACAATGTTTTTTTCCATTACGTGAAGTGGGGAACCAACGCTGTGTGGATGCACCTCATTGTTAAAATAATAGCTGATGTTTCTAAAGTTTCCATATGTAGCATACATTGTTGAGAATTGGATTTCCCCGCAGTATAAGGAATGGGGATGAGTTGGGGAGGGGGTTGGGAGGGTTTCGTAGTTTGAGATTGACTCGCATTCAATTGTTGGTACCGCACAATTGTTATTAGAACTGCCCATACCAAACTCCTAGTACAGCAAGGATGCTGATGGCAACACCCGCCCCTATGCAGATCTTACACTTGCAACCTGGAAGATATGTGGGCTTAATAACACACATAAGCGCAAACAGTGTTGCATTACATGCAGAGGCACTAAGTAGACATCGCCTTTTTGTAAGAAACACATCTATACCCCACATTGCCCACCACCTTTGCTGCGACATGGGTTCCCCACTGTTACCTTGTGGAGTACAGTACATATGAGAGGGAGGTCTCCATTCTGATTCAAAAGCATGTCCCCTTTCAGATCACAGAGATGTGAGCAGATGCAGAGGGCCTCTACTCGCTAGTTAAATGCTGTCTATTAGGTTACTCTATACTCCTAGTTAATATCTATGCCCCAAATACTGACAGCCCAGAGTATAATCTTGACCTAATCACCCAAATTGACTGAATGGAGACAGGCCATGTCTGCATGCGGGGTGATTTTAATCTGCTACTGGACCCCCAGCAGGACAGTACAGCAAACACCGCTGACACTAAGCCAAGATCTAGACATGCACTGGCAGAATTGAGGGAAAGATATCTTTTAACAGACACTTGGCACCACCAGCACCCCACACAGATAGTCGACACACATTAATCAGTGCAACATGACACTTGGACTCACCTGTATTACTGCCTTTTTGCACCTAATCTGACAAAATGCATTGACTCTATACAACACTTGCCACACACTCTGTACAACAACTCATCGGTCGTCCCACGGCTCCATATCACCAAGGTGGAAGGGATGGAGCAGCATTGGAAATTTTCCGAGATGGCTCTCTGTGATGACTTATACCGATCAGAACTGCTTACGGCAATATTGGAGTACTGTGTGAGGCCCTTAACCCTTACATAAAAGGGGTTTGTATATCTAAGCACGTAAGAACCCTTAAAGATTTGCGGTGTACACTATTTCAAATAGACAAGAAATTATTGGAGGCAGTCCAGGCCTCAGTATCTCAGAACCAAGCTACCTGGTGAAAATACCACGCGCATTATTGGCAGAGTTTCATGAGGCAGCAGAGTGCAACGCACACTACTTGGGAAAATATGGAGTGGCCCCTAAATACGGTGAAGGAGAGAGGCTGGGTCTCAAAATTGCAAGGTAGCTGCAGCCTCCTACTGGCCAGTCTTACATTGCTGGCCCCAAGAGTCCAGATGGCACCAACATTGCTGACACTATGTTGGCATTCACACCGAAAGTATTACCCACTACAATGACCTGTTCACTGCTATTGCTTTACATAGTAATGGTTATTTAGACGAGGTGGCATTTGTGTGGCTCGATTCGGCACACCAACAAGTCCTTTGAGAACCCTTTACAGAAGAGGAAATAAACCAGGCCATAGATGCCATGGATAGGACGAAGGATCCCAGCCATGATTGCTTCTCAAGCTGTTTTTACAAGGTGTACAAGCACCTGCTTGCCCTGTATCTTTTAGAGACCAAACAGGAAGCGATGGACAGGTGTCCTTTCACCTACACTTCGCAAATCAGTCAGTGCAGTTCCTATTGGCCGCTCCCACTGTTAAATTTTGTTAATACATTCCTGGCCAAAATATTAGCCACAAGTATCTCTCTATTATTAGACCCAAATGATTTTTTCCAGCCCAATCTGGGTTTGTCCCTCGTAAATCCACGGCCATAAACCTGCGTACACTCTTTGTGGTACACCATAGAATATACCCACCGTAGTGGCGGTTGCAGTCTGCTGGATGTTGTAAAAGCATTTGATTCACTGGCATGGCCGTTCATACAGGGCGTGCAGGATTGGGCTCCCACTTGCATTAACTGCACTTATTAAATTGCCACACAGGGAATATGGCAGGGATGCCCACCTTCGCCCATACTGTTTGTGATAGCGCTGGACCCACTGGTGCGCCACTTGCAGGAATGGCATGCAATTTGAGACTGGCCTACTCCTAATCACGCTCTATGCCAATGACATTATCCACTACACATGACACCCAGGTGAAAACCTGGGGCCAGTGCTGAGAGAGATCATTCGCTATGGTGCCTTGTCTGGGCTACATATGAACTGGGTTAAATCAGTGATGTTTTCCCAAAGACAGATCTTGTGGATTCACTCCCACTGATGGCGGTGCTGCCGGTCAGAATACAGCATGATCCACACGACATCCAGAGAATATCCACACACTTGCTGGGCATGGAAGAGGCTGATTCGGGTGACGAGTGGGCACTTATTATACCCATCTTCTCTTGCCATAGTTGGGAATACCTGGCTGCCCATCACGCAGGAAACCCATGTAAAATGTACCCTATCTAAATCCTCTCTGAATACCATTGGTGACCTGTGCACTGATAGCCATGTTTTCTCCTGGACAGAGGATACCCGCTTCTGGGGGCATAGGAGCCCACATCCTGAACAACCTGAAAACCTCTTTCCAACAGCTGAACACACCCACAGTTTCCCTCTATCTGAGAAACGAGAGTCAATACCTCCGAGGCTACTCTTTGCCCTCTATTCCCATCTGGTAACCTAGGAAACCCCATCCAGTGTCTGAATTACACATGGTAAATGCCCAATTCCTGCATCAGTATGCAATAGCACTATGTGTTCCTGGCCAAATACCATGTTCTACGAGCACAATATTGGCTCCTCATTAACACACACACACACTTACAATCCATTAATTAAATCTTTACTTTAAAATGTACACTTCTACATTCTTTAACACACCTTAACTCTTACACCATGTATTGTGTACCCCGAACCACCATGGGCTCACAATCATCGCGATAACCCATCGCCCATGTACCAGCTTCCCACTCCACGCAGCCATCAATCCTGTAACATTCACATTCATCAGTCTGCCCCTTCCCCATACATCCTTCAGTCGCTGACAAGACATTCCCTCACTCCACAGTAAGCAGCACTAGGACCTCTCAAGCAACAGCAGGAGTGGCACAGGACCACTCTGCAAAATCCCCTTCTGCAGGAACTAGTCACCCCTCGGCATTGCCCCCCACAAGAGTAACAGAACACTTATATTCCCACATATAACACAGTATTGACTCAGGGTGAACTGAGTAACCTCCCCTGGTCCATTTTACACTGCACAAAGAACCAGCCGTTGTCCCCTGCACCCCGTCAATTGCCTACCCTCAAACCTCAACAGCATAATTACTAACATTTTACAGTCTACATTGACTACAGTTCGCCTGGCAAAGGTTCCCTGTAAGCACCGAGCTGCAACATGATTTTTAACACAAACTGTTTTGGAAGCTGTGAAAATCACAAGAAATCCAATCCTCCCACTTAATGCTCATACAAAATCTCATCCCCTATGTATTGCACATCTCCACCCCCCACGCCTTGTGCTGTTTACAGTAGTACCGCATGTGCCAAAGGAACCCCACTCTGCCTAGTATCCTATCCATTCTGAGGCAGTACAGCTCCCATTGCCCCCAAAACAACCCCTACCCCTCACCTCACACTACTCTGCAGCAGAATCCATTCGTTCAGTAGCACTTTGCTTATAGGAGCCTGTAGTTTCACTTTTCCCATTGTAAGAATGGGCCTACGTGTTCCAGAATGCAAAGAACAGTTGGGCAAAGCCTCAGAACTGACTAGAGTTGTCAAACAATGCCACAATGCCCGAATCCACAACGGGTAAATACACTACACACAACGTATTTAAATATCACATACCACACAAATGCAACTACACATGCTTCCACTCCACATCATTATACTCCATGTCACCTAATTACAAACCAAGAAAATAAGCTCCATATAGTTCCACTTCGCTCCATACCACAAATTTTCACTTCATATAATTCCACTCTGCTACATAATTCCACTTCACTCCAAACCCTATAATTGCTCTCCGTGCACCACAGTTTAACTCCTGATAATTCTACAACACATAATTCCACAACAAACACATAATTACTCTCGACAAAATATATTCAACTTCGCAACATGCCAACATTCCACATAATTTTATGCAATATAATAGTCCTCCACACCATTCCACATATATCCACTCCACACCGGGCAACATAATTCCAATCAGCATGATTTCACTCAATGCCCACAGTTGCACGCTAAAGAATTCAACTCCACACATTTTTATTCCATGCAACATACTTCCACACCGAAATACACAATCAAACTCCGCATCACAAGGCCACAGCACACCTTATACATCAAATTCATACCACATCAATGCGCAAAATTAAACCGCACACCAGATAAGTCCACTACATGACACGCCATAACACACAATACCATTGCAAATAATTACACTCATTTAATCACAATCCCACTCCACATAATACAATAGAATTAGTATCAACATAGTTCCATAGCACATAATTCCACTACACAACTTCACTCCACACCACACAGTTCCACAACAACCTATTCCAATACAACCCATGTAATTCCACTTCACACCACATGCATCCACTCTACCCTTGAACATGCTCCTGTTGCTAATTGGAAACCAGCATCTGGTTATCAGTCTGAGCTGCAGGATACTTTTTTATACTTTCATTGCTACAATGCTTTCCACTCTAATAGCAGCTGCAATAGCTCTAACTCTCACAAATGGGAGTCCCACTGCATTGCAAATGTTTGTTTAAATCTGGAGTGAGAATAGGCATTCTTTTAGGAGATGCTCAAATACATTTATTTACAAATTTAGAACTGTTTGGGATTTATAAATGTCTGTACATCAGCACGCCATATTTTGGTCATCTACAGCAAGTCGACAGGTATTAAAAGCTACGTCTAGGTTTTCACTGTAGGTAAAACAGAGATCAACTCTAAAAATGTAGAGTTTAATATACATTTCTCATGAGAACCATTACTTTGAGTCATTGAGTATGTTTCCCACAGTCTTGTGTGAAAACGACCGGTAGAAATCTACTAAACATCTGGATTTTAACGTTTTTTCATGCAAAAAATACAATTATCCCGAGCAAAACAAAATAATTTGAAGAAAACGTTTTTTATTTTAGGATGAGGAGCTGTAAGAGCTCAGGATTTTCCTTCCTCCTACTCCTTCCTTCTGTCAGATGGACGGGGGAGAGACAACAGTAACAAATGATGTGCTACCTTCCAGCATACATTAGTTTAGCTTTCACTACTCTGACATTCTCACTAGCATGTAGCAGAGTGAAAATCTGTCACTAATAGATTTTACGAAATATTTTTCAATTACATATTTATTTTAAATAAAAAAGTGGTTTGTTGTTTTCTCGTTTGCTCTATTTCCTGAGATAACGAGGCAGGGAGAAATGTGCAGCATATATGAACGCGCAGGAGAAGATTCTTTCAAATTCCAAGTTTGTGACTATGATAATCCTTATTAATTAAAGTTAGGACCTTTGATTTGAATTTAATCGAATTACGGGTGCCAAGGCTTCTGATGAAGAAATAAAGTGTACCTTTAACTTTACATATTTTTTTAAAAATAAGCGAAATAGAAATGTCTTAAGGATGCTAACGCAGTTAAGCCTTACAGTAAAGCAATGCCTTTGCAATAGGCCATATGGGGTAAAAATCAGCGGTTATTAGAACCCTAACCGTGCCAAAGGTGCATAACCGCAGGCTCTAATTGTACGTAATAATATATTAATTCTCTTAAATTTCTACCCATGAAGCGGTATGTTTTATAGTTTTTAAAGATTTAAATTACTTTTATGTTTAAAGTTAATGGCATTGAAACTAAAGAACTTTCATCTCCCACAAAACAGTGTACAGTGTAACAGCCCAAGTAATTTATTCTAATATAGGGAAGATGTGTACAAAGATATATTTCCATTGAAAAAAAACAAAGGTTAAAGTGAGGTCATAGTGAAGAATTGAAATTAGATAAAAACTGACCCTTAAAAACAAAAAAAAGTGAAATAAAACACCTAGGGGAATATTTACAAGCCCCTTGCGCCACTTTTGTGTCACTTTTCCCATGTTAAAAGTGACACAAAAGTGGCACAAGGGGCTTGTAAATCTGCCCCTTTTTGTTTACTGAGCTAATTATACCTAGTCATGTACTGCTTATGACTTCACATTTCACATCACTTGTTTGTGGAAAAGTAGAATTTAAGTGCGATGAGTGGAAGCCCACCACCAGCAATAAAGTCACAAACATGTTACGTACAATTAGAGGTATCAATAATTTAATTTATAGAAAATGTGTAAAGCATTCAGAAGTATCAATTCATTTAAAAATGTAATGCCGCAACACAATGAAAAGCCCACCTCAATTTATACACATAGAGAGAAAAAATTAGTAAGCAATGACACCAAAGTGCCAAAAATGCATTAAGAATGTTAATAAAATGTAAGCAGAAAAAAATACCTAATGGAATTCAATGGTCATTGTAGACAGGAACTAAGTTGTAATCTCACTCCATCCACAATGAACTCCAGGTCAGATATACCAAGTGGGTAGGTCTTGGTGGAAATCTGGTCAAAAAGTTGAAAAGGTTTCTATGGTCCACTTCAGAAAAGGACTTTGTTACTTTCCAGAAGAAAAACAACTGACATTTCTTTTTAAGCCCCAGTACAGAAGGGGGCTTTGTCGATTTTTCAGAAGAAAACTCTTCCCCCACCAGGTCACTGATTAATCTGTAGAAACTGCCTGCTGTGAATACCAAAGGCCAGATACATGAAGCGGGTTGCCCCCCCTGGTGCTCGGGAAATTTGAATATTTCTTTCTCAAAATATTTTGTCACAATGCAGAATGCAACTTCATTGTTTTTTCAGAGTTGTGGTGACCTTTGAGCAAGATGAATTTGAAATCCATTCTCATGCCATGGAACTGCTGACTGAATAATTTTTTCGATGGGTGCTCCCTGAAGCTCTGGAGGAAAAGTTTTCAGAATTTTCCACATTTTCTTCAGGTGCCAAAACAACCACAGGAGTGCACTTAGAATGCCCCAGGACCTCAGGAGAGGGTGTTGTGTGCCTCTAGCCACAGAGGGGGTCAGTCTGGTAACCCTTACAGTTCACTTCTATATCCTGGGTACAAACGAGAGCAAATGCAGGTTACAGATGATGTCCCAGTGAATGTCATCAATTATATCATTTGAGATGTCCTAATTGATGTAATATGTGGGATCATAAGCAGTGCATGACAGAGGCGCAAGAAATAGTTAGCTCAGAGATCCATAACTGGTAAATGTCTCTGTTTTTCTTGGTTTTTAAATGTTAATTCTGTATTATTTCAATGCCTAACTATACCACCATCTTTGTTTTTTCAAAGAATGTATAGAGTTTTTTTCTATTTAAAGGTGAAATCGTAGTACGTTACCTAACTAGAATGTCACTTTAAACTTTAGTTTTAATGAATTTATCAATATGGAAGAGCTTGAAATATTAGAACATGGGTTTAGACATAAGTGCTTCTAGTAACGGTGGATTTAAGACTAAAAGTTAAATACTATCTCATGGTATCACAAGATGATTTAGACATATTTCAGGATCTAGTTATCACAAATCTGTGTAACTTACAATCAATTCTTATGAAGTAGAATACAAGTAGGAGACATAATATTAGGAGATGCAAAAAGACGGACAGTATACTGTCTCTTAGAAAAGTTCAGAGTATGGTGATCAAACCCTCTGGGAAACAGGGAATGCTGTCCTCTGAGATATCAATAATATCTAAGGGAGGCACACAGGCAGCTGTACAAGTCAGAGTGTTATGAGGTCATTGATAGATTAAGATACAATCAAACTATGGGGACTTATCATAACCTCTTGAATGACTGGAGGGAGAAATGC
This sequence comes from Lissotriton helveticus, assembly GCF_964261635.1. Lineage (NCBI taxonomy): Eukaryota > Metazoa > Chordata > Amphibia > Caudata > Salamandridae > Lissotriton > Lissotriton helveticus. Next base: position 512,432,924 of record NC_136061.1, on the reverse strand, counting down.
CTCATACACTTTGATGATTTTGATTTCCTGAAGGCCAACAAACCAGTGGTCCCTTGTTCCTACCTTTTACCTAAAGTGCATAAGAATATAAGTAATCCACCTTGCGGACTATCGTAGCAGCAAATGGCAGTCTATTAGAATAGACAGCCATTTATTTGAACCTTATTGTGTTACCTTATGCACTGAATGTATACTCATACTGATGTGACATCACTGAATTCATAAACAAAATTGATGAAATACAATGGGAGCATAGGCATTTGACTTGATATGTATTTCCTGTATATCTATATCCATTCAAAGATAGACAGAGGGCTTGCCAATATTTTCTTAGAATTCAATCCATCCAGCTCTATGTTCACACAAATGTGTTGCTATTTAAGTTACATTTCTGTTTAGATAACAATATTTGTGTGTTAGATGTTCAACACTTAAGTCATACATCTGGTATAGCTTTGGGCACCTGCATGGCCCCTAGCTACCCTAATCTCCTAATGGGCTGGTGGGGGGAGCAGGGGCTATGGACAGAAACATTTGAGATAAATACCAACCACATTAATATAGGTTTATTATACTAAGGATTTGTTTCTTATTTGGGATGGCAAACAGGACCTGGTCCAGAACTTTATTGAGGATATACAATATAATAGCTTGCCTTTGTCTTCTAATGCCACCATCAGTAAAGCAGAAATTGATTTTTAGGACATACATATGGATGTGAGGCAAGGAGAAATACAGACTAGTTTGTTCCAACAAAGGACTGCAAGGAAAAGCCTACTCCATGCTAGCAGCAGCCATCTCAGAAACCTCATTAGGAGCATCCATATGTGTAACCTAATAGATCTAGACATAACTGCTACACCCCTAAGACATATGGCAAAGCCAAGAAAGGGATTTTATCTGCATTTCATCAAACAGGCTTTCCCAAGAAAGTCCTTACAGTTGCTTCCCAGAAAGTACACATGAAGGAAAGACATGCACTACTTTACACAGAATAAATTGAAAATTCTTCAAAGTCCAGGATTCAACCTATGAGTGTTCTGATTTAGTTCAGTGGATCATATTCAAACATCTGGGATTCCTTACCTTTAATAGAGATATAGGAGAAGATGCCAGACCACATGTAAGCCTCAGGTATAGGAAAAGTAAATCTTTACTAGACATGTTGGTACATAGTGATATATTTACCAGTAGGGAATCTACCTGAATAACTAAATAACATAGCTTTAAAAAAGTGGCCGCCGCTAGGTGTAAAGGATAATGTTAATGTCAAATCCTTCATCACCAGGGTTGAGCTACACTGTAATATCCTTAGATTTCTTACATGCACATCTGATTACTGCCCCTATGAACTCCTGTGTCTTTGTGGTTTGAAATATTTGGGTATAATGATATTCCCTCTTAAAAAGAGGATTTTCAACCCCAGGAGAACGACCAAAATATGTGATGCAACTGACCCTGCCGCCAGGCACCTTACCAATGTTCATTAGCAGGATCACAGTTTATTTTCCTTTTTCTGTTGGCAGGGTACAACCATGGTGTGGAGGTGGTGACAGATTATGATAGCTGAGGAAAATGGAAACCCACTATGTTGTGTGGTATGGAATGAAGGAACCACATAGATTTAACAAGAATAACAAACTGATTTCACGTTTGAATAGCTGATGGCAGACAATTAGAAATATATCTTCTCCTGGATGGTATCCCCTTGGCTCTTCTATTGTGTCCACTCAACCATTTCCTGTTGAGTCATTTTAAGTCCTGGTGCATTGTTTATGTCTTATGTATTATGCCACATCAATTTCTAACATCAATTTCTAATGGGATGGCTTAATTTGGGATCATAGCATTCTTATCATTACATTGATTTTCATACTATTTATTTTGCTTCAACCCTCTTTTTCCACTCACTCCTCTCTTGTCTTTATTGCCTACCTTCTGTTTGCATTTACTCTTAGGTGGCTCTATTTTGGGCTATTCATGTTTTGCATCCCATGTATTAGATGTTTTATTTGATGTCATTTGTTTTATATGAATGAGCTCCCTTTATTAGGCAACTGGGGCAATCAACTCTAAGATCTGATATGGTGTCCTGTTCTATATGCTCATCTAGGCAGTATGAATTTAGCTTTTCTCCTAATTATCGTATTATTGTAATTCATTTTTCCCTGATCTTTGTTTTCTTATATCAGTTGGAATTAAGTCCATTCACCATATATTTCAATCCTTCTGTTAATGTGTTAATAGTTTTAGATGCAGAATTATATAAGTACCATTCTTTGGTGTGTTTATAGTTACTAATTGTCATTTTGAACGTTACCGGTGTTTAGTGGTGATTTCTTTTATAATATTCTTCATAATTTTGGGGGCATTTTGTCAATTTTGTATACATACGGATCATGAATATAACTTTTTCATGATAATTACATGTATTGCACCTTCATTTGCACTTTATTTAATTTAAATGAATTGTACGTATAAGAAATGAATTGGCATGCATTTGGGCTGTACAATTAATCTGATGGAATTTTGTGAAGGTAGTCTTGCTAGATGAAATCCGCATGTATAAAGTAGTCTGATTTTATTATTATGAATAGCGTTTATATTGTTTTGCATGATGGCGGGTCACACTGAATATTATCTACTGGCAGTCGCCAGTAGGTAGTTACAGTTAGGTCCTAGTTACCATAGGAAAATCGCAACATTCTATTCCCAATAACTTTGCCGCCGATTGACGAATCTTCGTAACATTTTCAAAACTCTTGGCACGCTTTGCTCCGCTCCTATCCTGAAAGTTTTGCCGTGAATCGGCAAGCGGGGACCGAGAAAAAAGGGGGGTCCCAAAATGTGTTTTCTCCATGCAATTTTCAATACGAAACTTTAGACACGGCCACATCCCGAACTGCTGAACGGAATTACACCAAATTTGGTAAAAAGGTAACCCTTGGTTCAGAAAAAGCCCTTTTTGATAAATTGTGTAAATCTGTTCAGTAGTTTTTAAAATATTAATGGAAAAAAATATATATATATTTTGGGCGGAGCCTAACCACACATCTCATCTTGAGATCTGATTGGCTATCAGCACTTCATCCAAGAAGTATTGACAGCCATATTGGGACCAATATACATGAAAGGACCTCATTAAAAAGCATTGCAGTTAATAGAAGGTTTTAAGACTTTAGTTACATTATAAATCATTTGTTGATGGTACCATGCTCATTTTAGGAATTGTGGTGTGCTCTAAGGTGATTTTACCATGTGAAAACGCCTTCTGCTGGAATATCATGAATTATGTTTGAGAGAAAACTATTTCCCATGATTTTCCAACAGAGGTTTGGAAGGTGATCTGTAAGCTAAACTGAGAGCATATTTTCTGCAAATTCACATTATCTTTCTCAGTCATGTGAGAATGAAGTCTGACATTCTCAGTAAAACATGTACATCCAACAATGGGAGAGACTGCCAGTTGATTCCTTTGTGTTCTACTGCAGCTTCCCAGAGTGTTGTAAAGAACAACTAGAGCGCTAACAGTCCTACTTATGACAAACGTATTGCACACCTGAAACCATCTTGATTGAAATAAAGTGGTAACTCTTATAACATTTATTTTAAAAAAGGAACAAAATGAGGGGGTTCATTGTGCCATAGAAAGTATGATGAGTGCTGCAAAAAGAAAAATTAGGGCACATTTTGAGTGACTTCTCAAATCCTCTTCTATTTCATAAACAAATTCTTGATATGCAGACTGAAACATGCACTTTCAATATCAGCAACAGACTTCCCTAGTGAGCAGTAGCTTTACCACAGTAATTTAATAAGCAACTAGAGTGCTAACATTCAGAATTTATGGCAAATGTGTGACACATCTGATGCCTTCTTGATGGACTCAAAGTAAAACACTTAAAGTATTTCCTACTGAGGAGACTGCACTTAATGAGGAAATTAGGAAACTTCATAACAAATAAGTCTCCTAAGATGGCAACCAGAGACAAAAGAGCCCAAATGTAGCACACATATCATTCAGATGTAGCCCACATATAGCTCAATGACAGAATGTCCCAGAGTGTTCTTAAGAACAACTAGAGCGCTTACTGTCGTACTTATGACAAAAGTATTGCACACCTGAAGCAATCTTGATTGGAATACATTGGTAACACTTAAGACATGTAATTTAAAAAGGAACAATTGAGGGGGTTCATTATGCCATTGAAATTATGATAAGTGCTGAAGAAAGAAAAATGAGGGCACATTATGAGTGACTTCTCAAATCCGCTTCTATTTCATTAAATAATTCTGACATGCATACTGAAACATGCACGTTTAATACAGGCAACAGACTTCTGTGGTGAGCAGTAGCTTTACTACAGTGATCTAATGAGCAACTAGAGTGCTAACATTCAGAATTTATGGCAAATGTGTGACATATCTGAATACCTTCTTGATGGAATCAAAGTAAAAACCTAAAAGCATTTCCAACTGAGGAGACTGCAGTAAATGGGGAAATTAGGAAACTTCATAACAAATAAATCTCCCAAGAAGGCCACCAGAGACAAAAGAGCCCAAATGTAGAACAAATATCACCCAGACGTAGACCACATGTAGCCCAATGACAAAGGTGTGCAAAACACTTTTTATTTTTTGTGTTTTTGCAGTTTTATATAGTGCAGAATTGGCAGGTATAGGAGTGCTTTACGTGACACAAAAACAAGTTGATTTTGGTTTTAGACATGGGGAGATTAAGTGATTTGACCAGAACCACAGATTGACAGATTGACCTAGTGTTTGTGGCCCTCCTGAGGCGGAAGCCGGGAGGTTGTGTTGCTCTGTTGTGTTGGTCTATTAAACTTTACTTTTAAATGGTTTGCCTGCGCAATACGGCGCTTTTTTAACTTACTCACAACATTTCCTAAAATTGCTTGACTGAATAAGCTCTGACCGCTGACTTCTCCCCCCTCCTCCCCGCTGCCCTGGGCCACTCCCAGCCGAGTATCGACGCTGTGGAGTTGGTCCCAGGCACAGACTTGCGGCGGCCATATTGTGTGTGGCTCTAATCTTCGCGCTCTAGTTGCGCATAATAGGGGCTCCCTCTGACCCAGCGCTCGATTGACTGAGTGTTTGTGGCCCTCCTGAGGTGGAAACCGGGAGGTTGTGTTGCTCTGTTGTGTTGCTCTGTTAAACTTTACTTTTAAATTGTTTGCCTGCGCAATACGGCGCTTTTTTAACTTACTCGCAACATTTCCTAAAATTGCTTGACTGAATAAGCTCTGACCGCTGACTTCTCCCCCCTCCTCCCCGCTGCCCTGGGCCACTCCCAGCCGAGTATCGACGCTGTGGAGTTGGTCCCAGGCACAGACTTGCGGTGGCCATATTGTGTGTGGCTCTAATCTTCGCGCTCTAGTTGTGCATAAAAGGGGCTCCCTCTGACCCAGCGCTCGATTGACTGAGTGTTTGTGGCCCTCCTGAGGCGGAAGCCGGGAGGTTGTGTTGCTCTGTTGTGTTGCTCTGTTAAACTTTACTTTTAAATTGTGTGCCTGCGCAATACGGCACTTTTTTAACTTACTCGCAACATTTCCTAAAATTGCTTGACTGAATAAGCTCTGACCGCTGACTTCTCCCCCCTCCTCCCCGCTGCCCTGGGCCACTCCCAGCCGAGTATTGACCCTGTGGAGTTGGTCCCAGGCGCAGACTTGCGGCGGCCATATTGTGTGTGGCTCTAATCTTCGCGCTCTAGTTGCGCATAAAAGGGGCTCCCTCTGACCCAGCGCTCGATTGACTGAGTGTTTGTTGCCCTTCTGAGGCGGAAGCCGGGAGGTTGTGTTGCTCTGTTGTATTGCTTTGTTAAACTTTACTTTTAAATTGTTGGCCTGCGCAATACGGCGCTGTTTTAACTTACTCGCAACATTTCCTAAAATTGCTTGACTGAATAAGCTCTTACCGCTGACTTCTCCCCCCTCCTCCCCGCTGCCCTGGGCCACTCTCAGCCAAGTATCGACGCTGTGGAGTTGGTCCCAGGCACAGACTTGCGGCGGCCATATTTTGTGTGGCTCTAATCTTCGTGCTCTAGTTGCGCGTAAAAGGGGACGTCCATGTCTCCGCGCCGGACCTATGCAGGAATCGTGCCAGAGTCCTGCCCATCTGCGCCCGTCTGCGGCGGGACCGGCCTAGGGGCCAGGGACTCTGCCACTTTTCTCACCTACTCTCCCACTGCCCTTAGGAAACTACAATCCGCTCACTACGTCCTCTCTCAAGTAAGCCGTGAACGGTCCTCCTCATGCGGCATTGTGCGTAATAACTCCCCCCCATGCTCCAGTCGCAAGCCCCCAGCCTGCCCCAGCACTACTGAGATGCATATCCGTGTATTATATTTAAATACACGTTCATTTGTAAAACACCAGGCCGACCTTCTCCGCCTCCTTCTTGATGAAAGACCTGATATCCTCCTACTCACTGAGACCTGGCTGACTGACGACTCTCTCCCTGACATCTTGGCAGCACTGCCCCCCGATTACTACATTCTTAACACGAACCGTCCCTCTGGTCGGGCTGGCGGAGGGGTGGCAGCTGTCATCCGAAAGGAGTTCAAATTCATTTCCACCTCCTCTCTTATCCTCGCTGATGTGGACAACCTCATCATCATCCTCGAGACTGGAGAGGGAGCCCTTACTATTATCGTTCTCAACCGCCCCCCCCACCCCATGCCTTTGTTTCCGGCTGCCTTTAGCGAATTGCTAGCCAACCTGATCACTTCTTCTGTCCGAGTCGCTGTCCTCGGCGATTTCAACTATTGGTACAACGATTGCGTTGCTGGCCCCATGCGGCTGAGCTGTTCGAAGTTCTCTCCAGCCTCAACTTGACCCAACTCGTTACTTCTCCCACCCACATCAGGGGCCATATACTAGACCATATTTGGACCCACAACCTTACGCTTTCCTGCCCCTTGATCACGCCCTGCATCTGGTCGGATCATTATATGATCGACACCGTGATCACTGTCAGGGGATGGGTAAAGGTCCCTCCACTTACAGGCGGGACTGCCCGCAAATGGAGCGCACTTGACTCTCAAGGCTTCCTCTCGTTCCTGGCCGATACTCGTCCCCAGCTGCACAGCGCCGTGGCTGTTCACATACTGGAGGAAGATCTCTCTAGTTGGATCACCAAGGCAAGCGACCAATTTGCCCCCCTCTCCAGATACCCTCGCTCTAGGCACAGTAAATCACACAGGTGGTTTAATACCACTCTGAAAACTCAGCAACTTGAATTACGCCAGATGGAATGTACGTGGAGACGTAACTACTCGCCTACCAATAGAGAGTTATACGTCACTGCACGAAAAAAATACAAAAGTGCAATCCTGGCAGCAAAATCCCTATATATTTCTGAAAGGATTCTCACTGCCCCCAACAAATCCAAGGAGATCTTTACAGTCATGAGAGAGCTTACGTCCGACGCCAGAACCTTCCCTTTTCAGACTCCCACCCAGGAGTCCTGCAATGCCCTAAATAGTTTCTTCATTAATAAGATCACTAAGATCAAGAAAACTATCCCCCCTAGCCATCTCAGCTCCCCCCCTGGAAACCCACTCTCATTTCTAAGCTTTCCTACCCTCGACTGTAGAACTCTAGCCAAACACGCTGCTCGAGTCAAGTCGGGCTCGCCCAATGACTGGTGTCCCCCCTCTGTGTTTCAAGATATCTGCCTGGCTCTACCAGACTGCATCCTATCCCTGTCAAACACCTCCCTCGAGACAGGCACAGTGCCCAACTCTTTCAAGGAGGCAGTCTTGGTGCCTCTACTAAAAAAACCTGGTGCCGACTCTGAGAACCTCGCCAACTATCGGCCTATTTCTCTTCTGCCCTACCTATCCAAACTTTTGGAGGCACATGTCACCAGCTGCCTCTCTCAATTCATCGAGCGTTCCAACTACCTCGAACCTAACCAAGCAGGTTTAAGATCAGCCCACTCCACCGAGGCAGTGATCCTGGTAGTTATGGATTCTTTAAGGGGCAATGCCGACAAAGGGGTACCTTAAGCGCTCGTTTTATTAGATCTGTCAGCGGCGTTCGACGCGGTGGACCATAACATCCTTCTCCCCCATGCCGAGCAGGCCGGCATCCAGGGCCTGGCCTCTGCCTGGCTTAAATCCTTCTTATGGGGCAGAACCCAAGCGGTTCGCTCAGGCCCTTTCACGGCCGCCAAGGTGCCATCTACTTGCGGAGTGCCTCAGGGATCTTCCCTGTCCCCTCTGCTTTGTAATCTCTACCTTCAACCACTTATCCACTCCCTGAAAAGGTGGGACATCACCGTCTTCAACTATGCAGACGATCTGCAAATCATCTTCCCTCTCAACACCCCAAATGCAGCCATCGACTGTCAAGCGGCGATGCTACACATCCAACAATGTATGAACCTTAACCAGCTCAAGCTGAACCCGGGGAAAACAGAACTAATTCTCCCAAGTAACAGCCCCACCTACTGGGGTCCACAGTTTTGGCCGGCGGAACTTGGCCCCCCACCCGCTCCTGTCAAATCAGCAAAAAGTCTTGGGGTCATTATCGACACGGAGCTCTCCCTCAAGCCCCAGGTGGATGTTGTCGTGTCATCATGCATGTTCCAGCTCAGAAAAATCAGGAAAATCTCCCACCTCCTTACACTGATACAAGTCCTGATTGCCATGGTACTGTCCCGCCTTGATTTTTCAAACTCTCTGTGCCATGGCCTACCAAAATCCCTTCTCTACAGGCTCCAAATAATACAGAACCAGGCAGCCAGATTGGCCTACAAGACCCCAAAGTGGCAGTCTGTGAGGCCATTACTCCGCAAACTCCATTGGCTGCCGGTTGAACGGAGGGCTGCATTTAAGATCGGCTGCTTGGCATTCAAAGCTGTCTCTGGGACCTCTCCCGCCTTTCTTAAATCCCTGGTCACCCTTTACAGTCCGGCACGCAACCTACGATCCTCTCATCACCAGCTCTTAGCTACCCCCCCAATTAAGCTTAAAAAATTCGGTGGCCATAGATTTGCTTGTTTAGCCCCTAACCTCTGGAACCCGCTGCCTCTACCGTTCAAATATTCCAAATCTCTTCTGGAGTTTAGGAAACTCCTGAAAACTCTCCTCTTTACACAGTCCGGCTTGACCCCCATGCCTACACCTCTCAGCACTCAATCAGCGCCAGGAAACCTATGGTGCCAGACCGCTATATAAGACCCCCTTAAGATAAGATAAGTTAAGAATGTTGAGCTGAAGCGGAACCTCCAACCTGGTTCCCCAGTTGCAAGGTCTGAAGCTCTGGAAGTAACACTACATCCTCTCCCCTAAGTGCAACATTTAATCAAGTGGTCAATCAGATAAAAAAACATAATGATAACAAATAATTCAAAAGTGCTTTGTCGCTATTTGAAAACTCAGAAAATATGTCCTCATTTTAGTTTTTTAGAGCACTAACCATAATTTTGATGCAAATAAGACCCTCTCATATATTTAATTTCTAAAGGAAATGCTCTAGGTATTGCAGTTTTGATTACATTAAGATGACGTCAGGCGTTCCACACTTTTACAATAAATATAGAATGTTAGCAATCTAGTTGTTCATTAGGATACTGCTGAGAGGCAGAGGCCAGGGCACGGGCTCTGAAAATTGAAGGCAGGTAGGAGGGTGCAAAGACAACAATTTGACCACACAGGGCAGGCAGGAATGGCAGTGACAGCACAACAGACTATGAAGGGCAGTAGAAAGGGGGGCAGGGGCAACAAACCAACAATACAGGACTGGCAAGAGAGGCGGTGGCAATATAATAGACCATTGTGTGCAGAAGGAAGAGGCAGTGGTAGTACATCCATACATGCCAACAGACCCAATTCAGTCAGGAAACGTCCAATGTTTTTAAGCCCTAATGGGCTTTATTTGATCTGTCTCCTGTCTATAATCTCCTCTTTTTCAATGTAAGTCAAAGGGGAAAATCAATACCCCAGTCTTTTTTCAAAATCTCCCTCTTACCAAGTTCAACATGTTAGTATGGTACATTGGATCATGGAAGGCAGGAGGAATTGGGGTAGGGACATTGTCTCAGATAACATAGGGCAGGAATCAATCAATCAATCAATCACTGCATTTATAAAGCGCGCTACATACCCATGAGGGTCTCAAGGCTCTGGGGGGGGAGGGAGGCCGCTACTGATCAAAGAGCCAGGTCTTGAGGAGTCTTCTGAAGGCCAGCAGGTCCTGAGTCTGTCGTAGGCTGGTGGGGAGAGTGTTCCAGGTCTTGGCAGCGAGGTAGGAGAAGGATCTACCGCCGCCGGTGGTTTTCTGGATACGAGGTACTGTGGCGAGGCAAGGTTGACTGAGCGGAGGCTTCGAGTGGGGGTGTGGAAGCTGAGTCGGTCATTGAGGTAAGTTGGTCCGGCATTGTGTAGGGCTTTGTGTGCGTGGATGAGGAGTTTGAAGGTGATCCTCTTGTTGATGGGGAGCCAGTGCAGGCCTCTCAGGTGGGGTGTGATTTGGCTGCGTTCGGGGACGTTAAGGATCAGTCATGCCGAGGCGTTCTTATCTTATCTTAGGTGCAATTTATAGAGCGCACTGACACCGTAGGCTTCCTGGCGCTATGAGACAGAGAGTGAGGAGGGGAGCGTGAGTGGCGGAAATTTAGCCCAGGGAAGGAAAAAGGTGTGTTTTAAGCAACTTCCTGAAGTTCGTAAGGGAAGGGGAGGATTTGATGGAGAGGGGAAGGAGATTCCACAGCCCGGGAGCAAGATAAGAGAAACGGCGACCGCTGAATTTCTTGGTTTTGGTTTTGGGAGTGACTAGCAGAAGACGATGGGCTGATCGGAGGTTTCGCATTGGACGGTGAGGGCAGATAAGAGATTTCAGAAACGCGGGGCCGGGACAGTGAAGGGTTTTAAATGTGAGACAGGCCACCTTGAAAACTGCCCTCTGGTCTACTGGGAGCCAGTGCAGGCTGTGGAGTAGAGGTTTGGCCGATTGCCATCTGGGGGTTTTGTGAATTAGACGGGCCGCTTGGTTCTGGACGACTTGGAGGCGGTGTACCAGAAATTGTGGAAGACCGTAGTAGATGGAATTAGAAAAGTCAAGGCGGGAGAGCACGAGTGAAATGACCACTTGGGTAAGTGCAGCGGGAGGGAGTAAATGACAGACTTTACGGATCTTCCGAAGCTGGTACATACAGGATGAAATTACCGCGCCCACTTGGGCTTTGAGGGAGAGTTCAGCGTCAATGATCACTCCCAGACTCTTTACTGATTTTACTGGGGCTGGGGGGAACCTAGCTCCGAGGGCGAGAACTGAGGGCCCCAGTGGGCATGACTGAGTCCAGGGAGGAGGAGCTCGGTTTTCCCTGGATTGAGCTTCAATTGGTTCTGATTCATCCATAATTGGATGTGGATCATGACTGCGTGGAACGTGTTGATGGCCTGAGGTGAATTGAGCGGGAGGATGATCTGTAAGTCATCAGCGTAGTTATAGACAATAATGTCCCATTTCTGAAGAGAGTGGATCAGCGGCCGGAGGTATAGATTGAACAGGAGCGGTGAAAGGGAGGAGGCCTGAGGGACTCGGCAGGATGTGTTTTTTTTTAGCAGTGTAGGGTCCTAAACGGACCGCCTGAGTTCTTCCAGTCAGGAAGGACTTGACCCACTCAAGAGCGGTGCCCTGGATGCCTGCCTGTTCGACACGGTGTAGAAGGATGTTATGGTCCACCGTGTCGAACGCGGCCGACAGTTCCAGGAGTACGAGGGCTTGGGGGGACCCCGCGTCCGCGTTGCTCCTGAGTGTGTCCAGAACTGCCACTATAACTGCCTCTGTAGAGTGGGCAGTTCTGAAGCCGGCTTGATTAGGCTCAAGATGACAGGAGGATTCGATGAAGTTTGACAGACATCGGGTGACATGGGCCTCCATTAATTTAGAGAAATACGGGAGGAGGGAGATGGGACGGTAATTCAAAGGCTCCAAGGGGTCGGCTCCGGGTTTCTTAAGGAGGGGCACGAGGATGGCCTCCTTAAAAGGACTAGGGACAATGCCGCTGCTGAGTGACCCATTCAGCAGGGGAAGGATACAGTCAGGTAAGTTAAGGCAGATGCTCCGCAGAACAGATGGCGGGCAGCAGTCGTTGGGGGAACCAGATTTCACACGAGTGGCGAGTTCCGCTAGTGAAATAGGGTTTAGGGCAGGGAAGGTAGTGAGAGTCGAGGGGTTGTTGGAGGAAGTGTCCAATGGATATGGCTGAGGAGGGGAAGGGATCGAATTTTTAATTTTTATGATTTTTTCCACAAAAAAGGAGTTGAGAGTATCGCATGAATCTTGAGTGGGGCTCTGGCCTGGGAGGGTTCTGTCATCTGTCGTGAGTTCGTTCACGACTCTGAACACCTCCTTAGATTTGTCGACTGCTGACGAGATTCTGTTGGAAAAATGTTCCATTTTGGCTAGGCCAATGGCGGCTTTGTATTCTTTACGCGCGGCCAAGTAGGACTGTCTAGCTGGGTCGGAGTAGTCGCGTTTCCAGATACGTTCTAGCTGACGTGTTTTTAATTTATGATGCTTAAGGTCATCAGAAAACCACCTGTGGGAGTTATGATGCCTAGTGCAGGGGAATTTGATCAGGGGGGCAAAAAGGTTGCTTGCCGACCTCAGCCAGGATCCAATGTCGTGTTCAATTCCGTCGACGTTATCAGAAGAGTTATGAAGTGGGCGGGTATCGGCCAGGGCCGTGAGGAAGCCCTGGGAGTCATATGCACTCCATTTCGTGAAGAGCCACCAGCCATCAGAGGAGCCGGAATCTGGCCGACGACCGTGATGGTGGTGTCAACTAGGTGGTGGTCGGACCAGACACAGGGGGATATATCTGGTGAGGATAAGGCAAGATTATAGGTCCAGATCTGGTCCAGAATATGGCCCTTATTATGGGTGGATTGGGTGACCTGTTGGGTAAGGTTCAGACTGTTAAGAACCTCAAAAAACTATATGGCATGGGGGCCGGCGTTAGGGTCATTGAACCAATAGTTTAGGCCACCGAAAAGGGCGAAGCTGGAGTGCAACATTAGCAGATTGGCCAGCTGTTCGCTCATGATGGTGGAGAAGGATGGCATAAGATAAGGAGGCCGGTATAAGAGGAGGAGAGTAAGAGCGCCAGAGTCAGTTCCCACGCTGATAAGTAAGTTGTCCACCTCAGGGATGGGGAGGGATTGAGAGGAGATGGAGTTCAGGCGCTTAGATATGATGGCTGCCACCCCACCGCCGGGCCGTCCACCAGGGCGATCGGCGTGGAGAATGTTCTGGATTCGTTGTAGTCATCTTAGGAGCTTGGTTGTTGTTCCTGAGTAGAGGGCGTTCCCGTAGTCGAGTCTGCTGGTGATGAGGGCCTGGGTGACGGTTTTTCTCGTGTCGGGAGGGATCCATTTGAAGATCCTGCGGAGCATGCGGAGGGTGATGAAGCAGGACGCGGAGAGGGCGTTGACTTGCCTGGTCATGGAGAGGGTGTAGTCGAGGATGACCCCCCGGTTGCATGCATGGTCTGTGGGTTCCAGGGCTATGCCTAGAGATGTGGGCCACCAAGAGTCGTCCCAGGCTGATGGGGTGGGCCAGAGAATGAGGACCTCCGTCTTCTCTGAGTTCAGCTTCAGTCTGCTGTCCTTCATCCAGTCGGCTACGGCCTTCATTCCTCTGTGGAGGTTGGCTTTGGCGGTGTGGGGGGTCTTTGGTGAGGGATATGATCAGCTGGGTGTCGTCGGCATAGGAGATGATGTTGAGGTTATGTTGTCGTGCGATGTGCCATGTAGATATTGAACACCGTCGGGCTGAGGGAGGATCCCTGTGGGACGCCGCAGATGATCTCGGTGGATTTCGAGCGGAAGGGTGGGAGGTGGACGCTCTGGGTTCTGCCAGAGAGGAAGGATGTGGTCCAGGCCAGAGCCTTCTCTTGAATCCCGGCGTCATGGAGGCGAGCTGATAGGGTGCGGTGGCAGTCTGTGTCAAAGGCTGCTGATAGGTCCAGGAGGATGAGGGCGGCTGTTTCTCCTTTGTCCATCAGGATCCTGATGTCGTCAGTGGCAGCGATGAGGGCGGTTTCGGTGCTGTCGTTGCTGTGAAAGCCGGATTGGAAAGGGTCCAGGATGTTGTTGTCTTCGAGGTAGCATGTTAGCTGTTTGTTGACAATCTTCTCTGTCACTTTTACCGGGAATGGGAGCAGGGAGATGGGCCGGAAGTTCTTGAGGTCCTTGGGGTCCGCCTTGGGTTTTTTCAGAAAGGCGTTGATCTAGGCGTGCTTCCAGCTTTCCAGGAAGGTTGCTGTCTTGAAGGAGCTGTTGATTCTTTTCTGGAGGTGGGGCGCGATGGTTGTGCTGGTTTGTTGAAGACTGTGGTGAGGGCAGGGGTCAGATGGGGATCCGGAGTGGATGGAGTTCATGGTTTTGATGGTGTCTTCATCACTGACGTTGGACCAGGCCGTCAGGCGGCTGGGGCGGGTGGTGGTCGCAGGGGTGATGGACTAGGTGTTGGGTGCGGGTGTCGGAGTTGAAGCTGTCATGGATTGTGATGGTGGGATGTCGTTGGTGTTGGAGCTGGGGTTGGAGAGTTCTTTCACGATTTTGAAGAGCTCTTTGGTGTTGTGTGCGTTGTTGTCTAAGCAGTCCTTGAAGGCGGTCCTCTTGGTGGCCCTGATGAGTTGATGGTGTCTGCGGGTGGCGCTCTTGTGGGCTGCGTGGCTGTCGGGTGTTCGGTCATGGAGCCATTTCTTCTCCAGCTTCCGACAGCTGTGCTTGGAGATCCGGAGGTCTTTGGTGAACCAGGCGGCTTTCTTGCTGGTGTGGTTGGTCGTGGAGGTCTTGAGAGGGGCGAGGGTGTTGGCGCAGTCGTTGATCCATTGTCTGAGGTTAGTCGCGGCGGTGTCTGGGTCGGTGGGGTCGGTGGGGTCGGCGGGTGGTCTCATGGCGAGGGTGGTAGTCAGTTGGTCATTGGTGACCTTGCCCCAGCATCGGCGTACCAGCTGTTGGGTGCGGTGGTGTGTGGTGGGTTTCCTGAAGGTGAAGAGGATGCATCTGTGGTCAGTCCAGTGGGGTTCGGTGGTGTGGTTGAAGGAGACGTGGGGGTTTGTGGAAAAGATGGGGTCCAGCGTGTGTCCAGCTGCGTGGGTGGGTGTTGTTACGAGCTGTTTGAGTCCGAGGTTGGGGAGGTTGTCGATCAGGGCGGTGGAGTTGGCGTCGTTGTTGTTCTCGAGGTGGAAGTTCAGGTCCCCGAGGAGGATTTAGTCCGTGGAGGCGAGGGCGTGGGTGCTGACGAGGTCGGCGATGGTGTCGCTGAACTGTGGTTGTGGTCCGGGAGGTCTGTAGACGATTGTTCCTCTGAGGGTGGTGTTGGGGTCGGTATGGATCTGGAAGTGCATGTGCTCAGCGGTGGTGAGAGTGTCGTCGGTGTTGGTCGAGACTCTCATGGTGTCTTTGTGGATGATGGTGATTCCCCCTCCCACTCCGTTGGTGCGGTCTCTGCGGGAGATCTTGTAGCCTTCTGGGATGGCAATGGTGATATCTGGTGCTGAGACGGCGTTCAGCCAGGTCTCCGCCATGAAGGCGACGTCGGGCGGTGGAGTCTAAGAGGTCCCAGAGTTCGATGGCATGTTTGCAAGCAGAGAGAGTGTTGAGGAGGATGCAGCAGAGGTGGTTGGGTTCTCTGGTTGGTGGTTTGGTGGGCTGGATGCTGGTGAATCTGCAGGAAGGACATGGAGTGGTGTACCAAACTGACCCTACAGGGCAGGCATCAGGGTTTGCAGCTGCGCAATGCACCACACAGGGCATGTGGGACGGGAGTGCAACACAACAATCCATAGTACGCAATAGGGAGGGGACTGGACCATGAACATGGAAACATAGAACACAGGGGAAAGAGGCAATGGTAGCTAGCTGACCATAATGGACAAACATGAGAGAAAGCTGCAGCATAACGGACCATAAAGGGCAGGAGCGACAGATCAGGGGCATTACAATGGAACAGACAAGCCAGGAGGGAGGGAATAGGGGTCTGCACATGGAAACAGAGGGGTGGGGGCAAGGGGGCAGGGCAGGAGCAGCAAGATGGCCATGGAGATCAGGCAGGATGGGCACTAGAAGCAAGACACACCATGGAGAGCAACAGTGAGACAATAATGGCATACACACAGACCATGGAGGGAAGGTGGGAGGGGGTCAGGGACAGCTAGCTGACCACACAGGGAAGGTGGGAGGGGCCATGGCAGCCTAGAAGAGGATGCATGGTAAGCAGGAGGGTTAGTGGCAGCACGATGGCTATGATGGGCAAGAAGGAGGATGCAGGGGCATGCACAAAGGACCATGGAGGATGGAAGGGAGAGTCAGGACCTGGGCACAGACAAGAGAGTTCAGGGGAAGGGGGCTCAAAACAGACCACGCGGGGCAGGCAGGAGGAACAGTTGCAGCACAACAGACTAGGGAGGGCAGAAGGGTGTGGCAGTAAAATGGACCAAGGGAGACAGGAGGAAGGGGATAAGGGCATAGAATGTGGACAGGCAGGGTGGAGGTGGCAGGGACAGGTTATAGTCATCTGACAATGCTAGGCAGGTGGGAGGGGAGTGGCAGCTCAACAGAACACTCAGAGTAGATAGGAGTGGCAGGTCAATGGAACATGGTGGGTAAAAAGGGTGGAGCAGGGGCATACACAGACATCAGAGGGCAGGGGCAAGGTGAATGGGGGCAGCAAGCTAAGCACAGGGGCTAAGCAGGAGGTTGATGATGGGCCATAGAATAGGGCACTGGAGGGCAGGTGAAGTGGACTGGTACATCATGCTAAATGAAGGGCAGTGGCAGCAAATCAGTCCATATAAAGCAGGAGGGAGGAGGATAGTCCATGGATTCAAACAACAGAGGATAAGGAGGAGGTGGATAGGGCAGCAATCTAACTGTTCAGAGAAGGCGGGAAGGCCAGTGGCAGAACAACGGCCACACAGGGCTGTAATAAGGGAGAAGGGACATGGACTTGGATAATGGATGGCTAGGAGGAGGGAAGGAAGGAGCAGCAAGCTTGGGTGGGGTAAACACAATGCCAGGCCCTGCTTCCAACCCGCCACCATCCATTGTGATATGCATCTTACTTTAAAAAACATCTCACAGAAATGCACTGAGAAAATCACAGGTTTAAACGATGATAGTTGGACATTTCACTCGTACAAAACCAGAGAAATTCAGCTATTATAGTTTGTTCAGCTAACTATAACTCACGCCCCCGCAATGTACTGCGGATGATGTCACATATTACATCATTCATGACATAGTCATTGACATCACTGATGATATCACTGATGACATCTCAAATGACATCACTGATGACATCATCCAGGGAATGTATGTTTTAGTAACATTTAAATATGTTTTATATATATGCCAAGGTGTATTGACAAATGAGTGGGTGTATTAGTGTCATGAAGGAGGATTTAGTTGGTGCGTGACTGTATAAGTGAGTGAATAAATGAGTTTTAGTGAATGCATGGGTTAGTGACGTAACCCCTTAGCTGCGGCGGCTATTCCACCGCAGTGCTAAGGGGGAGGAGGGCCATGTGGCGCTCCCGTGCTCGTGACGGACCCGCTCCTTCACGAGCCTCGGTGGGCTGTGCTTGTGACGGAACGGTTCCGTCACGGCCCCGCCCACCCAATAGAACCCTCAGTACAGGCGCGGAATTCGCGCCGCACAGGCGCGGCGAGCAGGCCGCGACGGAACCGTTCCGTCACGAGCACAGACCACCGAGGCTTGTGACTGAATGGTTCCGTCACAAGCACGCAAGGGGTTAATTGTGTGAATGTCTGTATCAGTGTGACTGTTGTTGTGTAAGCAGCTGCATGGGTTGGTGAGTAGCTACATGAGTATCTATATCGGTTATCACTGATGACAGCCACTCTCACTATCACTGTGGTTTTTTCAGTGATTTTCTAAGGTTTTTTAAATGTTAATTTCTAACTATAACATCCCTGAAACCTGTGTTTTTTCAGTGAATGTCAATGTTTTTTTAATGCTAATTTCTAACTATATCGTCCCTGAAACTTATGTTATTTTCACTGAATTTCAAAGGTTATTTAAATGCAAATTTCTAACTATAAAGTCTCTGAACCCTTTAAAAGATGTTTTATACCTGTTATATGTAAAAAAGAAATGGACATTGGATTTTATTGGTTGTAAAAACAATATGTTTTTCTTTTCTAAAATATATATTTTTTCTTTTTTTTGTGCTAAAATGTGGAGTTGCATACTGATCTTGTACCTACCTTGGTGTGTGCGCAGATTCAAGCCGCCATATTGGTAAAGACATGAAGGATGCATGTTTGGTATGCAATGGGTGCACGTGTCGGGCCCCGTGCATGTTACTTACGTATGTGGACGCGCTATGTGCGCGACTCCTGTAAAATGTTTTTATTTTAAAGTATACGTATATAACTTTAATATGTGTTTTACAGCAAGAGATTATATAAACTAATTTCAAAAAGCACATACAAGTAATTGCACAAAAGGTATCTTAGTGTTAAGTATATTTTCTGAACTTCGCGATGGATGTATGTGTGGGATGGGATGGGTGCATGGTGGTCGGCCCTGCGTAAAGTCACAAACGTATGTGGTCACACTGGGTGCGCTACTCCTGTAAAATGTTTCTGTTTTAAAAGTATGTGTGTATAACTTTAATATGTGTTTTAAAGGAAGAGAGTATCTAAAATAATTATAAAATTCATATATTTCTATTTGGAATAAAGTTATATTAATGTTAAATACATTTTTCTGAAGTCGCACCGGCTGCACGCTGGTTGGCCACCTGGTGCGGGAACCCCACGTGATCCAAAAGAAACCATTTCATTGGTTTACAAAGTTTGGTTTCAAGAATGTGAAGGACCCCCTCCCTTTTTTCATTCCTTTAATTGCATCCTAGGAGACACACCTATTGTGTTTTTTTTCTAGGTTGTACATTTTTTTGGTGTTTTTGGCAACAACTCATAAATGGCTTCTTCATCTGAAAATGTAAATTTGGCAGCAGAAGAAGAAGAGTTGGAGGAACCTGTCAAAAAGAGGAAGGAGTCTGTTGTTTAGACCTTTTTTATGATTTGTGAGGGGGAAAAGAAGGTAAATGCAAGGAAAGTAAGCTGCACGCTATGTCCAAGGGTCCTTTCCCATGGAAGTGCAAAGAAGGAATCCTGTGGCACTTCCAGTATGATGAAGCACCTGCAGACACTGCATCCTCGTCATCTGGCCCACGAGCAACATCGTCGCACCCACAAAGCAGTGCAGCATGATAACCAAACTGCTGGACCGAGCACCTCTGGATCGATTTGTTGACTCGATATCCATTCAGAGTTCGCAAACCTAGAACAGCGCTGCATCAAGTGCAAGACTGTAGTTTGTTACAGTGAGCAGTCTGTTGATACTGTGGTTTCTGCCGCAAGAAACCACTCTTGTCAATTTTTTTCTTCTTGCATTTTTTCCTGCAATGACAGTGTAATTGCAAAGTTGGACAGTTTGTTTTGATGGTTTCTCTTTTTTAAAACACAAAAATGTATTACAAAATAGTAAAAAAAAACACAAACACATTATAACATTTAAAAAAGAAAAGAAAAACAGTTCTGTTTAGAACCACCTACTCTGTTAAAAAAAAGATCAATCAGTGTATGGTACTGCCTGGATGATTGCATGAGTACATATGTACAGCTTGAGTGATTGAAAGAGTACATTGGTGGTGCTTAAGTGATTGCATGAGTGCATCACTAGTGTTTGTGTGATTGGACAAATGCATTGGTAGTGCCTGGCTGATTGCATGAGTCCATTGGTAGTGCTTGTGTGATTGGACGAGTGCATGGGTAATGTGTGGATGGTGTATGATGGCATGGGTAGTGCCTGAGTAATTGAATGAGTGCATGGGTAGTGCCTGCATGACTAGACAAGTGCATGTGTAATACCTGGGTGGTTGCATGAGTGCATGAGTAGTGCCTGTATAATAGTAAATGTGCATGGCTAGTGCCTGGAGTATTGCATAACTGTATGGGTAATGCCTGGGTGTGTGCATTAGTTTATAAGTGGTGCTTGGGTGATTGGAATACTGTGTCAGTGGTGATTGGGTAATTGTATGAGTGTATCAGTACTGCCTGGGTTGTTGCCTGAGTAAATAGATAGTGGTTGAGTGATTGGAAGATTGCTTGGGTAATGCCAGGGTGATGGCATGTGTGCATCTGTAGTATGTATGTGCTTGTGTGAGTGTATGGCTAGTAACTGTCTGATTGGATAAGTGCATGGGTAATGTCTGGGTGATTGCATAACTGCATCAGTACTACATAAGTGCTTGTATGTGTGCATGGGTAATGCCTGCATAAATGGAGGAGTGCATGGGTAGTGATTTCTGGACTGTAAGGGTACCACCTGGGTAATTGAATGTGTGAATGAGTAGTGTCTAGGCAGTTAGAGGATTGCATGGGTACTGCAGAGGTGATTGTAGCAGTGCAAGGGTACTGCCTGGGTCATTGCATGAGTACATGGTTACTGACTGAATGATTAGAGTACTGCAAGGAGAGTGCATGGTGAATGTATAAGTGATTGGGTATAGGCCAAGAAATTGGATTAGTACATGGTACTGGCTGGGTCATTGGAGGAGTGCACGGGCAGTGACAGCGTGATTGCTGGAGTGCATGGGTACTACCTGGGTAATTGAAAGGGTGAATCAGTATTGTCAAGGTGATTAGATGACTGCATGGGTAGTGCTCAGGGGATTACAGCAGTAAAAGTGTTGGTGGCTGGGTCATTGCATGAGTACATGGGTACTGACTGGATGATTAGAGTAATGCAAGGAGAGTGCAAGGTGAATTTTTAAGTGCTTGGGTTTTGGCGGAGTGATTGGATAAGTACATGGTGCTGGCTGGGTGATTGGAGGAGTGCATGAGTAGTGACAGGGTGATGGCTGGACTGCATAGGCAGGGCTCAGGGGATTGTAGCAGTGCCTGGGTCATTGCATGAGTGCATGGGTAGTGACAGGATGATTAGAGTGCTGCAAGGAAAGTGCATGTTGAATGTATAAGTGCTTGGGTTTTTGGTGGAGTAATTGGATAAGTACATGTTTCTGACTGGGTGATTGGAGGAGTGCATAGGCAGTGACAGGGAAATGGCTGGACTGCATGGGTAGTGCTCAGGGGATTGTAGCAGTGCATGAGTTAGTGGCTAGATCATTGCATGAGTACATGGGTAGTGACTGGATGATTAGAGTGCTGCAAGGAGAGTGCATGGTAATTTTATAAGTACTTGGATTTTGGCGGAGTGATTGGATAAGTACATGGTACTAGCTGGTGATTGGAGGAGTGCATCGGTAGTGACAGAGTGATGGCTGGACTGCATGGGTAGTGCTCAGGGGATTGTAGCAGTGCATGAGTTAGTGCCTGGGTCATTGCATGAGTGTATGGGTTGTACTTGGATACTAACTGGGTGATTGTAAGATATGTAATCAGTCAATCATTACTCATATAGTTTAAAAATCACCCACTCACTACCTTTGCACTCTTGTAATTGGTCAGGCGGCCTCTCTACAGTTCACTAAGTATACAGATAACTCTATGAATACAATCTGAAGACATAGATGAGTCATTATGTATTATCTAGTTAAGTAGATAAGTACAACATGCCTGCAAGGGTAATCTGCGGTGGTTTACTTTTGAGCTACATCTTCATCATTCTATTTACAAATTTGTAAAATCATTAAGCTGTACCTCTTAACAGACTTAAAAAAGAGGCTAATTAACAAAACCACCCTTTTATTCTACTTCTTCACCTCTGTATCTACAGTTATGTGGCATCATTCAACTATAACTTTGTTCAGACTAGAAAAAAGAAGCCTAATTAACAGCACCTTATTTGAACATTTTTCAAATTACATATTTCTGCTGTGTCTTCAACCAACTATATAAAATTATGCGGCATCATTCAACTATACCTTTCTACAGACTTAAAAAATCAGCCTAATAAAAATCTTAAAAAATACATAGGGGGCGTGGCTACGATGGCAGCCTGACCGGACGGACTTCTCGTGGCTCCCCAGCCCTGAACCCCGAACACTGCTCCTACCTAGCTGGTGGACCCCCAAACCACGAGCTTCTGAGGCGCTGACCACAGTCGACCGGCGTGGCGAGTCTGGGCTCGCGGTGACCTGCCTAACTTCTGTGGCTTTGATCCAGGCGCTGCGCCCGAAGAGGAGGAGCCGCGCGGCCGACTGGAGAGCGTGTTGCCTGGCGTGCCTGTCGGCTGCCGACCGCCGGACCGAGTGACCTGCTACGCGCCCGCAGGGGGACATAACTAGTGCCCCGGCTGTGCCAACGACTCCTCAGCTGCGGTGATATCCGCCCCTTCGATCTGGGGCACCGGACCCTCTGCTGCCGCTTTTGACGCACTACGTGAGGTCCCCGGCTTGAGGCCTACCTGGCGGGGGTCCTCCTCTCCGACTGCAGCTTGCGGGAAACGGAAGCGGACGAGAGCTCAACCACAGTGAGTACCCCCGGCGCCGCCTCTACGTGACTGGAGGGAGCAGCCCTACCGGCAGAGGGGGGACGGCTGGGCAGGAGAGGGCCCCGGCGGAGCCTCGCCTGGAGCCTCGGCCCCAGACCTACTAACCACTGACTGAGCTTGCCCCATCTTTGCAGCCGGACCCCGGTGTATTTGGGACGCATTTGCAGAGGAAGGTACTGATCGCCCTCCGTGGTGTGCCCTGGGCTGGTACTACGGGGCTTGCCGTCTTCGGCTGCTGAGTGAGGCCTAGTCCCCCACGTGGCCCCGATTTCTGTTCCGGTGCCAGGAGCAACCGCCGAGCGCCTCTGGCGGTGGGAGCGGCGGACAGACTACTCTGAGCGAGATCTCTCACCGAGTCCTACCCCCCTACAGACATGGCTGGTGCGGGGCGCAGGGGAGGCCGCACGATACCGGACATGCTGAGTAGGAGCGCCGTCAGGGGGGACAAAGCGCCAACTCCCCCTTCCCCAGGGACCTCATCAGCGCCTGCATCACAAGACGACAACAATGCCCCTATAACCAAAGCATTTCTTGAATCGCTCTTTAACACGCTGCGCGAGGATTTCACGGCCCTGAAACAGGACTTGGCAGGTGAGCAGCGTGAGATCAGACGTGAGGTGGATGCGCTGGGTGAAAGGGTGGAGGCAGTGGAACAAGCGGATCATGCCCGCACTGAGGAGGTTGAATTCCTACGGCAGGAGCTTATCACACTCCGGGAGCAGCAGGTGGATCTGCAAGCCCACGCGGAGGACCTTGAAAACCGCACCCGGAGAAATAACATTCGCGTCCGTGGTGTTCCTTTAAAAGCCGAGGGGAACAGTGTAACGGCCTACTTACAAGACCTCTTCCGGGAGATCCTGGGGGAGCCGGCGGACTTCACGATCCGCATTGACCGAGCACATAGGGTGGGCCTAGCGAGGCGATCCCCGGCTCCCCCACCAGACATCTTAGCCTTCCTTCCAGACTTTCCATTGAAGGAACGTATCTTGAGAGAGGCGCGCCGACAACAACCTCTCAGCTTCCGAGGCCATCCGGTGGCCTTATTTCAAGACCTGTCGACGATCACGCTCCAAAAGAGGAAGGCTTTTCGAGTGGTAACCGCATTCCTTAGCGGCAAGGAGATTCCGTACTCCTGGGGTCACCCCTTCCGACTTATTTTCAAATGGCAGGGATCTCTCCACCAAATGAGGTCCGTGCGGGATGCCTGCACCCTGTTAGGTATTGAAATGACAGAGGACGGGCAGATGGCGAGGCATCATCGGAACGACCACATGGAGAACCATCCCGGTCACAGACTGGCGGCTGGCAGAGAGTTCGCAGACGTCGATGCCCTAAAAAGGTTCTCACACCTGACCCAGAGACATTGCTACAGGAACGATCGGCGGCGGTCGAGATGGTGCTCAAGGACACGACTTCTTCTGGTTGAAGACAGCAGGTTTGGGGGTCGCCGAACAGTAATGCACCTAGATGGGGGGAAGGGGGGGGGGAGCCTAGGGCTGCCACTGCCACATTCCTTCACGTTGAACTTCCACAGGTCTGGACTACAGACTGACTGACCTGGGACTATGATTCTTCTATGGGGTTGTTTGATTGGGATTTGGGACACGGGAGTTGGTGGGTGGGGGGGAGAGAAGGGTGGGCAGTTGACTGACTTTGGGGGTTTGGTAGTTGGGAGGGTAGCCAGTGTGTCCATTGCAGCTCAGTGTGACGTGAATGTGCCATTCGCAATCATTGCTGGTGTTTTTCCTTTTTGTGATCCTTGATGGCTCGCTCTCCTGTAAAAGTGTTAACTTTGAATGTGAAGGGGTTAAATAACCCAATCAAAAGACGGGCGGTACTTTCTTATCTGGAGAACTCCGGGGCGGAGGTGTACTTGTTGCAAGAGACCCATTTGCTCTCGAATGACTGGCATAGGATGCGCTCCCGCGCCTTCCCTCAGCAGTTCTTTTCTTCCCTGCCCTCGAAGAAAGCAGGGGTAGCTATTCTGCTTTCCAACCGCTTCAGAGGGAAGGTGGGAGCTAAGGTGGGGGAGGTCAAGGGCCGACTGCTGGCTTATGATTTTCTGCTGGGGGATCAACGTCTTACCATTGGCTCTCTCTATGCCCCTAACACAGGCCAGGAATCCTTTTTGAAGGGGGCTCTCTCCGAAACTCTACAATCCCCCTCCTCTCTCCTGCTCATCGGGGGAGACCTTAACCTAGTCATGGATACACACATAGACAGATCTGGACACAGGTACGGGGATACAGGGTCACTGTCTGATGATGGGAAAACATGGTTGCAAGAACGGGGCCTGTTAGACCTCTGGCGCACACAACACCCTACCGCCACCCAGTTCACCTACTATTCACATGCACACCACACCTATGCCAGGCTGGACCACTTTCTGGGCTCTGCTGACCTGCTTGCCGCTCTTACAGATATTACGATAACTCCTGCCGCCCTCACGGACCATGATGCCGTGGAGCTCCTTCTGGATATCCCACGTCCTAGCCGTCCTCCCGGAGGGTGGCGTCTACGCGAACCGATGCTGCAGCACCCGGAAGTGACCAAGCAAATTACGAAATGCATCACTGACTACTTAGTTATCAACGACACCCCTGATACTTCGATCTCCGCTCTCTGGGGTGCCCTAAAATCTGTGGTTCGGGGAGAACTGATCGCTATAACGGCGGCGGAAAACAAGGCCCGCTCCGAAAAAAGAGCGGATCTCTCTGCCCAAGTCCTGGAGCTGGAAAGGGTCCATAGTTGCACTGGGGCCCCACGGGTGTGGAGGAAGTTAAAAGCTGTTAGGGCGCAGCTGGCTGGTCTGGATACTGACAGGGCTGAATTTGCTGCCCTGCGCTTACGGCACTCATACTATGTTGGAGGGAATAAAACTGTCCGCCTTTTAGCTAGCGCCTTGAAGGCCAAGTCGCAACGTTCCAAGATCTCCGGTTTGCGGGATGCTCAGGGGGATGTTGTGGAGGGGGAGTTACAGATCGCGGAGACCTTTAGGGATTTCTACGCCACGTTATACAGCAATGATCCCATTTCCGGTGCTGCTGCTACTCGCTACCTGGAGACGGCGGAGATTACTGCAATCTCTCCGGCTATCGCCGATGCCCTGGATGCTCCCATCCGGCTGGGTGAGGTCACCGCCGCTATCTCCCGCCTCCGACCCCTTAAGGCCCCAGGCCCGGACGGCTTTTCGGCGGGCTTCTACAAGACCTTTAGCCCTCTCATAGCGCCGATCCTCACTAGGCTTTTTAATTCTTTCGATGGGCCGGGTTCCATACCTCCGGATATGCTGGCGGCGGAGGTGGTAGTGCTGCCCAAGCCAGGTAAAGACCCTGTCTCCTGCTCAGCGTTCCGCCCTATATCTCTCCTTAACCTGGACCTAAAACTCTTTACCGGGGTGCTGGCAGCTCGTCTGGGCCCTAACCTCCCGGGAATCCTGGAGCCGGATCAATCGGGCTTTGTCCCGACGCGCCAATGCTGCGACAATACGAAACGTATCCTTCATTTGGTGGATAAAGCACATTTTCGGCAGGCGGATTCTGCCCTGGTCGCCATAGACGCCGAGAAGGCGTTCGATCGCGTCAACTGGACCTTTCTGCAGCAAGTCTTGCTCAAATTTCAACTTGGAGCTCGCTTTCGTTCTTGGATAGATAGCTGCTATCATCACCCGTCCGCTCGAGTCCGCATAGGCGGATTTCGGTCCAGTCCCTTCCGCATCCAAAGGGGTACCCGCCAAGGATGTCCCTTATCGCCCCTTTTATTTGCCTTATATGTCGAACCGCTGGCCCAAAAAGTTCGCGATAACCCTGATATTCGTGGCATTTCTTTCGGGGGAGAGGCCCACACAATCGGCCTCTACGCCGACGATATTATTGCTGCTCTTGATGATCCGATCCGCTCCATCCCAGCTTTCCTGAGTGAAGTTGATGCCTTCGGCGCTCTTTCAGGGTTCAAAATTAACAGAGGGAAATCGCAGATTTTGCCTCTGGGGCGCAACGATGGCGCCATGCTGGCGGGTACCGCGAACATTGACGGCCTGCAAGTCGCGCAAACGTTGCCGTACCTGGGTATTACGCTGGCCGCCTCTACAGACCACACGGTTTGCCTTAATTATGACTCTCTGTTTTCTCAGATCAGAGCCGACCTCCTGCGCTGGTCTAAGCAGCCGCTCTCTTTGTTGGGCCGAGTGGCCGCAGTGAAGATGTCGGTTCTCCCTAGAATCCTATATATTTTCCAAACTATTCCGGTCACTCCCCCGCCGGGCGTCTTACAGTCACTGCAGTCTGCCCTCCTCCATTTCATTTGGGGTGGGAAACGACCACGCCTGCACAAGCAATTGGCATACCGTAAGCCGGATGACGGTGGGCTGGGAATCCCTAATCTCCAACAATACTTTTGGGCCTCCCAGCTATGCTATTTGGTGGAGTGGTACCGCCCGGAGTCCGAAAAGAGGTGGCTATTTCAAGACCGTGCCATGGCCCAAACATCCCTCTGGAAAATTCCATTTCTCCGTCGACAGGATCGACCGCGATATATGCAACGGTCCCCTATCACTCGCTCTATCCTTAAGGCATGGGATGCTGTGGCGACGAAGCGAGATCTCACCACCTTTCCGTCCCCACTGACCCCACTTCTGGACAACCCAGAGTTTGAGCCAGGCATGGATACACATGCCTTCCGTCAGTGGAGGGGAACTTGCTGCAGATCAGCGGGTCATCTCTTTGACACGACGGGATTTCTACCCCTGTCCGACATATCAGAATACTATGATGTGCCCTCGCCCCACTTATTTCAGTACTTTCAAGTCCGACACTGGCTCACGCAGACGGACGTCACCCCACTGGTGAGCAGGCCCATGACGACCTTTGAACGTTGGCTGGTGACGAAAGACTCTGACAAACATCTTATCTCTGATCTTTATAAAATGCTTAGCCCTCCCGTCACCCCGGGTCGCTCGGCCGGACAGAGGCGCTGGGAAACCGAAATGGGACGCACGTTCACTACTAAAGAATGGCAGTCTATTTATTTCAGGGCATCACACACCACTCGTAATACTGCAGGTAGGGAGGCGGCAGTCAAACTCGCCCTATACTGGCACTTAACCCCGGTTAGACTTCACAGAGGGAACCCATCACGTAGCGCGCTATGCTGGAGGGGGTGCGGGGCTCAGGGCACCATGACACATCTTTTGTGGGATTGTCCGGAACTGGCGGAGTACTGGAAGAAGGTCCTGGACGACATAGATCACACTTTTGAAACCGAAATCCCAAGGTTTCCGGCTTACACGATCCTGGGCCTCCCCAACGCCCTCACCTTCCCCTTGCGATCGATCAGGGGGCGGCAAATGGGCATTGCAATGCAGGCAGCAACACAGCATATCCTTTCCCTATGGGGTTCCTCCACCAAACCCTTGCACACTGGCTGGCTCCATAAACTGTGGTTCACACTTGGTATGGAACGCATACAGGCCACACTCACTCAATCCGCAGACACTTTCAGGAAGGTGTGGCGGCCACTGCTAACACTTCTCTCATCGGAGTTTAATGAAGTCACTTGCCCCAAATACCTTCGATTACTGCGTCTCACGGACTCCACGCAGCCGCCCTCATGATACCCTTACACCGGGTGCTTTCCTGCTACTGAGCGTTATTGCACTATCTACTTGGCTGAGACACACTGGCTGGGGTGAGGGGTGGGATTGGGAGTTGGCGGGAGGGGAAGGGCGGGGAATTCTTGTTCTGCATTCTTGCGCTATTGTTTTTATTGGCAGTCACATGTGTCATATTCTGATTATAGCGGAACTCATGGCCCTTATCGATGCTTTACACTGTAGAGAAGACTGGAGGTCTGTCTCGAACGCTTTCCTTCCATGTTGTTTCTGTATTTTGGTATGTGATTGCTATTTACCCGCTGAACTCAATAAAACAAATGTTAAAACTAAAAAATACACAGATTGCTGTACAGACTCTTATTTAAACAACATTTAAGTACAATGAAACCAAGCACAATATACATCTCTACATTTATTAATATATTGTAAACAGCACAGTTTTTGAATAATGTTAACAAATGTATAATAAACCTCACAAATGTTCAAATCACCTTGCAAATGTGTTCAATTTAAAATCTCTCAAACTCTGACAAGATTTTCTTTTACACACATCAATATAATGCACCAGACTCAGCAAGGTAAAACCAGTAAAGGTAACATTTCCCTCTCTTTCTCCACACGAGTACACATAAGTAACAAATCACAATGCTTCACAGATTTTTTTAAATTGTAAAACACATTTCTTTTGGTTACACATAATATCCCTTAGCAACTGACTTCTTAAAGTACCCAAACTGTCCCTACTTATTTTCAGAAGTCACGACCCTATTGTACACCACCGCGATGGGGTTGCAAATTCCTACGGGAGTTCTAAAAGATATAACAAATAAATGCAACACTATTTTTTGATTAAACACCACTTCTAAGAGAGTACTGACTGGGGAAAAATAATTGGAAGAAATAAATTGCTTATATATATGAATTACAATGTCACATTTTAAAAGCACAGTTAACTTTTAACACTTCCCCCATTCTGCTTCATGCGAGTTTCCATAGTAACAGTTCATGGAACATTCAACTGAACTAACAGGTCACAAGTTCACCATATTTTCAAGTTAACCACACAATGTTGCAAATACAACCAGCAGGTGTTGTTGACTAGGCAAAATATGATCTTATCCTTTCTATTGTACCTTTCAAACATTTGTTACTAACTACTAAGAAAAATGCTTTTAAAAAAAAGTCAAATGCACCCTATCTTTGAATGTAGAGTGTTCTTAAACAGCCAATCATTTTTCAACTTTTTAAAAAATTGGATCTTGTCCACTATTTTACATACCTCTCATTCTACCAACTGACCACCACAGCTACAGACATCTTTTCATTACATCCACACTTCCCTTCAAGATGCTTAGAGCGTAGATTGTGGGATACAGCTATGTTTTCTGGTGCAACAGGTATGCTGAACACAGAGGTATTGACAAAGACCAAGCTTTACAAAATGTAGACATTACATGGATTGGACAAAGAGGATTGAAGTGGCACCAATTTGGTTAAAACCTTTTTGCATCTCCAACCCCCTGACCTCATGATCGTGCATTGTGGTAGCAATGACATAGGTACATTGACCGGGGTAGGTCTGGAAATGCTAATAAAGGACACCTTTGCAGAATTGATGTTGCTTTTCCACCAAACTGTCTTTGTATACTCTAACATATGTCAGACAGCAATGGAAGTGGTCCAATCAATTTTGTCCTCAGATATAGAAAGCTAAAAAAAAAAAGCTTATGCTCACCTCAGGGACCATAGGATGGGCTCCATCTATAACAACAATCTACATTTCCATATGGATGGCATCTACAGAAGTGGTGGAGTACACTTCCCTGATCAAGGGAACATAGAGTTTCTTAACAACTTGAAGCTCTGCATCCACACTTACATATAGCTACAACAATCTCCCAATCAAAACAAGGGCTGTTTTTAGAGCCACCCAATAACCCAACATATAACCTAGGTTAACACCCATCGAGTTCACACCAGGGGCCGTGCTGAGAGCCGTGCACCCATTGTGTTTACACTAGAGGGCCCTGCTGAGCCTCGCGCTAGGGTCGCGCTCCAAACATTGGAGAAAAAAAAACCTGTCCACTACCATTAATTTATATTCGCCCCGTGGACCCCATCCCCGGTTCATGCCAAAATCTTTTTTTTTATTTAAAAAAAGGGGTGGACCGTGCAGCTCCACTTCCGGGCCATTTTTGGCCCTGGGGACCCCATCCCCCATGGCATGACCTCACAGTTGGAGACCGTGAGGGGAGCTCAAATGACCCCACGGTGCCACCGGCTCACCGCCTCCTGCAGGAGCCGGCACTGCATTTCCATAAGGGGAGCTGCTGACATGCAGCTCCCCTTGCGGAAAAGCAATTCTGCTTTGCTTCATTGAAGTGAAAGCACACTTCCAGCTCTGCTTCAATGAAGTAAAGCAGTTTGCTATGATAGGGTGGGAGCCGCACGGCTCCCACCCTGCCATAGCAAACAGCAGTGTCCCAGGGTTGGGCACCCCGAGACACTGCAGGAGCCAGCCCTGGGGGGTGGCAGTCTCCAGGGCCATTAAGGGCTGTGGCAGGGGGACCACGCAGCCCCTCTCCCTTTGTCAAAATAGCCCATGGAGGTGGTGGTCCCCGGGCTGGGGGTCCGCTACAGAAACCGCAATTCAAATAAGTATGTGCCCCGGTGAGGTGATGGTCCCCAGGCCGATGGGGGGCTCCTGCCCCCACACATCTATTATATATATATATATATATATATATATATATATATATATATATATATATATATATATATATATATATATATATATATATATAAATATATATATATATATTTATTTTTTTCCAACAAAAAAACCAAAGGTTACAGGGTTGTTATAGTTATGCTCAGGATTCACTTGCACAGAACCAGTGAAATTGAGCCGTTATAGTTATTGAGCTAACTATAACTTGTGCCCCCGTAATGCACTGCTTATGACCTCACATATTGCATCACTCATGACATGTCAGCGACATCACTCATGACATCTCAATTGACCACTGATAAGATCATCCACAGATTGACTGATACCTCCACTCACACACCCATATAACCTTTCTTGAACCCACTCCATCTTCCCCACTACCATTCTCAAACTTATGTACACACCAATATCAGTAATTACACACCCACTTAATGTTTTGTTGGTCTACATATACACTCAGTCATTCATACAGCCAATCACACAGCCACGCACTAATTAATATAGCCACTGACATATCTAATCATATACTCACACACCAACTCACACGCCAAGTCTGTCACCCATAGAGCTATTCATGTATACAGTTAATTGCACAGCCATTTACTCACCCATACAGGTAAACACACACCTACTCACTCATTCTGATATTAACACATAAACTCATTTATACAGTCACTGACACAAGTAGATTGTCACCCTTATAGTTACTCTCACATTCACTCATATAACCCATCACTCAGCTATATAGCCTTTCATATAACCAATTATTCACCCATATACCACTGACACATGCACTCAGTCGCCAACATAATTATACGAATACTCATTGACACATACAGCTCCTTACACATGTACTCACTAACCCGTATAGCCAATGACTTACCCACTCACTCATCCATCCAAGTAATTAGTGATGGAATCAGTGATGTCATTCGAGATGTCATTAGTGATGTCACTGACATGTCATGAGTGATGTAATATGTGAGGTCATAATCACTGCATTGTGGGAGCATGAGTTATAGTTAGCTCACTAACTACATAGCTGGATTTCAATGGTATTGTACTAGGGAATTCGGAGCATAACATAACATTCCTGTATCCTTTGTTCTTTTTCTGAGAATTTTAAAGGTTTTTTGAAATTCTATATCCTAACTATAACGTCCCTGTAACCTTTAGTTTTTTCAGTCAATGTCTACGTTGTTTTGAAATGTCCTTTAAAGTTGTTTGCCTATAATTATTTGAACAAAACCATTTATTTTTATTGTTTTCTGATTTCCCGGCGACACCAGCAGTTGAGGGGGATGTTGCTAAGCGCGAATAGCGCATGTTTTGCAGGGGCCCTGAAAAATATATATAGACATTTTTTGATTGATGCTTGACACCCTCCTTGTAGTTGTTTGTCTATAATCATTTTTTAGGAATACCATTTATATTAGGTGTTTCCAATGTTTTCGATGAAACTGAACATCTTAAATTTAGTTCAAAAATTGTGAAACACGTATATATAACCTTTTTTGTGTTCCGTTCTCTAGTCCTTAAAGTTCTATTTCTGTGATCATTTTTTACAAACACTACTTTTCATTTCTAATTTCATTTTCAGCGCACACTCAGCTTTCGCAAATACATCGTTATGCGCGAATATTGTGCAAGCTATAAAAGAAGACATATGCACGTTTTATTTATTTCTATAGGAAGTGCCCACCTGTTTTCCCTTTCTAGAAACTTCTACTGGTTTACCAAGTTTCCTTTGGAGATGTGTTCTAGTAGAGTGCAGACTTTTCCCAAGTAATTTTTTTTCCTGTGCTTTTCAAGTTAAAAATAGCAACAGGGGAAAGTGAAGATCAAAAGGTGTCAGAGCATGAGCAGAAGAAAGAGGTAAACATCACTGAAGAAGAGGTGGAGGAAGATCCACCACCCAGCAAAAAGCAAAGTGTTGCTTGGGAGTTGTTCACAATTCCCTCAGGGGAATCAAAAACTGTGACAAAATTTGTCAAATGCAGCCACTGTGAAAAAGTTCTTTCAAGAGGTACTAGCAACAAGTACTAATGTGTAATCATGTCAGAGGTATGCTTCTCTCTCCTACAAAATGTCAGCAGGCACCAGAATAGGGTGCCCGGGCTAAAAATAGCCCAGGACGAGGGACTCCATGTGAAATGAAATTAAATTAAATGAAAAAGGGTTTTGTTAAGCGCAGCTGCTGCCCTGAGGCGTCCAGGCGCTAGAGAACTAGATTAGTACCCTCCAATGAGATTGGCCCAGGGGTCAGCCTGATTTGTTGAAAAGAAAAGTTTTGAGCTGTTTACGGAAGGTCATCAAGTTAGGATTAGATCTTAAATGGGGAGGAAGTGAGTTCCAAAACTTGGCCGCGTTGTAGGAAAATGACCGACCTCCAGCTCTGGATCTCCGGATCCGGGGAACTACCTCCAAAAAGGCGTGGAAAGAACAAAACTGTTTATTGGGCTGATGAGGGGTAATCAGAGAGTGACTGATTACTGGACCAGATTTCCAGTATGCTTGATGGGAAATGCACATGGACTTGAACTCAATTCTCTCCCTGACAGGGAGCCAATGCAGGGCTCTTAGCCCAGGCTTCACCGAGGTTCTGCGTGGCAGACCAAGCAATGTGCGTGCTGCACAATTCTGAATCCGCTGTAGTTTTTGCAGACAGTATTCAGGTGCCCCTAAATACAAGGTGTTACTAAAGTCAAGGCGGGACTGGATTAGACCCTGTATGACTACCTGCTTGGCCTCAAAAGGTAGAAGCGAAAGGATTTTTTTCATCAACCTGATGAGACTAAACAGGTCGCAGACAGCTTAGTTGCTTGGATTTTAAAGGGCGCGCCCCCCCCCACACCCCAAGACTTTTTATATTGTCTCTGGGTGTGGGGGGGGGGGGCGCGCAAGCTAACGGGCCATAACAGCTCCAAGGTGGAGGGAGCTGATGGACCAAGAAGCATAAGCTCGGTTTTATCACCGTTAAGCTTGAGGCACGACTTTGTCATCAACTCTTGACCTGTTCCAAGCAAGTTGTCAGATTGGTCTGTGGTTGGTGGCAACTTTTTTGCGCAAGAGAGACCACTAGCTGAGTGTTGTCCGCATAAGAAATGATCTTAATACCATATGGACGGACGATCTCAGCCAGCAGTCTCATGTACGCATTAAATAGCATGGGGTTCAGGGATGGGCCCTGTGGTACCCCACAGCCCAGAGGCCTGCTTGCAGAAACAGAGGCTCCTTCAGAGACTTGAAAAGTCCTGTCACTTAGAAAGGACTTGAACCAGGCCAAAGCTTTTCCTGATACTCCCACACTATGGAGACGGCGCAAAAGGATTTTATGGTTCACTGTATCAAATGCTGCGCTCAGATCAAGGAGGATCACTGCCACTGACCCCCCCCTTATCCAAGATCCGCCTGGCTTCCTCTGTAACCGCCATCAAAGCAGTCTCCGTCCAATGTTTGGGACGGAAGCCTGTCTGGGTAACGTCAAGCAGATGGTTACTCTCGAGAAACCTAGTTAAGTAGATATTAATATGTTTTTCAAGGATTTTGCTTACCCAGGGGAGCAAGGAGATCGGGCGGTAGTTATTGAGGTTGCCGGGGTCAAGGGTGGGTTTCTTCAGGAGTGCTCGTACCATGGCATGTTTCCAGGTGGGTGGTACCATACCAGTCACTATAGAAGAATTCAATAACTCCATGAGCGTGGGAAGAATGACCTGGCCAACTGAGACCAGCGTGCTCGGGGGAGTGGGGTCACAAGGGGAGCCAGACTTTGTTTGATGCATCAGAGGCTCAAGGGTTTCTAAGTCTAACTGGGGAAAATGATCTAAAATGTTTTGATGGAAGTCCTCGGCATCTGTAGCGAGATGTGGTCCTTGGATGGGGGGATCTACATCCATATCTGGAAAGGATGAGTACATTTTATTTACTTTATGGAAAAAGAATTCTGCCAAGTCATTGCATCGGGAGAGTAGGTTGTAATTAGCGGCCAAGGGTGGTGGAAGCGTAGTTAGACTTTTTACTATTTGATACATCTCTTTGGGCTTGGATCTGGCCGACATAATTTTCTCATTGTAAAAGGCTGATTGTGTTAGTTTTATTTCAGATGTATGGCTCTAATAGCCTCCCTATAAGTAGCTTTGTCCGTGGCGGCGTAGCCCAAACGCCACTTCCTTTCCAGCCTCTTACATAGGCGCTTTTTGCCTCTAAGTTCTTCCGAATACCAGGGCGCTGTTTTCTGCTGCCTTTTTAAGCTGGTAGTATGAAAGGAAAGTATAGAGTCAAGTGATTTCTTGATCCAGTTGTCGTATTCATTGTTATCTGAAGAGGGATCACAGGTAAGTGACGGTCTAGAGGTTCTAAGAATGCTAGTCCACTGGTCCCGGCGTAGTCTGTGCCAGTTTCTCATTCTTCGCATGATAGTGGTGGTTGGAAGGAAATTGTGTGTGGTCCAAGTGAGGGGAATCAAAAAGTGATCGGTCCAAGGGAGACGAGTAATGGTGCCCACTTTGAGGTGTGCGCAGTTGCTGAATACAGGATCTAAAAGGTGGCCTTTGACATGAGTAGGAGAGAGGACAAGTTGTTCCAGCTGGACTGCGGCTAGGCTCGCCATCATCTCTACGGCAAAGTTGTCCATAATATTATCAAAATGTATATTAAGGTCGCCAAGTAGCGTGAAGTTTGACGGGGTGGTAACCAGTTCGGCCACAGCAGAGGGTAACGCTGTGTAGAATTGTTTAACTGGGCCGGGGGGCGATAAATAAGAATGCCAGTAAAGCTATCATTAGGGGAGATTTCAATAACAAAAGGCATGCTTTCGCAGTCGGCAATGGTCTCCAAGGAGCAACGGCATGTATATATGTCTTTATAGATGATTGCGAGCCCCCCGCCTTTTCCGTGAGCACGATCGATGCGGGCTATCTGGTAGCCTGGTGTGAGGGCTTGTACCAGGTCAGGCTCAGAGTCTTGAGTCAACCATGTTTCAGTCAAGAAGACTGCGTCAGGCATATATTCATCCAACAACAATGACATTTCCAAGCTATGTTTGGGCAGGGACCTGCAGTTTAAAAGAAGCAATTTATAATCCAGCGATTCATCCTTGCTCGGCGGGGTAGTGAGCTCTACTTTACAGTGAGGGCAGAAATGGGGGACTTCCAAAGGGTGGAAGGAGTGACAGCAGGTTGCTGTTACAGGGGTCCGTAGCTTATAGAGAGATCCTATGCTGTAGTGCTTCCTTAATCCCGATAAAGGGGCAGGGGTCGTGGCCCCTAGCCCCGGTCTGCCGCGGACGGTCGCCGACGGGCTTTCCTTTGGCGCGCCCCCTGCGCCCGCCCGCTGCGCTGATGGAAATCAGGATTCATTTTATAAGGGCAGAGGAGGGTGGGAGGCAGCCAACCGCTGGTGTGCTAGCCTGGTTTCAGCCCTAAGATGGCGTCCAACCCTGTCTCCGCCCGCGTCAGAGCCTACTCGTCTGATCGGGGAGCGGGGTTCGAATTAAGGCGAGGGGCAGCGGTTACTTTCAATAAAAGTCAAAAGTAAAGTGTTGTAATCACAGCGGTTACTTTCAATAAAAGTCAAAAGTAAAGTGTTGTAATCACAAATAAAAATCATACGTTTTTTAAATTTTTACAAGCAGCCTAGCCCCCGGCTTCCACCTCAGGGGAAAGTACTATGCTAAATCTAATCACGCGCGTGTCAGCGCGACTTAAGTACTTAGTGAGGGCGGCAGGCAGTCAACCGCTGGTGCACTAGCCTGGTTTCAGCCCTAAGATGGCATCCAGCCCTGTCTCCGCCCGCGTCAGAGCCTACTCGTCTGATCGGGGAGCGGGGTTCGAATTACGGCAAGGGGCAGCAGTTACTTTCAATAAAAGTCAAAAGTAAAGTGTTGTAATCACAAATAAAAATCATAAGTTTTTTAAATTTTTACAAGCAGTCTAGCCCCCGGCTTCCGCCTCAGGGGAAAGTACTATGCTAAATCTAAGCATGCGCGTGTCAGCGCGACTTAAGTACTTAGGGAGGGCGGGAGGCAGCCAACCGCTGGTGCGCTAGCCTGGTTTCAGCCCTAAGATGGCGTCCAGCCCTGTCTCTGCCCG
This sequence comes from Lissotriton helveticus, assembly GCF_964261635.1. Taxonomy (NCBI): domain Eukaryota; kingdom Metazoa; phylum Chordata; class Amphibia; order Caudata; family Salamandridae; genus Lissotriton; species Lissotriton helveticus. Next base: position 512,395,967 of record NC_136061.1, on the reverse strand, counting down.
TGTCAGAGCCTACTCGTCTGATCGAGGAGCGGGGTTCGAATTACGGCGAGGGGCAGTGGTTGCTTTCAATAAAATTCAAAAGTAAAGTGTTGGAATCACAAATAAAAATCATACGTTTTTAAAATTTTTACAAGCAGCCTAGCCCCGGCTTCCGCCTCAGGGGAAAGTACTATGCTAAATCTAAGCACGCGCGTGTCAGCGCGACTTAAGTACTTAGGGAGGGCGGGAGGCAGCCAACCGCTGGTGTGCTAGCCTGGTTTCAGCCCTAAGATGGCATCCAGCCCTGTCTCCGCCCGCGTCAGAGCCTACTCGTCTGATCGGGGAGCGTGGTTCGAATTACGGAAAGGGGCAGCAGTTACTTTCAATAAAAGTCAAAAGTAAAGTGTTGTAATCACAAATAACAATCATAAGTTTTTAAAATTTTGACAAGCAGCCTAGCCCCTGGCTTCCGCCTCAGGGGAAAGTACTATGTTAAATCTAAGCATGCGTGTGTCAGCGCGACTTAAGTACTTCGGGAGGGCGGGAGGCAGCCAACCGCTGGTGCGCTAGCCTGGTTTCAGCCCTAAGATGGTGTCCAGCCCTGTCTCCGCCCGCGTCAGAGCCTACTCATCTGATCGGGGAGCGGTGTCCGAATTACGGCGAGGGGCAGCGGTTACTTTCAATAAAAGTCAAAAGTAAAGTGTTGTAATCACAAATAAAAATCATACGTTTTTAAACATTTTTACAAGCAGCCTAGCCCCCGGCTTCCGCCTCAGGGGAAAGTACTATGCTAAATCTGTACCCCTACAAATATCAATGGGCCCCAGGGGATGGGGTCTCCGGGCCTACATTTTTCCAGGGAGGTGAGCTGTGTGCCCCCCTGCAGAATGTTTGTGGGCCCCATGTAATAGGTCCCCCGGGCCAAAATCAGCCATTGAAAAGGGGCTAATTGCCACCTTCCTCCTGTAGCATGCTGTGGTGTCCTACAAGTGGGTCCCAAGGCCCTATATCAGCACGGGAAGGGAGCTGTATGCCACCCTGTCCCTCACATTTACACTGGGCCAAAAGCAGTCAATAGAGGGGGCCACAAGATCACTCCCTTACATTTATGACAAGCCTCAGGGAATGGGGTCCCCAAGGTCAAAATTGGCCTAGGATGGAGGTTACATGCCCCCACCCCTAATAATAAAGGCAGGCCTCAGGGAATGGGGTTCAGGGGGAGTCCGTGTGCCCCTCTTCCCATGAAAACTAAACAGGGGATGGGGTCTACGAGGTTGAAATCGGTTCAGGGAGGGCAGCTGCGTCCGCACTCCCCATGAAAATTACACCAAGCCTCAGAGATGAGGTCCCGGGGGCTGAAATTTCCCCTTGGAGGAGGCTGCATGCAACCTCTTCAAATAATAATGCTCTGCCCCTGAAGATGGGGTCTGTCGAGCCTATGTTGGCCAAGGGAGAGCAGTCCTTGTACCAATCCACATGACAAGTAGGCCATTGATGGGATCTCTGGGGCTGAAGTCATCACAGGGAGGCAGGCTGCTTGTTCCCCCCCTTCTCTAAAGAACACAGGGACCAGGAGATGGGGTCTCTGGGGCCAAAATTGGCCAGTTAAGTGGGTCCCCTAAAAATTATGATGGGATCTCTTGGGCCAAAATCAGCCTGGGGAGGAGGGAATGTACCCTCCTCCCCTTTATTTAGAACAGATTTAACTAGACCCACTCCTCTTTAGTTAAGTAAGTGTCCCTTGAGGATGGGGCCTCTGGGCCGATTGCGGCTCGGGGAGTGTTTGTTCCCCTTAAGAAAATATGCAACCCAGGGGGATGGGCCACTAGAGCCTAAAGCGGCCCCTCTGCCCTTTAGTTTTAGAACTGGACCTGGGCATGGGGTCCCTGAGCCGTAACAAGCATTCAGCCCACTCTCCAATACACTAAAGAAACAAAAGGCCCTGGGATATGGGGTCCCCAGGGCTAGGAACTATTGCTCTATGGCTAAACCCCCACTGTGCACAAACAAAGCTGTGCGCAGGCTGCAGGGCCTGGATGCAGGACAAGGTCAGCAGCTAATCCCTCTCCACATACAGCCAAGGGCATGTGCGGTGGCAGGTTGCATTTAGGTATGATAATTAATTATTACTTTACAGAAAAAAAGCCTAGAAATTAATTGAAAAAAAGGTGAACATAACTATATAGTAAGGTTAATATCTCAGTGACAACATTAACATTTTGAGCAAAAAAAACACAGAAATTCACCAGTTGTAATTAGCAGCACTGCTTATGTCCTCATATCTAACATTACTCAAGACAAATTATTTACTGATAGCAGCTGTGCACTCGGCCGGGCTTTGCTCCGCCGTGGTGTCTCTGGCCGGGCTTGGCTCCGCAATTATCTTCCTGCACCGTGGTGTCCTCGGCCGGGCTTGGCTCCGCCAGGGGGACGCTGTGCCTACAACCCCCAGCTGCCTCAGCGCTAAGGGACGCCGCACACGCAGAAGGGCAGCCCCGGGAGGCGCATAAAGGAGAGCACGCCGTTGTGTGCGTTGGGAGGCGTTTTACTGATAGCAGCTGTGCACTCGGCCGGGCTTTGCTCCGCCGTGGTGTCTCTGGCCGGGCTTGGCTCCGCAATTATCTTCCTGCACCGTGGTGTCCTCGGCCGGGCTTGGCTCCGCCAGGGGGACGCTGTGCCTACAACCCCCAGCTGCCTCAGCGCTAAGGGACGCCGCACACGCAGAAGGGCAGCGCCGGGAGGCGCATAAAGGAGAGCACGCCGTTGTGTGCGTTGGGAGGCGTTTTACTGATAGCAGCTGTGCACTCGGCCGGGCTTTGCTCCGCCGTGGTGTCTCTGGCCGGGCTTGGCTCCGCAATTATCTTCCTGCACCGTGGTGTCCTCGGCCGGGCTTGGCTCCGCCAGGGGGACGCTGTGCCTACAACCCCCAGCTGCCTCAGCGCTAAGGGACGCCGCACACGCAGAAGGGCAGCGCCGGGAGGCGCATAAAGGAGAACACGCCTCCTCGTCCCACGGGACGCGCGCGGGAGCGCCCGGGGCTAAGCCCGGGCAAAGGGCGGGCCCTCTGTGGCCCTCAGAGGCCAGAGGAGACTGGACTGGGCCAGGGAGCCTGTATCGCCTCATCCATAAGGTTATCGTGCCGTGTGCACGTAAGACTCCACTTTTAAAATTGTTAGTATTTTTGTGTTATCATTTTTCTTGTGAGTGTATAGACTAGAGAGCATTTGTGTGTATGGTGATAGCCTCATTACTTATGATGTCTAAACCTAAAACAGATAAGGTGATGGTAGGCCCTGCGTCTATGGATAATTTTCTGGTCAGGAAAGTTAACCAGATTAACAATAGTAGACGTGCATCGTTGGGGAAGGATTCTAGGACAGGGGACTTACTAGAAATATCTCCTGACATTACTCCACCTATAGATTCTGATGCTAATACTAATAATGTTATTCCCATTGATCCTCCAGTACCCATTACAGTGAGTGTTGATGTCTATTCTGACCCATTGGTGCAGTTGATTGATGAAACCGGTGTATTGAATGAGACCCAAACTGAAGCTAGGCCCCTGAGAACTTGTAGAACTGTATCTCAAAAAAATAATGGTAAACATAATAATTCTAAGGCTAATAAAAAGGATGGCAAAAAGTCTAGCTGCCCTGCTGCAATAACTCCTTTTGTCTTTACAGGCAGTAATGGTAGTGGGGGTAATTTAAATTCTGATTTATTTGCCTCCTTAATAAAAAACCTTGAAGTTTCTTTAACAACAAAATTAGAAGAGTTTATTAAACCTCTAATTAACAGGATTGATAACTTAGCAAAGGAAGTTACAAGGCTGGGTGGTCTGTTATCATCACAAAAAACTGTAACATCTGGTGGCACAGTTCATTTTGGGGGGAAAGGGAAAGATTCTGCTGAAGTTAATGACACACGGAACATGGGTAGGGGGAATACTGCTGTAGCCGCACCAGCAGGGCCTGATAGACCCAATATACGGGATGCCCCAGTGGTATCGGCTTTGCAGCCACAACCATCGATAACACCCCAAAACAGTAGAACCCCCAGACCCCCAAAGTATAACCGTTATTTAAATCTACCACCGGATTGTGCTCCATTTGTGGCAGTACTGACAAATGTTCCCCCTTGTGGCACACATCCTGCATCTCCTTATGATGAATCACACAGTTCCTTGAAAAACAAGACGGTGGCGTGGCTTAATAAAAACTGTGGTTTTCCCATCGCATATTCTGACCACATAATGGCAGTTAGACGCGTACATTGGGTGGGACCTTCTAAAAAATCTGGCTCTGGAGACTGTATAGTCATTAATTTCAAGCAACCTCAGCATGTGACAACTGTTCTCTTGAGAGCTTCTTCACTGGTGTATAATGTAAACAGCATTTGTGTACGCCCCTTGGGTTATTTCTATGCACACCTCTGTAAACCCACACCACAACAGAGTTTAACCAGGCAGGGGCTTAAACCTTATACTCCTGTTCAAGATACCCAATTCTTTTATAACCGCACGAATTCTTGTAGGTCAGGCGGACTGAATAATGTTTATAATAGGAGTACCAGTGCTGGCCATTACCGTCATGACTCGGATCTAATTACACAGAACAGGTATGAGGCATTATCTGGGCTTGAGATGTGCGACTGACGGATGGCACCTGCGGCTCAGGACACTGTGGCTACAGGTGAACTTACAAATATAAATTCAGATAACATGGTGGCCACTAACCCAGGATGTCATGTTGTTTCCTGGAATATCGCCTGTCTTGCGACAAAAATGTGTGATGTAAATTGGGTTACCTATATGAAACAGTTCTCAATCATCTGTTTACAAGAAACCTGGGAGGTGGGTTGCAACCTCTTTCTGGAAGGTTATAAGGCCTTCTATGTACCAGCTTTGCCATCCTTAAGGGGTAGGCCGAAGGGGGGCCTGGTAATTTTCATCTCTATATTAATACCTTGTGGAGTACGTAGAATTGAAGCCAAGCATACAGGTGTAATGGGCTTGGCCTTATCTGGTGGAAATGTTCGTGTGGGTTTAGTGAACTTCTATAATGCTATCTATGATAGTGAGGCCAGGAATGATATTTCTATACTAAATTCTTTTGTTTCTAATAACATGAAAGACCTTGGTCATAACTTGTTGATTATGGGGGACTTCAATTTGCATCCTTGTATAGACCCATTACATAAGCGTTTACCAGAAATGTTTTGTGAACGTGCATGTTATCTCCATATGGAACACACTAAGGAGGGGGAACTGTGCAACGATCTAATGGATGACCTTGACCTTTCACTGGCCATGTCTCTTAAAGACCCTCTATATTGTTTTGATACCCCAACCTTTAAGGGACATGGTAGGGGCACCTTTATAGACCATATACTGGTCTCTCGGACGATGCAACATTTTATAGACTCTTTTTGCATTGTTTCAAGTGCATTCAGTGATCACAATCCTCTAACAATCTGTTTAAAATGGCCCTGGGTAAAGAAGGGAAATAAGACCATCAGTCAAGGCAGTCTGGGAACAACTGATGGGAGGAGGAGGCTAAAATGGTCTATGGTTTCTGCAGATATCCTTTACAAAACAATTGCTGAAAAGTGTACAGAGGACATTGAGGTTTGCATGACCGAGGGGGGCGACCCCAGGCTAGTGTTAGAGTCCTATCAAAATGTGTCGGAGAAGGTGTCAGCGCTTCTTACTGTCCCTAACAAAAATCAGCCTAAACTAGGCCCGAAATGGTTTAGTCATGATTGTACTAAAGCTGCTCGCAATTTGAGGGTAGCTTTGTCAGCTTCACCAAGGAATCAGGAGGAGGTAAAATCTTGTAGAAAAGAATATAAGGCTACTACTGTCGCCCGCAAAGAGTTCCTCAGGAGGGAGGCTTGTCAGGAACTACTTGATCCCTCCACCCTGAAGTGCAGCACCAAGTTCTGGGCACAGGTTAAAAAACCTTTTTTGACCGATGCTCCTTGTGACGAACTTGCTTGCTGCATAACAAAAGAAGAATGGGAAAGCCACTTTAAAAGCCTGTACTACTCAGAGGGTGCTGGAATCAGGGCTACTGTTCCCCACGCTGGAAGCAGTAGTATAACATTTGAAAAAAAAACAAGGTTTTGGATGCCATTATGGGCCTCACGGCAAATAAAGCGCCTGGTCCTGATGGAATTCCGCCGGACCTTTACAAATATGATCCAGCTTTCTGGGCTCCAATTCTGGCTGCTGTTTTTAACGCTGCGGCTAGTGTGGGTTGTCCGGGAACGTGGGGATTATCAACCATAGTCCCGGTCTTTAAAAAAGGCGACAGGGGAAGTCCTCTTTGTTATCGACCAATATCCCTGATCGACTCAATGGTTAAAATTATGGGGAGATTCTTGCTTCAACGTCTAGTAAGTTGGTCGACTGAAAATAATATTATGTCGGTTTCCCAATATGGCTTTTGTGAAGGCCGGTCCACCATAACTCAGTGCCTTAATTTGTTTCTTATCTTGAACAAATACACTGTTGTACAAAAAGGAACAATTCACCTAGCCTTCATGGATCTGTCGTCAGCCTTCGACTGTGTTAACAGGGGGAGGCTGTGGCAGACCATGATGGACAAAGGCGTTGACAGGGGGATTGTGGATTTCCTTGTGGACCTACACAATGGCACAAGGGCCAATGTGAGGTTCTCAGCGAATGGGGATATCACAGGGAATTTCTGTATTAATAAAGGAGTACGACAGGGGTGTATCCTGGCCCCATTTCTTTTTAATTTTTACATAAATGACTTAGAGTCTGAATTGCAAGAGATAAAATCAGATTGTCCGAGAGCTGGTGCGAGGGGTATTCCACTACTTTTATACGCTGATGACGCGGTTTTAATATCACGAACAGAGAAGGGTCTCCAAGCACTTCTGAATGCTTTTAATCATTTTATGTCTGAAAGGGACCTTATGGTCAACAATTCGAAATCTTTTATTATGCATGTTGGCCGTCAACCAAAAAAGAAGTTCGTTTTTAAATTAAATGATGTTGTGATTCCTGTCACTAATACGTTTTCATATTTGGGTATTTTATTTGATACTAAGCTAAGTTGGGCTCCGCATTTGGCCAGGAAGAAGGGTGAATTGATCAGAGTGAACGCATCAATTTTTAATTTTGCCAGTAAATTTGGGAAAAAACCGACAGAGGCCATGATGCAACTATATAATGCTAAATCTATATCCACCGCAGTCTACGGCAGCGAGCTATGGGGCTATAAAAATAATGAACAACTGCAAATAGCCGAAAATAATTTTTTAAAACGCTTGCTGTGTGTCCCAGGTAGTACACCGAACTTAGCTGCACATGAAGAGCTTGGTTGTCAGTATATCTCAGATATTGTCGGTCTGAAACCATTGTTATGCTGGGCAAAATTATGGTTAAGTGAGGATATTCCCTTAACCCACCAGATACTGGAAGATCTTGTATCAATGGACCATGCTATGTGTGTACCCTGGCTCAAATATTTGAAGTCCCAATTTTTGAAGCTTGGCCGCCTAAATTTGTTTGAAAATCCGAAGGATATAGTTAAGGGTGATGTGGCAGCAATTAGGAGGGCCTTTTTTATGAATTGTAGTGCCACAAGAGATGAAGCTGAGCTTCTGAAACCAAATGTTAGAAAGTACATTATGTTAAGAACCTGTGACACCATGGAAATGTACCTAACATGCTCCTTTTCCTCTCATGATAAATTTTTGCTGACACGATTCAGGTTCAACATCTTTCATCATATTTTAATTAGACCAAAGTTGAACACTTTTAAAAAACCTGCAGCACCCTGTGGCTGCGACGGGAAGTCTCCACAGGATATGCTGCATTTTATATTTGTATGTTCATTTTATGAGTACCCCCGGAGGCGGTATCTTGTGACTCTTTTAAGAAAATTAAATTTTCAACAAATCAGACCTGCCCTTGTATATCTACAGCTATTGCACTCTGATTGTGTCCTTCAGGTGCTAGAATACTTAAAACTATCAGTGAGAATAAGAAAATGCCTAGATGAATAACTGTGATTCTCAGCTAGACGCACTATTTTGCACTTTTTCTGTACATGGGCTTAACCTGCACCTTTTCTGTACTGCTCTCGTCTACTCACTCTTTTAAGAAATTTATATGTCTTATGTATTATTTTATATTGATTTGTCATCTTGTAATGCTTTTAAATGTAATGTATAATGTATTGTACTTTTATGGATTGCAATATATCCGAAATAAAGTCAATTTGATGATGATGAAGACAAATTATATTGCATAATGTATAACATTACTGATGACATCCTAAATTACATCACTGATGACATTGCTGATGACATCATTCAAGCATCTTTTGTATATATTGCTCTAAAAGTGGGTATGATATTAGAACTATGAAAGTAAGTGCAAAATAGCTCAGAATAATATGAAGCACCCTTACTACTATTATGCCTACAATCTTTATAGGCAAAGCAAACCTGTGTTATGTGCAACATTGATCATATACAATACAGTGTACAGCACACATAGAAGTTGCAAATTGGCATCTTTGTAATGAATGTTTATGGGCAGGAAGGTAGTTCATTAGTAGTTCATAAAGTGATGCTAAATCATGGCAAGTAGAAACTGTGGAGTAGAAAAAAACAAGTGTTATCTGTAGTATTTTCTTCATTTATGCATAGTTTTTGTTCTTTGTGTACATCACACATCTTGATACATATAAAACAAAAAAAGGCAGCCGACACATGTTTCGTCCTTCGGACTTTTTCACAGCTGCACATAATATACACATATTGATAAGCACATAAAGGAAAACAATGTGTGTTATAATTATACAATGGTAAGTCAACAACACATTGCAGAGTGAGACCGGGGCAACCTGTTTAATTCATAAGTGATGAAAATGTTCAGAGGGGGTGTGTGTTAAAAAAAGGGAGACATATAGCAGGAGGAACAGTGATTTGGAACTTCAGCAAGAGAACCCATGAACTAAATCATGTACGATAACAATATACATAAATTAACCCGTCTTGAAGTCTAGCCCCTGCATAATAAGCAAAAGAAAAGGTAATCTACATAACATGTAATGCAATAGTGCTTAGTGATTAACAGATAGCCCCTCAACCCATGTTACGAAGAAGTCCTCTCAGTAAGTAGAACTAATTAAAAAAGAGTTACCTAGGATGTTGTTTGTCAAACGTGCTGGATCCAGCTATGTCTGTGCTTGTACAAGCAGTCTTAATGTAAGAAGAGTATGGGGCATATTATCAAGACAGGCGATAAAATTATTGCTGTTTTAGCGGCAGAAAACTGCCACTAAAATGGCAATAATGGGCTTGATAATATGCTCTATGGAATTCCAATTGAAGCCCATGTTAGATGTGAAGGACATCTAACATGGGCTTCAATTGGAATTCCATAGAGCATATTATCAAGCCCATTATCGCCGTTTTAGCTGCAGTTATCTGCCGCTAAAACGGCGATAATTTGTTTTCAGTACATTGTTTTCCAGGCCTCCTGCTTGTTGCTTGTGATTTGTGAGCGTCCATGTGGCTGTTGGTCATTTTGGTGGGAGTTATAAGTGTGCTGCTTTTGCCATAAATGCCTGCATGTGTTTCCTTTGTGGCCTAGGCTTCTTGTTGTTGTTTGCCTGGCCATGAGGTTGGTGGCCATTTTGAAACCATGCAGTGTGCTTTTTGCCATAGGCCTGCATTGTCTGTCTTCAGTTTCTTGTTGTTGTCGGCCTGGCCATGGGGCTGGAGGCCATTTTGAAGCCGGGCAGTGTGCTTTTTGCCATAGGCCTGAATTGTCTATCTTCAGCTTCTTGTTGTTGTGGGCCTGGCCATGAGGCTGGAGGCCATTTTGAAGTCAGGCAATGTGCTTTTTGCCATAGGCCTGCATTGTCTGAGTTTCTTGTTGTTGTTGGCCTGGCCATGTGGCTGGTGGCCATCTTGAAGCCCAAGTAGTGTCCTTTTATCCATAGGCCTGCAAGCTTGTGGCATATTCTGCCAACAAGCCTTTCTTCCAGTAGGCTCAGAGGTAGTCAGGGGTGCATGGAACAACTGTTTCTGTGTGTTCTGTTGAATTTGAACATAATTTAGGGCATGGATGGCATTGGATTGAATTGCAAAATGTGTTGTTTTGGATGTATTTCAGTTTTCGGGTATGTGTTAAATAAATGACTTTGTTGTGTCTGTGGTGTGTTGTGTACCTTGCAGACCTTGTTTACACTATGGATTTTCGTTTTTGCATTTTTTTGCATTTTGCATTACAGGCAAAGCAGTATGGTTTAGCACGCAGCCTTTGCTTGGCTAATATAGGCCTGTTTTCAGTAAATTGTTTTCCAGACCTCCTGCATGTTGCTTGTGATTTGTGAGTGACCATGGCCATTTCTGGTGGGAGTTATAAGTATGTTGCTTTTGCCATATAGGCCTGCATGTGTTTCCTTTGTGGCCTAGGCTTCTTGTTTTTGAGGGCCTGGCCATGAGGCTGGCTGCCATTTTAAAGCCAGGCAGTGTGCTTTTGCCATATGCCTGCATTGTCTGTCTTGAGTTTCTTGTTGTTGTGGGACTGGCTGGAGGCCATTTTGAAGCCTGTTAGTGTGCTTTTATCCATAGGCCTGCAATCTTGTGGCCTAGTCTGCCAACAGGCCTTTTCATCCAGTAGGCTCAGAGGCAAAGCAGTGTGGTTTAGCATGCAGCCTTTGCTTGGCTATTATAGGGCCTGCTTTCAGTACATTGTTTCCAGGCCTCCTGCTTGTTGCTTATAATTTGTGAGTTTCCATGTGGCTGGTGGCCATTTCTGGTGAAAGGTATAAGTGTGATGTTTTTGTCATTTAGGCCTGCATGGTTTTCCTCTTGGCTTACTGCTTCCATCCATCCCCTTTGCCAGCTGCAGCTCCCTGAATGATGTGATGAGCAAATAATGTAATACCAAACAGGGTCTACTTCCATTACATTTGGATTTTTGTTGTTATTCCTCTTCTTTCCTGTCCTTCCTGAGAGTGTACACAGTATACAATGAAAGCTCCTGTTTACATAGTCTCACAAATGGCTACACTAAGTTATATATTTTATTTGTTTGTTTGTACTAGTAGTAATTGAACCACAACAACAAATGCAACATTTCACTGATATTCTTCTCTGGCTTCTTTGCTTTTAGGTGCACAAAAAGACAGAGGAGGAAGTGTCATCATCATCATCACCTGTTGTACTGCCAGACAGAATTCCTGCTGCCTACCACATCATGTCAACGCGTGACCACAGATATTTCTGCAACTTGTGCACCTGCACCTGCTGACACCTGAGGAAGATGGCCCCAAAGAAAGGTACCAGGTCCTCCAGTACCAAGAAAGTTGCCAGTGAGAAGAAAAATGAACAGAAGAAGGAAGTGGCACTTGCCAAGACTGGTGTGCCGCCCTCAGTGTTTTTTGGGCAAAACAAACGTACTCCAGCAGCAGCGGTGTATGGCTGGAACCAAGCTTGGAGCAGCACCTCCACATCAGCGTGCCCACCCCATCAACCTAGGCCCAAGCCCATGAGTGTGGCAGAGGTAGCCAGTCTACTAACGTGCAGTGATGTTGAAATGTCATTATCGCAAAGTAGTACCAAATCAACGTGCTCACAGGTGGAAACTCAGCAGATAAGTGGGCAACAACAGCCGCCACCACAGCCGCAACCACAGCTGCAACCACAGCCGCAACCACAGACACAACCACAGCTGCAACCACACCCCCTACCACAGCCGGAACCACAGCCGCTATCACAGCCGGAACCACAGCCGCAATCACAGCCGCAAACCACAGCCCACAATAGTAGTTATTCCACCTGAAGTAGGGGCAGTTCAGGATATTGAGCTTTTTGCAGATGAAGAGGAGCACGCCACTGTTTCATCCATTATCTTCCACACCCCCGGCAAGGAAAAGGAAGGTTAGTCTATCAACTTCTTTTTCAAGCCCTGCTTCTGATGATCGAGATGCTACTTAGAAGTTACCAGCTCAGTCTGAGAGTGATGTACGCCACAAGACAAGGCTAGTGAAAAGGAAGGTTCCAGAAAGCCTTAGCATTATGGAGGTAGATGTAAACGAGGGGGGTGATGATGATGACGAGCCAGTTTACATGAACATCACTCCAAGGCCCAGAGATGATGGAAACCAACATTATTAGACTATACAAAATCGCTGCGAGGGATGTAGCATGGATACCACCAACACAGGTAACACCATCACGACCTCCAGCTTCCTACATCCAACTCAACCACCACCTTAGTTGGCAGAGATAGTGTTACTGCACAGAGTCAAAATCCAGGCATACCCGCCAGTTCATCTGGTATTGAAAGTGGCACCTACAGCAGTGCCAGAAAGTTCTTTTCAGTTAGCAGTAAGGAGGAGAACATGGCTATATGCTCAATTTGTCAGCAGGCTCTTAGGCGGGGTAAGCTTGGTACAAACTATGGTACCGGAGGCCAAACAAGTCATCTCAAAAACACCACAGTATTAAGTGGGAGGCTCACCTACTTTACCTTAGAAAAAAGTAAAACTGAAACCATTGCTGTTGTTGGGGATGAAGAAGAAGGGGAAGATATGGTCACGGTGGAGGGTCAACAAGAGGGAGTCATTTCTAGCCCTGTCCTCAGCAGTGTAGTGGTACCGCCCACATCCTCATCAACATCTCAGTGGTACCGTAGTAAGAGTCAGGCTGAGACACCAAGGCAACCGAGTACTGCAATGAGAAAAAGTGCATCACTGTAGAGCCTAACAAGAAGCCAGCTGCACCACAAAGGAAAAAATTCCAGCCTACTATTGACAGCATGCTTAGGTCGGAGGGGCAGTGCCAACGCACCCACCCAACGGCTTGGTTGTACAATGCGAAGCAGGCTAAAATATTAGCGCTGGTCTTTCGCCCTTTTTCATTTGTGGAACGGTGGATTTCCTTGACTTTGTGTCAGCCATCTGCCCTAAATGGAAGATCCTCTTTTGCCAGAGTTGCTGTTCCAGCACTACATCACGATGTGCTGGAATTGGTTGGACAAGCTTTGCAGCAGAGTGCTGTTCACAAAATCCATCTGACAACAGACATGTGAACCAGTTGCCAAGCCACTGATTACATGTGCATCACTGCACACTGGGTCTCTTTTGTGGGGTTAGAGAAAAGCTATCTGAAGTAGGTGCTGTTGACACAGCTGAGAATGTTAATGCTACTCGTAAACATGCAACTGTAGCCATGTTGGCCATGGAAAAATCTCATACTGCTGCAAACATTTTGGAAGAGTTTAACAGCAAGGTCTTTGAATGGCTGCACCCAAGAGGGCTTAACATTGGTTTTGTTGCCACAGATAATGGCAGTGATGTACTTAAGGCCATGGACGTTGGTGCCTATTTCAGGGTCCCGTGTTTGGCACACTGCATTAACATTATAGTTCAAGACTTTCTGAAAAAAGAACCCATAATCCGCAACTTACTGACCATCTGCCGCAGAATATGCACTCATTTCAGCCATTCTTTTAAAGCCTGGAAGCAGATGAGGATCATTCAACGTGACTATAGAATGCCAGTCAAAGCACTCATCCAGGAGGTGGCAACACATTGGAACTCAACGAATTACAGGCTTGACCGTCTGTTTGAGCAATACACACCAATCAATGAATATGTCACGCGAAGGGCGGATGCTACTGTGAAAGGCATGACCCTTCAGAGGGGCCAATGATGCCTAGTTAAATGCCTGACAGAGATGCTTCTTCCTTTCGAGGTCTTCACACGTGAAGTCAGCAACTTTGACTGTACAATGGGCTCAGCTATCCCATTGTTGTATATGCTAGAGCAACAGCTGAAGGAGGTATCTGAAGCGTGCATAGGTGTGGAGGAAAAAAAGGAAGCATGTGAGTTGGTGGAGAGCTTATCATGTCGCTTAACTGAAAATGCAAGGGTGAAAACTAAGATTTTACCCCAAGAACATTACATGTGTGCCACAATTCTGGATCCACGGTACAAATCGGCACTGAACAGTAAGACATTACTCCCTTTTTCAGAAGTGGAAGTTGCCCAGTACAAAACTTGGATAGCTGAGGCAGCCAGTAAATTGGAAAATGAAGGGCTGGTAATTAAAGGCCCGCTACTCAAAACCACAACAAGTACTGCAGCAGGGTAGCCAGCGTCAAGTTCAACTTCAGAGCTATATGGCGTTTGGCTCACAGCTGTCACCAACACTATCGACAAAAGCAAGAATTGGATCATCAGCCCCAGTAAAAATGGCACAGGATTGGTATTTACAGCAAGGACTTGCTAGGTCCTGTCCTTATACAAAGACAAAAGAGGCCGAACAAAATGTAGCACCTCTGAACAGTGAGCTGATGGTCCAGGCCTATCTGGATGGCTCAACAGAGGTCTACATTGATCAAAACCCATTGCGGTATTGGTATGGCAAAAGGGGCCAATGGCAGAGCTCAGCAGGCTGGCAATAAACTATCTGGCTTGCCCTGTCGCAAGTGTCTCTTCTGAACATGATTTCAGTGCTGTTGGTGCCATTGTAACAGTGAAAAGGACCAGTCTCTCACCCAAAAACGTGGAGCGGTTAACCATGATCTAAATAAATCAGCAATTTATACCACCGAATTACACAATACATGAATCAACGCAGGAAGTTGAGGACAGCGGCTCAGGTGAAGTAAGTAGCATGTTAGATTATGATGACCTACTTCTGATTGAACCCCCAGGGTATGAGGACGAGCTATACTTCCCTGACAACTAAGCTTCCACTTCTTACTGTCTTCCTCCCTTATTTACTTTTATTTGTGTGTCTGTCTTTCAGGTTGGAAACTTCGAATCACAATAAATCCATTACCACTGTCTTCTAGTCTTTTATTGCCAGATATGAGTTTCAGCTGTTTGCCTTTCAGTCCACTCCTCTGAGTCCTGCTCCTCCATACACCTGAATCGCTGAATCACCCTAAATCTATTGCCCTCACAGCAGATGATGATTGGATGTAGCATATTCGAAGAACAAAGAAAATCTTGTCTCGTTGAGTCCCTCCAAAAGAAGTGTAACATGATGATGATTACTATAGCTATCCTCCTTTCTGAGCAGAGAGAGACTGCCCGTTAATTGAAGATGAGAATGAACAGGTTATGAATGATGACATGCATTGGACGCTGACTGAGTGATTTGTGTACTATTATCTAATCTACACACTAAAAGTAACTCAAGGCAATATTTGTTTCCTTTCTTGTTTTTAATTACACATTTGTACTTCTACTGCAGGCCAATCCATTGCATTGAATAGGGAAAGGGGACTCATTCTGTACACTGCACACTGAGTTGGACAACACCATGATGATGACCACCGTGACATAATATCTTCGCAGTCACTCAGAAATATCCAAGATGATTGATGGAATAACAGACCTACATGTCTGTGCAGTGGTTGAGTCGAGTGTGGTGGTATGACTGACAGCGGTGCATTGATATAGTCACTTGATTTGTAAAATGTTATGTTGCTGTATATGTGCTTTGTTTGCTGCTGTCGAAAAATGTACGCTAAATGGAGGATGGGTCACGGGTGTCATCGTGGGCCTGCTCCATGAGGGGGCAGCAGTGTTATTAAATGAAGTGCGGCGATAGGGGTGTTGCCAGGCGGTGGCGCCGTAACACTGGAGTGGTGTGGCTGGGTCCCGGGGCATTGGAGGAGGCTGCAGCTGCTGCCACCTCCTACTACTCCGCCAGAACCAGCAGCCGCCGGTATTCCATTTGTATGGCCTCCAGCTTCATACGCCGGGCCTTGGCTGCCAACTCCTTCCGATCTGGTTTCCCTTTGGAAGGAGTAGCTATATCAAGAAGAAAAAACAAGACGATTGTAAAATATACTCTTAGCAAAGCAGTAAGACACATTAATTCTACACATAGTGGCACAGTAGCACTAGCAAGCACAGTACATAACATTTGTGGTATGTATCTATCCTCCCACTTCCTCAGCCTCTAACATTTGTGGGAGTTTCAGGTATTCAAAGATCCAAGAATCTGATTCCTATCAGCCACCTATGCATGCATGCATCCCACGTATCCTTCTCTGCCATTCATAAATATTAATTCTTGCCCATCCTTTCTCTTTACACCCTTCTTTCCCTTTTCGTTCAACCCATCCATCAAGGTCATCTGATCTGACTTTTAGTCTTCGTCATAAAACTTTCACAGCTGAGTTGAAGTCAGATAGGAGAGGCCATTGGTTAGTCAACACTCCCACCATAAATGCTATTGCTAATTCTAAGTGAAGGGTGTCTTCTTAACCCCTTGCATGCTGATGACAGCCCCCAGCCGTCATGCACTACAGTGCTCGTGTGCTGATGATGGCTGGGGGCCGTCATGACCGCACCCACGCTGAAATCTTCAGCACAGGAGCAGAATCGCGGCAGCATGGAAGGGGTTAAACCGTTCACAACAACTTCCTACTTAATGAGTCTCAACAGTGCAGTCTACAGTACACCCTTGCAGTGAGTATAATGTCAATAAGTAAGGATTAGGAATATATCTTACCACCATCCACCACTGCTGCTGGCTCACCCCCTGCAGCTCTTCCTGTAACTGCTGAACCTCCTCCCTCAGCTGCCACGTCACCTTCGCCGCTGGCCCCGGCACTGGTGGTCGGTAGAACGCCTAGAAAAAACATTACACATTTTTTAGATGCCATATACACCTCCCCCGATTTTTCACTAGCAAGATTGAAAAAAAAGTTAATACATAAATATACAACATACATCACTAGTACAAATCAGGTAGTAGAGTAGACAGTAGTAGTGTTATAAGGTCCCTAGGGTCATTCTAGTCTTTGCTAAGTTAGCCCGAGCCATGCAACCATTTTAGCTTTGTGCTTTTTATTTTTGCGCATGTTACCTCGCAGCTTGTAGTGTAAGACGCCTTTGAGCCCAAATGAGCTCATATTGCTACTGTCTTTGCACTGTGTACAAGGTCGAAAAACAAGTCACTTTGTTATGGAGTTCTGGTGTTAGTCCATATTGCTTATCCATAAAAATGCTACACTTTTTGGCACGACGGAGAATTGCTTGCAATATTCTAACGTGCACCATTTTTCTCATAACAGACGGAAGATTCCCTTCTATGAACCAGAGTTTTGCAGAGCTTATGATATAACCAGTACTTGGTTCTTCTAAGATGAGGGGTCCCCAGAATTCACTCAGATATCTCCATTTATAATTTTATATATACTATATTCCTACCAAGGGAAGGGTGGTTCTTCCACCACTGTTCAATTATCATGATTTTGATTTGTGCCTTCTATGGACTTGTAGTTGGAAGTGTAACTAAGTGCAACAATGTTTATTGTTTTAATCTTATACATTTTGCTCTTGGTGCTGCATTATAGAACAATGTAGATAGCTTGTCAGTTGAAAACAAACCTTTTGAACTTACATAGACTTGGTTGTATTTGGTGTGGACTTACACGAGTGAGTGAGTCAAAGAGTGTGCATTTCTTCCGCGTCTGAGAAGTCGGGAGTGCTATGTTCTGGGTTGTCTACTCATTGGGTATCTTGGGGGGTTCAGAGAGCTAATGAGACACTATAACTAGTTGGTCAGGGGATTGTGGTGGGTTCTGATTGAGGTGTGAAGAAGGTCCAACCTCCCATCACCAACATCCTATTTTCTTGTGCAAAGTTCTGTATGTGCAGAATCCCTACAGCAGTAGTAGAATGCCCAATCCTATCAAACATAGTAAAATCTGGTTGGGCATTTTGTTGTTGGCAATTGTCGAAAACCTCAAGATCAAGAAGACTAGAAGTAGTAGAAGAGGACAACCTAAAGAACTGGACTTAATAGCTAGAGCTATTGGTTAATCTGAGTTTTATTTAAAACCTTTTAAGTAAAGAGTGGCCAACTGGGCAAGCTTAGCTACAGACAGACTAATAGTAGCAAATGCAGTTAGAGGCAGGGATAACAAGAACTTGGAAACAGATAGACTAGATCGAAGAAGAGTTTGTAACAAATAGAATTAGGAAACTGAAATATTGGTTTGGAAAAAATAAGGTGCAGGAAAAGTTAGAGAAATATAATTAGTAATAGTAACCACTGGAGGACTTACTGGGGCCAGCAGCAGAACCCTTGGTAAAGGAGTGGCCCTTGCCCTGGGAGGCATGTTGGTCAGGTTCTGCTGACTCAAACCTAGTCTTCTTGCCCCTGGGTGCTAATCAATTAAGATTTAATAAAGAAAGAGACAAACATTAATGGTTGGTGTGAAACAAATAAAATATTTAAAAATACGTTCCAAAAACATTTTTGTGAACAACAGTTGCAATAAAATTGACCTATCTAATCTGATCGATTAGTAGTATTGCCAGATTCATGGACCGTCTAGTAAGCCTAAGTACCACCTGACCTGGCCTACCTATTCCAGACGGGCCAATTGTTCACTATGTCTGCATTTTCATTTATTTTAGTCCTCAAAAATGCATAGATGGAGGACTCATGCATACATTTTTGCATACACCAAATTATTGGCTGGTTGCTGCTGATGTTCTGCTACTGATTATAAGACTATTAACACTCACGAAACAAACTACAAAACGTTCTACTAAGGAATGGGGTAAGCAGCACTCAGCAGACAGAGGATGTGTCATGCAGACCACCTAAAAATGTCCTACTAATAAGTAACTAAATCTATCAATCCACCACAGAAAAAGAGTGAAAAATAGTGAAAAACACACAAAAAGTAGAAATAAACTCAAAATATAGAATCAGGAAAATGGAGATATAGATAATAAATAAAAAAGATCCAAAAAAGTTTCCAGAAACAAAGGATTGAAAAGATAGAGGGAGGATTGAAAAACAGGCCCAGAACCATAGCAATAGAGTGAAAAATCAAAATGGCCGTGCCGGTTGTGACCGCATGGGCAAGTTCGCGTGATATTTCCCCCCTAGCACGCAAAAAGCATCACAAACACATAATACGTGTTGCCGAACAGGAAATACTTATCGCGAATACTTAGCGCGAACGTGCGGGAGCATGCAATACGCGACCAAGAACAGGAAATAAGCATCGCAAGCGGATGAGAGCATGCAATATGCGAACCGGGACAGGAAATAACCATCTCAAGCGGGCGGGACAAGTGAAAAACAAGATGGCCACGCCCATTAGCAACCGCATGGACAAGTTAGCGATATATTTTCCCACAAGCATGCAGAAAGACATCGCAAACGGGCGGGACAAGCAACTCCGCGCCTTCCCTGAGTTTCTGCGTGCTCGCGAAGATTTTTTACAATTTCACAGAGAATTGCGTAACGCGACTACGCAAATGCAGATGCACTCCATGGGGTCCCTATCTACTCACCTTTGGTGGTTCCTTGGGTCTCAGCAATTCTACATCCTCTCGACATTGTCCTGACTCGAGTCGTGGTTCGTATACCACTTTCCTGGTATATGGTTTGGTCCCCCGCCCCCCGCTGGTCCACTGTGTATTAGTGCTATTTACTTAATTTCTTTGCTTAAGAATGTTGTGCCTTGTCTATCTCCGTGATCATATAACGTACTAGAAAGTGTTATATAATAAATACATATTTTTATAACTACTGGGAGGTCCTGTTTTCATTTAATATATACTATAAGATTGCATTCTGGTAAAACAAGGTACTTTACACTTCTTCAAGACTAAGCCTGAAGCCTGAAGACTACTTTCCACAGCTACCATGTGGATAGCTTTCTTAAATCACCATAAGGGTTGTCTGGACTGGTGCAATGTGTCAACTTTAATTAGTGAACATCATATACCGGGCCAGCTTCTCACAGTTTGCCATTGCCATATAAAATACCAGCAACACAGAGTGCTTGCAGGTGTTAGTATTAAGGTTTCTTGATGGCAATTTTTTTGCCATTAAGTGCAGAATACATACAAACAGTTCAGGAGCTGCATTACACAGGCAGTGTACTTTCCATCATTGCACTGGGCGCCACCTTTTAGATGGCACACTGTCAATGTACCTCCTGAGGGCTTCTTTGCCTTTGCGCCCATGTCGGTAAAACGGTGAGGGAGCATAGGCAAAGAGATTCCTTGATTTACATGGGGCATGCCCCCATGAAAATAAGGGAACACCCCCTTGACAAAAGAGCTGGTGCTTTTTGTGTGCTCGCACTATTCGTAATACAGAAGGGGCAGCACATGCGGTTGCGGCCCATTTTGTGATACCAAAGTGCCCCAGTGGCACGCAAAGCGGATGCAGACCCCTGTTGCACCCCCAGGGCAATTTATGTAATACAGCCCCAGGTGTGTTAGCAAGTATCTCGACTTCTGTTTATTTAATTCTGTAACTCTCACTACCTCACGATGCAAATTATTCCAAACCTCCACTTAAGCCATTGAAGAGATAATTGCACCTAACGACATTGTGAGGATGCACTAACCTTGTGTATGGAAACCAATAGGAATGATGTCATCTTCCATCTTCTACTTTCCCCACCACTGAACACGTACAGAAACATTTGGGATGCAGTGGGTGAAACAGGGAAAGAAAAACAGGATAAGAGGGAAAACAGAGATCTTGGACTCGATCACCATTCTCATCGTCCCTATTGTTCAAGGACGTCTGCAGGATGCAGTGAATATCTATATGTAAAAGAGGGGCCAAAGCCTGCTTTGCACCTGGCTGGCAATTACTGGAGAATTATCTGCTTGTCATCTGACTGATAAACACAATAACAACGTTATACATTTGACTGTACTTTTTTGTGCGAGGAGTCCATTTCTGGGGGTGGTGGTGGGAGGAAGGAAGTGCCCCAGAGTCTCCAACTTCCTGTTCTTGTCCAGCAGGCTCCTCCCAGTGCTTTTTCCATGTCCTGGTCACTTTTGACTTGGATCTGGAGCTGGAAGGATTACTTTTTGTGGCTGCTGCTGGATATTTGTATTTGAGGACTTTTTGGATTTTAGATTTTACAAGTAAGTTGGTGTTGTTAGTTTGGGGCATTGCAATTGGTGCAACTACAATTTTAAAGCTTTTTCATAACTTCAAAAAAAATATATTGTGGGTAGCCACAGTATCCAGTAGGCCCAGGGTTCGTCATGGGTGCATGATACAACTTTTTCTGTGAGGTTTTTTTTTAACTTAAATCTCATTTTTTTCATGGAATTTTAGCTCACTGTTATATGTCAGTAGGCCCAGGGGTAGTGAGTGGTGCATGGACCAAGTCTTTCTGTGGGGTGTCTTGATTTTAAACACCATTGAGGGCATGGATGGCATTAGATTGTGGTGATTTTTGTGTGTTTCTAGACTTTGCGGGGTGTTGTTGGGGCCTGGCCATGTGAGTGGGGGCCATTTTGAGGCCTGGTCCAGGCAGGGCCAGGCCATGTGGCAGGGGGACAAGGGGCCATTTTGAAGCCAGGCAGTGTGCTCTGAGCCATAGGCCTGCACCCAGCCTGCCCTGCTTTCACCCATTATGCCCGGGGGTAGTGTGTGGTGCATGGACCAATGCTTTGTGTGGAGCCTCTTGAATTTAAACATCATTGAGGGCATGGATGGCATTGGATTGTGTTGATGTTTGTGTGTTTTTCGACCTTTTGGGGTGTTGTTGGGGCCTGGCCAGGTGGGTGGGGGCCATTTTGAGGCCTGGTCCAAGCAGGGCCTGGCTATGTGGGTGGGGGACAGGAGGCCATTTTGAAGCCAGGCATTGTGCTCTGAGCCATAGGCCTGCACCCAGCCTGCCCTGCTTTCACCCATTATGCCCAGGGGAAGTGAGTGGTGCATGGACCAATGCTTTGTGTGGGGCCTCTTGATTTTAAACATCATTGAGGGCACGGATGCCATTGGATTGTGTTGATTTTTGTGTGTTTTTTGACTTTTTGGGGTGTTGTTGTGGCCTGGCTATGTGGGTGGGGGCCATTTTGATGCCTGGTCCAGGTAGGGCGTGGCCATGTGACTGGGGGACAAGGGGCCATTTTGAAGCCAGGCAGTGTGCTTTGAGCCATAGGACTGCACCCAGCCTGCCCTGCTTTCTCCCATTATGTCCAGGGGTAGTGAGTGGTGCATGGACCAATGCTTTGTGTGGGGCCTCTTGAATTTAAACATCATTGAGGGCATGGATGGCATTGGATTGCGGTGATTTTTGCGTGTTTTTTGACTTTGTGGGGTGTTGTTGGGGCCTGGCCATGTGGGTGGGGGCCATTTTGAGGCCTGGTCCAGGCAGGGCCTGGCCATGTGGCTGGGGGAAAATGGGCCTTTTGGAAGCCAGGCAGTGTGCTTTGAGCCATTGGCCTCCACCCAGCCTGCCCTGCTTTCACCCATTATGCCCAGGGGTAGTGAGTGGTGCATGGACCAATGCTTTGTGTGGGGCCTCTTGAATTTAAACATCATTGAGGGCATGGATGGCATTGGATTGTGGTGATTTTTGTGTGTTTTTCGACTTTGTGGGGTGTTGTTGGGGCCTGGCCATGTAGGTGGGGGCCATTTTGAGGCCTGGCAGTGTGCTCTGATCCATAGGTCTGCACCCAGCCTGCCCTGCTTTCACCCATTATGCCCAGGGGTAGTGAGTGGTACATGGACCAATGCTTTGTGTGGGGCCTCTTGAATTTAACCATCATTGAGGGCATGGATGGCATTGGATTGTGTTGATTTTTGTGTGTTTTTCGACTTTTTGGGGTGTTGTTGGGGCCTGCCCATGTGGGTGGGGCCCATTTTGAGGCCTGGTCCAGGCAGGGCCTGGCCATGTGGCTGGGGGACAAGGGGCCATTTTGAAGCCAGGCAGTGTGCTCTGAGCCATAGGCCTGCACCCAGCCTGCCCTGCTTTCATCCATTATGCCCAGGGGTAGTGAGTGCTGCATGGACTAATGCTTTGTGTGGGGCCTCTTGAATTTAAACATAATTGAGGGCATGGATAGCATTGGATTGTGTTGATTTGTGTGTGTTTTTCGACTTTTTGGGGTGTTGTTGGGGCCTGGCTATGTGGGTGGGGGCCATTTTGAGGCCTGGTCCAGGCAGGGCCTGGCCATGTGGCTGGGGGACACGGGGCCATTTTGAAGCCAGGCAGTGTGCTTTGAGCCACAGGCCTACACCCAGCCTTCCCTGCTTTATCCCATTATGCCCAGGGGAAGTGAGTGGTGCATGGACCAATGCTTTGTGTGGGGCCTCTTGAATTTAAACATCATTGCGGGCATGGAAGGCATTGGATTGTGTTGATTTTTGTGTGTTTTTTGACTTTGTGGGGTGTTGTTGGGGCCTGGCCATGTGGGTGGGGGCCATTTTGAGGCCTGGTCCAGGCACAGCCTGGCCATGTGGCTGGGGGAAAAGGGGCCATTTTGAAGCCAGGCAGTGTGCTTTGAGCCATAGGCCTGCACTCAGCCTGCCCTGCTTTCACACATTATGCCCAGGGGTAGTGAGTGGTGCATGAACCAAGGCTTTGTGTGGGGCCTCTTGAATTTAAACATCATTGAGGGCATGGATGGCATTGGATTGTGTTGATTTTTGTGTGTTTTCCGACTTTTTGGGGTGTTTAACTGGTGTTCCTCTGGGTTTTTTTGCTTTTAGGTGCACAAGAGAACCACCAGTGCCAGGAAGAAGTCCTGCAGCGGCGTGTGCAGCACAACGTCACATGACGTCACCTGTGGCCACAGACAACTCTGCAACTCGTGAAACTGCGGCCTGCTGTTCTGACATCTGAAGAAGATAGGCCCAAAGAAAGGTGGCCGTAGTTCCTCTACAAAGAAAGTTGCCACTGCCAGTAAGAAGGAGCAGAAGAAGCAAGTGGTGCCACTTACCAAGGAGACTGGTGTGCCCCCAGACACTTTTTTCTGGAGAAAAAAAAACAATGCCTGCAGCAGCGGGGTCCACCGGGGACCAAGCTGGGAGCAGCACCTACGCTTCATTGGGCTCACCACACCAAGTTAGGTCCAAGTCCATGAGTGCTGCAGAGGCAGCCACTTTGGTTGTTCAATCACCATCGACCAGTGATGTTGGCTCATCGCAAGAAAGTAGCATACAATCAACACAGGGTGTAACTCAGCTGACAAGTGATCAACAACCACAGCGCCAACGACAACCACAGGTGCAACTAGTACAAGCTCAAGTACATGGGCAAGGAGAGGCGCAAGTACATGCGCAAGGAGAGGTGCAAGGAGAGGCGCAAGTTCATGTGCAAGGAGAGGCGCAAGGAGAGGCGCAAGGAGAGGCGCAACTAGAGGCACATGGAGCGGCACAACTGCCCATAATGCTTGTTCCTCCAGAAGTAGGGGCACATCAGGAAATCGAGATTCAAACGGAGGTATCATCCGGGGAAGCCACTCCTCCTGAGGATGATCCATTGCCTTCCAGATCCCCAGCAAGAAAAAGGTCAAGGAGGGCTACTACAAGTTCTTCTTCAAGCACCCTTCCTTCTGATGATCTTGATCCTGATTGGAACCCACAAATACAGTCTGAGGGGGAGGCACGCCATGAGCCGACAAAGTTAGCTAAGCCTAAAGGAAGGTTCCCGCAAGGCTTCCACTTATGGGTGATGACGACGAACAAGAAGTGGTGTCTTCTGCTGCTGATGAACAGTCTGACGACGACCCAGTCATCACTCCAGCCCCATCGGGCATCAATCAATCAATCAATCAGGAGTTTGTTAAAGCGCGACTACTCACCCGTAAGGGTCTGAAGGCGCTAGGGGTGGGGGGGTAGGGGGGGTGCAGGTTCCATTCCATCAAGGAGGGGGTCTGTCGAAGAGCCAGGTTTTGAGGTTTCTTGCGAAGATGGGGAGCGATGTTGTCTGTCTGAGGTGGAGCGGAAGGGCGTTCCATGCTTTGGCCGCGAGGAAGGAGAAGGAGCGGCCTCCCGATCTGGTCTTTCTGGTGCGGGGGACCACGGCGTAGGAAAGCTGGGCTGATCGTAGAGTCCTTTGGGGTGCGTGGAATTTGAGTCGGCTGTTCAGGTATGCTGGTCCGGTGCCGTGGAGGGCCTTGTGTGCGTGGGTGAGCATCTTAAAGGTGATTCTCGCCTCGACGGGGAGCCAGTGGAGTGTGCGCAGGTGCTGGGAGATGTGGCAGTGTTTTGGCAGGTTGAGGACCAGTCTTGCGGCGGCGTTCTGGATGTTCTGTAGCTTGCGGATGAGGTTTTTGTTTATTCCGGCGTAGAGTGCGTTGCCGTAGTCGAGTCTGCTGGTGACCAGGGCGTGAGTGACTGTCTTTCGGTGTTCGAGGGGGATCCATTTGAAGGTCTTACGAAGGAGGCGGAGGGTGTGGAAGCAGGAAGATGAGACAGAGTTGATCTGGTGGTCCATTTTGAGCTCGGAGTCCAGGATGATTCCCAGGTTGCGTGCGAGGTCTGTGGGGGTTGGCGGGCTTCCGAGGGCGGTGGGCCACCAGGTGTCGCTCCAGGCATCGGGGTTTGGGCCCATGATGAGTACTTCTGTTTTGTTGGTGTTTAGTTGTAGGCAGCTGTTTTTCATCCATTTGGCGACGGCTTCCATGCCTTCTCGAAAGTTGTGTCTGGCGGTGTTGGGCTCGTTGGATAGGGAGAGGATGAGCTGGGTGTCGTCTGCATATGACACGATGTTGAGTCCGTAGGTTCTGATGATGGGGGCAAGTGGAGCCATGTAGACGTTGAAGAGCGTCGGGCTGAGGGAGGAGCCCTGGGGGACTCCGCAGGTGATAGGTGTGGGGTCCGAGAGGAAAGGGGGGAGTCTGACCCGCTGCGTCCTGCCGGAGAGGAAGGAGCAGATCCAGTCGAGGGCCTTGTCCTGGATTCCTGCATCATAGAGTCTGCGTATTAGGGTGCGGTGGGAGACTGTGTCGAACGCCGCTGATAGGTCCAGGAGGATGAGGGCTACTGTTTCTCCTTTGTCCAGTAAGGTGCGGATGTCGTCTGTTGCGGCGAGGAGGGCGGTTTCCGTACTGTGTTTTTTTCTGAAGCCGGATTGGTAGGAGTCGAGGATGTTGTGTTCTTCAATGAATGTGGCGAGTTGGCTGTTGATGGCTTTCTCGATGACTTTCGCTGGGAACGGGAGCAGGGAGATGGGTCTGTAGTTTTTGAGGTCGGTGGGGTCCGCTGAGGGTTTCTTTAGGAGGGGGTTGACCTCGGCGTGTTTCCAGTCGTCGGGGAACGAGGCGGTCGCCAGGGAGCGGTTGATGGTTTGGCGGAGAATGGGTGCGATGGTGTTGGCGGCTCTGTTGAAGATGTGGTGGGGGCAGGGGGGCATGCAGCAGACAGACATTTTTACCCTATCCCGAATGGCTGCTGAGCGGGATGTGGGCGGCGTGGCACTGGTACCACCACCAACGCAGTTAACTACAACACCAACACGACCTACAGCTTCCATATTTTCTCGTCAGAAGGGCCGGCAGGAACCTCCATCCAGCTCGACCTCCATTACCTCAAGTAGTGGTGCTGTAAGTGAACAACAGAGTCAAATTCAGCCACGCCCATCCTCCACTTCATCTGGCATTGAAACTGAAAGTAGCACCTCCACCACCAGCAGACATCTCCAGTCCCCAGTTTGTGACTTTTTTAGTGATAGCCAAAAGGCGGAAAACAGGGTCGTTTGTTTGATTTGTAAAACATCAGTTAGTCGAGGTAAGCTTGGTACCAACTATGGTACCGGAGGCCAGAGAGGTCATCTCAAAAAACACCACACTTTCGAGTGGGAGGCCCACCTAAGGAAGATATAGGAAGCCATAAGAAAAACAAATCTAAATGTATCCATTGATATTGCATCTGATGATGACGAGGGGCTGATCGTGCAGGGGGGAAGTGAAGAAGAGACAGACATTTTTTCTGGTACACCCAGTACCCCTGGCAGCAGCACTGCAGTGGTAGCGCCCACACCCTCTACCCCTGCAACATGTATGAGGAACACTAAGAGTCTGGGAGAGACACCAATGTGAAAAAGTACATCAATGAGACTAACTGGTTTGAAGAAGTCTGCATCATCATCACGTACAACGGTCCAGACCACCATTAGCAGAATGTTTTGGTCGGATGCGCTATTTGAACGCAACCACCCAACGGCACGTCTGTATAACACAAAGCTGGCTAAAATGCTAGCGCTGGACCTTCTCCCTTTTTCTTTCGTGGAAGGGATGGGTTTTCTAGAATTTGTGGCAACAGTCTGCCCTAAATGGAAGGTTCCTAGCCGGTCCTATTTTGCCAGGGTTGCTGTTCCAGCACTACATCAAGATGTGCCGGAGGTGATTGGCGCAGCTATTCAGAAGAGTGCTGTTCACACTATCCACCTGACAACAGACATGTGGACCAGTTGCCAAGCCCTTGATTACATGTGCATCACTGCACACTGGGTCTCTTTTGCAGGGGTTAAAGACAAGTTAAAAGCAGGTGTGGACACGGACACAGTTTTACAAGCTGCCCGGAAACATGCAACAGTAGCCATGTTTGCCATGGAAAAAACTCATACTGCACCTTACCTTTTGGAGGAGTTTGATAGGAAGGTCTATGCATGGCTGCATCCAAGAAATCGCATAGTTGGTTATGTTTCCACGGATAATGGCAGTAATATAGTTAAGGGCATTCATGATGGTAACTACTTCAGAGTGCCGTGTTTGGCGCACAGTATTAACATCGCGGTGCAAGATTTCTTGAAAAAAGAAAACACAGTCAGCAAGTTACTGACCACCTGCCGAAGAATCTGCACACATTTCAGCCATTCTTTTAAGCAGCTGAGGAGCATTGAACATAAACGTAGACTGCCAGTCAAAGGACTCATCCAGGAGGTGGCAACACATTGGAACTCAACCTTTTACATGCTTGAGAGTCTGTCTGAGCAGTGGGGGGTAATAAATGAGAATGTCTATAAACTGGGTTCCACTATGAAAGACATGAGGCTAGAGTTGGATGAATGGAAGCTAGTTGCAAGCCTGACAGACATGCTTCGTCCTTTTGCGGTCTTCACGCGTGAAGTCAGTAGGGAGGACTGTTCTTTGGGCAAAGCTATCCCATTGTTGCACATGCTAGAGTACCAACTGAAGGCGGTGTCTTCAACGTTCCGAGATGATGCTGAAAAACAAGATGCATATCAGTTGGTGGAGAGGTTATTAAGCCGCCTAGTTGACAATGAAAGGCCTAAAAACATACATACAGAACAACATTACATTTGTGCCACTATTCTGGATCCACGGTACAAAAAGGCAGTGGCCAGCAAAGCATTCATTCCTTTTGATGAAGCAGATGTTTCAAAGTACAAACATTGGCTAACTGTGTCAGCCACTCGGTTAGAAAAAGAGCGGCAGAAAATTGAAGGAGCCGGAGGTAGTACAACTGAATCAGCAGGCCATCCGGCGTCAAGTTCACTTCTGAATCTGTGGCCGAAGGGAGTCACTTTCCCTCACAGCTGTTAACGACACCAGCAACCGTATCATCATCCTCACCTGCACCAGGCCCAGCCATAATAATGTCAGAAGTGGATTGGCTAACTCACCAACCTGGCTCTAAATTATTTGTCTTGCCCACTCAAAAGCGTGTCTTCTGAACGTGTTTTCAGTGCTGCTGGTGCATTGTAACTTCAAAAAGGACCCGCCTCTCACCCAAAAGAGGTTAACAGTGATCAAGATGAATCAGCACTTCATACCACCAGATTACAAAATACGTGAATGCACGCAGGAAGAAGAGGACACCGACTTAGGTGACAGAAGTTCTTCTCTGTTAGCTGACCTACTCCCGTCTCAATTCATAGAGTTTGAGGACGAGCTCTACTTCTCTGACACTGAGGCCTGAAAATTACTTCCTTTTTTTTCGTCCTTATTCACTTTTATTCCTGTGTGTCTTTCTTTGTTTTGCAACTTTTACCACAACAAAACTCTAATCACCTAATCACAACAAGTCCATCAGCAGCACTGTCTTCATCTTCTTTCCTTATTGATTTGAAGGTGCCGCAGTCTGCATTCTTGAGGTTCACAAGTTCACAACTCAATCATGCTCCTCTATCATCCTCCTCCATACTCCCCCTATCCATTTCCCTCAAGGCAGATGGCTGGATTACGCAGAATAAAGAAACTTTGACTTCGTACTCGTAGACGAGTCCCCTCAAGTGGGACTGGAATTACTGACTACATGCTTGCTGTTTGCTGACAGTTACTTCTGAAAGTGACAGGAGGGGCTGCCCTGTTGTCCCGCACTTTCAAGATGCGGACGAAAAGTGGAACAGGTAATGAATAATGAGAAGAAGATGGCATGCAGTGGACATCAATGGCTGGCTGGCTCTGATTAAAGCAATTGATGTTTGTTTGTTGTGCATGAAATGAATCATATGTCTTCTGTTATCATTTAATCTTTTACACACTAAATATAACTCAAGTCTACTCTGCTTTTTTTTACCTTGTTTAATTCAAATTGTACTTCAACTGCAGGGGCCACTACGTTGCATTTTCCAATATGCAAAATGTCTTTGGACTTACTGTTTGCCAATATACCATGATGATTGATTAAATATTATATCTCACTGGGATGGATGGATCATCAGCGTCGGTTTAGGGAAGAACTATGGCCAATTCGTGAGTGTCAAACAGGTGAACTAGTCTGCAACAACTACTACAGCAGAACTACATGTCTGTCTAGTCGTGGTATGGAGTGGTCAAGGCAGTGTAGTGTTGTTATGCCACGCAGATTACAGAGTACAGCAGTTCATGTAAAATTGGGGCTATGTGACTATCTAAACAGTTAGATATGCTGTGTCTGTCTGTGCCAAAGAGCCTAGGTGTGCTACATCAGGTTGCTTCACTCAGTGGTGCCTGCCTTGACCGCAAGCATGGGCCAAAAATCTGTTACGCTCAAGAGTTTTCTGCAATTTCGCGAGATTCTCGGATTGTGAATTTGCCGTCAAAAAACAGTAAATTTCGCAAGCGGAACGGATTTTTGGCCCATGCTTGTGGCAGGGCCATGCAGATGGTCAAGGCAGGCACTACTGAGTGAAGCAACCTGGTGTAGCATACCTAGGGTCTTTGACCGAGACAGACAAAGCATATCTAGGGTTTAGGGTTCAGTGCCGTTTACTAGGGTTTTTGGAATTAATTAATAATTTGGTAGGGTTTCCGAGTCTAGGGCTCAGGGCCCGATGCAGGCTCATTCATAATGATGTTGGCAAGGTTTTAGGGGGTTGGGCGTTTTTTCAGAATTGGCCGAATTGTGCCCTTTTTTGGTATTTTGCGGGCGCGTGTGTTTGGGTTAACTAGTCGTACACCTTACAGTGGATCGATTTTGTTATGCCTTGCTGAGATTCTTGGGAATCTCTGGAACAAGTGTCCTGGTAAGTTTCAAGAGGATCGAAGTAGTGGAAGTGCTGAAAACAGCACTTTTTTGTCAAGGCGCGATTTGCGATTTCCCATGTTTTGGGGACACTAGTATTGCATGTTTTTGGGGGGCTGCTTGGGGGGATTCTAGATGTTTGGGGGTGGGTTAAGGGGTCTGGGAGCACTGCTGGGAATGTCTAATTTTGATTGCAAGTGGTTTGAAGAAAATCCATGGTGTAAAAGGGGGGTTTGTGCCTAGTTGCAGACAGCGTTTTGGCACAATTTAAACTGAGGCCTAGCAGTATTGCATGTTTTTGGGGGGCTGCTTGGGGGGGGTTCTAGATGTGTGGGGGTGGGTCGTGGTGTCTGGGAGCACTGCTGGGAAGGTCTAATTTTGATTGCAAGTGGTTTGAAGAAAATCCATGGTGGAAAAGTGGGGTTTGGGCCTAGCTGCAGAGCGCGTTTGGCATGAGTTAAAGGTATGTCTCGCTCAGGATAGCACTCCTGTGTGTTTTTGGGGGGCTGTCTGGGGGTGTTCTCCATTTCTGGGGGTGGGTCGAGGGGTCTAGGAGCACTGCTGGGAAGGTCTAATTTTGATTGCAAGTGTTTTGAAGAAAATCCATAGTGGAAAAGTGGGGTTTGGGCCTAGTTGCAGACAGTGTTTTGGCACGGTTGAAAATTAGGCCTAGTAGTAACGCATGTTTTTGGTGGCCTACTTGGGGAGTTTCTAGATGATTGAGGGTGGGTTCAGGCGTCTGGGAGCACTGCTGGGAAAGTTGTGTTTTGGGCCTATTTCAGAGTGCGTTTTTGCACGATTTTCAAGTAGGACTCAGTACCTCAAGTTTTTGGGGGGCTACTTGGGGGTGTTCTAGATTTTTGGGGGTGGGTTGAGGGGTCTGGGAGCACTGCTAGGAAGGTCTAACTTTGTTCTAAATTCGCAGTTTACACTTTACACCTAGCTTGAGGGGAAAGATCCGCAAATTTTGCCCACACTTATTTATCCTTGAAAATGAGACTCAGAGTACGCACTTTCGAAATGATGCTTGTATGTATTGTAATACTGTCGACTCTGAAACTGAAAGTGTTATTTTGCACTACACAGCGTACTTTATATTTTTTTCTCCGTGGTGTTTTAATATCACTTCCTGTTTTTCCATCAACAATTACAGGCTGGCTTTTACCCTGTGCAATGGGAAAAATGATGAACTCAGGCTTACCATTAGTGAGCCGCAATTCAGCATCCGCCAGGCAGGCAGAGGACAAGGTATCTTCTGGTACCCAACATTGATCGACGGAGCGTCAGATGGAATGGAGGAGTACCACGAAAAAAGGGGAATGGTTGGATGCATGCAACATCCCAAATTCAACAGGACAACTACAACAACATACAGTTACAGTATCCATCTTCATTTCTACTTATCTTTTAAGTAATGTTATTGCTGTGAACTTCTATGAGTGTGACTCTGTGCATTTATTTGCTCTCTGCTTCAATGCATCCCTCCAGCCATTGCATACTTTTTTCTTTGCTATTTTTTAAACTAATTTAATGTACTAAGTGGTTCTTCTCTCTGAGGGCAGATAGGCAAGTGAAATTGAGTAATTACTGCAGCCCTGTACTGTAACATTGTTTCTTCATAGTTAGTACATTGTAGAAAGTACTACTTACTTTTCAGTAACCTATCCATTTAGCAAACAACTTCATGCATGCAGTAGTGCATGCACTTCCTTTATGTACCTTAAAAGATTTATGGATAGCTTCGTATCCAAAGATTTGTTTATCTTCATTTGACCATGCTGTGCTTTTTTTTCCCTCTCTCCACAAAACTTTCCCCACAAACGGCATTCCCATCCAAGTTTCAAACCCTAACCCTCTTCCCCCGGGCTGTGTGGTATTCATTGAGGTATGAGTAAATTACAACAATAATTCTACACACTTGCTGGGGAGCATAAGGTGCAAGCAACCTCCTCAAATCAATTTTAAGGCAGCTAGATGAATCCTAGGATATTGTAATTCTGGTTAAAAAAACAATGAGTATTTTAAAATAAATTCTGAATTTCATGTCCACCATCGATTGGATCCATCGTCAACATCATCCTCCTACATGTCAAGAAGACTTGTTACGCTGCTGTGTCACTGTTCTTGTTGTAGCCATAATCATCCATGCAATTCTTTTTCCCCCATACTTATCTTCAGCATTGCTTAGGCTACTGTTCCTTATAATACTCCTCTCAGGCCACTCATTGTCTCATTTTTTTACTTTGTTTTTCATATGCTGCTACTGCTAGTGTGGTACCACTCTCCTACTAACACCACAACAACGGAATTTGGGTCCGGGGTGGCATAATCACCATTTGCCATGCTGCCAGCACTGTGCCTAGCTCTATTCTCAAAAAACAACAAGTGATGGACTGAATGTGGATCAATGTCACACACTCCCCCAGTCAAAAGATCTGGGCCCAAATCCATCGTTTTTTTGCACTCCACACCACCCTGGGTCAGATAATGGCTTTATGCAAATCAGCTCTGACCCTGTTGCCCCATGGGAACAGTCCAGTCCGAACTACAACAGCCATATCTTTCCCAGACCGGAATCAAGCATCCGAGGACCGGACCGGTTTCGAGGTAACACCTCTCTTCAGCCCGGCTAGCTTGACTCCAAGTGGTGTGGAGTGCCTGGGACCCACGTCTGGGCATCCCCAGCGCACTTAGGGCGGCAATTGCAAAAAACAACAAGTGATGGACTGAATGTGGATCAATGTCACACACTCCCCCAGTCAAAAGATCTGGGCCCAAATCCATCGTTTTTTTGCACTCCACACCACCCTGGGTCAGATAATGGCTTTATGCAAATCAGCTCTGACCCTGTTGCCCCATGGGAACAGTCCAGTCCGAACTACAACAGCCATATCTTTCCCAGACCGGAATCAAGCATCCGAGGACCGGACCGGTTTCGAGGTAACACCTCTCTTCAGCCCGGCTAGCTTGACTCCAAGTGGTGTGGAGTGCCTGGGACCCACGTCTGGGCATCCCCAGCGCACTTAGGGCGGCAATTGCAAAAAACAACAAGTGATGGACTGAATGTGGATCAATGTCACACACTCCCCCAGTCAAAAGATCTGGGCCCAAATCCATCGTTTTTTTGCACTCCACACCACCCTGGGTCAGATAATGGCTTTATGCAAATCAGCTCTGACCCTGTTGCCCCATGGGAACAGTGCAGTCCGAACTACAACAGCCATATCTTTCCCAGACCGGAATCAAGCATCCGAGGACCGGACCGGTTTCGAGGTAACACCTCTCTTCAGCCCGGCTAGCTTGACTCCAAGTGGTGTGGAGTGCCTGGGACCCACGTCTGGGCATCCCCAGCGCACTTAGGGCGGCAATTGCAAAAAACAACAAGTGATGGACTGAATGTGGATCAATGTCACACACTCCCCCAGTCAAAAGATCTGGGCCCAAATCCATCGTTTTTTTGCACTCCACACCACCCTGGGTCAGATAATGGCTTTATGCAAATCAGCTCTGACCCTGTTGCCCCATGGGAACAGTCCAGTCCGAACTACAACAGCCATATCTTTCCCAGACCGGAATCAAGCATCCGAGGACCGGACCGGTTTCGAGGTAACACCTCTCTTCAGCCCGGCTGGCTTGACTCCAAGTGGTGTGGAGTGCCTGGGACCCACGTCTGGGCATCCCCAGCGCACTTAGGGCGGCAATTGCAAAAAACAACAAGTGATGGACTGAATGTGGATCAATGTCTATTCTCAAACACGAATCACAGGTAGGATAAGCATTTTGGGGAGGTAGAATAATGGGCTAGGACTCGGAGGAGAGACTGACAGTAGTATTAGTAAAGTACTAGTAGGCCAATTGAATTAACTAATTCTGTCAGTGGCACTTTTTAACACTTTTGGACGTTGTAGATAATTCATGCTGGAAAGTTTGAGGAAACCAAACAAGCCGTAACCCCCGCCCACCATCCCACAAAATAACATCAACCCGTACACTATGTTGAAGTATGTAAAATAAATAATTATATATTTACCCTAACAAAAATAAACTAGTCCCCCCCTCCCTAACCCAAACAATTGTCCTTTTCAAATAGTTCCTTAAAAGATAATCCCCAACTCCCGATTCCCACCCCCCAACAGTCTTTAAAAAAGGGGAAAGGGACACAGTCACTTCCGGCGGTCTCTGGACAGGCGATACCGCCGCTACTTGCGGAGGTCCCGGAGCTGTTGCTCAAGATTGTCCACCTTGCGCTCCAGGTAGTCCACTCTGAGGCGTAGGCGGCGCAGGCATGCCATCCAGGCTCTGGGGGGGCCAGCTGCTGATGTTGTTGCAGCTGAGCGGCGGTGGGAGGCTGTCCAAGCACGGCGCCGTGCTGGAGGCTGCTGGCTGCTGGACAAGGGGGCACTGGAGGAGGTTGTGGATGCCACCTGCTCCTGTTCCTGAGCCCACAGCCGGCTATATTCCACACAAATGGCCCCCAGCTTCCGGGCCCTGGCCCGGACAGCCATCTCCTGTCTGGTGAGCTTTTTTGGAGCATCTATATGTAGAAAGAAATACAAATAATGTAACTAATACTCTTTAACAATAACACAAAATAATTCAACAGAAAGTTGTCTCACCGTAACACTAGCAAGTTGCAAGCACAGTATAACATTTTGGCATGTATCTTTCCGCCGTCTTTGCAGGCCTGTAACAGTGGGAGTTTCAGGAATTCTACTACCAGGCGGCACTATGGATTCAATACATAGTCAGAGAGTCAGAGAGTACACCAGTATTCTTTTTTTCTCTAGTTTTGCGAAAGAAATTACTTGTACGTGAACTTGTGGTAGCCGGCATAATGCCAGCTGAGTCAGCTTGCACCCAAGAAAAAGAGACACAAGCCATGATGACGCAGACTTGCATGCATTACTTTAAGCAGTACATGCAGGTAGGGATAGGGAAGGTCTTACTTTTGTATAGGGGTGGCACTGGCCATACTCGGTTACATCAAGGTCTACTGCTCAATGTAATTTATATTTCGCACTGCCCCCCCTGGGCCTTCAGTACTACAAAAGGAAAATGAAGATTATTAATTTCTGATCATGTATCCAGCCGATCACATGATCTCTTTGCTTATATGATGGATGACTTTAGGTGCTTTGTTGTGATAGATTGAGTGAACAACAGCGATAGTCCACCCATGATTAACACAGCAGAAAGAAAATTATGAACATAGGGAATGAGTGTGGCACCATAATTGCTGGAGGAAGGGACTTGACTTGATATAATTGTCAACTATACAATACATACACAATATATGCTGTGCTTCCAAAGTAAACTACTGTACTGTTACTTTAGGCAAGGGAGAGTTTCTGAACAATCACAACTTGTTGTATTTGGATTTCCTCTGCTTTGCTACTCTGGCACGGACATGCTGTTTGAACAAAGTAACACTCTTCATACACTGAGCGTCTGCTCTACATACACCTCTGCTATGTATGAGGAAGAAGATACCATCCAGGCTTCCAAAGTAAACGGCTACCATTCTTCTTAAGGTCTCAACTGTAACAACTGTAACACCCATTTAATTTTATTTGGTAAACCACCGTCTTGACTTGCATTTGAGTTTCACCCAAATGATATATTGCAATGCACACCACACATGAATTTTCTGATTCACCCACACAGGCAGTCATTTTTTCTTTCTCCTCCAACCATCCTTGCTTCAAGCAGCCATGCATCTGATTCCTTCCTATCAGCCACCTCTGCCTGCATTCAAAAACACGTATCATTCTTTACAGTCAGAAATGTTACGACTCGCTCGTCCTTCCATTAACCCTAAGTTCTTTCCCTTTTCGTTCATCACATCCCTCAAGTTCATCTGTTATGACTTGGCTTCACGATAAAAGTTTACCAGCTGATTTGAAGTCAAATAGAGGGGGCCATTGCTTACTCGAGAACTACAGCCGCTAATGCTATTGCTAAGTCAAGGGTGACTGTCTTCTCCGTGATTGGCTAAAATGTAGTTCTGAATCAGTAACTGTTCTTAACAGTACAGTGTACTTGTAGTAGTGTACTGTCTACTGTACAGTACATCATACACTCCTTTGCGAGCCTGCTCTAAAATGTCAATAAGTAAGGAGTATAATAATAACTTACCACTGTCTGCAACTGCTGAGCCATCCCCCTCAGCTCCTCCTGGTGGCACTTGTGGCCCCGCTGCATCCGCCCATGGAGTGGACCCCTCCGCACTGCTGGCCCCAGCACTGGTGGTGAGTAGTGCCGCATCCGATGTTGTGACGCCTAGAAAAAACATGTCATATTTTTAGATGCCATACACCACCCCCTATTTTGTCTCGTAATGGAAGAGAAATGTAATACATATACAGTTTTTAATTATTGGGACTGAAGAAAGTCACGGTTTTGGGGAGGGTGTTAACTTATATGCTTAGCCATAACATGCAACTCTTTTTGGCACAACTGATGAATGCTTGCTCTTTAACGGGCAACATTTTTATAATTACAGACAGGACCAACTATTCCTCATCACCACCAGGAGGACTTGAAGTTCCAACAAGGTGAGGGCTCCCGAGTCCCGCACAGTTACTTCTGACTGAGGTATGTGGAAAGTTGAACTGCACCTATCAGCAACATTGTCCTATTTCTCTTGTCCATACTTCTGTATGTGCAGAATAGTCCCTGAAACACTAGCGGTATGGTATGTGCTACTATCAAATCAAAAAGCCAAGTACTAAGCTTATTCTTGGTGGACATTGACATTTTGTTGTTGGAAATTGTCCAAGCACTAACATTAAGAACACTGGAATAGACAGCAAGGGCAACCCAGAGGATTGCACTGAGTGCCTCTAGAGCTATTGCTGGATCATAGTTTTGTTTAACACCGTTTGCCGACTGGGCAAGCTTAGCTACCTGCACAGACCGACTCATAATAATAGTAAATAGTAGCAGCACAGAGAGTGATGGTAGAGAGGCAGGATAAGAATGTAGAAACAGTCTACAAGAAGATCAAAGACTATTTTGTAAAAAATAGAATTAGGAAACAGTTTGGAATGAATAGGAGCTGTAAAAGTTAGGGAAGTATAATTATATTAACAACAGAACAACTTACTGGCGCTAGCAGAAGAGCCTGCAGAGGACCATTCCTACTCACTCTGTTCCGCCGGGTGTTGCTGTCTTTTTGCCCCTGGGAGGTGCTGTTGATGATGAAATAAACACAAACATGGATGATTGTTGTTTTCAAATATTTGATTTCTTTGACCACAATCTAAAATTATCTGGGGGGAAACAAATTAGCAGCAATTGCACTACATGTATTGACCTATCTGATCTGGTCAACTAGGAGGATACTAGTAAGGTATTGCTGGATTCGCAGACCGTCTACTTGGAAAGGTATGTAAATCACTAACTAAACCAACAACAAAAAGGTTCTACTACGACTGCCAGCACTCAGCAGCACGCGACGTGACAGACACAGTCCGTCATCATGATTGCAGACCACTAAAAATGTCCTACTACTAATAACAAGTCATAATATACTCAACCTATCAATCCATCACTATCTCTTCTTCTTAGTGGCAGCAGGAGTATAAAGGAAGGACTAGACTTGAGTCTCTAGTCTCTCTAGCATTACGCAGGTCTGTAAAGTACTACACTCATACATATTCAGGCCAAATGAGCACAAAGTTGCAAACAAGTAAGCATAGTAGCAACACCACTGAGGAGGCGAGCACCTGCAATCACAGAGGCTATTTAAACATTATTTTAGCTGCAATGTAATCGAATAGGCCGCATTCTTGCTCTTCGGGAAAAACATATATTAGCAATATAAGACAGAGCAGAAGAAAACAAAGTAGTTATTAAATAGCTACTCACCAAGGCCAGGGA
Source organism: Lissotriton helveticus (assembly GCF_964261635.1). NCBI lineage: Eukaryota > Metazoa > Chordata > Amphibia > Caudata > Salamandridae > Lissotriton > Lissotriton helveticus. Next base: position 512,357,888 of record NC_136061.1, on the reverse strand, counting down.
TCTCCACGCCTAGCAGGTCAAGCAGGTCCTGCTCCCGGTCGAGGACGTCGGCCCACCGTGAGTCGCTTGGTCATAGGTGCGCCGGACCACCGACTCCCTCCGCATGGCCCAGCACACCTTATCCCACCGCTGGCGACGCTCCCGGAGGCCATACCCTTGACCGGGCCTGCCCCTTGCTGCGACGGTCTTAGGGAGGTGGCGCAGAAGAAAAAAATATAAGAGCGGCCACCACCACCGCGGTGAAAATCTCCCTGGCCTCTACATCCTCCCCCCTCAATTGCCCGCATGGGAGCCGGGTACAGGGTGCGGGACCCTTCCCATTGCTCTTCCCGGCTCCCTTTGCCTTGGTCCTGGACAGGTGAAAAAAAAATAGGATTTAAAAAAAGTAGCTTTAAAAGTAACCAAAAGTAGAAGAAAATATAGATGTAGAAAAAGAGTGGGATAGAAATGAGCAAATAATGAAAAACAAGATGGCCGCGCCCATTGAGGACCGCGTGGGTAAGTTTGCGTGAAATTTCCCACGCGAGCATGCAAATATGCACGTGAACACGTAATCGCTCCCGCGCACAACGCGAGCTTGCAAATTGCGCCCGGAAACAAATTTTTACTGTGTGCTTTATGGTTGTGACAAACCAAATAAAGTTACTTTTTGACTGAACGACTGACTGCCATATTGAAAACCAGGATATCGTGAAGGGGCGAGCCACCGTACCTCACAGCCATGGGAGAATCTAAGCCACACAATCCCCTCCTGCCACACCACCTACAGCCACTAAGCACTATTTTGGCACGTTGCAGCCCTGTTGTCCTGACACTGTGCAAGGGTTCAAAACCTGCTGTGACCCTGGCTGACCTTGTTGCCAACACCAAAGAATAACCTGCATGTCACGTGGCTGCCATATTGCACAACGGGATATTGTGAAGGAGAGAACTGCCATACCTCACAACCGCTGTGGACTATGAGCCCCAAATCCCCTCCTGTCACACCACCTGTAGCCACTAAGTATTATTTAGGTGTGTCGCAGCCCTTTTATTTGGGGGCTGAACTTGTTGCTATTCTCATTCCTGACTCTGTGCAAGTGGGCCAAAAAGCTGCTTTGCACCTGGCTGACTCTGTTATCTGGCTGCCATATTGCACACCGGGGTATCGTGAAGGGGGAGAGCTGCCGTACTTCAGATGTGCTGGGAGATCTAAATCCAAGAATCCCTCCTGCCACAACACCGGCAGCCACTAACCACTATTTAGGCGCGTCACAAACCCATTGTTCAGGGGCTGTGCTTGTTGTTATTCTCATTCCTGACTGTGCTAGGGTCCAAAACCTATTTTACTCCTGGCTGATTCTGTTGTCATCACCGAAGAACAACTTGCTTGTCATCTGGCTGCAATATTGCTCACTGGGATATTGTGAAAGGGAGAGCCACCGTCCTTCCCCACCGCTGGAGACACTAAGACCCAGAAGCCCCTCCTCCCACATATCTGCAGCTACTCCTGCAGATACTACGCGGTATTTAGGCCGCGCCCATCTATGACTGGAAGAGGCTGAACCAAGTCTCTTATTTTGTAACTCTGTCGGTGAGTTACTGAATTCTCTGTGCTGGGACCCATCATTGACTAGAACTTTGGGGACTGATCACTCATTGTGTACTGCCTGGTTAAGAATTTTCACTCTTTGTTTTAAGGTTTTACATTCCTTCTCTGTTTGTGTGGGGACTATTGCTGGGGCTTTCGTGTATGTGTACATGCTTTACTTGGCTCTCTGTAGCAGTACTCTCCTAGAATTAGTCTGGTCAGAATTAAAATATGAGAAAAAGGAAGAGGGAGCCAGTGAACACAATTGGTAAGATCCCTATAACAAGCAATGCTATCTTATCTTTTCTCTCCAATGTGATGGGGGAATTAGCAGAGGGAATTTCTAATGTAGAGGAGCAGCTCTTTCAATCCCAAAAAGCATCTGGTTCTTGTTCCAGCCTTGCAGACTATACCCCTTCTGACACTGTGGTTTCTCTGGGAAGTTAATCGCAGCCTCTGGCATCAGGAACTCTAACTGGTCCAAAAAATGACCTACTTTGCCCTGAACCTGAGCCCCCGTCAACACAAACAGTTAGTACAACCCCCGGACCATCTGAAAATCGTAGAAGGAAGGGACTAAGTCTAAGCCTTTCGGGAGGTCTACACCTGACTAAGCAAATTCAAGCTCCTTACAAAGCAGTCACTAAAACAAGGGAAAAAACTACACCCGACAGATGGAGCTATCTGTTACCCACTGCTCCTAAACAGAAGGCGAGCAGCAGTTTATCACAATAGATGTCCTCTCTTAGAGAGTCACAGAGCTGGAGGCCAAAGTACTTTGCTTGGGTAAAGGGATTGAGTTCTTTGCCTCGAAGCAGGATTCCTTCTATGAAGACCTGCACACCCGACTACTTCAGCTTCACTCTTCTCCAAGCCTCCAATGGCTTCAAGGTCTGTGGGCCCAGCGTTACCTTCTTCCACTATAGTTTAGGAAAGACAAAGACAAACATGGAGTTCAGTGGCTGCCCTTTTCTAATTTGAAACCGCCTGTTTCCCCTACTCAAGTTCAGAAACTTAAAACTATTAATTCAAACAATTGCCCACGCACTAAAACCCGTTTTACAACTTTGGTCTAAGGCAAGCAGAGCAATCATGTACGACCTTTAACCAGACAGGCTCTGTGCCATATTCGTAACAATACGGTTGTCCATCTTTTCCCAGCTTGTACCCCGGATGCGGTTGTTCTCACTAATGTACCCTGCCTTAAACATGGGGAATCAGAGACATATTGCCAACAAATAATAAGATCATCCACTGGTTGGCTGTGACATTTTCTAAACTGAATAGTAAATATCTGTTTAATCAAATTATTGTGATAAGGAGAACTGGATGGAATGGGACGTCTCCAAGTCTCAAGAGGGAGATTGCACAATAGTACATTTCAACCAATGCTTTTAGGGGGAGTCATAATGAGGGAAGCAACGTTTATCTTCACAAGCCCTCTACAATTTCCGTGCTCCCACTTTGTTTTTTTATAAGCCCATGTTAGGGGCAGATTCAAGTTAGGGAGAGGCCCCTTTGTCCGCACTGTCATCAGCTGTTCCTAGTATTCCATGTTTGAAGCATGCTCCCCTCCCATTGAGCAATAGTTTGGAGCCCTTAAGCTGGTTAAACACCTCAGATTGATTGGACTCTTGCAGGATTACTACCCCTTTGCCCAACATCGCCAGAGCATCTAAAATCCTGATTTGGAACATAGCGGATTATCATGGTAAATTAGAGTACCCTGACGTGATTTATTTTTTAAAAGACCATGATTTTATTAATTTGCAGTAGACCTGGAACACCAAGGGTGATTTACATTTTGCAGGCTATGTATCTTTTAGTGTAAATGGTATTTGCTCCTAAAGTAGGCGAGCAAAAAGGGAACTGATCACCTTTGTTAAATTGCATCTGGTGCTGTCAGACTAGTAAAGACACTCTTACCTTTAAGGTGTCTTGTTGAAGTTCCCAAAGACGCTATGTGCCAGACTTCCTAAATCCCTATCGAACAACCTGTGTGTTTGGTAAATAACTACTAGGCTACACGGCTAAGTTAGGGAGGAGGGGCCGTATCCTGGACGCTACTGAATTCCTGTTGTCGACCTGTGTGGCAACAAGAGTGAAGGAGTATTAAATAAAAGATTTTTAAATATAAAAACTGTTCTTTACTACTCTATCTCTAGACTTTATTCTGAACAGATTGAGTCTGTATTAAGAAAGTCTCTCACTTGCCTGAAGCCATTCACCTCTCACTTCTTTAGTACACCGGTTTGGAGCAGCCTGACCTCCCCGGTGCAGAGATGAGCCAGCCTCGTTGAGTTATTTATCCGGGGATACCGTAAAATACTAACAGTTGGGTTTTTGTTTAGGAATCCATCGGAGGACTTTATACCTCTCTTTCTTTGGATGTCTAACTATTATCCATGGGTCTGTAATTTTATATTCCATTTGTATCCATAAAAATGTATTCATCTCTAAAAAGTCAGATTGGGTATAAAATCTATTATTGCTGTGTGCAAAATGTGCGTGATAGTATTCTCTTATGTTTGATAGGGACAATCCTCCCTCATCATTAGGGTGGCTAATGCTAGTCTTGGTGCCTTATTGGCCCATAGAAAAGATGTGAAAAGACTATCTATCTCTTTAAAAAAAGACGTTTGTAGTCCGCACAAGGCTGCTGCAAGTAAAAAGTTAAATAGTGGTAGGATTGACATCCGTATAAGTGCCACGAGGCCTAGTATTGATAATGGAAGTTGATTCCATTTTGCTAATAGGCGTTTAACTTTTTGTACCAGGGTTATGTAATTCAAATTGAATTGCTCCTCTACTCTTTCTGTCACATATATCCCCAGGTATCTCTTTGGGCGGGAATTATATACCAGCCTAAATCTTGGCAGCAGGGTGTCTGTCTTGACCTTATTTATTTTATAACCACCTATTGCCTGAAATTCTAACAAGATCCCTAAAATTTCCTCCTGATTATGCTTAGTGGGATTTAAAAATAGAACAATGTTGTCGGCATAACGTTTTATGTTAGTCATGCCTTGTAAGGGCGCAGTGTGTGATATTTTATGTCTGATAGCTATTGCCAAGGGTTCTATGACTAGGGTAAATAAAATAGGAGATAGGGGCATCCTTGCCTTGTACCTCTGTTTATTCTGCAGATGCACACATTTCTAGAGTTGATTAATATTTGCGCCTGCAAGCCCTAGAGTAGCCTTTTTATTAATTGTATAAACCCTTCTGGGAAGCTGAATTTTGCAAGGATTAAAAAAAGACAGTCCCAGGACAGCAGATCAATGGCTTTCTCAGCATCTAAAAAACACACCTGCGCCTTTATACCATCCTTATTTAAATAATCCTGAGATTCTATCAAAAATTTTGCATTGATGAAGAGCTGTCTCCTAGCCACAAATCCACATTGGTCTGCATGGATCAATGAGCCCACCATTCTATTGAGCCTATTTGTAAGGAGCTTTGTAAAGATCTTATAGTCAACATTAAGAAGACTGATAGGTCTGTACAAATTGATATTCTCCCTGTTTTGATCTTTATTCAGAATGCTGACTACCACTGCTGTATGGAAAGAGGCTGAAGGCCCCCCCCCCCCCATTAGTAAGTGGTTGGCCAATTTTAAAATTTGGAAATTGAGGATTGTGGCGAACCTTTTATATAATTCTTCTGGCAATCTGTCCTCCCCGGTCGCTTTGCAGTTTGCTATTGAGCCTATCTCCATTTCTATTTTTTTCTGTGGTAAATTCTTCAAAAAACGTTTCTCTGATCTCACTGTTTAGGGAAGGGATTGGTAGTTTATCGAGAAAGCTTGCAATGTGGTCAGGCAGTGTTTGTTAGTCAGTCTGATAGATATTCTTATAATACCTCAGAAAAGTCTCCTCGATGTCCCCAGTCCTAGTTAGTTTTGCTTTTGATTCCTCATCTCTGATGTTTTCATTTCTATTTTGGACCTTCTTCACCTTTGCCTGCCATGTGAGTAATCTCCCTGTATATTCGCTCTCTTTTTACGTCTTTTGGAGATATGCCATATTTGCTGAGTCTCCTAGTTGGTAGTAGTATTCCTGCATTTGCCTTTTTTCTTTTTTTTCCCTTTGTTGAGGAACTTCTTTTGATGTAATTTTCCCTCGTAGTGTAGATTAAATGCGTCCCACACTATGCTTAAAGGGGCAGTGTCTGTATTATTAAGAAAGCAAGCACTAATATTGATAGCTACCTCTGTGCACCAGTTCTCGTTTTCTTAAATTAACTTTATTAAAAAACCATCTCTTAGGCATTTTTTGGACAGGTTTCTTGATTCTTTTATTCTTTCCCACTCATCCAAGTCTGTAATGTTAATTCTATCGGTAATCTTCGATCTTCGCCCCTGTAAAGAATGTTATCTGTATTGCTCAGATGATTCAGATAGTTCCTTTGATCTTCAGGTCCATGTGAAGCATACTGCCCAAGGGGATATGCTAAACAACTTGATTCCCCACTTCAACCTAGTGAATCTCCTCTCTACAAACTGTATTGGAACAGTTGTCTGAAATACATACATTTAAAGGGCAAAGGGATAGTACCATAATTAATTATATTTTTGTGTCCAGTGACTTTTTCTCTGCAAGCATCCAGGCAGAAGGAGTCGGTATCCTTGCAGGGCTTGACATGCACGTTGTTTCAAGATCTGGTGCACTCCACCCTGGAACAAAGACAACACTTCAGACCAATAAAGGAAAAGCTGAGAGCGTATTGCATCAAATATCCCGGGACTTAACTATTTGGGCTGGCTTTTGCACCCAAAAATAAAACACGACAAGTCACAGAACTTGAGGAAAGCCTATAAGCTTAGCAGGACTTATCCATTTGGTCTGCCTTTTGTACTCAACAATAAAACACGACAAGTCACAGAACTGAAGGAAGGCCTATAAGCTCTTGGACTGTCGCACCTGGAGGTGGATGCCCAGACCTCTACATAAGGTAAAGATAGGGAGCACAAAAAGTCCTTTCAGTGTAGGACTCAGACTACATGAGATTTACAACACCGTGGCAGTGCTGCAGCCAGCAGCACCGTCGGCAATTTTAAAATGCTGGATACGACCGCCACGCTGGCGGTCACATCATGATTAGGGGTTTGGGACCGCCGCCTTACAGGTATGGGGTCCCGATCCAGCAATGATGGCGGGCAGACTCAAGTCAGCCCGCCATTGTAATTAGCCCCTTAGGGAGGGTTTAAGGGATCTTAGAGGATGGTTGGGTTACAACGGAAGAAGACATGCAATACAACAATTCAGCAACAGGTGGAGGCATGCCATAGGATGGGAGGGGTAGAGTTAGGGTGATTCATCAAGCAGGGCTGTGAGCACAGGGGGTGAGATACAGGGTTATATGATTACAGTACTGTCCAGGAACGTGAAAGGGTTGAACCTCCCTCTGAAATGCACAAATGTCCGGAAATACATGATAGACTACCAATTCGATATTGTGGCTCTAAAAGAGACACATCTTAAGAGGCCTGAGGAACTCAGGTGAAGGCATAAGAGCTATCCTCTAATATATAGATCGGCCACGGATACAAAATAGAAAGGGGGTGCATTATTGTTTCACAGAGGCACAAAATTCCAACCTGAAGGAATAAAAGCCAATAGAGTTGGAAGATTGGTTCTGGTGAAGGGAAGAATAATGGAGAGACTATGTACAGTTATTCCAGCATACGCACCTAACGCACGTCAACTGGCCTTCATTACGACACTTTTAAGTATGGTGGGAGGTTTTGCAGAAGGCCTGGTAGTGCTCATTGGGTACTTCAATCTCGCTGTCACTCACGATTAGATAGTACACACCCCCAAAGATTCCCTACGGGCTGCTCATCAAAAAGCACAAAGCAGGCCTTTCAGAATATGGGACTCAGGGATTTTATGCCTATTACAAGGGACTATACATTCTTATCACATGTACTTTGGACAAATCCACACCTAGGTTCTTTATTCTTACGTCAAGGACTGGTAGGGTTCTTACAAGCTGCAAAGATCCACCCCATTACCATCTCAGATCAGAGCCCTGTCTCTCCTTGTCTGAGGTGGGGAACTAAGGCGCCAGGCCCACCAAGCTGGTTCTTTTCCATTTCCTTAACATGAAACACTTCCCAAGGGCATTAGAATAATAAAGAGCAGGGGGTCCATCATACCACGGGGAGCACCACCTTCCAGGGGCCAGCTAACAATACACATGTGGGAGGGAGCCCCTCCTTTTACCACCAGTTAGTCCCACACAGCAGATTTTCTGAGAGTTTGTCAGAGCCCCCTTGTGTGCAGCACTCAGCAAACACACCGACTTCAACACTATTGGTTGGAAGATAAAGTCTCCTTGGCTGCTGAGCGTCCTTGGGGGCCAAGAACCCCTCCTGATAACACCAGTAAATCCCACACAGTGGAATTGCTGAGAGGTCATCGGGGGCCCCACCTCCTTTGTCGAATACTCTGCAAATACGCCTCCTGGTGTACTACTAGTTGGGGATGAAGTCGTAATAGATGCTGATGATCGCTGGGGCCAAGAACCCCTCCTGTTACCACCAGTAAATACTGCACAGTGAAATTGCTGAGAGCTCATCGGAGGCCTTCCCCCTTAAATCACCCACTGTACAGACACACACAGACACTCACAGACTTATAAATCCACTCACAAACCCACTAATATACCCACACAGCTACTTACACAGTCACTCTGAGACCCATACTGCCACTCACAAACCCATACAGACACTCACAAACAACCCACTCACACATCCACACAGCTACTCACACACCCACCCAAACACCCACATACCCACTCACACACCCAATCACAGATCCATACTGCCTCTGACAGCCCTAGATGCAGACCCACCCTGGCACTCACACACCTACTTACAGACCCATACAGGCACTCACAGACCCATACAGCCACTCACACAACTACTCACAGACCCATATAGCCACTCACATACCAACTCACAGAACCACCAAGATACTTACTCAAAGACGCACAAAGCCACCTACTACACACCAAAGCATCAACCTATACAGCCACTCACACGTCCCATCTCAAAGTTTAAAGGTTGCAGTTAGGAAATACAATTATTTTTTTAAATTAAAAATTCACTGAAAAAAAAGTTTACAGGGATATTATAGGCAGGAAATAACAATTGAAAAGAAATATAGAAATTCACAAAAAAAAACAAAGGTTACACGGAATTATAGTTAGGAAATAGAATAAAAAAAATGTTAGAAATTCAGTAATTTAAAAATCAAAGGTTCCAGGGACATTATAGTTAGGAAATAGAATTTAAAAACTTTCAAAATTCAGTAATGAAAAAGACAAAGACTACAGGGACATTACAGTTAGGTTCAGATTTCTCTTGTGTAAAAGCATAGAAATTCAGCAGTTATATTTATTTTAGCTAACTGTAACTTACGCCACCGCAATGCACTGCTTATTACCTCACATATTATATCACTCATGACATGGTCAGTGACATCACTGATGACATCTCAAATTTCCATTAATAAGTCTTTTAACTCATACCAATAAACATGTCTTGAGACACCAGTCTCATCCTCAGGAATCAGTCAAGTGGTTCACCCACGATCCAAGTAGTATTAATTGTGGAATAATCTACCCAAGCCCATTAAGAGGGAGTAGTTATGCTCGCTCTTTTCAGACTCTATATACTGCCCCCAATAATGGCTTATTCTTTTTATGGCTGGATTTCCTTCAACTTAGGTATTGCATATTTGAAGTCATTTCACCTTCTACTTTGAATCTTGCACTTACTGCAGAAAATCTGAGGTTTTTGCTTTACTACCTAAACCGGAATCAGTTCATGAGGTGGGTTCTCTTTGTCATCATATTGCAAGGTAGATATTCATAACAAAAAGCCTGTGATTATTAGACTAATTGTCATAAGGTATCCGAGAGTTATTTGTGTTTTTTCTGCAAAGATAGAATGATTTTGTCTCACAATTTCCTATTATCTTGAACTACGGTGAACCAGTGTGAATCCGCAATATACAGAGAACCAGTTTCTACAGTCCCTGTTTAGTCACAGGCTTTTATTACTACAGATAGTATCACATTGTTTATTGAATATGGAAATCAAAAAGTTTGAATATATTTTTCTTCTGGATTGTTTTTAATAATGTAAAACACCAGACTCTGAAAGCATTTCTGACCGGCATGCAATTCCTAAAGTCTGTTGCCGTTACTATATTTTAAAATGCATTTGATCTTAACAATTTGTAACATACATCTTCTTGACATACAGTATTCATCAGCATGGATGTCCCACAGACATCAGGGTAACCAAAGTATTATTAAGTACAACATTAGCAGTGGAGGTATTGACACTAGTGATTTATACCACAGTCGAAACAGTGAAGATTGAAATCTCTTTGAACTTTGGAAAAATATGCGCGATTGCAGCGCAAGTTACAGTAAAATGCGAAAAATCAATATCTGAACAATAACCATATCTCATTCGAGCTCTCTTCTAAAAGGTAAGCTAAGTAAGCAAGAAGCTTTCATATTTTCAATGAAAGCTGCAATTAGAGCGCATTGCTAAATCTATTTTCGGATGGAGTGGATCAATTTGAGGCTGTCATTAGTTAAATCAGAAAATATTTGTTCTGTTTAGTATTAAAATCAAGTTTTTTCATTGTGAAAACTCTAGCATCGAGTTCAGAGACAAATACAAAGAAATTCTTCAATTTCAAAGTCACTCAGAAATATGAATTCGGAAGAATTCATACACATGATGCCTTTTACCTTATTTTTCTCACTATTTTATTGTTTTTTTGGGATTCTTGGTACTAGGATCAGATAACGATGTTGCTGAATAGTGATTGGGGGGTTTCTTGTTTACATTTTGGGCTGGGAGCACCATCAGCCATGTGGTGGATTGACGTGGATCACGTGTGATCAGTGTGCATATGTGAACTAGAAGTGACCTATTGGACTCTTCTCTCCACATTTGTATTAATTTATTTTGGAACCCCAAAAAAATGAGTTTCAACCTGCAGCCACTAGTGCTTTAGAACATTCTTGAACAGTGCTTTCTGACCTGCTCCACCCCATCCGATCAAGCACCCAATCCCATTATTGAAAGAAGCATTATCAGGTTGCACTCATGGCACCATCACTCTCACAAGTGACCCGAGCCACAGTCTAGCCAGGGCAAAGTTGCCTTAACTAACCAGTCACTTATTCAATTGATATTTCTAGCGGATGACATACTGCCTGGATGACTTTTATCATTCAAGGCTAAGACACCCACAGTGGCATGCATGCACACAGCCCATTGTTGCATCATCATTCATAGACAGGATTGAGCCTCTCAATTCAAACTTGATGTACAAGGCCAAATTCTCCATGCACTGACCCTCCTACTACCTGCAAGGGCCAACCCTCCATCCACTACTATCCAGCAGGAGGAGGGCCAGTGCGAGGAGGCGTCCTCCACCTCTTCAATAATCAATTAGGGGTGGGTGATAACTTCCGCTCTGCCTGAGGAGTTGGCGGTCAGAAAGCTGTGGATTGACTGAAAATCTCATGAAGCAGTCCCCTTTGCATGCTGTGTGATGCCGTTTGCGCTGATTCTTCCTCAAAATCAGTGGGAGTAGTGAGACATGTCTAATTCTGCCTGTTCATAGAACTCATCAAAAACCCGTGGAATTTTCATATAACTTTGCGGAATCCCGCCCACTCCTAGAATCAATGTTAAATAACCTTTGTTAACCATCACTATTCCTTTGGTTTGCCATTTTTGTAGAGATGTGCATGTTGCAATCTCCAATACACTTTATTTCTGATTACATGCACCAAATTAAACATAAAATATATATTACTATGTGTATAACTGTTTATTCAAATTGTTCATGATATTTCTTTGTCGCTGTAAATTCAGTGGGATAAAAAGGGATCACTGAAACTATATCGATGTCAAAAATATAGAACTACAAGAATATCGAGGTAAAAATATAGAATACAAAAATATCGACCTCCTATCTCCAAACAGGTAAGGACAAAAATATTGAATCAAAAATATCAATGTAAAAAATTGTAGGTAGTCAAAATATCGATTTTTTAAAATGCTTTAAATTAATTAAAAATTAATAAATATTAAATATAATTAACTTAAACATACTTAAAAAACTTAAATAACCTTAAAATTAATAAATAATTAATGAACATTAAAAAAGCATACAAATTGATTTGTTAATACATATATATATATATATATATATATATATATATATATATATATATATATATATATATACAGAATATTAATAAAAAATGTATAATAATTTTACCGTAGGATAGCGGAAAGGGTAAAATTTACTATTACCACTCCAGTGAGCGCAACAGTAGGGAAAGCGTTGGATAGCGTAGGGGTGAAAATTACTATTCCCACTCCAGAGGGTGCAACAGTAGGGAAAGCGTTGGATAGTGGAAGGGTAAAAATTACTATTCCCACTCCAGAAAGTGCAACAGTAGGGAAAGCGTTGGATAGCGTAGGGGTAAAAATTACTATTCCCACTCCAGAGAGTGCAACAGTAAGGAAAGCGTTGAATAGCGTAGGGGTAAAAATTACTATTCCAACTCCAGAGAGTGCAACAGTAGGGAAAGCGTTGGATAGCGGGAGGGTGGAAATTACTATTCCCACTCCAGAGAGTGCAACAGTAGGGAAAGTGTTGGATAGCGCAGGGGTAAAAATTACTATTCCCACTCTATAGAGTGCTACAGTAGGGAAAGCGTTGGATAGCGTAGGGGTAAAAATTACTGTTCCAACTCCAGAGAGTGCAACAGTAGGGAAAACGTTGGATAGCGGGAGGGTAAAAATTACTATTCCCACTCCAGAGAGTGCAACAGTAGGGAAAGCGTCGGATAGGGTAGGGGTAAAAATTACTATTCCCACTCCAGAGAGTGCAACAGTAGGGAAAGCGTTGGATAGCGTATGGGTAAACATTACTATTCCCACTCCAGAGAGTGCAACAATAGGGAAAGCGTTGGATAGCGTAGGAGTAAAAATTACTATTCCCACTTCAGAGAGTGCAACAGTAGGGAAAGCGTTGGATAGCGTAGGGGTCAAAATTACTATTCCCACTCCAGAGAGTGCAACAGTAGGGAAAGCGTTGGATAGCGGGAGGGTAAAAATTACTATTTCCTCTCCAGAGAGTGCAACAGTAGGGAAAGCGTTGGATAGCGTAGGGGTAAAAATTACTATTCCCACTCCAGAGAGTGCAATATTAGGGAAAGTAAAGATTTAATATATAATTAACAATTAATTAAACATCAATACCAAGAAAATATTAATTAAAAGAATTTACCAATTTAATATTATATAATAATTAATCAATTACAAAAACAAATTAATATTAATAAATAAAATGAATTGCCTATTAATACAAATTAATTATCAATTAATTAATACATTAAAAATAAATACCAATAATTAAATAAAAATTATTTACTTAATTACAATTAAATAACTTCCCCCATTCCTCTATAAACCCACAACCCACTACAGAAAGTACAATAATAAAATTAACTTAATTATCAAATAATCAATTAATAAAAATAAATTACCAATTATAAATTTATTATTTAATCATTAATTAACAATTCAAACATAATACCAATAAATAAATTAACATATTTAATTAATTACAATTAAATCACTTCCCACCCTACTCCCCTATAAACCCACAACCCGCTACAAAAAATAAATTAATTATTAACATAATTATCAATTAATCAATAATAAACAATAAATACAAATTAAAAACTAATAAATTACCAATTAAAAAACAATTAACAATTAATTCAAAATAAATACCATTTAAAAAATTAACATACTTAATTAATTACAATTAAATTACTTCCCACCTTATTCCCCTATAAACCCACAACCCGCTACGGAAAATAAATTAATAAAATAAACATAATTATCAATTAATTAATTATTAAAAACACATTAACAATTAGAAATTAATTACCAATTAAAAATTTATTAATTACCAATTAAAAATTAATTAACAATTAATTCAAAATAAATACCAATAAATAAATTAAAATTTTTAATTAATTAGAATTAAATTACTTCCCACCCTATTCCCCTATAAACCCACAACCCGCTACAGAATTACATATTAAAAATTCGATATATTTAAATACCTATATTATATACTTCGATATTTTGACTTTCCATATTTTAAAAATCGATTTTACTTACTTTGATATTTTGAGTTTCTATATTTTAAAAATCGATATTACTTACTTCGATATTATGATTTTCTATATTTTAAAATTCGATATTACTTACCTTCAATTCGATATTTTTAACAACTATATTCTGTCCATTCGATATTATGTCCATTCTATATTTTTAACTCGATATTATGTCCATTCTATATTTTCTTTCGATATTATGTCTGTTCACCGGATAAAAAGACCAGGATGGATGGAGGATAAATAGGTGTCTGGACTAGGGCGGCTTGCGGTCTAGGGCCCGCCCCATCCTATAGGCTCATACGCCTGTTCCTGTGCGATCAACCTTTATGTGGTAAATATCATAGAGTAGCCCCTGGAGGATTGTGGTGGCGCAAATGTTTAAAGATGCATGTTCTTGTGTCCTAGTATATTTGTTCTCTTTACTAACTTTTTCACACTCAGGAAGCGTGAGATTTGGTATCTCACGCGAGATGCGTGAGATTTGGCATCTCACGCGAGATGCGTGGGATTTGGCATGGGCGTGCCTACGATGACGTCAGCGGGCGCGCCCAGTTCCCCGTGCTCACTATTCAACGTCTTTTGGTGAAGGAGGAAGAGGATCTTGGGGCTCTGTTTCTCGGTGAGGCCATCTTTCTTCTTTTGATCGGTGGAGAGTTCTGGGTGCCTGAAGAGTGCTACAACGCTCGCTGAGCTGCAGGAGGAGTTTAGAATCTGCTGAGGCTTCTCTTCTTGATCTGCTCCTTGTGAGGCTAGCTTTTGGGGATTACCTATCACTAACCCAGATTCAGAAGTAGAGTAGGTCGTACTCTACAGGTAAGATTGCGAATCTTGTGAAAACCATTTCAGTGAACATTTGTTTTGATTCTCAAGATCATTACCTTATCATTACCTTATTCACGAGTGTGATTCTTGTTCAGTAGAAATTCTATGCATGTTTTCTCCAGCTCATTTCCATATTCATGAGTGTGATTCTTGTTCTATAAGTAGTTCTATGAATATTTTTGGGAATACTTTTAAAGTCACATAAAATAAGGAAATATAAGACACTGATTGTTTAGGTGATTGAAAACCTAGTCCGCTTATGCCTTTGAGCAGTTGATACTGAAGTGATGTATTATCTATAGCGGATCTAAAGAAAGGTCAACTAAGAATCTGATTGTCTGAATAAACGCAAGCCACGAAGCTCTTAAGCTAGTTCCTGATAGTAGGACAGAATCCGATGTCCTAATTTACGTCTTTTTGCTTAGGAAGGTGCGTGTATTTTTGTTTGTGAGTACCTTTTCCTTTTCAGATCTCCTTCCCAGCTGTTCCCTTCCTAATTCCCTTTCCCCCGCTTAATCACTTCAATACTCTGTGTAATCATTACAATCAGAGTTGGAGGTATTGAGAGGTGGGCCCCTTATATCATCACTCCAGACCCTGAGGAAGAAGCAACCTGACAATAGGGTACTTAAAAAAATATTATCCTCCGGGCATGCAAATGCACTTATTCAGTGAAAGGTGGTGGCTGGTGGTTACTTTGTTATTGAACCTTCGCTAAATAGGGACCACATTTGTCTCTCAGTGGCGAGGATCTTTTTTGGTGAGACGAGTGAGACCTTGCAAGAGGAGAGTGTCTTGTAGAGCATGTGAAGGTGAGAGAAAGACTCAACAACCATACTATTGTTGGTTGCACTACTCTGAGTGGTAGTAAATCCAGATAAGAAGCAATCCCTCTCCTCTCACTTAAATCCTACTCTAAGCATAAGTCAGAAGGAAGTAGTTAATGTCTGCAGAACAGCAACATTGTAATACCTTGACTTCTGGACGACACATAGCCAAGGCTCATTTAAAGGTACTGCTGGGAAATAAAAGATAGAATTTGGGAAGGGGCAGCAAGGAGAGACAAGCCTTTCTTCTCATAATTTTTAAGTATACTCTTTGAGTCAAGGCAACCTAAAATTTGATAGCCTCTTTTTCTCAAAACCTCTACTAACTGTTCACCGCCATGAATTCTGCTCTTTATGTTCATGTGTAGCCATCTTGCATGAGTGAAACACCCATTTAAAATAGCACTAGACAGGCCCTATTTGCCTGTGCACTTTATCACTATCTGTGCATAGGTAATTTCGTCAAATCCCAAGTCATCATCAATGTATAAATTGGCAATGAAAAGATTTCTTCAACCATCTTCCGCCATTCAGTGCAAGGTATATAAGTAAGCAAGCTCAAAAAGATTCCCCTTCAATTTCTAGCTTTCCCTTATTTTCTTCATTTTATGAAAGTCATTCTAATCTCAACCCAGACACAGTTCATTTGGAAGTGTGGCCACCAAAGTATTTAGTGATTCTAAAGTATCTAACTCCACTCAATCATTGCTAATAGAGTGTGTGGGTTAGATGAACCACATTGATGCTCATACAACTAACTTGTATATTATTGAATTATCATTTGCCACATTTGTCTAAGGAAAAATCAGTTTTAGAGAAGGTAAAACATTAAAAAGTGCAGGGAATTTGACTTTAGATAACGCAGTTTTTCAGCACCTCCGAAAAGGGATACACTCAAGTAGCACAATTCCAATTCTCTAAGCAAGCATTTTCCTGACAACCACATTGTCCAATGAACTCTACCCTCATTGCAGCCAATTTTATTTTAAATTGGACGCCTGCTTGCCTCCAATTTTGCTGAATTCTTTTTGTTGGCCTTTGGACTCTGGGGACCTTACCACTGCCAATCAGTGCTAGAAAAGATGGTTTGTTGGACCTATCCCCAATTTAGCATATTTAATTTATCTCTAAGTCCCTAATAGCAGCCGCGGTTCATGCAGGTAACAGTGGTGAGACGGTGGTACCGGGTGGGGGTGATTTTGAGGGACAATGGGAAAATGAAATAAATATTTATCCCTCATCATCATCTGTCGGAATCCTCCCTCCCCCGGCCCCACAACCCCACCGCTGTTACATGCACGGGCGTGGCTGCTTAGTAGAGTGCACTTCATGTGCCCAGTGCCTGTAAATTAAATGCCATTATTCGGCCTGTGGCACTGATTATGCCACCCACGCAAATACCACATTAAACATGTCTCAGGCCTGCAACTGCAGAGCCTGTTTGTAAAGTTTACACTGCCATGTCAACTTGGCATTCAAAGTCCCTTGCCAGGACTTGAACATCCCTTTTATTGCATATAAATAAGTCACTCTTAAAGTAGGTCCTCGGTAGCCCATAGGGCAGGGAGCTGTGTAATCAAAAGGTAGGAAATGTGCGTTTAAGTTTTGCATTTCCTGGGAGTGAAAAACACCCAAGGCCTAACCCTCTCAGGGGTAAACATTGGGAATTTCTTATTACGATTTTATTCAGCAATTAACAATTGAGAAGTAGTTTATCTGTCAATTTTTCATAGCATTGTAATGGCAATGATAAATTCTCTTTACTGGTAAAGTCAAATGTAACATTAGCTTTTCAAAAATGTCACTTCTGGAAAGATGGTATTATTCTGCTCCTAGCCCTTTGTGCCTGCAGCCTGTCTCCAATACACCTCTGGGGTGGGTGACAGGTGGACTTTGTCAATCCCTCTCTAGACATCCACACTCAAAGGTGTGACTGAGTAGCCATGCACATCTTGAGGGTCATGCTGGACAGGATGGGAGAGAGGAGGTCACACTTTATCTTCAATGGCCTGGGTCCCAATCACATACAAAGGGCTGTACATTTCCAGGAGTGAGTCTGAAGCCAGAGCTGAGAGGGAGGATCTCTATGCCCTTCAAAAACATTCTTTAAAGTTACCCCGACTTCAAAGCCTCAACTGGATATAAGAATTGGACTTCTGACCCTACCATTTCAGTGCACTCCTGGACCTGTGACGATCTATGGCAGGAGGAAGGATTGCTGTACTGCTGCAAGGACTGCCACTCTAATGGACTTTTGTTCTCAAAGAACAGCTTTTCAGCTATGCTGCCCTGCTGCCAGCTACCCTCTGCCCAACAGAGGAATGAGTAGACCCATCTCGCTTGAAGCCAGAATGACTCCAAGGGCATGCTGTCTTGTACCTGTTCTAAGTCTCAAGGGATATCACATACTTCTCATCAACGTGTAACAGCACCTGGAGTTTTCTTGCTGCAAGTCTTGCCCAGCCAAGTGGAGTAAATCCACTTCTGGGTCCTTAGAAGCAGGTATATGGTACTGCAACTGCAAAAATACATGCATTCACAACATTGCACAGATTGGAACAGGCGCATCTCCCTCGATGCTGACACATCTTGACTCCATTGACAGCAAATCTAAGGTACTTTTTAGCTGACCACGAATGGTCACTGTATCTGACCTGCGCTCCATCATGGCCTGCCTGAACGTTTGGATTTACCCAAGTCTAGAGTGACCAGATTGCACCAGTTGGTGCTTTAAGCTTTTAAGCACTTCAGTTTCATTTATTCTATAAAAATTAATAATTCAGGTTATACTAATTGGAATTTAGTCATTTTGGTCTTGTTTTGTTCATGTTTTCGGTAATCACAAAGATTATTTTCTAGTAGTAAATTCTCTTTGTGTATACCGAAAGTCGTAAAGTTAGACTTTTGTCTCACTTTACCTTTGTGAATCGGCCCACAGATATTCAGTCAAACAGGGTTATACCGATTGTCCCTCAATCAAGTTTTATCTCATCCTGCACCCAAATAGTAGAGAAACTCTGCATACTACCAAATCTATTAGTGTTAATAATGAATAACATAAAAATATTAATTTGTCTCAGCACAGAGTTAAATACGATGGAAATGTATTCAAAGGAAGCAGGAACACACATAACATTAGACCATTACTTTCCAGCCATCAGTGAAGATAGGACGGGTTTCTGGACTGAATTATACAACACCAACTTAGATCATATCACCAACCTAACAAGTGAATTCGGGTGGGGCAGTGATGGTGAACAGTGCAGTTATAAAGAAACATCACATTACAAGTCTGTGCACATAAAACAAAAAAATAAAAAAATAAAAGCTTTTCAGAAATGTTGCCTTTAAAAATCCATTACCCTCTTGTACAAAATCCTCAACCAAAACACTCTGACCCTCCTTTGAAATATGTGTGTTTTTGGTGCAGAAGTGTCTAAGCTGATCTTATTTGTTACTTTGTAACATTGTGAAAACCAAGACTTAGTGGTGTCTGAGATTCTCAGTACACAGTCACTGCTAGCAGCAGATGGTTCAACACTGTCAAGCAGTCAAACAGAGAATTGGAACAACATAAAAGGAATGAAAAAACAACTGATAAAAATTGCAACCCATGGGGCAATAATGACAGAATGTCTGAGGGCAAACATTTTTCCCAACGGTCTAATTGTGACCAATATCCCACATATCTTTTTGGAAGATTACATTAAAGGACGAATGGTCCCTGGTAGCATGGAAATTCACCAGGGACTGGTTGGTCCTCATTATAAAAACGGTCAAATGACTAGCTGAAGTCTTGGTCATGTAAATCACCTTTGCTGAGGGTGATTTAAAAGCAACTATTCAGATCTTAGCATGGAAAAGTAAGCTGGCTGAAATAAATAATGAAAATACTGAACAAAAGGACTTCGTTACGAAACAAAATATAACAAAGCTCCAAAAAGGCATTAAAAAAGCTCAGTAAAGAAAACAATCTACCCCTATCTGAATGAATACTTCCAACCCCCAAATTAGGATGTGTTTTCTAATTAAAGTCAGCCATTACGGAGGAGAAATTCCTCAAATAGCAGTACCACAAGCAGTTATAAAAGTGGTGAACAGGAGCAGTAATCAAATGATTTTTTACAATCTTTCCAATTTGGAATCCCGAGCCATCCAGTCTCTGGCCAGCGACACTAACATCACAATAAAGCAGACAGACAAGTGAGGCACCATTGTGATCATGCCCTCCATTGGTTAGAAGGGAGACTGCCTCCCCAGCTATCAAACCAACAATATTACAGTCCAATAATGGAAGCTTCCACTGGCCGATGATTGGTCCAGATTACAAGCATGGTCACATCAGCCAAAAGTCAAGGAATATTGTCTGCAAATGAGGCTGAGATCCTGGTACATAAGAGCCCAAGAACGCCCCATTTCTACATCCTTCCCAAGATTCACAAGGTTATAACCCCTCTCTGTACACCCATAGTATCTGGCATAGGCTCTCTACCAGAACGCCTCTTGATGTTCTGCAACCACTTCCTGAAACCCTTGGTCCAAAAAACACTGGGCCTTATTTATGAAGGCCTTGCGCCGCCGGTGCGTCACTTTTTCCCATGTTAAAAGTGACGCATTGGTGGCGCAAGGCCTTCATAAATAAGGACCACTATCCTTTGTGCAGGACGCTATGGAATCACTGAATCTTATTGAACTGACCAATAATGATAGAACAGAGATTGATCTCTTGGTCACAATCAATGTGGAGGCCTTATACACTAACATTCCCCAGATGGCCACCCTTGCAATCATCAAGGACATTCTGCGGTCCAGTAATTGGATGTCACCCACTCCCATAAGCTTTATCATGGAATGTGCAATGCTGGCTCTTATTTCAGTATTAGGTCAAACTCTTTCACCAAACCCAGAGGACTTTAATGAGCAGTATTTTTGACCCATGCCTGGCCTGTCTCTATTTATCAGATTTTGCAAGAGAACATGTATTATGCCCCATGAATCCTTACCAGGTGAACACTGTGTAATGGCATCTATACATCAACAACATCCTTATCTTCTCGGAGGGAGACAAGGATGTGTGTACCACCTTCATTGAATGGATCAATAAACGAAAACCTTTCCTACACCTTAGAGCCAATGTCTCTGAAACAGAATTACAATTTCTGGATCTGATGATCGGCCTTTCTGAAAGAAATCTCCAGAATCTAACCTTCAAAATACCCCCTAATAGTCCCAATCTACTCCTATATGGGATCCACCATCCTAGGGCCCTAAGGTATAATTTCCCATATGGACAGTTTCTGTGATCATGCCATAACTGCAGTAAAGTGAGTGATTACAATGAACAAGCAAAAAAACTACTGGGCTATTTGGGGAATCACCACTATCCTCCCAAATGTATAAAACAGTACAAGAAAAAGCACGCAAAAACAAGAGGGAGGCGCTATTAGAGCCACATGTGAGACCCAGATCTGACATACTGACTTGTGTGGCCAACTTCACACTTTATTCTAACACTATACAGAAAATCATTAAAAAACATTGACTAATTGGTCACGCGGGCCACAAATTTGCAACTCTGCGGCCCTCTGAAGCATATACTCTCTGGACTTAGGGGTTGCGATGGATCGGCTTGCCCACGTGAGTGTGATTCCCCACCATCTTACACTAGGGGGCCAGCAGTCTTCTGTCAGACCAGCTCGGTGAGCAGGCTCGAAGGTAAGCTGGGAGTGGGAGGGCTCGGCAGCAGACATGACGAAACAAAGCAGGTGGGGGATCGGCCAAACAGAGCACACTCTGCAAATTTACAGGCCCTGGGACCCTGCAGCTGGGCCAGGGGGGCGCAGGGATACATGCCGTATAATGCCGCGCTCATGGCTGCTATTATGCAGTCCAGAGACACTCTGGACACTAAAATTGGAGCAGTCAGCGCTGATGTCATGCTCCTACAGCAGGATTTGCGCAATGCGGTGACACGCATTACGGAGGCGAAGTCACGGATCTCAAAAGTGGAAGATAAGGACACTACCCTGCAAAAGCAGGTGGCCTCACTGGAGACCACCCAACGTTGTCTGGCGACACGAGTGGAAGATGCAGAGGGAAGGGCCAGGCATAACGCTTACTTTGCATCTCATTATCGATAGTTGCGGGGGTCCTCTGTGGCGATGTTTTTTGCGGCTACTATCGCTGGAAAACTGGTATTGTGGGCTGTTAGCACCAGCTCGTGAATGGTGGGGTAAATTTATCACAATTTTGGCTGCGATATTGTGCCGTTAATACAACGATGGCTCCTTGTGAAATATACCTCTGTGTTAAAACATAAGAAGGAAATGATTTCATTGATAACTTTAAGTACGGGTAGGTTTGACAAATTATGCAACGTCATAAGACCTTCTTTCATAAAGGCTTCAAGTAACAATATAAAGGTAATGAGCCACTGAGCACATCGTTTTAATTGATATTATGTGATAAATCTAAAAACATGGCACATCAGCAGAGAAATAAAGAAACAATTAAGATCAAATTATTATGCTATTAACTTGGATAGTACGGTTATTATCTCAAGTTGTCAATAAATGCAATGGTTTTAATACTTCACAGTCAGACACATTCTCTGCAGGAGTGACAGTGGGAGCCTAATGGGTAACTTGCAGTGACATTGTGGGGGTGGTTGCAGCATTTAGTTGTTTTTCGATCAAATGATATATATAATTATGATTCTAAAACTGTATTTCATGAATTTGAAGTTAGCTAACATTGTTCTGATAATAAACTGAAGAATATGATTAGCATAAAATGAATGTTGATACTGTTAAATATCTAGTGTGAGGTTAATTAGGTTTTAGAGGGTTACCAAGTAGATTGTGGCTTTTTTGATGCGACGTTCTTTAAATAGGTGTTTCTACAGCACTTTCCTAAATTGGACAATAGCCATGCCAGTTTTATTAAAGGGTTGCGATGGGGGTAAAACGACCAAAATGACACAAATTGAAGATAACTCTTACAAGGGAATTTACTTTAATGTATTTTCTACTGGAAATTTGTTCTTTTCAGAGTGCAAATAGCTCTTTACAATGCTTTGCATCAAGGCATGTTACCGGGTGTAACATAGGCAGATCAGCTCAAACACCCATAAGTTTTTACTCAAAGTCTGATGTACTAAAATTGCCCGACTGGTCTTTGTGTACAAAAAAATAATGCCTCCTTGAAATAGGCACAAACAAGGAAAAAATGTTTTGATTTCTCCAAGCATTCTACAATTGATTTTGTATTGGAAATGTATTCTTTCAGTACAAACCCAATATTAACAGCTCACTTACACCGGTGCACTATGATACAAAGTTTATGGGTGGCGCGAGGCAGCCTGTTTGTGCACTAATGCAAAAATAAATTGATGGACAAAATGCAGAAGAATGTGATACATTCACCCCAGTATAGAGATCTTGGCCTAAATCCATCATTTTTCTGCTCACCATGCCATTCCAGTTTGGAACCAGCCATATCCAAATCAGTCTTGACCCTGCGCCCAATAGGAACAGTCCATCCCGAACTGCCAGGCTAGGTCCTCCCTGGACAGGAAACAAGCACCCTATGACCGGTTTCAGGCTTTCAGCCCTCATCAGCCAGGATGGCTTGACTCCGGTGGCATGGAGAGCACGGACCCACATCTGGGCATACCGATCCCGCTTGGGGTGACAAATGCCATAAGAACAATTGGTGGACAGAATGCAGAACAATGTCATACATTCACCCCAGTAGAGAAATCTGGGCCTAAATCCATCATTATTTTGCTCACCATGCAATTCTTGTTTGGAACCAGCTATATGCAAATCAGTCTTGACCCTGCGCCCAATGGGAACAATCCAGCCCAAACTGTCAGACTAGGTCCTCCCTGGACTGGAAACAATCACCATAGGACCGGTTTTGGGATTTCAGCCATCATCAGCCAGGATAGCTTGACTCCAGTGGCATGGAGAGCACAGAACCCATGTCTGGGCATACCCGTCCTACTCGAGGTGCCGAATGCAAAATAACAATTCATGGACAGAATGAAGAACAATATCATACATTCTCCCTAGTACACAGATCTCAGCCTAAATCCATCATTTTTTTATTTTATTTATTTTTTTATTTTTTTTATTGAACCTTTATTTGTAGCAAATCAGAGTACAGAGATGGGCCTACAACCATCGCGGCCGGCCGCTAGTAAAGTCAAAATATTGCGAGCGAGAAGCATTGTGGCAACAATTCAAGGCACAGGATAATACAGCACAGTACAGGATTCGGATACAGCATAGCAGCTCGAGTAAGGATATGAAAGGTTCATTTTACTAAGAAGGAGCAAAAAGAAGCGTCACGCAATCACACTCATTCCCACGATAGTGCGTAATTCAGGATAGATGAAACAGTGCCTATACGATGAGGGGGGTCCCAGGGGACAAAATATACATAACAGGAGAAGAAAAGGCACAGCCCCAGCATACAACAGGTCCGAACCCACCCTTCAGCGCCATACACACCGCAAGAAACACAGGCAACAATGACAACTGAAAAAAAGGAAAGACTAAAGGGCCATAATAACGAACACAAACATACACCCCGCCCGCAACCCCCCACCCTGCACACCCGCAGAAGGTCATGGCCTACCCCCAGCCGAGTGCCTGTCGCCCTAATAGAACCCGAAATATAGAAAGATAGGAAAGAAGGAAAACAAAAAGAAAAAGAGAGAAATGGAGGAGGACCCCCAATGCGCCGCTCGGCCCCGCCCTGCACCCCAACACTACGAAAATCCCAAAAAGGAGTCAATACCACAAGGAAGATCAATAGAGCCTGGGGACAGGAACAAAAAAATAGCAATCACAGATATCCACTACACCGCCCGTCAATAAGAAAGCAAATAGACGACAGACCACCTCAGCTCTGACCCCGTCTGATAAGAATACTGCCTGAAGGTCTATCAATAAGCAATGGGAAGCACAGTCTCGAAGGTCCGAACAGGATAGGTGGGCCCGGACAGAACAAGGCCATAAAAAAGCATAATAATTCAAAGCCACCTAAATACAGACAGTAAAGATAAGGCAACCACAGCGCCGGTCCCATAAACTTCCAGAAGCTGACACAAAAGAACAGCATCCAGGAGGAGAAAGTCAAACAGTCCGGCCATGGCCGCGAATCCCCGCGGCCAGTCCAAGAAGGAAAACAGCGATCCACGCCCAGCCGCCAGTCAGACATGTGCCCCAAGGATAAAGTCATACAGGCGATCAAGACGGCCAGCACGGGCCAAGAAGTCCGGGCCACAAGCGGCCCGAGGAGCCTCCGAGGAACCAAAACCTTCCCCACAGAAGCAGCAGCATGATCAGCGGTCGAGTCCCGGAGTAGGACCATGGTCGTCATAGGTAGCGAAACAGCGATGGCATCCAGTCTTGCACCCAGGACTCGGGCGTAGCAATCAACAGTCTCCTGCAAAGCCGTTAAGGCAGCCAACACATCACGGGGTGTGAACTCCGTCGTGCGATGCGGGCATCCCTGTCCCATCTCTGCAACAGCCGCCCGGCCCGGACGTGAGCCGCGAAGAAAGGCGCCAGCCGCCATCTTGAGCCGTCCATCATTTTTTTGCTCACCATTCCATTCCAGTTGGGAACCAGCCATATGCAAATCAGTCTTGACCCTGAGCCCAATGGGAACAGTCCAGCCCGAACTACCAGGCTAGGTCCTCCCTGGACTGGAAACGAGCACCCTAGGACCGGTTTCAGGCTTTCAGCCCTCATCAGCCAGTATAGCTTTACTCCACTGGCATGGAGAGCACAGACCCACTTCTGGGCATATCCCTCCCAGTCGAGGGAGACAAATGCAAAAAGAACAATTGATGCACAGAATGCAGAACAATGTCATACATTCACCTCAGTACAGAGATTTGGGCCTAAATACATTATTTTTTGGCCCCCCATGGCATTCCAGTTTGGAACCAGCCATATGCAAATCAGTCTTTACCCTGCGCCCAATGGGACCAGCCAGTCTGAACTGCCAGGCTAGGTCCTCCCTGGACAGGAAACAAGCACTCTAGGACTGGTTTCAGGCTTTCAGCCCTCATCAGCCAAGATAGCTTGACTCCAGTGGCATGGAGATCACAGACCCATGTTTGGGTATACCTGTCCCACTCAGGGTGACGAATGCAAAAAGAACAATTGATGGACAGAATGCAGAACAATTTCATGAATTCACCCTAGTACACAGATCTAGGCCTAAATACATCATGTTTTACTCACCATGCCATTCCAGTTTAGAACCAGTCATATGCAAATTAGTCTTTACCCTGCGCCCAATGGGAACAGGTCCGGCCAAACCGCCAGGCTAGGTCCTCCCTTCACTGGAAACAAGCCCACTAGGACCCGTTTTGGGCTTTCAGCCCTTATCAGCCATTATAGCTTGACTCCAGTGGCATTGAGAGCACAGGACCCATGTCCGGGCATACCTATCCCACTCGAGGGTGACGAATGCAAAAAGAACAATTGATGGACAGAAGGCAGAACGTTGTCATACATTCTCCCAAGTACAGAGATCTAGGCCTAAATCCATCATTTTTTGGTCTCCATGCCATTCTAGTTTGTAACCAGTCATGAGCAAATGAGTCTTGACCCTGCGCCCAATGGGAACAGTCCAGGCTAAATTGTCAGGCTAGGTCTACCGTGGACTGGAAAAAACTCACAATAGGACCGTTTTTGGTATTTCAGCCCTCATCAGCCAGGATAGCTTGACTCCAGTGGTATGGAGAGCACAGAATCTATGTCTGGGCATACCCCTCCTACTCGAGGTGACAAATGCAAAATAACAATTCATCGACAGAATGTATAACAATATCATACATTCTCCCTGGCACACAGATCTCAGCCTAAATCTATGATTTTTTTGCTCACCATGCCATTCCAGTTTGGAGCCAGTCATATGCAAATCAGTCTAGACCCTGCGCCCAATGGGAACAGTTCAGCCCAGACCGCCAGGCTAGGTCCTCCCTGGACTGGAAACAAGCACCCTAGGACCGCTTTCGGGCTTTCAGCTCTCATCAGCCAGGATAGCTTGACTCCAGTGGCATGGAGAGCACGGGTCCCACGTCTGGGCATACCCACCCCACTTGGGGGGACAAATGCAAAAAGAACAATTGATGGACAGAATGCAGAACAATGTCATACATTCACCTCAGTAAAGAGATCTGGACCTAAATCCATCATTTTTTTGCTCACCATGCTTTTCCAGTTTGGACCCAGCCACATTGAAATCAGTCTTGACCCTGCGCCCAATAGGAACAGTCCATCCCGAACTGCCAGGCTAGGTCCTCCCTGGACAGGAAACAAGCACCCTATGACCGGTTTCAGGCTTTCAGCCCTCATCAGCCAGGATGGCTTGACTCCGGTGGCATGGAGAGCACGGACCCACATCTGGGCATACCGATCCCACTTGGGGTGACAAATGCCATAAGAACAATTGGTGGACAGAATGCAGAACAATGTCATACATTCACCCCAGTAGAGAAATCTGGGCCTAAATCCATCATTGTTTTGCTCACCATGCAATTCTTGCTTGGAACCAGCTATATGCAAATCAGTCTTGACCCTGCGCCCAATGGGAACAATCCAGCCCAAACTGTCAGACTAGGTCCTCCCTGGACTGGAAACAATCACCATAGGACCGGTTTTGGGATTTCAGCCATCATCAGCCAGGATAGCTTGACTCCAGTGGCATGGAGAGCACAGAACCCATGTCTGGGCATACCCGTCCTACTCGAGGTGCCGAATGCAAAATAACAATTCATGGACAGAATGAAGAACAATATCATACATTCTCCCTAGTACACAGATCTCAGCCTAAATCCATCATTTTTTTATTTTATTTTATTTTTTATTTTTTTTATTGAACCTTTATTTGTAGCAAATCAGAGTACAGAGATGGGCCTAAAACCATCGCGGCCGGCCGCTAGTAAAGTCAAAACATTGCGAGCGAGAAGCATTGTGGCAACAATTCAAGGCACAGGATAATACAGCAACAGTACAGGATTCGGATACAGCATAGCAGCTCGAGTAAGGATATGAAAGGTTCATTTTACTAAGAAGGAGCAAAAAGAAGCGTCACGCAATCACACTCATTCCCACGATAGTGCGTAAATCAGGATAGATGAAACAGTGCCTATACGATGAGGGGGGCCCCAGGGGACAAAATATACATAACAGGAGAAGCAAAGGCACAGCCCCAGCATACAACAGGTCCGAACCCACCCTTCAGCGCAATACACACCGCAAGAAACACAGGCAACTATGACAACTGAAAAAAAGGAAAGACTAAAGGGCCATAATAACGAACACAAACATACATACAGCCCGCAACCCCCCACCCTGCACACCCGCAGAAGGTCATGGCCTACCCCCCAGCCGCGTGCCTGTCGCCCTAAAAAAACCCGAAATATAGAAAGATAGGAAAGAAGGAAAACAAAAAGAAAAAGAGAGAAATGGAGGAGGACCCCCAATGCGCCGCTCGTCCCTGCCCTGCACCCCAACACTACGAAAATCCCAAAAAGGAGTCAATACCACAAGGAAGATCAATAGAGCCTGGGGACAGGAACAAAAAAATAGCAATCACAGATATCCACTACACCACCCGTCAATAAGAAAGCAAATAGACGACAGGCCACCTCAGCCCTGACCCCGTCTGATAAGAATACTGCCTGAAGGTCTATCAATAAGCAACGGGAAGCACAGTCTCGAAGGTCCGAACATGATAGGTGGGCCCGGACAGAACAAGGCCATAAAAAAGCATAATAATTCAAAGCCACCCAAATACAGACAGTAAAGATAAGGCAACCACAGCGCCGGTCCCATAAACTTCCAGAAGCTGACACAAAAGAACAGCATCCAGGAGGAGAAAGTCAAACAGTCCGGCCATGGCCGCGAATCCCCGGGGCCAGTCCAAGAAGGAAAACAGCAATCCACGCCCAGCCGCCAGTCAGACATGTGCCCCAAGGATAAAGTCATACAGGCGATCAAGACGGCCAGCACGGGCCAAGTAGTCCGGGCCACAAGCGGCCCGAGGAGCCTCCGAGGAACCAAAACCTTCCCCAAAGAAGCAGCAGCATGATCAGCGGTCGAGTCCCGGAGTAGGACCATGGTCGTCATAGGTAGCGAAACAGCGATGGCATCCAGTCTTGCACCCAGGACTCGGGCGTAGCAATCAACAGTCTCCTGCAAAGCCGTTAAGGCAGCCAACACATCACAGGGTGTGAACTCCGTCGTGCGATGCGGGCATCCCTGTCCCATCTCTGCAACAGCCGCCCGGCCCGGACGTGAGCCGCGAAGAAAGGCGCCAGCCGCCATCTTGAGCCGTCCATCATTTTTTTGCTCACCATTCCATTCCAGTTGGGAACCAGCCATATGAAAATCAGTCTTGACCCTGAGCCCAATGGGAACAGTCCAGCCCAAACTACCAGGCTAGGTCCTCCCTGGACTGGAAACGAGCACCCTAGGACTGGTTTCAGGCTTTCAGCCCTCATCAGCCAGTATAGCTTGACTCCACTGGCATGGAGAGCACAGACCCACTTCTGGGCATATCCCTCCCAGTCGAGGGAGACAAATGCAAAAAGAACAATTGATGCATAGAATGTAGAACAATGTCATACATTCACCTCAGTACAGAGATTTGGGCCTAAACACATTATTTTTTGGCCCCCCATGGCATTCCAGTCTGGAACCAGCCATATGCAAATCAGTCTTTACCCTGCGCCCAATGGGACCAGCCAGTCTGAACTGCCAGGCTAGGTCCTCCCTGGACAGGAAACAAGCACCCTAGGACTGGTTTCAGGCTTTCAGCCCTCATCAGCCAAGATAGCTTGACTCCAGTGGCATGGGGATCACAGACCCATGTTTGGGTATACCTGTCCCACTCAGGGTGACAAATGCAAAAAGAACAATTGATGGACAGAATGCAGAACAATTTCATGAATTCACCCTAGTACACAGATCTAGGCCTAAATACATCATGTTTTACTCACCATGCCATTCCAGTTTAGAACCAGTCATATGCAAATTAGTCTTTACCCTGCGCCCAATGGGAACAGTTCCGCCCAAACCGCCAGGCTAGGTCCTCCCTTCACTGGAAACAAGCCCACTAGGACCCGTTTTGGGCTTTCAGCCCTTATCAGCCATTATAGCTTGACTCCAGTGGCATTGAGAGCACAGGACCCATGTCCGGGCATACCTATCCCACTCGAGGGTGACGAATGCAAAAAGAACAATTGATGGACAGAAGGCAGAACGTTGTCATACATTCTCCCAAGTACAGAGATCTAGGCCTAAATCCATCATTTTTTGGTCTCCATGCCATTCTAGTTTGTAACCAGTCATGAGCAAATGAGTCTTGACCCTGCGCCCAATGGGAACAGTCCAGGCTAAATTGTCAGGCTAGGTCTTCCCTGGACTGGAAAAAACTCACAATAGGACCGTTTTTGGTATTTCAGCCCTCATCAGCCAGGATAGCTTGACTCCAGTGGTATGGAGAGCACAGAACCCATGTCTGGGCATACCCGTCCTAATCGAGGTGACGAATGCAAAATAACAATTCATGGACAGAATGAAGAACAATATTATACATTCTCCCTAGTACACAGATCTTAGCCTAAATCCATCATTTTATTTGCTCACCATGCCATTCCAATTTGGAACCAGCCATATGCAAATCAGTCTTGACCCTCCGCCCAATGGGAACAGCCAGTCCGAACGGCCAGGCTAGGTCCTCCTGGACTGGAAACAAGCACCCTAGGAGTGGTTTCAGGCTTTCTGCCCTCATCAGCCAGGATAGCTTGACTCCAGTGGCATGGAGATCACAGACCCATGTCTGGGTATAGCTGTCCCACTCATTGTGACAAATGCAAAAAGAACAATTGATGGACAGAATGCAGAACAATATCATGAATTCACCCTAGTACACAGATATGGGCCTAAATCCATCATGTTTTGCTCACCATGCCATTCCAGTTTGGAACCAGTCATATGCAAATCAGTCTTGACCCTGCGCCCAATGGGAACAGTTTAGCCCAAACCGCCAGGCTATGTCCTCCCTGGACTTGAATCGTTTTGGCCACCACAAGTGTGGAAGGGTATGCTCAGATGTGAGTCCCTTGCTCACGGCACCATCAGGATTCAAGCAAGCCGGGCCGAAGACGGCTGTAATGCCAGAAACCGGTCCCCGGAAGCTTGTTTCCTTTCCAGTAAAGAATTGGCTTGGTAGTTTGGTCTGCCCTGTTCCCATGATGCACTGGGCCAGGGACAGACTAATTTGCATATAGCCAGGTTCTGAACTGGGATGGTGCAGTGAGCTAAAAAACGGTGATGGATCAAGCCCTGATCTTTTGACTGAGTAGGAGTGTTCTGCTTAATTCAGATACTCTGTCCATCACCACCCCCTTTTTGAATCGTTTTGGCCACCACAAGTGTGGAAGGGTATGCTCAGATGTGAGTCCCTTGCTCACTGCACCATCAGGATTCAAGCAAGCCGGGCCGAAGACGGCTGTAATGCCAGAAACCGGTCCCCGGAAGCTTGTTTCCTTTCCAGTAAAGAATTGGCTTGGTAGTTTGGTCTGCCCTGTTCCCATGATGCACTGGGCCAGGGACAGACTAATTTGCATATAGCCAGGTTCTGAACTGGGATGGTGCAGTGAGCTAAAAAATGGTGATGGATCAAGCCCTGATCTTTTGACTGGGTAGGAGTGCTCTGCTTAATTCAGATACTCTGTCCATCACCACCCCCTTTTTGAATCGTTTTGGCCACCACAAGTGTGGAAGGGTATGCTCAGATGTGAGTCCCTTGCTCACTGCACCATCAGGATTCAAGCAAGCCGGGCCGAAGACGGCTGTAATGCCAGAAACCGGTCCCCGGAAGCTTGTTTCCTTTCCAGTAAAGAATTGGCTTGGTAGTTTGGTCTGCCCTGTTCCCATGATGCACTGGGCCAGGGACAGACTAATTTGCATATAGCCAGGTTCTGAACTGGGATGGTGCAGTGAGCTAAAAAACGGTGATGGATCAAGCCCTGATCTTTTGACTGGGTAGGAGTGTTTTGCTTAATTCAGATACTCTGTCCATCACCACCCCCTTTTTGAATCGTTTTGGCCACCACAAGTGTGGAAGGGTATGCTCAGATGTGAGTCCCTTGCTCACTGCACCATCAGGATTCAAGCAAGCCGGGCCGAAGACGGCTGTAATGCCAGAAACCGGTCCCCGGAAGCAGTTTGGAACCAGCCATATGCAAATCAGTTTTGACCCTGTGCCCAATGGGAACAGTCCAGCCCGAACTGCCAGGCTAGGTCCGCCCTGGACTGGAAACAAGCACCCTAGGACCAGTTTTGGGCTTTCAGCCCTTATCAGTCAGGATAGCTTTACTCCAGTGACATGGGAAGCAGGGGTCCCTTGTCTGGGCATACCCATCCCTCTTGGGGTGACAAATGCAAAAAGAACAATTGATGGACAGAATGCAGAACAATTTCATGAATTAACCCTATTACATAGATCTGGGCTTAAATCCATCATGTTTTGCTCACTATGCCATTCCAGTTTGGAACCAGTCAAATGCAAATCAGTCTTGGCCTTGCGCCCAATGGGAACAGTTCAGCCCAAACCGCCAGGCTAGATCCTCCCTGGACTGGAAACAAGCACCCTAGGTCCCGTATCAGGCTTTCAGCCCTCGTCAGCCATTATAGCTTGACTCCAGTGGCATGGAGAGCACAGGACCCATGTCCAGGCATACCCATCCCACTCGGGGGTGACGAATGCAAAAAGAACAATTGATGGACAGAATGCAGAACAATGTCATACATTCACCCCAATAAATAGATCTGGGCCCTAATCCATCATTTGTTTTGCTGCTCACCATGCCATTCCAGTTTGGGACCAGCCATATGCAAATCAGTCTTGACCCTACACCCAATGGGAACAGCCAGTCCGAACTGCCAGGCTAGGTCCTCCCTGGACTGGAAACATGCACCCTAGGACTGGTTTCAGGCTTTCAGCCCTCATCAGCCAGGATAGCTTGACTCCAGTGGCATGGAGATCACAGACCCATGTCTGGTTATACCTGTCCCACTCAGGGTGACGAATGCAAAAAGAACAATTGATGGACAGAATGCAGAACAATGTCATACATTCACCCCAATACAGAGAACTGGGCCTAAATCCATCATTTTTTTTGCTCACCATGCCAATCCAGTTTGGAACCAGCCATATGCAAATCAGTTATGACCCTGTGCCCAATGGGAACAGTCCAGCACGAACTGCCAGGCTAGGTCCGCCCTGGACTGGAAACAAGCACCCTAGGACCAGTTTTGGGCTTTCAGCCCTTATCAGTCAGGATAGATTTACTCCAGTGACATGGGAAGCAGGGGTCCCTTGTCTGGGCATACCCATCCCTCTTGGGGTGACAAATGCAAAAAGAACAATTGATGGACAGAATGCAGAACAATTTCATGAATTAACCCTATTACATAGATCTGGGCCTAAATCCATCATGTTTTGCTCACTATGCCATTCCAGTTTGGAACCAGTCAAATGCAAATCAGTCTTGGCCTTGCGCCCAATGGGAACAGTTCAGCCCAAACCGCCAGGCTAGATCCTCCCTGGACTGGAAACAAGCACCCTAGGTCCCGTATCAGGCTTTCAGCCCTCGTCAGCCATTATAGCTTGACTCCAGTTGCATGGAGAGCACAGGACCCATGTCCGGGAATACCCATCCCACTCGGAGGTGACAAATGCAAAAAGAACAATTGATGGACAGAATGTAGAACAATGCATACATACACCCCAGTACAGAGATCTCGGCCTAAATCCATCATTTTTTTGCTCACCATGCCATTCCAGTTTGGAACCAGCCATATGCAAATCAGTCTTGCCCTGCACCCAATAGGAACAGTGCAGCCCGGACTGCAAGGCTAGGTCCTTACTGGACCAGAAACGAGCACCCTAGGTCTGGTTTCGGGCTTTCAGCCCTCATCAGAAATGATAGGTTGACTCCAGTGGCATGGAGAGCACAAGGACCTATGTCTGGGCATACCCATTCCAGTCTGGGTGACAAATGCAAAAAGAACAATTGATGGACAGAATGCAGAACAATGTCATAGATACACCTCAGTACAGAGACCTGAGCCTAAATCCATCATTTTGTTGGTCACCATGCCATTCCAGTTTGGAACCAGCCATATTCATATCAGTCTTGACCCTGCGCCCAATGGGAACAATCCAGCCCAAACTGCCAGGCTAGGTCCTCCCTTGTCTGAAAACAAGCACCCAAGGACCGGTTTCGGGCTTTCAGTCCTCATCCGCCACAATAGCTTGACTCCAGTGGCATGGAGAGCACGGGACCCACGTCTGGGCATACCCATCCCACTCAAGCTGGCAAATTCAAAAAGAACAATTGATGGACAGAATGCAGAACAATGTCATATATTCTCCCAAGTATAGAGATCTAGGCATAAATCCGTCATTTTTTTGGTCACCATGCCATTCCTGTTTGGAACCAGCCATGAACAAATGAGTCTTGACCCTGTGCCCAATGGGAACAGTCCAGCCCGAACTGCCAGACTAGGTCCTCCCAGGACTGGAAACAAGCACCTTAGGACTGGTGTTGGGCTTTCAGCCTCCATCAGAAAGGATAGCTTGACTCCAGTGGCATGGAGAGCACAGGGACCTATGTCTGGGCATACCCGTCCCTCTCGGGGTGACAAATGCAAAAAGAACAATTGATGGATAGAATGCAGAACAATGTCATACATTCTCCAAAGTACATAGATCTGGGCCTAAATCTGTCATTTTTTTGGTCACCATGCCATTCTAGTTTGGAACCAGCCATGAGAAAATGAGTCTTGACCCTGCGCCCAATGGGAACAGTCCAGCACATCTGTCAGGCTAGGTCTTCCCTGGACTGGAAAAAATCACCATAGGACCGTTTTTGGGATTTCAGCCCTCATCAGCCAAGATAGCTTGACTCCAGTGGTATGGAGAGCACAGTACCTATGTCTGGGCATAGCCCTCCTACTCGAGGTGACGAATGCTAAATGGCAATTCATGGAAAGAATGAAGAACAATATCATACATTCTCCCTAGTACGCAGATCTCAGCCTAAATCCATCATTTTTTTTGCTGACCACACAATTCCAGTTGGAAACCAGCCATATGCAAATCAGTCTTGACCCTGCACCCAATGGGAACAGTCCAGCCAAACTGCCAGCCTAGGTCCTCCCTGGACTGGAAACAAGCACCCTAGGGTCGCTTTCGGGCTTTCAGCTCTCATCAGCCAGGATAGCTTGACTACAGTGGCATGGAGAGCAAGGGTCCCTCGTCTGGGCATACCCATCCCACTTGGGGTGACAAATGCAAAAAGAACAATTGATGGACAGAATGCAGAACAATGTAATACATTCACCCCAGTACAGATATCTGGACCTAAATCCATCATTTTTTTGCTCACCATGCCATTCCAGTTTGGGACCAGCCATATGCAAATCAGTCTTGACCCTACGCCCAATGGGAACAGCCATTCCGAACTGCCAGGCTAGGTCCTCCCTGTACTGGAAACAAGCACCCTAGGACTGGTTTCAGGCTTTCAGCCCTCATCAGCCCGTATAGCTTGACTCCAGTGGCATGGAGATCACAGACCCATGTCTGGGTATACCTGTCCTACTCAGGTTGAAAAATGCAAAAAGAACAATTGATGGGCAGAATGCAGAACAATTTCATGACTTCACCCTATTACAGAGATCTGGGCATAAATCCATCATGTTTTGCTCACGTTGCAATTCCGGTTTGGAACCAGTCATATACAAATCAGTCTCGACCCTGCGCCCATTGGGAACAGTTCAGCCCAAACTGCCAGACTAGGTCCTCCCTGTACTGGAAACAAGCACCCTATGACCCATTTCAGGCTTTCAGCCCTTGTCAGCCATTATAGCTTGACTCCAGTGGCATGGAGAGCACAGGACCCATGTCCGGGCATACCCATCCCACTCGGGGGTGACGAATGCAAAAAGAACAATTGATGGACAGAATGCAGAACAATGTCATACATTCACCCCAATAAATAGATCTGGGCCCTAATCCATAATTTGTTTTGCTGCTCACCATGCCATTCCAGTTTGGAACCAGCCATATGCAAATCAGTCTTGACCCTACACCCAATGGGAACAGCAAGTCCGAACTGCCAGGCTAGGTCCTCCCTGGACTGGAAACATGCACCCAAGGACTGGTTTCAGGCTTTCAGCCCTCATCAGCCAGGATAGCTTGACTCCGAAGGCATGGAGATCACAGACCCATGTCTGGGTATACATGTCCCACTAGGGTGACGAATGCAAAAAGAACAATTGATGGACAGAATGCAGAACAATGTCATACATTCACCCAAATACAGAGAACTGGGCCTAAATCCATCATTTGTTTTGCTCACCATGCCAATCCAGTTTGGAACCAGCCATATGCAAATCAGTCTTGACCCTGTGCCCAATGGGAACAGTCCAGCCCGAACTGCCAGGCTAGGTCCGCCCTGGACTGGAAACAAGCACCCTAGGACCGGTTTTGGGCTTTCAGCCTTTATCAGTCAGGATAGCTTTACTCCAGTGGCATGGGAAGCAGGGGTCCCTTGTCTGGGCATACCCATCCCACTTGGGGTAACAAATGAAAAATGAACAATTGATGGACAGAATGCAGAACGATGTCCAACATTCACCCCAGTACAGAGGTCTAGACCTAAATCCATCATTTTTTTGCTCACCATGCCATTCCAGTTTGGGGAACCAGTCATATGCAGATCAATCTTGACCCTGAGCCCAATGGGAACAGTTCAGCCCAAACCACCAGGCTAGGTCCTCCCTGGATTGGAAACAAGCACCCTAGGACTGGTTTCAGGCTTTCAGCTCTCATCAGCCAGGATAGCTTGACTCCAGTGGCATGGAGATCACAGACCCATGTCTGGGTATACCTGTCCCACTCAGGGTGATGAATGCAAAAAGAACACTTGATTGACTGAATGCAGAACAATTTCATTAATTCACCCTAGTACACAGATCTGGGCCTAAATCCCTCATGTTTTGCTCACCATGCCATTCCAGTTTGGAACCAGTCATATGCAAATCAATCTTGACCCTGAGCCCAATGGGAACAGTTCAGCCCAAACCGCCAGGCCAGGTCCTCCCTGGACTGGAAACAAGCACCCTAGGACCCGTTTCGGGCTTTCAGCACTCGTCAGCCATTATAGCTTGACTCCAGTGGCATGGAGAGCACAGGACCCATGTCCGGGCATACCCATCCCAATCGGGGGTGACGAAGGCAAAAAGAACAATTGATGGACAGAATGCAGAACAATGTCATACATTCACCCCAGTACAGAGATCTGGTCCTAAATCCATCATTTTTTTGGTCACCATGCCATTCCAGTTTGGAACCAGCCATATGCAAATCAGTCTTGACCCTGCGCCCAATAGGAACAGTCCAGCCCAGACTGCGAGCCTAGGTCCTTAATGGACTGGAAACAAGCACCCTAGGACTGGTTTTGGGTTTTCAGCCCTCATCAGAAAGGATAGCTTGACTCCAGTGGCATGGAGAGCACAGGGACCTATGTCTGGGCATACCCGTCCCACTCTGGGTGACAAATGCAAAAAGAACAATTGATGGACAGAATGATGAAAAATGTCATACATTCTCCCAAGTACAGAGATCTGGGCCTAAATCCATAATTTTTTGCTCACCTTGCCATTCCAGTTTGGAACCAGCAATATGCAAATCAGTCTTAACCCTGCACCCAATGGGAACAGTCCAGCCCGAACTGCCAGGCTAGGTCCTCCTTGGACTGAAAACATGCACCCTAGGACCGGTTTGGGGCTTTCAGCCGTCATCAGCCAGGATAGCTTGACTCCAGGGCATGGAGAGCACCGGACCCATGTTTGGGCATACCCGTCCCACGCGGGGTGACAAATGCAAAAAGAACAATTGATGGACAGAATGCAGAACAATGTCATACAATCTCCCCAGTACAGAGATCTGGGCCTAAATCCATAATTTGTTTGGTCACCATGCCATTCCAGTTTGAAACCAGCTATATGCAAATCAAACTTGACCCTGCACCCAATGGGCACAGTCCAGCCCGTACTGACAGGCCAGGTCCTCCCTAGACTGGAAAAAAGCACCCTGGGACCGGTTTTGGTCTTTCTGCACTCATCATCAAGGATAGCTTGACTCCATTGGCATGGGGAGCACTGGACCAAACTGGGGTGGTATGGTGAGCAAAAGAATGATGGATTTAACCCGCATCCTTGGGGGTGAATGATTACATTGTCCAGCATTCCGTCCATCAATTGTTTCTTTTGCATATGTCGCCCTAAGTGTGAAGGGTATGCCCCGTTGTGGGTCCCGTGCTCACTACACCACTGCATTCAAGCTAGCCTGGCTGATGAAGGGTGATGCCCTGAAACCAGTCCCAGAATGCTTGTATCTTGTCCAGGGAGGACCTGGCTTGGAATTTTGGGCTCGACTGTTCCCTCAAGGAACAGGGTCAAGGCTGATTTGCATATGGCTGGGTCCAAACTGGGGTGGTGTGGTGAGGAAACGAATGATGGATTTAACCAAGATCCTTGTGACTGGGGTGAATGTTTGCATTATCCAGCATTCCGTCCATCAATTGTTTCTTTTACCTATGTCACCCTAAGTGGGAAGGGTATGCCCAGATGTGGGTCCTTTGCTCACTATACCACTGGATTCAAGCAAGCCTGGCTAATGAAGGGTGATGCCCTGAAACCGGTCCCAGGATGCTTCTTTCTGGTCCAGAAAGGACCTGGCTTGGCAGTTCAGGCTTGACTGTTCCCAAAAGGAACATGGTCAAGACTGATTTGCATATGGTTGGGTCCAACCTGGGGTTATGTGGTGAAAAAAGAATGATGGATTTAACCCAGATCCTTGTGACTGGGGGTGAATGTTTGCATTGTCCACCATTCCGTCCATCAATTGCTTCTTTTATTTCTGCACCAGCACAGAACAGTGAAAAGCAGCAGGCCTTAATAAGTATGTCTTTAAGGTTCTGTCTCTCAATTGCTGCGTTGAACAAAAGAAATATTAAATCTACCACTTGGAGTGGTTCTGATGTACTGTAGGTTAATAGTTGGCATCCTGTTTCCTTGTTTTTTCTTTTTGTACTCCTTCATTTCAAATCTGATAGTGTGTTAGCTGAACATGGTCCAAGAGCTGCTGGAGATGATTAATGTTTTAGCCAGACACGCAGGAGTGACTTTTGCAATGCTAGTGTAAATGATACAGCTAGTTTTCAAGATGGCATGGTCCTGCAAGGAGATCCAGTGAACTTCCATCGACTTTCTGCCGTTATGTCATCTTCTGTTCTATGAAACTTGCTTACAATGCACCATGAGCCCTGTGTAGTTGGAAATTGAATGCAATAGTATTTTAAAAATGAGTAATGTTTTTCCAAGTCAATGCACCTTTTTGCACTTCTAGACAATAAAGCTAGTTGACTTAATGTACATTCAAGCTTTCGCTGACCAACATATTTCACACCCCCCACTTGTGAATTTCCTTATTGCACTCCCACACTCCCCAAAGCTTAAAAGCCACGTTTAGCGTGACTGAAGAATTTCGCAATTTTGAAAATGATCTGGCACCTGGCATTTTGGGCGGCTTGTAGTAAGTAAAACAGGAATGACTGAAAAACTGAAAAAGTGAGTATGGGTGCATGGGAACTTTTATTCCATTGCTAGGAAGTGACCAGGATTCACCCCCACCTACTAGCTGATGATAAGCAAACGTGTGTCAGGAATCCCGAGGCACCTTTATCAGAACCTGCTGGACCTGCGAAGGCTATGAAGCAGACTGGAGCTGATGCTGTTGGCATCTGCGACCCGTTGGAAGGTCTAAAGAGACTGGATGGACCCCTTCGCATTCAAGTCCAAGAACAGAAAGATCTTCAAGGATCATATGTCTGATCCCCTGGATGGCTCTAGGAACATGAAAACGCTGACTAGGTCATTCCGGTAAAGAGTCTCAGCTGACCAGTGGCATCAGAACCTGGACTAGACTTTGCTTTTGCATCAGATTGAATTTTATATTTGTCTCACATCGAGAAGAATTTTTCAGATTTCAACCTAGAAACGTTTTCCACCTTTGCTACATCTAGGCCCTAGTGGGACCAATATTCCTGGGTGTATCTAAACCACACCTCATAGCAGTCAGTTCCTCAGTGGTTGAGCACAGGTTTAATTACTGAAACATTTGACTGAACCAAACAAGATAATGGCTTTACTACTTGTCGTTGACATCCAACCACCCCAATTAATAAACCACTTTCTCACAAGGCCTCTTTTTAGTCTTACATTTGGAGTAAGACATTAACACCCACCATCTGAGTCATTTGTGAGGTACACCTCATTCTATGAGGGGCGTGAGAATGCTTTAGATAGTATGTGATTGCAACTCTGATAATTCTGTGAGTTTTGTTGGAAGTATAAGACTGCTAGTACGTGAGAGTTGAGGCCAATATAGTGGGGATTGAATGTTTGTCGTTTTGATATTTTTTTGCAAGGTTGCTAGTATGTGATAAACATCAATAATGTCATTAAACATGTCATGAATGATGTAATATGAGAGGTTATAAGCAGTGCATGACAGGGGCACAAGTTATAGATAGATTGCTGTACTATAACTGGCACATTTCAGTGGGTCTAAACATTGTTTACAGTATGACTTGCAATGTCACCTACTTATAATGTCCCTTTAAACTCTTTTCCAGTAAATTTCTATTTTCAAAAAAATATTTAGTTGTAATAAACGTGTTTCCTCTCTTTGTAAATGAATGAATGAATATAAGATTTATAGAGCGCTAACTTAGCCCAAAGGCATCAAGGCGCTAAGAGCAGAGCAATATGCAGGCAGGAGAAGACACACACAGACCAACATCTAAAGAAACAACCAGGTCTTTAAAGCCTTTCGAAAGAGCGTGTGTGAACGTTGTCCCGAAATTTCATCCGGGAGGGAATTCGACAATTTAGCTGAAGCAGTTGAAATGGCTCTCCCACTCCATCTCATTATTTTAAAGTGGGAACGATCAGGAGATGTTTGCTTGCTGAACTGAGTTTCCTAGTGGGAGCATAGTGTTGAAATAAAGCTTTAATGCCCTCCAGACCCAGGCCATAATAGGCATGAGTGAGGCCGAGGATTTTAAACATAATTCTGCGGTCCATGGGGAGCCAGTGCTGAGAAAGAAGAGAAGCAGAGACTGAGTGGTATTTAGGCAAGTCCATCACCAGCCTTGCAGCCGCATTCTGCATTAGCTGTAGGCGACGCAGCTGTCCTTTATTAATGCCCCAATGAAGGGCATTACAATAGCCCAATTTGGACAGTATTAACGCAAAGAACAACTTGTTTGCGTGCATCAAATGAAAGGAAATGCGATATTTTCCTTATGAGACTAATTAGCCCAAAGCAGGTAGCCACCGTCCTGGAGACCTGCAGACTCAAAGAAGGAGAATTGTCAACCAAAACTCCCAGGTTTTTTCCATTGGAGAGGGGAAATAGGCAATTGCCCAAGGAGTCAGGCCACCACTCCCCTGACCAAATGTCCAACTTGTCCCCAAAGATCAGAACCTCCGTCTTCTCTCCTTTTAATTTCAGGTAGTTTTGCACCATCCATGACGAGACAGCTTGCATGCAATTTTTAAAGTTGCGAGCGGAGTCATTGATATTATGAGTGATAGACACCATTATTTGCGTATCATCCGCATACGACAACACATCCAGACCAAATGATTTTATCACCCTGGCAAGCGGGGCCACATTGATATTAATCAATGTAGGGCTCAGGGAAGAGCCTTGAGGCACTCCGCATACAAGGGAGGCAGGACGTGAATAAAAATTCCCCAATTTTACTGTTTGGGTCCGCTCGCTAAGGAAAGAGGCGAGAAGCCCCAAAGCTGAGCCCCCAACACCGAGCCCCCAACACCTATCTCCCTGAGATGCTCCACAAGTCTCAGTGGAGATAGGGTATCAAACGCTGCGGTAAGGTCAAGTAAAATTAGTAAGGTGGAATGACCCGCATCCACCTGTGTCCTAATGTTGTCAAAAACCGCAGTAAGAGCAGTTTCTGTACTATGACAGCTTCTAAACCCATGTTGTAAATAAGGCGCTTTAATCGTTTATGCCATTTGTTAAAATACATATTAAATCAGATGTGTTTGGCTGTATATCAGATATAACAAGAAGTGCAGAGAAAGAGACAAATTACCAAAAATAATTTGCTTGAATCTGTACATAATCCACAAAGCCCAAACAATGAAGCAAATACTAGAATGTCTCTAAATGAGTGCCAATGGTAAAAATCACAATCCTTACCCAACAGTTAATATCAGTCTCCGAACAGTAGCAGTTCGAGTTAACTTTTTATTACCATGGCATGGAATGCATTTGAATTATCAGAAGACAAGGTTTTTCCTTAACATAAATTAAGATCTTTTATTGGAACCATAACAATACCTAACAATAACGTCACTTTAACAATTGTTTTTTCCATTGAACATCAAGGTTTTTGCTAACATAAAGTAAGGTCTCATTCGTAACTTTACTATAATTTCATTTTTATACTTAGTTTTTTTCATAAAATTCCTTTGGTTTTTATTAACATGTATTTTCCCTCTAATTTTATATACCTACTATTGGTAACACAGTACTTTAGTGGATCTCATAGAACCATTGGGTGGGTCGCTTTGGGTAAAGTATGCATTTTCCAACAATAGAAACTTAAAAGTTGTATTTTGTCTGAAGGCTTTATTTTAAATTAACTTTGAACCTGGAGGTTTACTCACTGGCACAATTAAAGAAGATGTCTTGAATTGCTTTTCACCAATGTTACTGTGGTAGGTGTTGCAGTGCCTCTGTACCTTAAATAAATGCTGTGGTACCTATGACTCACAGCGAAACACCTGCTCATTGACTAATGTCATTTGCTTGATGTATACAGAGTGTTAGCACATGAAGGTTTATGCAAGGGGTGAATTCTGTGTGCAGCAGGCTACCCCCCCCCATGTTTAATTGATTGCCCACAAGAAGTTAGTTATCCCTACACGGTTCAGTACAGAGGGTATGCTGTACATAGTGGGTTTGGCCATTTAATGGCGCTTGAGTGTCA
Organism: Lissotriton helveticus; assembly: GCF_964261635.1. Classification (NCBI taxonomy): domain Eukaryota; kingdom Metazoa; phylum Chordata; class Amphibia; order Caudata; family Salamandridae; genus Lissotriton; species Lissotriton helveticus. The sequence goes on along the minus strand of NC_136061.1, from coordinate 512,315,233 downwards.
GAGACAGTGAGGCCCCTACAAGGGGTTGTGCACAGGGAGAACACTGTGTACAGCCATACTTTTCCACCTATCTTTGGTAAACTATCCACAAGATGTCAGTGTTGGAGCCAAGTTCCAATAATTTCTTGAACCCCAATATCTCAAAACTCCAATATTTGCTTTACCAGTTCAGCTCTGAAGTATTCTTATTAATCTTGCTGAAATAGACCAACCTTCCCTTCAATCACACAATTTTAACAGAGGTAAACAATTTTAGAACCTGGTACTACTCAAGAACTGAGTTTTAGATTAAAATGATCTTTTTAAGGCTGAATACAGATTCATAATTAGAACATTACAGAGTTATGCAAAATGTTTGTCATGAGTGCTCATAGTAGAGAATTACAGAATCATATATCATACCAGAACCTTTGTTAATTAATAACAGTTCCTTCAAATTCTAAGTGTCAGGTGTGGCCAAGATGGCTAAGGGCTGAGAAGTGTTTTTGTGTCTCTCCACTTCCTTCAGCAGGGCCCGGCCATCTAATGTAGCATTACACAGGAATACCGTCCCCTGGCAGGTTGGATAGAGTGGCCGGAGTGGAGGAGGTGGCTGAGAGCACCACAAAGTGTCACAGAGTGGCTCCCCTGTCCAGTACATAGTTGAGAGGTGGCCAGAGCTGTGGGGCCTGGGTGACTTACCTCCTATGAGGGAGTGCCAGCCCGTGGGCCATAGCCTTCTGTAGTGGGGCCCGCCTCTGTGCTCATTTCAGCGGATGGCACGGCTGCCGAAGATTTGGGGCATCCATGGGGCCCGGACTGCACCGATCACCCTGGTTTGTGACTGGCCCTTGGGCAGCACAGCTGAGGAGCCCTGGGGAGAAGCCCGCAGTGAGCATGGCTTGAGTAGAGGTTTGACGACGGGCCGGCCCTGAAGTGCCCTCGCAACTGGGGTGGTGGAGGAGGGAACAAGTCCACTGTGACGCAGGGCAGATCGGCCCCAAAAGAAGAAGCAGATGGTGCAGCTGGGATCGACTTGTGGCAGCCCCCTGACCTGGGATGTGGGGCTGTGGTGCGTCCTGTGTCCCGGGACCTGTGCACCTTGCTGTCTGCGGGAGAGGCTGCCCGCGAAGACCTGGCGCCCTTGCAGTGTTTCTCAGGGAGGGATTCACCTGGCAGAATCCAGGGGCTTTTGTGGAGGCCGGAGCTCAGTGTCCCAAGGAAGTTGGAAGTGGTGCAATCACATTGGACGAGGGCCTGTGCCTGGGTCTAGCAGGGTAAAATGCAGGGGGTGCGACTGGAGAGGAGGCTTTGTGCAGCGGTAAGCCCTGTGGGGCCCCCCCGACAAGAAGCTTGTGGGCATGGACATGGTAGCCCCTGGAGAGACTTATGGACTGTAATGCGCATGGAGGGCCTCCGAGATTACTTGCAGTGGGGGCCCTTGGCCACTGCATGGCACAGGCAATCCCGACTCTGACCAAGGAAGCAATGACTCCAATTGGATTGTTTCTAGCCTGAAGAGATTACCTCCCATAGTGTTCCTTCCGAAGCTGAGGGATCGGATATCACAGCCTATATCCAGGACTTGTTCCAAACCATCCTGGATGTGGGCCCGAGATAACCATTCAACTCGATAGAACACACTGGCTGTGCATAGTAGTTGGGACCCAAGCGCTCGCCTCAGGCCCCGCTGCGGACATTCTCATGTGTCCACGTCTACCCCTTAAAGGAACGTATTCTCCAGGTGACCCGAGATAAACAGTACACCCCGGCTCTACCAAGCCTGTCACATGGTCTTATATCAGGATCTTGCAGCGTTTTTCCTCCAGAAATGGAAATACTTCCGCCCAATCACTTCACACAGGTGCACTACTCCTGGGGTCACCCCTTCCGTACCATCTTCTGTCACGAAGGGAACTGCATCAAACCCAGTCCCTGGAAAAAGCAATTCGTATATTGGACTTCAGGGTCAACTCTCCCAAATCCACTCGGAAACAGCAGAGAAGAACCGGCAAGATTGATCAGCTGAGCGCAAAGGGCCTCCGGCGCTTCTCCAGTTGGACAAAGACTGTATCGTAACACTCTAGCCAGAGAGAAGCAGGCTGTCATGAACACATGATTTGGCACCTCCTTGAGACCAGCATCTTCTTGACAGGTGTGCCTCTTCTCCGGTATCCGAGTCCTGTTCATCTGCCTTCGGCTCTTCTTCTATCCGACTCTGCCCTGGCATATCGCAGTGGCAGCAGATGGCTGGGTTCGGACGGGGAGTGGGGGAAGCACCCATGATCCCACTAGTGACTTAATGGACCAGTTGAAATTTGTTGTTGTTTTTCTTTGTTGGGATTTTGGTATGTTTTGAATAATTTTGGGTTGTTTTGAATTTTCTTTGTTGCACGGACTAGGGAATCCCTGTCAGGAGACCTGGACCTCCACACTCCCTATCTCAGTAAGCTCTGCCTACATTTTACGCACAACTTTCTGCCTTCACATAAGTAGCCATCGTATGGCACCCTATACCTAAGCCCAATGTCAGAGCAAATTTTCACTCAAAACATCAAAGACCTTAATCACTCCCTGGAATGGAGTTCCATCCTGTCTTACCTGGAAAACTCAGGGGCCCACATATGCCACATGTGCCTATTACAAGAGACCCACCTTCCCCGGGACGAAAGCAGGCTTTTGCTCCAAACACTTCTCATGCCAATCAATCAATCATAGCATTTGTTAAGCGCACTACATACCCGTGAGGCTCTCAATGCGCTGGGGTGAGAAGCTGATACTGTTCGAAGAGCCAGGTCTTGAGAAGTCTTCTAAAGGTCAGAAGGTCTTCGGTCAGCCGTAGGAGGATGGGGAGGGTGTTCCATGTCTTGGGGGCGAGGTGGGAGAAGGATCTGCCACTCGCTGTCACTCTTCAGATGCGGGGGACGGTGGCGAGGGCGTGGTCTGCGGAGCAGAGTTGGTGGCGAGGGCATGTAGAGGCTGAGTCAGCTGTTGAGGTACACTGGTCCGGTGTTGTGGAGGGCCTTGTATGTGTGGGTGAGTGCAGGCCTCTCAGGTGGGGTGTGATGTGGCTGCGGTGAGGGATGCCGAGGATCAGGCATGGGGAGGCGTTCTTGATGCTTTGGAGCCGTTTCAGGAGTTTGGCTGAGGCTCCTGGGTAGAGGGCGTTCCCGTAGTCTAGTCTACTGCTGACGAGGGCCTGGGTGACCGTCCTTCTCGTTTCGGTGGGGAATCACTTGAAGATCCTGTGAAGCATGTGGAGGGTGTTGAAGCAGGAGGAGAAGACGTCATTGACCTGCTTCATCATGGAGAGGGTAGAGTTGAGGATGACCCCTAGGTTCCGTGCGTGGTCGGTGGGTGTTGGGGGTGTTCCTAGTGCAGTCAGCCACCAGGAGTCGTCCAAGGCCAAGGGGGTGGACCCGAGGATGAGGACCTCCGTCTTGTCCGAGTTCAGCTTCAGTCGGCTGCTCCTCATCCAGTCGATGACGGCCTTCATTCCTTCATGGAGGTTGGTTTTGGCGGTGTAGGGGTACTTGGTGCGGGAGAGAATCAGCTGGGTGTCGTCGGCGTAGGAGATGATGTTGAGGTCATGCCGTCATGCGGCATGGGCGAGCAGTTTCATGTAGATGTTGAACAACGTTGGGCCGAGGGATGAGCCGCAGATGATCCTGTTGTAATTCTATCTAGGACCCTAATTCGATATTCCTGATTTATGCCCTTATATGGTTATAATAAATAATATCCTTATAAAGGCATAAGAATCATATCCATATTTAGTAACAACCCATGCAGTCCAAATACAGCATGGCTACTCCTCTAGACTCCTAGAAAGTACAACGTGTTCTTTAAACAAACCAAGCCTCCAGCAACCCGGGAAATCCCCCTGCTCTTGTTTTGATTTGCACAAGAACTCCTAGAGTCAGACGTGGTGACGTCTTATGTCCAACCTTACGTCAAACCCGGCACCTTTCAGGTATAACTATACCAACGTTGCCTTAAGCAAGCACACGGTGGTTTGGAGCAGAGCGGCTATCTACTTGCCCGAGAGCCCAGCTGATGCGGAGAGCCCACGGACGCCCCCCTCCCTTTTGACGCACTGAGGAAGACGCTGTCTTTTTCTCCAGCCGAGAAAATCCTGCTCCGGTGTTTTCAGCCGCCCTTGCGGGTTGCTGGGATATCGAGTCCTGAGAAAGCGATACCAGACCTCCTGCTTCTATTACCCAGGTACGGAGCTGACTAAACCCTTAAAGAGAATTCTTGATTCAGATTCTTGGCAAAACCAACTTAACTTAAACTGCTACTTACTTACTCCTTTTCACGTATTAGGCTTAGGGTAGGCGTATTTAGAAGCACCAGTTGAGTACGTTAGTCAATGTATATATGTATGTATATATTTTATCTATTTTAAAGTATCATATGGCTAAGAAACCATATCAATGCTTTTACAGTATTATTTTATAATACTCCTTTTACTGTACGCACTTTACTTTATGCTAAGTATTGCAATTGTGGCAATTCATTTCTCTTGCATGAGAAAGAAGACTGCTCAATAAATGACACCTTTTATTGAAAACGCCCGTCTCTCTATTCTCTGCACACTGGTGAAACTAAGTATGCACGATTGACTGAGTAAAATAGCTGTCTATTGTTTTGACACAACTCTAGAGATACACTCTTATTCTGAGGGAGCAAGGTTGTCATGTTTATGGTTGTCAGAAGCTAATCCCTTCTTGTCTATCCAGGGAAGTTAAAATCCTCCTTGTTTATTCGAGAAAGTTTCTAGTGACCTCTGAGCTAGCTGGCAAAACTAATTAAGTCTAATATAGTCAGTAGAGACCTAGTCGACCTCAGTCCTACGTCTACACTGCTGTTTATATTATTCCAATGCGCAGAGCCTATTGGGAATATAGGAACTACACTACAATCCCTGTGGCTTCGAAGCAGAAGGGGGAGGCAGACGCTCTGTGTTCTGCCGGAGAGGAAGGAGGATGTCCAGTCCAGGGCCTTCTCCAAGATTCCGGCGTCGTAGAGACATGTTCTTAGTGTGCGGTGGCAGACCGTGTCGAATGTGGCTGTTAGGTCCAGGAGGATGAGGGCTGTGGTTTCTCCATTATCTAGCAGGGTCCTGATGTCATTGGTGTCGGCAATGAGGGCAGTTTCGGTGCTGTGGTTGCTGCGGAACCGAGACTGGGACGGGTCCAGGATGCTGTTCTCCTCGAGGAAGCTGGTCAGTTGTTTGTTGATGGCCTTTTCAATGATCTTCGCAGGGACGGGAGGTTCTTGTGGTCATTGGGGTCCGCCTTGTTTTTTTTGAGTAAGGCATTGATCTCTGCGTGCTTCCAGCTCTCCGGGAAGGTCGCAGTCTCGAAGGAGATGTTGATGCTTTTCCGGAGATGGGATGTGATGGTGCTGCTGGCTTTGTTGCAGATGTGGGACCATCACAGCAGGAAACCCCATCCCGTAGTCCGGAGACGTTTTACTCGTCAGGGACACAGCCTGACCCTGCCGGCTTCCCCGAATGGATTTGAAAATGAATCATCTGTCCATATTACGAGCCCCATCACGAGCGCTGATTTATATCCTGCTCCTTTGGAACTTGCGAAGTTGGGCCCTTCTTGATCCGTTCCTTAAGGTTGATTACTCTCCCAAGACGCTGCCACAGGGAATCCAGATGCAATACTTACCGCCAAAGCTGACAGAGCGCTATACTTAACTCATGTGACCATCGTCCTGATGATAACCTCAAGTCATAGAGGTTGAAATGCCGTCGACCCTGCAACGCCATTTGCGGCCTCCTTATGGTCTCTTGCAAATAATGAATTTTTGTTTGTAATTGTAAATACATTTGTGTCGACCTTCACCAAACCTCCTTTCACTTGCGCCGCCTCATGTTGTTTTTATAATCATGTGTCATTGCACCGTTCACTCACTTAAACACTGCCAGTACACATTTGGTTGTTATGGTCATTGCAATTTAGTTGTATTTATGTGCTACTGTATGCAAATAATAACTTTTGTACTATCCGTTGGTCTCCTTTGTTTTTTTCCCTGTGCTATGTGATTTTGTTTCACTTTTGAACTGTCCTCCAACGTGAAATTCCTGTTGAGACATTGTTTTTGTTGCAACTACTACCCAGTCTCAACTGGGTTAACGGGTTTACTCCTGTCTGTTCATTGTTTGAAGATGTGGTGTGGGCAGGGGCCTGCCGGGGATCCGGAGAGGATGGTGCTCATGATCTTGATGGTGTCGTCATTGTTGATTTTGGTCCAGGAGAGCAGGCGGTTGGTATGGGTGGTGGTCATGGGAGCAGGGGTCTCCGAGGTTGCCGGGGTGGTCTCAGCATTGAAACTGTCATGGATGTCTGCGATCTTGCAATTGAAGAATGTGGCCAGCGAGTTGCCCAGGTCTTGTGACGGTGGGACGTTGATGTTGGAGCTGGGGTTGGAGAGTTCCTTCACGATGTTGAGGAGCTCTTTGCTGTTGTGTGCATTGTTGTCTAGGCGGTGATTCAAAGAGTTCCTTTTGGCGGATCTGATGAGGTGGTGGTGTCTGCGGATGGCGTTTTTGTGGGCTGTGTAGCTTTCCGGTGTTCGTTCATGGATCCAGTTTTATTTGAGTTTTCAGCAGGTTCGCTTGGAGGCCTGGAGGTCTTCGGTGAAACAGCTGGCTTTCTTGCTGGTGTGGGTGTTGGAGGGCTTCTTGAGCGGGGCGAGGGTGTTGGCGCAGTCGTTGATCCACTGTCTGAGGTTGTGAGCGGCGTCGGGGTCAGTCCGGTCTGCGGGTGAGCTCCGGGCGAGGGTGGTGGAAAGCTGGTCTTCAGTGACTTCATCATACATCCAAGCTGCACAAACATCAACCCTCACCTCGGCCCAAAGGGAAAATCTGGACTGCCCGATCAAAATCAAGGAGGTCATTGCATGTATAGCCCGATTAAAGCCATCTCGGTCCCCTGGACCTAATAGCTTCCCAGCCAACTTTTGTAAAAATGTTTTGTCCGTTGTTAGCACCCCTCCTCCCCTGACTCTTTAACGTCCTCGGGACCTCGACGACCCCACCCGCTTCGATGAAAATGACCTCCATCATAGTGATTCCCTAACCAGGGAAAGACAATACCCAATGCTCCTCGTACAGACCGATCTCCCTTTTAAATGTCGATTAAAAAATATTCTCTGGTGTCTTAGACTCCAGTCTTAAACCCTTGCTGCCAGGTCTCATAGACCTGGATTAGGCAGGGTTGTTCCCACAACACCAGTACAGGAATAATCACCAAGTCAGCTGTGATGGCCTGAGACAAGGTGGTGACTAGTAGACATCTCAATTCCTTCCCCTCTCCCTTAACACCTTTTGTAGGGAACCCCAACTTTACTCCAGCCCTTTTGAACCCTGGGTTCCACCGCTGGACCAAGCAGGTTGTAGATCGGTGGGCCATCCGTTTAACACAACGCGTCCCATCCCGTTTGACTCCCTCTGCCAAGGTCAAGAACTTCCTAAACGGGAGCAGTGGCTTTACATCCAAATCCACCCCTGAGTGAATCAGCCCACTGTCCAGCCTGCGGCACAATGCCACCTCAACCCATATGAACACAGGCTACTTTCTAGCACATCCAGCACATGCCTCATTGCCCATTTATATAAGCTACAGGCCGATGAATGCCCAACCACGAAATCCCCGGGTCAACGTAGGTGGGAAGTGAAAACAGGAAGGGAACTGTCTTTGAAAGAATTGGATGACTTTTACTACTGTGCCCGACATACTGCTCATAATATCTCAGGCGTTAAAATGTCCACAAAAATCATTACGCACTGGTACCACACCCCTAACAGATAACATAAATGTAGTCCACCTGTCTGCTGGTATCAATGCAGCTCCATAGGTACGCCACTGCACATATTATGGGAATGCCTGAAATTGGCTACACACTGGGCGCATGTCCTTAAAGACATAGACACGCACCTTGAGACAGAAATCTCCAGATTCCTGGCATATGTTCTCCTGGGCCTTCCTAATGCATTGACCTACCCTTTCTGGTGGCTCTCCAGAACATATTAATGTTCTGGGACACTCAAAATTTTCCCACTCACAAAGGCTGGCTGCATAGACTCTGGCACAGAATGGGGATGGAGCGAATCACCCTCACACAGACGTATCAAGGCTCATTATTCCCCAAACACTTGAAGCCTTTTTAAACTCTCCTCACAACGGAATTTCGTGAACTTACTTGCCCTAAGAATTTTTGCTTACTCCTTTAATCGGAGTCAGGCACATCTCTAACACATAATCGTTAGTTGGGTTTGGGGTTGGAGGATTTGGCTCTATCTTTTCACAATTTCGTATGTACAACCAGGTCCGCGTTAGTTGGGCGGGTGCGAGGGGGAAGTTGTAGGATTAACACATTGTTACAATCATCACTGCCGCAGGTTTCCTCCTGTTTCATATGAATGGTGTGACTGAGTTACAATAAAGAAATTTAAACCATAAATTCTAATTGTCAAACTCATGAAGAATACTGACAAATCTTAGTGAGAAAGAAAAGCCACAGAAAACTCAGACAGAGTCTTGGGCAGAAAATGAGAAATTACTCCCTCCCCAATGATTTAAAACCATAGCTTTTTATACGCATTCTATGCATATTAATTAATAAAAATGCAAATTCAGCATATTATGATCATGGTTAGATCGCATTGACAAATCAGAAATATTGTGTATGTTTAGGAAAGGTCGTCAACACCAACCTATTTCCTAAGACAAGGGAAATATTCTGCTTGCTTTCTCAACAACTACACTCTGCAGATGTTAAATCCTATATGAAACATTTATTAACCATTCACCCATAGAATCATGTTCTTTTGTATGCTTATATCGGAACTTCCAGTGGAAACTTTCAAAATGAAACTTTATTTACACATTGAAATTTTTCATTCACAATATACAGTTTCATAGCACGGGACAAACACCTGGCACTAGAAATCAGTGTGAGCAATGCGACCTAACAGACTCTACCGCTAGAGGGACTCTGCAGAGCGGATCAGAGTTTTTCTGGAATTTCGTGGAATTCTGTGGAGTAAAAATCTGCGAACTCTGCCCAGACTTAGTTGTGATTGATTTGTTATAGAGATGATGGTTAGTGCTCTAGCAAGTTTAAACAAGGTCACAGTTCTCAAAGGTATTTTCCATCGATTGTCAGTAACTGATTCTGACATGCAGACTGAAACATTTACTTTCAACAACATCTGTCAGTCAGTTAACTACCCCATAGTGCTCTAAAAACAACAAGAGCACTGAACTTTGTATTTATGCCAAAAGTGTGGCACACCTGTAGCCATCTTGATGAAATCTAAGCTGTAAAACCTAAAGCATTTCCTTTTAAAATAATAAACTGAGGGTGTTATTGTTCTAGCACGCTAAAATGAGGACAAGCGGATGACAAGGGCAGTGGTAGCACAACAAGCGAAGGGTGGTAGGAGTTTACAGGGTCACACACACGGACAATGGAGGATGGGGACAGCGGAAGCAAGCTGACCATGCAGGACAGCCCGGCAGTGCAACAGATCATACAGGTCATAAGACAGGTGCTGGGGCATGTACACAGAAAATGGGGGTTAGGAAGAGAGAGCCTGGCATGCACACTGACAATGGAGGGTAAGGGTAAAGTGGCAGGGAAGCAAGCTGAACACAGAGGAAATGTCAGCATGGATAGGGGATGCACAATTGGCCGCAAAGGGCTGGAGGGAGGGGGCAGAGCATGCAAATGGAGAACAGAGGGTGAAGGAGAGAATCGCTGGCAGCAAGCTCACCACAGCTGGGGTTCCAGCAGGAACAGCACAATGGACCATAGAAGCCAAGAGCTAAAGGTAGGGTCATGCTCACTGTGAATCGAAGGAATGGAGCAAGGCACAGAAAGCTTACCACAGAAGCTGGCCCGCATCAGCAGAGTCAATAGTCTGACCATGGAGATCAGATTGTAGGGGGGTAGATGCTCTCAGACAGAGAGCGGAGAACAGACAGGAGGAAGTAAGGGCAGTAAGCTGGCCATAGGGGGCAGGCTGATGTGTGCAAGTGCTGACAAAAGGGGTAGGATGGAGGTGAGAGGAGCAAGGGAAACAAGATGATGATTCAGAGGAATCTCTGACAGAATAGCGAGGCTGAAAATATCGACAGACAAAATATCGACGCTGGAATATCGAAGGCAAGTATATCGACACCCTATCTACAACATGGTAAGTACAAAAATATCGAAACAAAAATATCGATGTTAAAAACTTCGTAATTAAAAATATCGTTTTTTAAAAAAAAGGTAAAATTAAGTAAATAGTACTTATATATATTTTAAACTTATGTTAAAATGTGTTATACTGTTTAAAATGAATAAATAATACATATTTACTATTAAACATTTAATTAAAATTAATAATTAAATATATAATATATACTTAATTAATTATAATATATACATTATTTTTTAAATAATTATAAAATATTAACAAATACTACAATTTAAAAATACATCAACACTCATAAAATAATAACATATATAATAATAAATAAGTATATTTAATAAATGACAACAATTAAATATACTTTCAATATTTTTAAAATTAATTAAATACAACTTTATGTAACATCTTAAATACATAAATAAATATAAATAATATTGAATAGCATAAGGGTAAAAATTACTATTCAAACTCCAGAGGGTGCAACAGTAGATAAAGCGTTGGATAGCGTAAGGGTAAAAATTACTATTCCAACTCCAGTGAGTGCAACAGTAGGGAAACCGTTGAATCGCGGGTATGTAAAAATGACTATTCCCACTCCAATGAGTACAACATTAGTGAAAGCGTTGGATAGCGTAGGAGTAAAAATTACTATTCCCACTCCAGAGAGTGCAACAGTAGGGAAAATGTTGGATAGCGTAAGAGTAAAAATAACTATTCCCACTCCAATGAGTGCAACATTAGGGAAAACATTGGATAGCGTAAGAGTAAAAATTACTATTCCCACTCCAGAGAGTGCAACAGTAGGGAAAACGTTGGATAACGGGTGGGTAAAAATTACTATTCCCACTCCAGTGAGTGGAACAGTAGGGAAAGAGTTCGATAGCATATGGGTAAAATTTACTATGCCAACTCCAAAGGGTGCAACAGTAACAAAAGCGTTGGATAGCGTAAAAATCTTATTTAATATTCCAACTCCACAGGGTGCAACAGTATGGAAAGCGTTGGATAGCGTAGATTGGCTAATTACTATTCCAACTCCAGAGGGTGCAACAGTAGGGAAAACGTTGGATAGCGTAGGGAGAAAAATTACTATCCCCACTCCAATGAGTGCAACATTAGGGAAAGTGTTGGATAGCGTAAGGGTAAAAAATACTATTCCAACTCCAGTGAGTGGAACAGTAGGGAAAGCGTTGGATAGCGTATGGGTAAAAAATAATATTCCAACTCCAAAGGGTGCAACAGTATTGAAAGTGTTGGATAGCGTTGGTGGGAAAATTACTATTCCAACTCCAGGGGCTGCAACAGTAGGGAAAACATTGGATAGCGTAGGGGGAAAAATAACTATTCCCACTCCAGAGAGTGCAACAGTAGGGAAAGTGTTGGATAGCGTAGGGAGAAAAATTACTATCCCCACTCCAATGAGTGCAACATTAGGGAAAGTGTTGGATAGCGTAAGGGTAAAAATTACTATTCCAACTCCAGTGAGTGGAACAGTAGGGAAAGCGTTGGATAGCGTATGAGTAAAAAATAATATTCCAACTCCAAAGGGTGCAACAGTATTGAAAGCGTTGGATATCGTTGGTGGGAAAATTACTATTCCAACTCCAGAGGCTGCAACAGTAGGGAAAACATTGGATAGCGTAGGGGGAAAAATTACTATTCCCACTCCAGAGAGTGCAACATTAGGGAAAGCGTTGGATAGCGTAAAAGTAAAAATTACTATTCCCACTCCAGTGAGTGGAACAGTAGGGAAAGCGTTGGATAGCGTATGGGTAAAAATTACTATTCCAACTCCAGAGGGTGCAACAGTAGGGAAAGCGTTGGATAGCGTAGGGAGATAAATTACTATTCCAACTCCAAAGGGTTCAACAGTAGGGAATGCCAATTAATAAATATTTACAAAATATATTACACATAAAAAAATGTAAATATTTACAATTAAATTACTTCCCACCCTATTCCCCTATAAACCCACAACCCACTCTGGTACTAAAACATAACATTTAATAATAATTAACATTAATTACCAATTAAATAAATAATTTATCAATTAAAATAATTAATTGCCAATTAATAATTAAATAAAAAATTAATTATTTACAATTAAATTACTTCCCACACTATTCCCCTATAAACCCACAACCCGCTCTGGTACTAAAACATAACATTAATTGCCAATTAAATAATTAATTTATCAAATAAAATAATTAATTGCCAATTAATAATTACTATTAAATTATTTCCCATCCTATTCCCCTATAAACCCACAACCCACTCTTGTACTAAAACATAACATTTAATAATATTTAACATTAATTACCAATTAAATAATTAATGTATCAATTAAAATAATTAATTGCCAATTAATTATTACACTTAAATTACTTCCCACCCTATTCCCCTATAAACCCACAACCCGCTCCGGTACTAAAACATATAATTTACTTAAAAATACATTTATTAATATAAAAAAATAATACACATATAATATAAATTAATTTAAATACTTAACAAAAACATATAACACATGCATAATAAAAATCAAAAAAATAATACAAATATCGATATTAATAACATCGAAATTAGTTACTTCGATATATATGCTATCGATATTACTAACTTCGATATTACTTGAATCGATATAAATGATTTCGATATTACTTACCTCAGGGTCGATATTCTGTCCTACGATATTCTTGACATCCATATTCTGTACCTTCGAAATTTTAAACACGATATTTTGGTAGGTCGAAATTTTCAACTCGATATTTTGACTGTGTACCGATTCGGAGCAGACCATAATAGGCAGGGCAGCACAATGGAAAATAGAGGGCAGGAGGGAGGGGGCCAGTACACACACACACTAAGAAGTGAGTGCAAGGAGTAGCCCTAGAGTGCCCCCTTCTGTTGCATAAGTTATGACTTTGGCGTAACTATACAAGCTGTGCTTTCCCACCTGCGGGTGACATTGGAGAACATGGTTCAATGTACCAGCGATGAATGTGAAAGACAAGTTATTGCAGCCCGCATGAAACTATACAATGTGCATACACACTCTACGAAGAAGAATGAACGCTTTAAGCTAAAAGTATTTATTACTACAGAAACAATCTGTTTCTCAGCACATCTGAAACAACAACACCGAATATTATAAAAACAGCAACAAGACAAGTTATAGGTAATGAGAATAAAATGAACCTCCATTAATGTTAAAATATTATTCAATATGCCATCTAGAACACCTATTGTCTACTTCTATATGCTATACTATGAGAGCATGAAAGGCAGATCAACTTGGAATTTAGAGTTTCTTATGGAGAAGAGATGGACTGCACACCTTATTGACAGCAAAGGATATCTTTATCAATACAGGCGAGAAGGTAGTGTTCCCCGCGAAGGGCAAACACCCACTGCAGTAGTAGTCAGTTGGTCTTTCTCCGGGACTTGACTTTATCAGCTTTAGTCATCAGGCGAGATGTATCATCAGCGAAATGTGAAAGGTGTTGGCAACAGATGAGGCTATTGTGATGTATTCCTATAGGTTCTGTATCGATCCCCCTATTCCTGACCCTATTCTGGTTAACAAACTAACAAGTTAACTAGCAGCCATCCCATGAGGCAGAAAACCCCCATGATGCAGGAACCGTTATCTGATAAAGCCACACTACGGCACAGGAACGTGTTATCTGATTAGGTCATAACGCTTGCCATCTAATTAGACAAGCGATATTCCTCCAGCCCCTGATAAGGCATACGGAGTTCTCAAAACAAATCAAACCTATGACAACCTGGGAAAAACCCTGCGGCCATTGTTTTGATTTCACCGAGAACTTCAGCAAAAGAATGTGCTAACGACCTGGTCGTATGACATCCTTATTGACGTATCTATGTCCATCCTTACGTCAATCTCGGCACCTTAAAGGTATAAATATTACCGATATTGCCCTATGCAAACACACGCGGTGGTGACGAAATCGGAGCAGCCAGACTTGCCGAAGCCCAGAGCATAGCAGACCCCGCTGGCGCAGCCCCGCCTTCCTGGCGCGCTGAGAACGAGAAGCTGTCTATTCTCCTGCCGAGAAATCCAGCTCCGGCGCTTCCGGGTAGCCCTCGCAGGCAGCCTGGAATATCGAGGCCAGAGACGAGAGATACCATCCCTCATCCATCCTAGATTCCAGGTACAGAACTGAATAACCCCTCACAGAGAATTCTTTAGTCAGTCACTTGGCAAAACAAACTTAACTTAAACTGTAACTTTCTATTCCCGCCCACGCATTAGACTTAGGTCAGGTACACGGGGTAGGCGTAGTTAGAAACACCAGTTGAGTACGAGTAGTCAAATGTATATGTGTATGTAATATATCTTATTCATTTTAAACCTTCATATGGCTTAGAAACCATATCAATGTTTTTACAGTATTATTTTATACTTCTGCTTTTAATGTATGCACTTTACTTAACCATAAGTATTGCAATAATATCGATCCATTTCTCTTGTATGAGAAAAGAGACTGATCAATAAATAACATCTTTTATTGAACACGCCCGTCTCTTCCTTTTCTCTACAATCTGATGAGACTAAGAATGCACGTACTGACTGATTAAAATAAATTGCCTTTTGTTCACACGACTCTCGAGATACACTCTTGATTAGGGGAGAGCAAAGTTGTCATGTTCTATGGTTGTCAGAAACTTAATCCCTTCTTGTCTATCCAGGGAGGTTCAACTCCTCCTTGCCTATTCGAGAAAGTTTCTAGTGAACTCTGAGCTAGCTGGCAAACCCAAAACTTTAAGTCTAATATCGACAGTAGTAGACCTAGTTAACGTCTGGTCTAGGCCTATACTATTGAAGGTATTATTCCAATGCGCAGAGCCTATTGGGATAATAGGAACTACACTACATGGCGCCCAACGCGTTTGGAAGGGCGATAAAACTAACGTAAGACATTTAGAGAAACTCAGTCGTGCTTTCTCACTCAGACCCCTTTTCCCATAATACTCCAAAGACGTCTGGAGTGGGTGAAAGGTAATATCCGCCAAACCTCGCAGGAGGAAACTCCTATGTATGGTACTTGGTTTAGTCAACGTTGAAGGATAAACCGTTCCAAAATATTGTGCATCTAATCTTTGTTTCCATAAGAAACCTGATCTGCAAACAAACAAAGTAACCATCCTGTCGGTAAAATGGTAGACAGTGATGATGAAAGAGAGGCAGTTTGATTAGCAACTGAACTCGCAGCAGCTGATACTGCACTGCAAGAACCAGACCAGGATATAATACTCATCCCGGTCATCAAAAGGAAATCTATAACCTTAAAACTTATAGAAAATGGACTGACACCTAGAGGTGGTACAGTCATATTCGTAATTGAGGCACACGAATATCGGCAGACAGAGGTATACTATTCATGGATACATTTTCCAGCAGCAAATGCTGTAACAAAGTACTTCCACTATTACAAAACAGAGGAACCTCCTGAAGATTATACTCCTTTCGAGGAGGTGGAAGTACCACTTAAATTTCAAGAGCACCTGCTCTTATTTAATGGCGCCCTAAAACACAATAATCACATCACCAGGCTCGGTCCTTTAGGTAGACCAGGAGCAACGTGGCCGGTCCTAGCCGGATACACACCACATCCAGATTTCGAAAGAATGCCTGCAGCAGATGTTTTAGTACAACTAAAACAATTAATAAAGATACATAGACAATTAGTCCAATATGTGATGCGGACTTCAACAATTCAGCCAGCAATTCAAATTCCACAGCTGACCCCTCACCAGGGGAACACAAATAAAATTACACCACAGAACATACAATCCTGCCTAGGTAAAGTACCAGCTAAACGGGAACAAATACCATTCTGGTTAGCACAAAAAATCACCCAAATAGAGGCTGTGTTTCCAGACACGACCCCGTTAGAAAAACACAGGATTCTGACTATCTGTCTTCCAATGGGAATCGCACCACACATTGAGGACTGTGACACTTGGGGTACAGTCTTTGCTTCCATCTACACAAAAACGCACGGTGTTCCATCCATTTCGGTAATACCAGATGTGCTAAAACAAATTCAAGACGAATATGGTCCAGAACCCGCTTTAACTCTTGGTATGAAATTACTAAAAGACTTCAAGCAGGTCTCGGCTATATTATTAGCCAACATAAAGGGAGAAGCAGCAAACGTGGCGATCCGCCAGAGGCTAAAAGAGACAGATATAGCAGACCAACCAGCTGAAATTGCCAGAATCATAGAAAAATCCTATGAGGAACTAGGTAGAGATAGTTTAGGTGGAATACCAGTAAAACCACAACTGATTGAAAGTCCTGAAAAAATATTTTTTAATAATAACTCAACATCACAAAAAAAGAGCTGGGATGGAAACAAACAATCCAATCCTAAAGAAAAGAAATTCCAGTCCAGGGGAAGGTCTCCTAGGCGAAGAGAAAAATCTCCGAACCAAAGACACAGGTCACCCCAGAGTGACCCCTCTGGGAAAAGATATAACCTTAGAAATAGGGATAATATAAAGAAGCCTGATATATATCAAGACATTGATACACGTCCCTCTCAATCTTTTCAGACTTCCTCGCAGAAATCGGAAAGAAGAGGACGATCAGAACAAAGAGAAGAGCACGCCAAGTCCAAAGACAAGGAACCTGCTCAGCTAAAAAAGAAATTACAATTTCCAAAAAAGAAGGTAGCCAGTATCAAGGTAGTTAACAATGCCGAGAATACTGAGGACACAACTGAAAAACGGAGAATGGGCTCAGACAATGCTAGACAGAGCAGCAGAAGTGAGCATAGCTCGCAAAGTCCTTATGAATCATCTGGAGACAGTGGACACGAATGAATATCTTCAAGTGGAAACTGCAGACACCAGAGTTAGCAAACCTCACAAAATATATTAAATAACTTTACGTATAGAGGGGGATAAGACTAGAAAAATAAGGGGACTATTTTGGGATAATCTCTCCAAGGGCTATGACATCCTTCTAGCTGAAAAAGACTGGCCACCAGAGTTTGTCAGGGATTGCCCTCATGGCGAAGAAATAATTATGCCTGCCTTCTCAAATCACATCCCAATTCATAAAAAATACACACTTGCTAGAAAGTGGGCAGTAGCCCTAGCTCCTGCTTTATATAAAAATCACGTAGGATGGGATGAGGACTCTCCTCCTCACAAAATCCAGTTAAAATCACAACCTACTGCACAGAGACAGTACCCAATTAAGCAAGAAGCTAAAAAAACAGGTAAAAGAAATGCTAGATCAGCTAGAATACCAGGGGGTGATTGAAACTTGCACCTCACAAATGAACAACCCTTTGTTTCCGGTCTCCAAACCAGACAATTCATATCGTCTAGTTTTGGATTACAGACACCTTAACTCATGTTGCAAAACTTTTGCAGTGCAAAACTCGCATAGTGCTGCACTAATGAATAACATAGTGCGCAAAAAATACAAAACAACATTAGACATCTCTAATGGATTCTTTTGTCAAAACATAGCACCAGAGAGCAGATATTTGTCTGCATTCTCAATAAATGGCACTCAAAAACAATTCTGTCGGTTAGCCCAGGGGTACAAGAACAGCCCGGGAGTATTCTCAGCGAGAGTAACAGAATTACTACAAACATATGACGACGAAGCATTATCGTATGTCGACAACATATACTTAACAGATGATGACTTGGAGACTCACTTGAAGCGAGTGAACACCATAATACTTGGGTTCGCAGCAGAGGGTTACAAATTCAACTTTAAAAAATCCAGAATTGCCCATCTGACAGTCCTGTTCTTAGGATATGAATTATCAAGTGAAGGCAAAAGCCTGGCTGACAATTTTCTAGAGAAATGTGCCGTACTCCAAGCACCTAGAACACTAAAAAACCTACAGTCAATTCTAGGCTTCCTAAATTTCGGAAGAACATACATTGCAAATTACGCAGAAAGGGTCAAACCCCTTTATGATCTAATAAAACCAGATTTTAAAAGAACCAATTGGACTCAAATACACACAGAAATTCTGAGATCCTTACAAACAGACATGCTAATTAAAACAAAATTAGAAACACGTGATAACACACGCAATCTTGTGATTCGAGTCATCCCAGGAAGATGCGGATTCACATACCTGACCTTTAATGAGGGAGAAAAGGTACAAATTGCATTCAAATCACACTTGTACACAGAAGCTGAACAGAAATTCAGCATTAAAGAAAAAATTGTTCATGCAGTTCAAACCGCAATAGCTAGAGAAAAATATCAAGCTGACGGTAGACGTATCACAGTCAGAACAGCAGAATCAGCCTTTGAGGCATTAACAACACCGTGTAATTTACCAACAACAACATTGGATCCGGAATGGATACAATGGGTGAATTCCATTACAACGGACAAAGTATACTACTACTTTGATCCAGAAGTAGAGGAACTAAAAAATCTAGAATATGAAAGAACATTCCCTCTGCCAATCGACATTCTGCCCTTACGACAATACGCTTGTGTAATCTATACAGACGGACATGCTCAACCCTCCGTTTGGGGAGAACAAGCATACAACCCAACATGTGAGATTACAAAAAAAGTGTGGCGCGGAGGTAAACTAAGACCTCTATTAACAAAAACACACTCAGTAGAAACTAATTCAGAACAACAGACTGAAATAATAGCATTGAAAATGGCGCTAGATAATGCGGATCGCGAATTCCCGACACTTATAGTGTCCGATTCATATTACTGCGTCAAATCATATAACAACGATTTGCAGACATGGATTCAAAACGGTTACAAAGATGACACAGGTGCAACAATAAAGCAAAAACTGCTTTGGGAACAAATAGCTCTTTTACAAAAAGAACTACCAAAGACTCACGTGACACACTCACTGAGTCATCAGCGTGATGGCGTTCACGGTGCAGGGAATTCATTGGCTGAGACAGCCACAGCGGTAGCAACTAAATCGGCTTCCATAGTTCGAAAAAAGCGTACAGTGAAGTATATTGACGGTGAAACAGTGCTGGCAGTAAAAACGTCATCAAAAGGTGACTGCTCAGCGCTACCGATCAACTATCCACTCAATTATACATACATAATCGATGCAAACTCCGTCCCTTTTGCTCGAATCCCTGGAGTGGGGGATAGAGTGATTCCAAACATGGACAGGAGAAACTTGTTAATCGCAGACGCACATATGGGCGAGGGTCTCAGACACCTCAAACTAAAAGATTCTCTGGAAGAATTACAATCAAGGTACTGGTGGCCAGGCATGAGCCTGCATCACACCATGTTTGTAAAAAAGTGCCCCAACTGCAACAGGAATCGCAGTGGTGAGAGAAACGGTGTAATACTGTGTCGTTTCACTCCAGAAAAAATCAACAGTAAAAAGCAAGGCTTGCGATTAACATATACAGGCTAGTTTCCACTTATAATGTAGATCACCAGCCCTCGGCTGACGTCTGGACTGTTATACAAAGATTTGCGAGTCTAAATGGCATATACGCTAAGAGCATGCTACGTTTGACCATTGTTTTCACTCTAGCCCTCCAGCCTGAGGGGAAACATGGCCAAATGAGCATAGCACAGCGGGAATCTTCTCACTTCCTTCCTGAGGGATACGGGATGGTGTAAAGAAAAAACCAAGGCATAAAGCAATCTATAACGGAAAGGATATTAGGTTCGGGAGCTGGGTGGGTCAAACATCTAATAAGTGTCCAACGTAGTCTAAATAACCTGCCAAGAAATTCTCTGAAGGGATTCAGTCCGTACGAATTATTATTTGGAACTAGGATGTTAATCTCTGACCTTGACAGTCAGACTTCAGTGGTAAAGGAAAAAAGCTTTGATATCAAAGATTGTTTGGCTATTTTACAGGACTTAAACGAAACAAGAAAAGACCTGAGCAACATAAAGTTGAAACAGCAGCCAACAACCACTGAAGAACCACCACCTGTCCCAGCAAGACCTGTCTGGATTCCAAAAGTCGGGGATCTAGTCAGAGAAAAGATCGCGGTAAAGAAGGAATTTGGGCCTTCTTACAGAAAAGCAGTTCCTGTCTTGTCTGTCAACGGGACAAGATCAGTAGTACTACCGCCGCTTGCTGGTAAAAAGGAGAACCGAGTTGTATCCATCGACCTGGTAAAATCACAATCATGTGGCCGATAACAAATAGTAGGCTAAGTGGACTCCCCATAAGTAGCAGAACACCAAGGTTCGCTACCAGTACAGAGGTCCTAACAAAGAGGCTAATCACATTCGAAACGCCTACAGAAGAACGACAAGGACTATGCAACAATGCAATGGAACTTAGACCTCTGAACACCCAAATAAAAACATTTAGCAGAGACACACCAACCTATAATGAAGTAACAAACGACTATGCAAGAAACAGTAATCCTGAAGCAATTGGAACAATTGACAGAACCGCATCCGGCTACTTCATAAACTTCGATGATTCCTCCAAAGGCTTCACTGAATCAAAAACACAGCCATCATCAAAAACCTTTAAAGATAAAGCTAAAGAACTTTTGAAACAACTGAAAGAAACATATCTGATTTCTCCATGGATTGAATTTTGGGTGGGTTTTGGTGCATTTATCCTCATACTTTGGCTCATCATGATACTAACTTTGGGACGCTTCATTGAGGGACAATATGCTAAAATGGACACAGCAAGTCAGAAAATCAACTTGATCCTCAAACCACACACATCTTCACACGTCGAGAAAAGAGAACTTTCTTCAGTCAACTTCACAGCCAATCCTATACCGGGTGGGGTAGCATGGCACAACACTGACTACGAAATCTATGGTCCGGTTGAAATCCTGAAATATCCACACCAAATTAAAATCTCATTGAGTGACTTCGTAAAACCAAGCACATTTGCTGATGATTGGGACTTTGAAAGTATAAACAATATGATGTCTGACTTAGTGATGTCTGCTAAATTTACCAAACATGATTATTTGCAGGGTTCTACAAATTATGATAGTATGTATTGCTACAACCACTATGGTAACCATTTTTTACATAGATCTGCACAACCTAGAAATGTTTTCAATTATAATCAATGGGAACATTGTGCAACCCCTCCAAAAGGAAGCTCAAGAACCGTTTATGACAAATATTCATACTTTTCAGGTTTTAACATAAGTAATGCTGAAACATTTTATTTCAAATTGTCAAATAAGACAGGGACAAAGACCATGATAACCAACACAAAATTGATATATTCAGACTCATTCTTTGAACGAATGAATACTTTTGGTTTTGATTATTGGGACAAAAATGTTGAATTGAAAAGTGTTTGGGGCACAAAAGAATGGCAAGTACAGGGTATAGAATCTTTGTTTAGAGCCTGCATGATCCCAGAACAAATTATATTTTTAAATGACACTGTTCAACAAACTACCTGTCTTGGCTTAGCCAAAATCAAAGACTTAAATAAACCGTCTATTCCAAAACCAACAATGAACAGCAATACCTCTACAGATGAGGAGATAGACATAAACTATGTATTAAACCAAAACAGAACACATCCAGATTGGAAACAGTGGTTGATCTGGCCCACAGATACTAATAACTGTCAAGACAGATTCCTGAACAAAACACAGGGGTTCAAAATGACCAGGCCAGACCCTAGATATCCCCAAAGACATCACCCAGGGATAATAACCACCTACAGTGTGGGCAAATTATGCCTTCAATGGCTACAAACTTTCACACTGGCATAAATTAAGCAACACCTAACCTTACTTACTGATGGTACTGACTTGCGTGATTTCACTATGGGACCACGCAAACAGCGTCAAAAGCGTTTCATAGCAGCCTCTGTATATGCAGCATACAATGAGGCCTGGAAGGTTACTCAAATTGAGACAGCAGAAAGGATACGGGAAATTGACCGTATTAATTTGGAAAAATCACTTTCTGTAGTGGACAATGGGTTAATGACTCTGTCCTCCAGAATTTTTTCTCTGGACAGCATTGTGTCTTCAGCAATCGACATAATATCGCAAGACTTACTGTTGTTACAACACGGTCAGTCTCAATTGCGTTCTATTGTACAGCTTGGCTGGACGTTACAAAATCTGCGTTCAGGCTATGTGCCTTGGCGTTTAATCAACACAACGTCACTTTTCAATATCTTTAACCTTACTGATAAACAAATCAGTATGGCCCAGAAGGGTGCTGATTATACAATCCTGAGCATTGAAAACTC
This sequence comes from Lissotriton helveticus, assembly GCF_964261635.1. Taxonomy (NCBI): domain Eukaryota; kingdom Metazoa; phylum Chordata; class Amphibia; order Caudata; family Salamandridae; genus Lissotriton; species Lissotriton helveticus. Next base: position 512,292,811 of record NC_136061.1, on the reverse strand, counting down.
GAAAGATTACCAGTGACAATGTCAGAACGACCTGTCAGTGAATGGATAATACATGGGATAATTAATATTCCAATATCAACCTTCAGGTTTCAATACTGCCAAAAATATATACAGGCTGGCATGTACGAAAAATTGGGAAAAGGGTACATTAAAACAACATGGAACCTGCCCTATTCACATGCATGTGTCAGTAATAAAGGACAGAAAGTGTTTCTTAGTGGCAATAATTGTGCGATGTCACTAAGCGGTACACTTCTGTGTAACGGAATTAGTTTGCATGGAGCCTGTGAAGGGAACTCAAATAACCTTTCATGTCACCAGCTAGGCACACCTGCTACAGAGATAGAACCATTCTTTCAAAGACTCTATAATGGGAGTTACATTCTAATTGTGGACGGCAGATGCTGTAGTCTTATGCCCGGGACTCCTTATCTCGTAACTACGACTGCGAAGGTCAAGTGCTGTGGACGCCTATTGTTCCCCAGCTCCTTTCCAGACAGGGAGGCAAGGGCATGGCCCAACTTGAATATTACTTCTATTCGAATAGATACTTTAAGCAGAATGAAAACAGTGCTTCTTCAGATGCCGACAAGGCTCAGGTCATCAAAAGAAACATATGATCTCCTAGTCGCAAGGACGACTGCAGAGATACATTCATTGTTATCGACTAATTCCCCCATACATTTCGCAGAAATCCTGAATGAAATCTTAAATATTTCTGATACCAGTGGAGTCTCAAAAGTATTTAAGACAGTATTTTCGATGGCATTAACACCATTCAAAGCCATACTGGGTATTTTTCCAGATTTCGTCCATTCGATTTTTGGCGGACTTCCCCTCATTTTAGGACTAATTGCAGGAATCCTATTCTTGGTCCTTATATTTTGTTATGGCAAACCATGTCACAGACAAAACACCTGCGACAAGTGAAGAAACAATCCTAGCCATTGGATACCGGGACCGGATATAAAAAATCCTGGGACTATCCCGGCTTAGAGACCTGAACATGACTTGGTTTCTTTCATTTCGACCAATGTGGCATCGATTTGTTTTACCTGTATTAAGGTGCCTGCTATGCGGAGAAGAATGCGTGTTAGACACCTGTCTGACGCTACAATCGGATGCGCCAATGGATGCAGAAACATTGTTGAGTCCAACAAAGTCTCATGTTTTGTGCTGCCCTCAACGGCTACCAATCCTGATGACGGCATTCGTGGAAGCTTCACCACTATGATTAAGGGGTAGTGAAGTTCAAAATGAAAGCAGCATCGATCAGGTACGACCTTCTGTCAGCAATCCAAATCAGAATGTCAATGGAGACAATCATGCGCACGAATGCATGGTTACACCTATTTCCGAGTTAGTGGAACTCTCCCAGGAAGCTGTTGACAACTTTTTCGAGAGTCTAAATGATATGATGTTCTCACCAGAGCAGAAATAGAGACTTTTGAGCAAGCTCGTACACGGCGTTCCCTGAATTTGGCCTTCAACTAGAAAAGCAAAATACCATGAACATTTTTCCCTCCAGTTCACGGACAGCAATTTTTTCAGCAGCCCCAAAATATTTTTGCATATTTTTCGGGACACTATCTTCTGCTTAAAGTAAGAACTATTCTTAGAGAACTAAGATTTCTACTTTTTAGATAGCTTATAGACATTAGCTGCCCGCTGGTATGTTCATAATTATTTTATTCTGTGATGGAATGGTCTCGAACTTTTTTCTGTATTAAGAGCCATTTCATGTGTAAATTCTCATATACCATTTAGCAATAATGTATACAAATGCGTGATTACTTTAGCATTATTTCACAGCTTGAGTGCATACAATACATGTAAATGCTTTTTTTTCCGTATATTTGATAATTTCAAAATGCATTTATGTATTTTGGGGTGGTAAGGTATACACGATACTCTACCGTATGTTTTACTATGCATAGATTAGTAAATATGTCCATAGTTAGCGTGGAGTGGGAGTGATGTATTCCTATAGGTTCTGTATCGATCCCCCTATTCCTGACCCTATTCTGGTTAACAAACTAACAAGTTAACTAGCAGCCATCCCATGAGGCAGAAAACCCCCATGATGCAGGAACCGTTATCTGATAAAGCCACACTACGGCACAGGAATGTGTTATCTGATTAGGTCATAACGCTTGCCATCTAATTAGACAAGCGATATTCCTCCAGCCCCTGATAAGGCATACGGAGTTCTCAAAACAAATCAAACCTATGACAACCTGGGAAAAACCCTGCTGCCATTGTTTTGATTTCACCGAGAACTTCAGCAAAAGAATGTGCTAACGACCTGGTCGTATGACATCCTTATTGACGTATCTATGTCCATCCTTACGTCAATCTCGGCACCTTAAAGGTATAAATATTACCGATATTGCCCTATGCAAACACACGCGGTGGTGACGAGATCGGAGCAGCCAGACTTGCCGAAGCCCAGAGCAGAGCAGACCCCGCTGGCGCAGCCCCGCCTTCCTGACGCGCTGAGAACGAGAAGCTGTCTATTCTCCTGCCGAGAAATCCAGCTCCGGCGCTTCCGGGTAGCCCTCGCAGGCAGCCTGGAATATCGAGGCCAGAGACGAGAGATACCATCCCTCATCCATCCTAGATTCCAGGTACAGAACTGAATAACCCCTCACAGATAATTCTTTAGTCAGTCACTTGGCAAAACAAACTTAACTTAAACTGTAACTTTCTATTCCCGCCCACGCATTAGACTTAGGTCAGGTACATGGGGTAGGCGTAGTTAGAAACACCAGTTGAGTACGAGTAGTCAAATGTATATGTGTATGTAATATATCTTATTCATTTTAAACCTTCATATGGCTTAGAAACCATATCAATGTTTTTACAGTATTATTTTATACTTCTGCTTTTAATGTATGCACTTTACTTAACCATAAGTATTGCAATAATATCGATCCATTTCTCTTGTATGAGAAAAGAGACTGATCAATAAATAACATCTTTTATTGAACACGCCCGTCTCTTCCTTTTCTCTACAATCTGATGAGACTAAGAATGCACGTACTGACTGAGTAAAATAAATTGCCTTTTGTTCACACGACTCTCGAGATACACTCTTGATTAGGGGAGAGCAAAGTTGTCATGTTCTATGGTTGTCAGAAACTAAATCCCTTCTTGTCTATCCAGGGAGGTTCAACTCCTCCTTGCCTATTCGAGAAAGTTTCTAGTGAACTCTGAGCTAGCTGGCAAACCCAAAACTTTAAGTCTAATATCGACAGTAGTAGACCTAGTTAACGTCTGGTCTAGGCCTATACTATTGAAGGTATTATTCCAATGCGCAGAGCCTATTGGGATAATAGGAACTACACTACACTATCTCTGGCAGAATCTTGGGTGACACGTGGTCAAATGGCAGTCTTATATCCTAAATCCTACCAGAAATTGTAATTCTGACATAAATTTAGGATTGTCTGACAGATAATGTACATCAAGGTATGTGTCCAAGATGTTTCCTTATGAACATATAAGGCATAAGGACATCAATTCAATTTGGTTATGTCTGTTTGTGTTCCTATTTGGCCTTGACATGGTGAGAAGTGGACATTTGACCCAGTAGAATATTACGTTAGATATTGTATCTCTGTCATTAATCAAAGAACTTTATGTTATTACAGTTACTACAAAGATATGATGTGGCGGAATCTGTGTTTAAAGGCAGACATGACTATGATTCTGCATAAATAATAGAATATGGTGACTTCCACTGTCTAAGTTAAGGAAGATGGCCACCTCATGAAATAAAATGGAGTTGGACCTTAGCATCTTTACGTACATTTTTAAAAAACTCAGGATATGGGGACCGAGTCTTCAAGTTCCTAAAATGGCGAACACAACATTTCTGTTGATTTCTGGCCAACCAGATTACTTGGTACCACGGGACTGGTATTGATCTTACAAAACTGAAGGGGCAGCAGAAAAAAAATCCTCTTGGCCCTATGTTGTATATTTACTGTACCACTGGATGCATATAGGGCCAATAATCCAGGTACCACCATATTTTGTAGCCTAATTTCTCAAAAACAGATTTCTAAATTAACACCAACCCACAAATAGCAGGCTTTCTGACTAAAGGTCTAGCTTTCTGTCAAATTTGGTGTAATTTAGCACTGCCACTTTTTTCTGTATCACTTCCCAAAATTCGAATGCAAAATTGAATGGAAAAAATACATTTTAGGATGCCCATTTTTCAAGTCCCTGTTTGATGGACACTCTTCAGGAAGATGCTTTAGTGCATTAGCTTTTTAAAAAAAACTTGGGAAAATTCATCAAACAGCGCCAAAGGCATTAGCAAAAATAATGATCCAACTTATCAACCTCTGACCTAACTATAACTTCACATTGGTGACAGATATGTTAGTCAGAGCTCCTGTGCTTGTGGTTTCACATATTACATCACTCATGACATTAAATTACATCATTGATGAAATAACCAATAGGCATTCTCCAAGCTACTGCTTTTCAAATTACTTTATAGACCCCTAAATCATTTTAGAAAACAACTTGGGTAGTAAACTGAACACACATATATAGAGCATAGACTGACTCCGTGTACTTGTGTGTTTGTTAAAAATAAAAATAGTGTAGTACTGAGTCATGTCTTAATCACTAGGGTAAAAGGTTTATGATGAAAAATGTAAGTATAAGTTTTAAGTGCAAACAGTACTTCATATAAACCGACAGAGACTAGGTGCAGCTAGTGGGAGTTCCAGACATATATTGCAAATAGGTTGCTGCTTAAATCAAAGTTCTGTTGACAAAATATTTGAGAAAATTTTTTCTTATCCTTACGTCACATTATTCACCTCTAGAATCCTGTGCACATGCTTGTATTGGAGGTTGCCATTATAGTGGTAATAATATATAAACTGGAGATTTATAAGGTGCAAATAATTATTTCCAGAAGTTTGGTGAAAATTCTGAGATACTGTAGATTTTTGAAAAATGTATATTGTATGGGTGACTAACTTATTAATAGTTCAAGTTGCAGTATGACTGGATGCGGTTATGCTCATTTCAGGAATATGTTTGAGGCATTTTTACAAACTACAAACGGTTGTGCGTAGGACCTGGTTCTGCATGCCTTATCAGTGGCCAATGATAAGAAGTGAAGCAGTAGACTTAAAATGAGGTATTTAACAGGTACATCTTTTTATGGTAAACAATTATCAAACACTCTTTTGAACAGTATCCAAGGTTTATGAAATTGCTTATCACATTATTGTCCACAGAAATATTACACTTGTGAGTAATTTACACATGCAAGTTTACTCTCACTTAAATTGCTGATCAATTTCATATGTATCTCAAATAAATGAGAGGGGCCCTTTCACACCAAAGGAGTATGGCACCAATTAGACTTTAGTCAGAAAAGTAATCCCCTTTGGATAACTTAAGATATCATAGCATGTACACCAACCACGCTACCATATCACTGAACATAACACCACCACCATCAAAGGGCCAAGTGTTGAACAAATTAAAAAAGTTCCACCTGTTATATTAGGAAAGTAGCCAAGCATTTGGTCACAGATAAAAATATTTTCAACAGAATATTAAAAATGTATTTTACTTTTCATCAGAATAAAAACATCATATATCACATATAATACACATAAAATCAGTTCAAAATTGGGAGAACCTGCATGAAAAATAGTTCTAGTCCTGTAAAAGGCAAATACATAAGACCAAGATCATTTGTTCAATATTTGATTTTTATCTAGATACTTCGATAGTCATAACAAATGTCTCAACAATCTAGAATGCACCTTTCTATTAAAAAAGCATTGACGCATTTCGGTGGTTGTAATTGTTTAAATGCCAACTTCTTCAGGACAAGAGACAATATCTCCCAAACTTCAAAACTGATCTTTTATATATCCCAGGTGCCTGTCAGGTATGCATGATAGGTGAAAACCTATTCACAACACTTTTGTGGATGTGCTGGTTTCAGTACGCAAAAGAAATGAGGAGAGGCGCAGTTTCCTTGAACACCCACGTGGCTCATGCTGAGATGGAGCAGTCCCGCCCTCAAGTCTTGTCTCAAGTCCTGTAAACTTGCAGCAGTGCAGCACAGGTTGAGCAGGGTGCATGTGACTCATCCCCTGTAAGCAGTGTGCTGCCTCTTGCTTTCTGTTTTGCCATTTTGCTATCCTTCAATGCCGCTTGGGAGGCCCCAGCAGAGGCCTACAACTAGATGGTTGCCTCTTGCCTCCTACCCAGTTGCCCTGTGACACATCCTAGGAGACTAGCAGACAGGCAACAAATGTGACCTGTGGCTGGTGCACCAGTAGGAGGGCTCCTCCTCGACTGCCACATTTAATTTAATTGCATCAGCCCCCTTGTTTCTCAGTCTTATCAGTCTAATCAAGTTTTTCCAGGCCATGGTGGTGTGATTTGCCTGGTGCTGGAAGGTGGAGGAGTAATGTAAGCAGGTCAAGACACTGTCGAGCATGGTTCAAACTCCCCTTTGATAGGCCTCCCCAGGGGCCTCACGCGTGGCAGCAAAGGTTGCCGAGCAGGGACTCGGTGCGGTTTGCTATGCTGCACACCCCTAGTTACTGCATACTCTCTTGTGCTGTGTTAGACAATAGTCAAATGTTTGAGTAATAAGCTGCCTGCCAAGAACTCCGTGACTATTTCCTTTCCCTCTTCAAAGAGTGGCTCTTAAATAATTGGGCTTTATCCAGACTAATTTTCTCATGAGATTAACCCTATTAGGTACAGAACATTAGCATAGGGGAAGAAGGACCAAATTTAGTGCAAGGAAACTGCGCTCTGGTCACCTGATTATGTCATGGGCCTGTGTCAAAATCAAATCTAACTCTTTGAGGAACAGATCATCACACATTAACACCCTGAAGGGCAAGAACCAGATCTTTTCTCTTTGGGATAGAGAGAAATCGACCCAGGATGATATGAACTGCTGCAATAAAACCCCTCCTGGACAAAGTACTGATAATCTTTTTCCCTAATCCCAACATCCGAGTTTTCCAGCTGGGTAAATCAAAGTATTAACTCAAGAGGAAGCACCATGTCTACTAAAAGAGGATATTACCCTTCTGGACATAGATCCAGAGTTTAATTACAGGTGCAAGGTGCGAGATACAGATAATAACTTACAAACTCTGTTTACGCCCTCACTGCCAACTGACCTGCATCTCTTTTGTAGCATTGCCCTTGGAGCACCCTTTGATAATATCTCAAATATCGGCAACACTGGACTTGAAAGTGACTGGTAATTCTTCATGTAATCTTCCAAGCAAAGAGGCACAAGTCTCTTATTTACTGTTCTGCTTAGAGAGAAATCTATCCTCCATCTTGGCCCTCCTTGTAAAATATGTAGTGGGGTCTGATTCAATTCAAGACACAGTTGCCATGATTTTGAAGGTACGGATTTTGAAGTAGGACTAACGAAGATAGGGAAAAGTTAACTCAAGGTAAATTAAGAGCTACCAGTCTAAGGACATCTATTGGCCCACAATCAGATGATGACATTGAAATTTTGACTCCTCATGTTTTAAAGTTGTGACTTCTGCTCACAAGCAGGAAAGCCCCTGATTAAGGCACCTTAGGATATTCTCAATAAATGATCAAAGGCAAAAAGCCCTACTCTCACAATGAGGCTTCTTTTTGAACCCTGTTCGGTGAACCCTGTAGCACTTGTTTCCTTAGTGAAATCTCCAAATTTGGAACTTGAAGTCTTCTCCATCTTCCAAACAAAATTGTTCGCGGAGTTAAGTGTGGCCGCCTCAGCAGGGAACATACGCATTAAGTGTAAGGGCAAAGCAAAACAATGAAGAGGAAAGAAAAGATCTAATCGGCAAATCTCAAAAGAATGCCCTAAAAAACTTAGCTTCTGGTAAGGAGAAAAAATGTCGAATTGAACTAAGGCATCCATCCAAGCTAATCAACAGGAAATGCTCAATTCAGGCCCACCGAGTCCAATTTGCATATGCCCCGTAGAGAGAAGTGATCCAGGGACATTAGTTGCATCATTCTTCCCTACACCTATTGTTCAGTCCTCTTCACTCAATCCGGCAGCTGATCAGTTTGTGGATTCATGTAGGGCAAAAGTAACTTTGACATTGTGTGACCAGGACGATCACCCTTCTCTACCACGAGATGCTAATTGCTCCATACCAGAAATTTTCCCCGTCTTTGACTCCGATTTAATTCTGAATCATGCATCTTCACTTGCTTGTTTTGCAGAGATAATAACTGGAATTTAATCCAAAGCAGTGACATTTCAGTGGTCTCCCTGTCTCGTAGAAGGCTAGGGATAAATACAAGGGTCAGTTTTCAATCTAAAATTGTTGTAAACATGGTACTGCAAAAGACTGAATGTCTTAAATGTAAAGGTATTGAAGTGTTTCCTGCTTATGAGGGAGTAAATGGCCAGTAAAACGGGTTCTGATTTGTATAATACCAAGGGAGGGGATCGTCAGGTTCCTTCTTTTAATGGGGGGGTGGGGGGGGGGGCTAAGGTTGATCCAGTGGGGTTGCAATTGACATAGGAACTTATAAATGACTGTAAATATTTTGCTCACACTGATTACATAAATAATGAAATCCAAAAATGGAGCTGATTGGCAAGTGCTTTAAATTGTGTTCATGCACCACCCCCACAATACAATGTTACTGGTGTTTAGAAAAAATATTGATTTAGAAATGTTGACTTACACAAATATTGAGTTGTAAATATTGTGACACAGAAATACTGACAGCAAAAATATTGTGTTCAAGAATATCGATTTTAAGGTAAGAAATATCATTTTCAAAAATAAAGAAGTCATGAATGTCGTTTGCAAAAATACAGTTGTTTAAAATATCGATTTTTTAATTAGTGATATTTATTTAATATTTATTTTAAGTGTGTGTGATGTATTTTTTGTATAAGAATTTTTTATGTTTTTAATATATGTGTTACATTTTTAGTAGTTATCAATTTTATGTTAAATACATTTTGCGTTTTTTTAGTTCATAGTGGGTTGTGGGTTTATAGGGGTAAAGGGTGGGTAGTATTTTTTTTAGTTAATGTTAATTAATGAGTAATTAGTTGTTAATTAATATTAATTAATATTAATTAATTGAAAATAAGATATGGAAATTGTGTTATTAATTTTAGGTGCGGGTTGTGGTGTTTATAGGGGTAAAGGGTGGATAGTAATTTCATTTTTGATTAATTAATTAATAATTAGTTGGTAAGTAATATTAATTAATTAATTAAAAATTGAATATGGAAATTGTATAATTAATTTTAGGTATGGGTTGTGGGTTTTATAGGGGTAATAGGAAGGGAAGTAATTTAGTTTAATTAATTCATAATTAGTTGATCATTAATATTAATTAACTAATTGATATTTTATGATGGTAATTGTTTCTTTTTTATGTGTGGGGATTTTACTTTTATTGGGGTAAAGAGTGGGGAGTAAATTACTTTTAATTACTTTATAAATAGTTGTTAAATACTTTTAGATTTTTTAATTAAAATTAAGTTTTAATTGTGTAATACATTTTTTTACAGTTTAATTGTAGCTGTGTTGTGAGGATTATAGGGGTAAAGTGTGGAAAGTTAATTCATTTTGATGAGTTTTAATTTTTCTAACTAATAATATTTATTTATTTAGTAATTAATTATGTTTATTATTGATGTGGACAATGAATTGTTTGGTGTTATAGGAGAGGAAATAAAAAAAACGACATTTATGTAATTATTAATGTATTTACTCAAAATATTATCTATTTAAAAATATTCATTTGTTTGAAAATTATTGATTATTTTATTTAATATAATATTTGTAGGTATTTGTGATATGTATTTAACCTTATAATCTGAACTGACTGGAGCGGGAATATTAAATGTTCAACACATTACCTACTGTTGCACTTATTGGAGTGGGAATAGTAATTTGTATCCCTCCGCTATCCAACACTTTTCCTACTGTTGCACTCATTGGAGTAGGAATAGTAATTTTTACTCCTCCGCTGTCCAACACTTTCTCTACTGTTGCACTCACTGGAGTGGGAATAGTAATTTTTACCCCTCCACTATCCAAAACTTCCCCTACTGTTGCACTGACTAGAGTGGGAACAGTAGATTTTAACCGTCCGCTGTCCAACTCTTTCCCTACTGTTGTACTCACTGGAATGGGAATAGTCATGTTACCACTCTGCTATCCAACACTTTCCATACTGTTGCACTCATTGAAGTAGGAATAGTAAATTTTTACCCCTCCACTAGAAATAAATTTAAATGAATAGTTTATTAATTGTTTTAAAGTAAATATATAGGCGTGTCCAAGATGGTGGCCTAATCCGACGTGCCTGCCAGGAGCTCCGTCCCTGCCCGACTACATGCACCCGTAATTGCATCCCCACCCGGTTTCCACCGCACTCACAGGGGACCCAGGGGCACGAGAGGGTGGTTGGTGCAGGCTGAGGGACCAGTTGAAGTGCTCCTTGCGACATACGGAGCAGCGCGTGAGAAGCGGTACCCGCGGTCTACCATATGGGCTCGGAGCGCGATTGCTTCTGCCTTGGATACCTGCTTGCGATCTCCGTTGACCGGCACAGCGGAGCTAGGGGACTGGGTCTTGCCGAATTACCTTGCGTCCGCAGGGAAGCAGATGAGGTGGATGGGTGTGATCCATTCTCCTGACTTCAAGGCATGGGAGCAGCGCCTTCCATGCTGTGACAATGTAGGCCCGGTGAACTGCAGGGGCCTCAGAGATGCCAGCTTGACCTGGGGTGAGTGTGCTTTCCTCCTTCCGCCTACTGGAGCCCTTGCCGCCCTTCCCTAGCTACTAGCACCTTTTAGAGGGAGAGACTGCACCAGAGAGGAACGCAGCAGGGCCGGACCGGCCATTGGAAGCCGGGGGACATTCAGTGCAGACTGGGGAGGCCCAGTTAACTGCTGGGGCCTCTAAGACGCCGGCCTGATGTGGGGCTGGCGGGCGGCACCTCCCACTGCTTCCCTGACCACAAACCATCCTGCCGGGGCAGCGGCAGGGCTATTGGCACCCCGTGGGCCCTTCAGGGGGGGAGTGTCTTCCCAGGACTGCGACACCCAACACGTGCAGTAAGAGAGTGGCCGGTCTGTACTTGCTGTTCTCAAGCTAGCGGGCAGGCGGTATACTTTGCAGGAGACCCCCCCAGAACTCTCAGAGAAGTTTTGGGAGAGTATTTATCTTGATGTTATTAGATTGTCCATCATCTTAGAAATGACTGATGATAACAAACGTTCATAGTTCAGTTCAGCAATATCCCAGACCTCAGGCATAATTTGACACTGATGCATACTGTTAGAAGTGGGGGTCTCTAGTTGCAATGGCTTGCTCCAATGTCCAAATAGGGACCCTTCTACCTAAGTCATGGGAAAGCGGGCTACCCCCTTTGATAACCCCGGCTCAACTCTGTGGTAACTTAGCATGAGCAGTTAGGCCTATCTAAGAGGCAGTTTGTGAATTATTTATTACCATGCACAATAAGGCAGTAAAGACACCACAAAAGGACACAACTCAATTAGGTATAGAAAAGTAGTATCTTTATCTAAAGCTTTCACACACGTAAATCAGTAGGGACTTGAACATGCAATAACGTATTCACCAGAACGTGACACTGACTAAGTTCAAGGCCGGAGCCTAAGCAACCTGTTGCACACCAGATACCTGCAGTTGGAAGGGGACTCAGCACGTAGTTTCTCAAAGAAGCAGAGGCGGTGACAGGTGGACTCCCAGCGACCACAAGTCTTGGCTGCGGTGGTCCGCAGCGTGCACCCACAATGACTCTGGCACTTGGGGACAGGCAGGCACTCCGCGGCAGCAGCTTTCTCTTAGCCGAGGCGGCCCACAGGACGAATCACGATGATGCAAAGTTGGCACAGGTGTGGGGACTCAGCGGCAGCAGCTCTCTCTTAGCTGCGGCAGCCCACAGGACAAAACACGATGCTGCAAAGTTGGCAAAGGTGCGGGCACTCAGTGGCAGCATCTCTCTCTCAGCTGCGGCGGCCCACAGGACAAATCACGATGAGGCAAAGTTGGCAAAGGTGCAGGCACTCAGCGACAGCAGTTCTCTCTTAGCTGCAGTGGGCCACGGGACAAAGTATGGTCTCGACCAGGCTCGCACAACAGTGGGCAATCAGTGGCTGAAGCTCTCTCTTGGCTGCAGCGGCCCACACAGGTTCAGCAAAGGTTCAGAAGGTTCAATTCAAGGCGGGGTCTCAGCGGCAGCAACTCTCTCTGAGCTGCAGCCGCCCACACAGATTCAGCAAAGATTCTGAAAGTTCAAATTAAGGCGGGCTCTCCGCGGCAGCAGCTCTCTCTTAGCTGCAGAGTTTTCAAGGGTAACCAGTCTGCGCTCCTCACAGTAGAACTAGAGGCTCCGGATTACTTGACAGAAGCCTCACCTGCAAGTAGAATTCCTCACACAGGGATTCCAATAGCTGACGGGGTGGAGTCTAATGTCCCTGAGACTTCATCAGGAGGCGCTCTCGATTCAGGCCCTAGGGTAGTTTCTTCGGCAGGCTTGGTGAAAGTTTCAAAGTCCTTTCCTCTGTTTACTCGGACAGAGTTTCGTCTTGACATCTAGAAGGAACACACTTGCGCAAGGTTCCAGCGCAGTGTTTTATACCTAAAAAGTCTTTGTTCTCTAAAGTCACAAATCACTCAATCCATCCAGAACCAGTTTAGTGGGGTCGGGGAGCACTTGGTTTACGAGGCGACATCCTGCCCTTTCAGAATGGCCAGTGGGAGGTGAAGTCATCATTCACCTTGCCAGGCACGGCCCTGCTGAGATCAAAGAGTCACCCCTCCTCATGCGCTGAATGCCGATCTCTCTCCTCAGCCAGGTCTGAACTAGCTGGCCCTGCTGCCTCAAAACCAGATGGCCAATGCACATACTAGCAAAACCTACAGGAAAGCTTAAGCATGAAAATATCGCGTTTTCAAAAGAGGCATTTTCGAACATGGAATATATAAGGGGTCCTTGTAGCTCAAAACACTGAGTTTAAACATATCAAATTCAAATTTTTTATCAGGTTCTTGGGGTCAGATAGGATTAGGGAAGGTAATCCTCAGCCTGCCCATTGTGGCCTATGAGAACGAATACCTTAACATTAGTAAACAGTGAAATGGAGGGTAATTCGCTAATAGAACATGCTACACAGACCTAGACATTATGGTTATCCCAATTCATACAGTCAACTTTGCACAGGGAGCATTCACGATGTGGCACTGATTAGCAGTGGCACAGCACCCAGAGCATCTAAATCCAGCCAGCATAAAAGATAGGAAGCGAACAGAGGAACGGAGACCCAAGCCAATGACGCCAGGTCTAACACATACCATCATCATAGTTACCCCTGGAGATGGAAAATATGGTTTCAAATTCAAAACAACCTGTGTTTTAAATAGGTTAAGCTTATACCTAGAAAACTTGAAAAATCTAGTGGCTTCACCAACAACCTCTTCAAGTGCTACTAATGGGTTTTAGGCAAAAACTGCAACATCATCCACGTTTGCTGTCAAATGAAGTTGCTCACCTCCAAACATCTAAGGCTAGATATTCATATTGATGTGGAGCGATTGTAAAAATCATTCAAATAGGAGGGATGAGTTGGGTATTTCAACAAATTTGAAATAGATTTGACTATCTTCTGCCATGGGCCCCCTGGCACGTGGGGTCTTGTATAGTGCTTGGGCTTTAGGCAAAAACTGCAACATCATCCACATTTGCTGTCAAATTAAGTTGCTCACCTCCAAACATCTAAGGCTAGATATTCATATTGATGTGGAGCGATTGTAAATATCATTCAAATAAGAGGGATGAGTTGGGTATCTCAACAAATTTGAAATAGATTTGACTATCTTCTGGGTTGGGGCCCCCTGGCACGTGGGGTCTTGTATAGTGCCTGGGACAATTTATTAGACCCATTGCCAATGCCAAAAGAGCCCATCATGGCCACTAGACAGTTCCATGCCATGCGGTTGAAGGCCTTTTCTATGTCTAATAAAAGCATACCTATTCTGGTGTTAAATATCCTGGCTACATCAATTGCTGCAATCAATGGAGGTATCCCTTCCTGGCATAAACACGTGCTGCTACTGAGACACCAGGATCGGAAGTAGGTGGGCAAGTCGCATAGCCAGTATTTTAGAAAACAGTTTTGCGTCTGTGTTGATCAGAGAAATAGGTCGGTGGAAACCATTGTCCTGTGCAGGTTTTCCTTTACACAAAAAAAACAATATTAGTAGTATTTCAAGTATCAAGAACCACCTCTCTTGTGCAAATATGTGAAATTACTGTTAAAAATGTGGTGGCAATTACATCTTTAAATTCCATTGGTATGGCATCCTCGTGCGCTGCCTGTTCAATGGGAGGGGCTACTAAGGTGGCAATGATCTTGCCCATGGAGAGCTATTATCTCGCCTACCTGATCTTGCCCGAGACTGGGAAAAGTATACCACTCAATCTACTCCCAAAGCCCATCCTGATTGATCGTTTGAGACTGGCTGTATAGTTCATCATAGAGCAAAGACAACTGCTCCAAGATAGACGTGGGGTTTATATAAACCGCACTGTCCATGTCCTCAATAGATTGGTTCGTACATTTGGACTGTTGATCAGAAATTTGTAAACTGAAAACTTGAAAACTCTGCCTACATTTTCCTCATACTTGTACAGTAGATTTCTGTTTTTAACATACCTGGGTGCTATCTGGTTTCAGCCCATTTCCAAGTCACTTCTCTATTACTTTGAGATACATGATCTGCTTGTCTGCTTCTCTTAGAACAATTTTCAAGGCATGTAATATTATGAGATTAGCTTTGTGCAAGAGGTTAGCATCATCCAACGCAGACCTATTTTGCTTGACAACGTACTGAAGGATAATGCCACAATTATATATGCCTCCATTGTGTCCCAGATTACTGGAGGTGAAGCTGTCCCAGCATTGATAGGAAAAAAATCCCTAAGTGTCTGAAAAGTGTCTTCTGAGATTGTCATTGAACAGAAGACAGTGAGGAAACGAGTACTTTTAACAACTAGCTTTAGTCTCAGTAGGGCTGTATTAGAACAACATTGGATTTTTGGTCCTATATAATCCTAGGACATACATCTGTTTCTACACTTTGTACTAAGAACCTCCCAGGGAGCACCATGTTGATCCTAAAATAGTGCTTGGATGGACATGAATAAGCATACCTGGGGTTGGCCAGGTGGAGGGTCCTCCATACATCACAAAGCCAGTGCAACTGGATCAGGTCTTTGATTGATTCCCTAGTTCTGGGCATACGTTGGGTATTACTGCAATTAGTGGAATCAATGTTATAATTCAATACACAATTAAAATCACCCATTATAATAACTTCTCCAAACCAATCCAACAGTTTCAAAGAGTGCATATATAATACCTCTGCGCCATGAACATTTGGCCCATGGGATAGATAATGACACATTTATGAGAGCGTAGTACCAATTGTACAAGCGCCCTCCTTCCCCTTGAGTCTTCAGTTATTTTCAGAACCTTACATTGAAAATTCTTTGCTGAAAGTATATCCGCCCCCGAATGGAAACAGACTGTGACATAAAAATTATTGTATCATATTCAAAGTAAAAGCTGGCCCTTGTAAGTCAAATGAGTCTCCGCCAGTGCCACCAATTGAGGTTTATACATCCATATCTCCTCCCAACCCAAGCCATTTGCCACTTACCCCATGCAATTAATAATACCAGAAACATTCCTACACATGCATTTAATTTTGGCCCTGTGCCCAAGACAATTTGCCAAACAGCCATTTATGTTCTAGACTGCAGTTTTGACAAACTAAGACAAGCAATATATATTCTTTCTGTGGATTAAGAATACTCTGACATATTTTACACCCACCACATCCCCCAGACACGGCACTGTTATCCACTTCATAAGACCATCTAGTGCAACCTCCTCCCAAAGCCCACCCCCTATTATCTTGGGAAGGAATCAACCCCAACCTCTGGCTATCAATAGTTGACAGCCCTAGTAGAGTGCTACCCTCTGTCCAATACTCCTAACCACCAACCACCCAATATGCAAGTAAAGAGTACATAACTCCAAGATGGTAGTGCCATATACCTATTGAATAATAAGAGCAAAAGCTAAAGCATGAAATCGAAAGTCACAATATGGAGGAGGCTAGAAAAAAAGAAAAAGGAAGAAAAGAATAGAAAAAACTGTCCTGAGACATAGCGGTAGTGGTAGCCCCCCTTCAAATGGCTCAAAGCCTGCATAGTGTTCAACATCTGCATCCACCTATTCTTGATACTCCTGAGGTGAGCTGGCGCCTGCAAAAATACTTGAGCCCCATCAGTTTCAGAGGATCACTGCATTGGCGCATCTTCCTTTGTCGATCCAATGTGGATTTGCGGAGATCCGAGTGGGATAGAATTGGCATTGCATAAACCAGGACAGATGTAGTTGGCTTGCCTTAAGAGAATTCAACTGCCAAAGGAGAAAGTACCCTACATATATTACGATTGGGTGGGACTGCGCTGGCTTAGATTTAGCCACATTGCAATTGATGTGGAGGAGATGGGTACGCTGAACTTAAGAGTCCCAATCCATAAGATCAGGAAAAGCCTTACTGAACAATTGTACCATTTATTGTGGGGGTTGGACCCCTCCTTCCCCTCTGGTATTCAAAATATCTTAAGAATCTTTCTTCTCTGGCAGTTCTCCATGTCTTTGACTTCAGCTAAAAGATATTTCAACTGACCATCATGATTCCCAATTGCCTTAACTGTTGCAGCTCTGTAATCTGCTTTGTAAGACTAGTAATCTTCCCAGAGGCATCACCCAGTGATTGCTGCATTATCAAACTATCCGCCCTAGCCTGGACATAATGTGACTTAGCCTCCGAAAGCTGAGCCTGAGCATCTGCAAGATTGCCTTCAGCGACGCCTCCTGAGAGCTATCCTCTGGACTGACCTCCTTAGTGGTCAATGGAATAGAGTGATCAGTGATTTTGCTGAACTAAATATCCGAGCTTGACCAGGATTAGAAGTGGAACACGTATTATGGGTGTTTTGTTCTGTAAGCTGTTTATCCTCATCCACCCCTGGAAGGACTGCAGATATGTGCGAGATAAGTGCTTTCACCTCTTCCTCTGATTTAGCCTAGTTCTGTGATGGGCTACTCTTAGCCCCGGAGTTGCCCGTCATGCTTGCCTCCTGCTGTTTCAGAGATTTAAAGTTTGGTGTTATCTGGTGGACTCAGTCAGCCTCATCCTGAAGTTACACAGGCCTTGCTGAACAGACTCTCCACTCCCCCCCTGAATGCCTGTGGAATTATCACTGAGGGTACAGTTTTTGTAGCCTGCACCTCTACCAGACGGCATTAGTCTCCATTTAGCTCCTGAGAGGGCGAAGTAGATAGCTCATTGCGACAGCTCGATTGACAACTGATACAGTGTTGCAGAGCAGGCACACCTAGGGAATTCGCAACAAAATCTACAACAATCTTGCACTGACTGACCTGATCAGGGGAAGAGGAAGCAGCCGCAGGACTACCTCCTGTTGTAGCTGCCACCATCAAAGCACCCACTTACGAGGACTCTTTACCAAAAACTAGGCACTTGAATATACTCCTTCGCAATACCAGATTGGAGTAACTTCAAAATGGGTCAACCAACCTGCGATAATCCTGGGTCAGGGGCCATTACTGCTCATCTCACCTTCCTCCATCTGCTGCAGTTCTCGCCCCTCAAGAATATTCTATTTTGCCTTCACCCTTCTGTGGTGTCATGCCATAAGGACTGCAATTACAGAAGCATGGCTAAAAATATAGCAGTGTAACACAGCAGGGACAGCCAGCAAGCCACGCACAGCTGTAAACCTGCCTGATGCAGAGCTGCCACATTCACGCTCAGCAGTCCGAGCCACCAATAGTGGATCTTAAATAAAAAATCCCCGATGAGCACAAGCATCGGCAATCCCTGAATGAGGCACGGTGGTAGTGGGCTGTGGTCATGGAGGTATGGGGAGGAGCGAACGCTCAGTGGCAAGGCTTAACCTGTCATTTTCCTTCTGCAACTATCAATTATTTGTTTCATGATTTGGGATTTTGAAGATTTAGATAATTGCAAGATCAGAGGAGTGATTTACGGTTAAAATGTCATCAGCTAATTGCAATGGCTTGGGCTGAAATAGAAAAATAATTGGATTTAATAAAATGGATTCAGAAAGGTTATTAGGACTTTAAGAAATCTAATCCCAGATTTATTTGGGCAATATACGTAAATGTATTATTATGGTTTACTTATATCCTAGTTATCTAAGTTTTTACAATTTCAATCTATATGTTTTCCTTTGCTCATAGAAGAAAAACAATAAAATAACTAGGCTTACTTGAAAATGTAGAACAGCACGAAGATTTTTGGTTTGAAGGTGAATCTAGCCCATAGAACTTTTTATGAGTTTTTCAGTAATGCTAATTTGAGTAACACATATTCCTTGTCGTGGACTGTGCATTTAATTTCTAATCCATTATAAGAAAATGGTTATGCAGCTTTCCATTTTGTGTAAAGACGTACAAAGCTGGCATTTATATGTCAACGTTATATCTCAATTGGACTTGGAAATTGCCACATCAGTTAATTAGTCAATCAGACAATGGGGGTTTTGAAAGCTTTATTACAAATAAACATTGAACAACCTGCAAAAGATTCCCTTTTTACCTGACGGCACAGAGAAGTTAGACACTCTGGTTTCATTCTTTTTGCGTTTTGTGGGTATGGTTGATAAGCTGTGTGCATTATTTCTGAGATGTGTGAAGTCTGACCCAAAGCTAAAGATGAAATCACAAATCCTATGAAACATTTAAATGACTTCATCTTGTTAGAGTAAGGGCGTCTTAACAAATGTCACTGTGGCCATATGCACTTAACATCTGTTATCAAAGATGATGTAACCAATATAAGTCACACACGAAAGAGCTAGCATTTGCACAGTGACATGTGGACTCTGATATGAAACAGGCCCTTTAATTGTTTAAGCCTTTCAGAAACGATGTTCAGCTTCTTTAAGAGTGTGATTCAAGAAAGTTTAGACTTGAAGTATGCCAATATACTCAACAACGGGGAGATTTACTAATACATTGCAACGTCATGCCAGGGGGTGCACAGTCTGGGAGTAAGATGTTCTTTCAAGGGCAATAAGTAGTTTGCCGTATAAAAAGTGAAGCACCGGTGGTGCAAGGGGCTTGTAAATACACCCCATAATGTCTTATAGTAAATTGCGCTTTGCACGGCTTTGTGCAACGATGCCTCAAAATGCCAAAGATTAAATCTATATAACAGTACAGTGCCCCATTCAGATTCATTCAGGGATACTCTCAACAATTTAGGGTGCCAAATGAGTGTAAAAAAATAACCCTGATGGCAATCCATGTACTACAAATGAAACTGATTTCATGATAATTTGTACTGTAGAAAATACCTATACAGTTCAGACTATAGGTTTTACTGGTGGTGACAGTGCAAGTGATAGTAGTGAACACATAATATACAGAGAGTTTAGTTTGCAGGGACACACATTAGTAATGATCCATACAACTAACACAGGGTCATTTAAAGTGCAAAATTAAATTGGTGACCAAAACTACACACTGTTGATGTTTTTTTTTGTTCAATAATTTATTAGTTTTGCAAAGAAGCATATAAAAAGTTAAATACAATAGGAAAGTGATACAAAGAATGAAAAAAGAAATACAAGAGATCAGCTAAAAAATACAAATATGTCTCACATATTTTCATTCAAGAATTTCATCGAGGTATTGTAAAAGTAAGAGAGAAGAATGTCAGCCAGGAACTACAATAAAAGTCAAAGGTATCGCTTTGATAAATAAAATTGAAAGAGAGAGCGCTAAAGACAGAAAGAGAGAGAAGAGAAGAGATGGGGGGGGCAAAAGGAATGAAGGAATGAAGGAAGGATCACCCGTAGTACCACAAAAAGAAGGAAATAACAATAAGCATATACTCACGTAGACGGCACAAAAGGATATTGCTCCACCAACCCTTTTGATGCCAAATCCATATATTCATCTAGGGCTCTCCAAACCCTATTAGAACTAGAAGGGGAGAGATGAGCCTCATCAACTGAGGTATGCGCTCCACGTAAAAAAGATACCCACACCCACCAAGTATGATAAGAGATGGAATTAAAAGATTTCCATTCCATAAGGATAATTTTCACCACTATTGACAATAGTAGGTCTAGTAATTGCAACTCTAAAGAGTCTAAAGGTAATGGAATAGGTGAGGCCCATGGGCCAAGCAAAACCATAGTAAAGGAGAGCTGAAATTGAATCTTAAATATTAACATAAGATGTTTACGGACCAAATCCCAAAAAGGCTGGAGTAAAGAGCACTCAAAAAACATATGAGGATAATTACCTGTAGTCATCTTTAAGACCAAGAGAATGTAAACGTGCTGGAGTCCAATGCAGTAAATTATGACAGAAAAATCTAGATTGAATTAGAGAAGGAGCAATTTTATTACGAAGAGAAAGCCTGGCAATCAACTGCGAAGTATCTGCGGAGATATGCCTAGTAAAATCATGACCAAAATGGTGCAACCATTTCTGTTGAGTAACAGTAGTTAAGGCAGGAGGGTTGGAAGACAAACATTTATAAATCCTAGAAGCCACATGACCAGATCTAAGCCACTTTTATAATAGAGCTATAGTGGGAGAAACTGGATCGAAACAAAGTTTAGCAAGAGCCACGTTTATTTTTAAAAAGGTATAAAAATCCAAATTAGAAAGAGAAAATTGCTGTTGTAAAGAAGAAAAAGGTAATGGATCATTATTAGAATCATAAAGATGATGAACCAACTTAACGCCTTTATTAGCTCAATAAGTAATTAAACTAGGGTCAATAGTCAGTTTAATGTTAGAATTGTGCCATAAAGAGGACCACCTAGATTTATGAATTGGCGTAGAAACTTTCCTGTCAATAATTTTCACCGCTGCAATGGTGTCTAAGATAATGGAGCGAGAAAACGGAATAGACAATGTGGCTGTAGTTAAAAAAGAGGAGGGAGGTAAGGGGGAAGAAAGCTCCTGTTCAATCAATACCCACGAAGGTGTATGAGGAGTATCTGAGGAGAACCAAAGGGCACCTTGAGAGGCTAAAAAAGACACTTTATATTTCTCCCAATCAGGGAAATTACAGCCACCCAAATCATAGGGTTTCCTCAAGGACCTATATGCAATTCTAGCTCTTTTATCGCTCCAGAGGAACTTAGAGGTGAGAGAATCAATTTCATGAAAAGAAGAAGAAGATAGTTTAATAGGAATCATAGAAGAAACAAAATTAATAATGGGCGTTATCATCATTTTTAAAGTTTGAAGGCGTCCCCACCAGAGAAATATTTAGGAGATCATGTTTCTAAAAGTTGACGAATTTTGAGAAAGGTTTGAGCCTCATTATAGGCTACAGTATCATAAATAGTGCTACAAAACCAAACCCCTAAATACTTAATCTGTTTCGATTGCCATTTAAAGCCAGCATTCCCCATATGAGCTGGAAAACAGTAAGCATTGAGCGGGAACATTTCTGTTTTGTCTATATTAAGAGAATAACCAGAGACTCTAGAAAAAAGATTAATAGTATCCGAAATAGCAGGAATGGCAGAAACGATATCATCCGAAAAAATGAAAACATCATCTGCGTAAGCAGCAGTTTGTACGCAGTGTGAGCCGAAATGAAAACCTTTAATGTCTTGATGGAGAATAATTAACCGCAATAGGGGATCAATAGACAATAAAAACAGAAGAGGTGATAAGGGGCACCCTTGTCTAGTACCTTGACAAAGATCAAAGAACGAGGACGTAGCACCATTAACTCTGATATTCGCTAACGGACGTACATATAAGAACATAAGCATATTGAGAAAAGAATTACCAAGATCATGGGCACAAAGCACTGCATGTAGAAAAGGCCAGGAAACCTTGTCAAAAGCCTTTTCGGCATCAAGGGCAAGAGCAGCCGCCGGAAGAGTAGATCATTTTGCTTTCCCTATGATGTGACAAAAGGTACGTATATTGTCTCTAGCCAATCTTCCTTTAACAAAGCCCGTCTGAGAAGGATGGATAAGTAGTGGTATATAGGATTCCAAATGTTTGGCCAGGATTTTAGCAAAAATCTTTGCCTCCATATTGAGGAGGGATATGGGACGAAAAGTTTTAGGATCCGCATGATCTGTGCCTTCTTTTGGTATCACTACGATAGTAGCATCAGCAGCAGAACCCGAAACTGCACCTGATGATATAAAGGTATAAAAAAAAAATTTAAGACGAGGGACGACAGAAGTAAGAAAAGTTTTATAAAACATGATGGGAAAACCATCAGGTCCCGGGCGCTTTTCCAGAACGTGTGGATTTAATTGCATGTAGAATCTCTTCAGTAGTGATCGGACCTCCCAACTTCACACCATCAGCATACGAAACCATCTGGATAGGAAGTGTCTTTAAGAATTGTTGACATTGATCAAAAGAGGATGGATTAACAGGAATATATAACTTGCTATAAAAATCACGGAAAACCTCAAGTATCTCCTTAGTCTGAAATTTCTTGGCATCAGAGCTATCAGTAATACAAGATATGTGAGATGATCTAAGATTAGACTCCTGAAATTTTAGAGTCTCCGCCAAAATCTTACCTGCGCGGTTTTTTAGAAGTAAGCATTTGGATTTCTGAGCTTGAACCCCAATGTGCGCTCTTTTAGTGACAATAGTATTGTAGGAATACTTCAAATTTATAATGGTTTGTAGTAATTGTTTATCCTTAGAATGTCGATAAAGAGATTTGTGTCTCTTTATATCATCAGCTAAGTCTGTAAGCTCTTTCTTAATATCAGCATTCCTCTTTGCCATCCGTTTAATAACTTGTCCTCTAAGTGTACACTTAAAAGCATCCCACAAGACTATTGGGGAACTGACTGAGCCCTCATTATCAGAAAAATAATGATCAATCTCTCCATTCAAGGCCGCAACCTTAGTCTGATCATGCAGAATTTCCGTGTTTAACCTCCAAGTACGAGGTTCTTTCTTGTCAATGAGATTGAGGAGAGAAAAGGATACAGCACCATGATCAGAAACAAGGATAGGATGGATGTAAGGAGGTAACGAAACCGGTAAAAGAGCTGAATGAACCAAAAGATAGTCAATATGAGAAAAGCTAGAATGAGGCGAAGAGAAAAAAGAAAAATCACTTCCAGTAGGGTTATGTAGACGCCACAGGTCTTGAAGATTAGCAGAGGCACACATATTGAGCATCTGTGTGTGAGCCCTAGGGGGAACGAAATTTAAAAGCAGTCTGTCTGTCCAAAATTGGGTCCATAGGAAGATTAAAATCTCCACCAACTATTAGGTTA
Organism: Lissotriton helveticus; assembly: GCF_964261635.1. Lineage (NCBI taxonomy): Eukaryota > Metazoa > Chordata > Amphibia > Caudata > Salamandridae > Lissotriton > Lissotriton helveticus. The sequence continues at coordinate 512,269,366 of NC_136061.1, read as the reverse complement.
CCTTGATGAGGAACTTCAGAAAATTTCTTAGTGATCGACCGCCAAAACGATGGATCATCAATATTTGGAGAGTAAATATTCATAACATAAAGATCAAGAGAGCCATTGGTAAGGCAGGACAGCAGCCAACGCCCTTCCGAATCATGTTCTGCAGACACCACAGGCAACCCTGATTTTTTAGAAATTAATTTTACCACACCATTCTTTTTACCAGAAGCATCAGAGCTCACCACAACCAGGACCCACTCTTTCCTCAATAATAAAGCTTCCTTATAAGCTTCCTTCATTTCTTGTAGTAACACTAAATCTGTAGAGAGATGTTTGCAATAATCCAAAATCTTAGCCCTTTTCACAGTGTGATTCAATCCACGAACATTAAGGGACAATACGTTCAATCCAGGCATAAAAACAAAAGAACAAAAAAAACACTAAACACTGATAGTAGAGAGGATAAAACAAAAGCAGAAACAAGAAAACGCAACACAAAACAGACCCAACAACATGAAAGAACCCACAAATAAGAGGCGCCAACAGGAGATCGAAGAAAAGAGAGAAGGGAAGAAAAGATAGAAAAGAGAAAAAGAAAGGGGGAAAGAAAAAGAGAAAAAAGAAAACCAGAAAAAAGAAACAGAAGAATAAGAAGAGAAAGACCCACCAGGGGAGGTCCAGAAGAGACCAAATCCATACGATGGGCGAACATGGAGAGGTGAGCAAAATGGCCACCGAGGGAAAAGAAATAGCAATTCATTACCCCATACGGTAGGGGAAGATGTCATAAGACCTAAAGACTATTGGTAGAAGAAATTCACCATCATATAACATAGGTATACATCAGTATATCCAATAATAGGATAAATGAAAGCGAGTAAAATCAAAACAGGAATCATCAAACAGTAGAAAATATCATAGACTAAATGTATAGAAATAGATAATGACTAAATCTTAATGCATAACATTAGAAGTAATAACATTATCAAATATAACAAGAGATAACAATAAATAGAAGTTCATCAAAACGTTCAGAAAAATCTAAGGTATATGAATTCATACCTCACAAACCTTAAGCAAATAGCATAAAATAACTGTTCATATCTCAAGAACAAGAAATCAAAAGAATAAACAATAAAGAGTAATAAGTATAAAACCAGACCAAAAACGGGAACAAATGATGTATGTACACCGAACAAATAAGGTAGTAATAAAGGATCAAATAATGAACAGAAAGATAATAATACATATCACCCAAACCTGGAACGAGTAAAGGAAAGGACAAATAAGTCCAAATCATGATATAATACATCAAAAACATATAAACAATAAAGAACAACAAAAATACAAACAAAACAAAAATAAAGAAATTAACATGAAGCAACAGACAAATATTATATGCACCCAAAAATAAATAAAGACAGTTATAGAAAATCAAGTAATGTAAAAAACACTAAAAAAATAAAAATATAACAACAAATAAGAAAAACAATATATACTCCTCGAAAAAAAAATTGAATCTCCAGACTGACGAACAATATAGAACAACATCTAAAATAAATAAAGAAACATCACTTTTACATATCAAGGTATCCATAGGAATGAAAAGGAAAAGAAACCCATGGAGTGGAAAACATTGACAGAATATCAGCAAAGAGACAGAAACCTCAAACTGGAAGCAAGCAAAATAAAAATACAGGCAAATAGGAAAGAGAACAAATAGCACAAAAGCCTACAATCCAAAGGAAGGAGAAACAGTGAAACACCATCATTACATATCAGAGTATCAAACAGAATACCAAAGGAAAGAAGCACAGCAAGTGAAAGACATAGAACAGAATACCAGCTATGAAAATAGGAGCAATAATCTAAGAATAAACAAAAGAAAACATACAGGCAAAAAGAGAAGAGAAAACAAATAACACAAAAACCTGCAAATCAAAACAAGGTTAAAACATGGCAACCACGGAGATAACAAACCATATGTATGTTTCAGGAGTCTGGGAATTACAGCAGTAGACTGCAACAATACGTAAACACCAAAAAGATTAGCAGAGAGAAGACAACATTCCAGGAAGAACTCAGGAACCAGAAGGGCCAGGAGCAGGTGAGAAATCCATCTGGGACTCTATCTGGTTATCCAGGAAGGTGGAGACATCCGCAGTCTCATAAAAAATTTGAGAACGACCATTAAAAGTTATACGGAATTTTGAAGGACCAGCAAAGGAAAAAGGGATGTTCATGTCGATCAATCGTCTTCGTAGATTCAGAAAGCCTTTCCGTCTAATAACAGTATCTCTGGGAAATTCTTGGGTAACAGCAATCCTATGTCCCCCCATATTATCACCTTAATCTTCCTCATTTGAGCTAAAATTTGTTCAGAGTGTTGATGGCGTAGCGGTTTAAAAATCACCGCCCTAGGATGAGGTGAAGATTTGGGCCGAAAGGTCGGAACACGTTCAATCTCAAAGTCTTTTTGAAAGGAGATCTGAGGAACAGAAGGAATCCATTGATATAAAAAGTCTATCAAAGAGGACGCAGACTTCTCCGCATCCTCGGGCAGACCAAAAATACGCAAATTACTTCTCCGATTACGATCTTCTTGTTCCGTAAGGTCTCTCCGAAGCGCCATCATGGAGCGTTCCATCTGTTGTATGGATTTAGAGTGTTGTTGCGCAGTATCCTCTGCACCACTAATTCATGACTCAGCAGCCGAGACACGAAGAGATAGGGTTTTGAAATAGTTTCTGATGGCTGCAACCTCAACTTGAAGCAAGTCAGTATTGGTTTTGGTTGATTGCGCAATATCATGAACAGCATTTAACCTGGACAGAATGGTATCCAACGTAGTGCCAGCATCCTTCTGAGCTGATTCCCGAATAGGAGAAGTCTGCTTTAACCTCTTAAGGTTGCCTTTCGAGTCTTTGTGTTTGGGAGAAAGACCCAGGGTATCAGCCATTAGAGAATCCACGAAAAAGCAAAAATACCACCGGTACAGCCTGTATGAATACAGTTAGGAAAGGCGTAGATATGTCAAAAACAAAAAATCGCGCCCTTGGGAGACAATAGTGTACTCAGAAAATGCATAAATACATATGGACAGTATCTCAGGGTAGTAACTAGAAGTGTACCAATGAGAGTATCTCAGTGAAAGAGAAAAAATAGCAAAGGCTCCATTAGTAGAGAACATAAACAATGTTGCAACTAAAATACAGACGTCGCCAACCTCAGGAACCTGGCTGAAGTGAAATGGCAGAGACCCAGATATGGATGAAGCATCCTCAATGATGAGCAAAAGGAACACCAAATAAAAGGTAAAACAGCTGAGGAAAAACAATATCATGAACAGCATTTAACCTGGACAGAATGGTATCCAACGTAGTGCCAGCATCCTTCTGAGCTGATTCCCGAATAGGAGAAGTCTGCTTTAACCTCTTAAGGTTGCTTTTCGAGTCTTTGTGTTTGGGAGAAAGACCCAGGGTATCAGCCATTAGAGAATCCACGAAAAAGCAAAAATACCACCGGTACAGCCTGTATGAATACAGTTAGGAAAGGCGTAGATATGTCAAAAACAAAAAATAGCGCCCTTGGGAGACAATAGTGTACTCAGAAAATGCATAAATACATATGCACAGTATCTCAGGGTAGTAACTAGAAGTGTACCAATGAGAGTATCTCAGTGAAAGAGAAAAAATAGCAAAGGCTCCATTAGTAGAGAACATAAACAATGTTGCAACTAAAATACAGACGTCGCCAACCTCAGGAACCTGGCTGAAGTGAAATGGCAGAGACCCAGATATGGATGAAGCATCCTCAATGATGAGCAAAAGGAACACCAAATAAAAGGTAAAACAGCTGAGGAAAAACAAAGTCGCCACTTACAGAACACAAAATGGCGTCCATTTATAAATAAAAAAGGGCACTGCGAAAGCAATATTGGCAAAACGGGCAACAGGAGCAGTAAAATGACCCAGATACTTCAATTAATGTTTTCAGAGTGAGGTACGTAGGGTTAACAATGAAGGCAGTGGGATCACTAATCACCATCTAGTGACATCTCCAAAAAAGAACATGTAGGAGAAAAAACCTTCTTAAGAAATCCACAATAAACATTGTGAGTAGGTATCACCTCAATCCTGCATGCAACGAGGGTTCCGGTGAAATTTCCAGCACCTGGTAAAAGAAATGCGAGCGCCGCTGCCAGAACATAAAATGGCGGCCGCCCGCGAATTCCAGTGAGAGAGGCACTGCGGCTAATATTGGAGCCTTCCAGATATTATGAGCATCAGAAATCGCAACGACTGCTCACGACATGTTCCGGAACCGAGAGCGCCGGTTCCAGGAAACATTCGCTGTGTATGGGGGGGTCGAAAATCTCCCCGACGGCCTCCGATACCCCGCAGCTCAAGCGCAAACCGCCATCACGTAGCGGCGCGCAAGCCACGTCCCCCACACTGTTGATGTTTTAACCCCAATATATTATTTCAAATTGGACTTCCGGAGGACAAGAGACAGGTGGCAACCTACATGTCAGGGTGAGAACTGTTAATCCATCTAAAACAAGAAATGAGAAGCCAAACGTTATTGATCGCTGTGGCATAGTACTGGAGAATTCAACACCTATATAGAAAATTCAAAAGAAAAATAAACAGACCTCTGACTTATGGGGTAGCATCAACAACATAGGCTGGCAAGGTGCTTACACTACATGCGAATAACTGGAGCATGAGCCCAAATCGACTGATGAGTGCCAATGGGTGCAACTGTACCTCTGATGAAATTACAGCTTATTAGTGCATGAACAGGTCATACATCCCAAATGGTGATTCCACTTAAAGAAAAGTAAAAAAAGTGGTTTAATGTTTATAGAATCAGTTTCCATTGACAGCTATCATGTCTGGGAAACATCCTTTACCCCACATTTTTTACTCAGCATGTCTTTACCCCGCATTTTTTACTCCGCAAAAACGTTTACAGCGCAGGGCTTTACACCGCAAACTGTTACTACGCATTCCCCAAAGTAACACCCCTTTGGAGTTAGAAAAGTAATTGTGTTGTAATGGGGAATGTATTGTAAGGCAAACCAAAGGTGATGATGTACGCAGCGTTGACAATACAAACACTCACCCCCAGTCAACTGATCTGGGTTTAATCCATCACCGTTCTTTAGCTCTCTCCGCCACCCCAGTTCGGACATGGCATATGCAAATCAGTCTGACCGTGTGCCTCATGGGAACAGTCCAGCCCGAACTGCCAAGCCATGTCTTCCCTGGACCGGAATCAAGCTTCCCAGGACCGGTTTCTGGCAATACTGCCGTCTTCAGCCAGGCTTGCTTGACTCCAGTGGCAAAGTGAGCAAGGGACTCACGTCTGAGCATACCCTGCCAACTTAGGGTGAACAAAGAAAAACCAAAGGTGATGATGGACGGAGTGTTGACAATACAAACACTCACCCCCAGTCAACTGATCTGGGTTTAATCCATCACCGTTCTTTAGCTCACTCCGCCACCCCAGTTCGGACATGGCATATGCAAATCAGTCTGACCCTGTGCCTCATGGGAACAGTCCAGCCCGAACTGCCAAGCCATGTCCTCCCTGGACCGGAATCAAGCTTCCCAGGACCGGTTTCTGGCATTGTATTGTAAGGCCATGCGTTGTAAAAGATTTTGCAGAGTAAAAACTGCGGGGTAAAAGCATGCAGGTAAATGCATGCAGGGTAACGTCATACAACCATCATGTATAGCAGACCGTAAGGGGGCATGATACTCAAATGTCAATGTCACAGGCATGAAACAGTGGGTGTGTTCTAAATTCGTAAAAACAAACATTGTTTCTGGCATACATTAAGTAACACAATACAGAACCACAAGGCTGAATGTCACTCAAACTTCGGTGAAACAGGCATGTTATCAGTGGGTATGTAGCTCAATCCATGAGCGCAAACAATATTGCTGGGTGGGTATTAAATAAAGCAACACTGAACTTTTCCCATATGAATCAACAGGTGGCTAGTGCTGTGAGATACACGCTGTTACCTTAATTGTAAATGCTTGCGATAAATCAAAATGCTCTCTATGAAAGAAAAAGAGAAACTAATAAGAGTGACTTTCAGGATTTTTAGCCTGCAGCAGTGGCTGGTGTTGTAGCATACCCAAGGGTAACTTGATTTCAAATATCGTGCACCTATCAAAGTGCATCAATAAAGTAATAGAAGATCTGTGCATAGTTGATGCATGAGATACCTATACTCCTGGGAGAATAACCACTCATTTTTTTTTCACCTGCTCAAATCACTTGTGCATAGATACATTCTTTACCTCTCATTCCCACTCCACTTTTTCAATGAAGCAAGAAATTCAGACATCGCAATTTCAGATTTTACAATTGTACAGAAGATTTGAGAATGGAGGAGATATGCAGATCTGCAACAGGGTGACAAAGGGTGGTATTTGACCAAACACAACCTTTGCCTATCACTTTCTAAGGTAACTGTAATAGCCTTCCTTGTTTGCACTCCTTTAGTTTCACTCCTCATCCTCAGCCTTATACCTCATCTCAATCCTTCCGTAGCGCATCAGCCTTGCTGCTGATCCCCTAGCTCTTTCCCTCCTCAGCCCGCCTTCTTCTCTGGTTAGCACCAGGAAAAGCCATACTGCCCTGTGCTTGTGAGGCCATCTTCCAGTATTCTTCCCTAACCCCCAAGCACAAAATACTCCGAAAATCAGGAGTTGAGATCTTGAGAGATCCGATTAGCCACAAGGTTTGGCTACAAAACTGGGCATAGTCTATACAGACTGCATCTATTTCTTAAGCCTTGCTTGGCTTCAAGGGTTCCTGAACCATACTTTGCCTCCTAACAGAAAAGGAAATTCCACCTTTCACTTCCAAAGACTTACCTGCTTCAAACCTCCATCATCTTCTTCTTGCCAGTAGTCTTTAGCATCAACTCCTCCAGTGACCCTCCTGGTTGGCATCATCCGGCCAAGGACTACAAGAAAAAAGACAAAGAAAGAACTAAATCAAGGCAATGGAAACATATCTGCGTACCTCATCTAAGAAGTACACTCTGCCAAAATCCCTTTCTGAACAATAGACAATCCTCTAAATGCTTGCTATTTTCCCTAGAAGATTATTCACTAAGAAAGATAAATACAAGACAATGAACTCCTGCCAAACCATTTCTGGGACAGATTTTAACCCCACTCTGACTGGTGCTACTCTGGCTACTTAGACAATTTACTAGGGATGGCTTAGGTGTGAGTTATATCTGCCTGTGACGGGTGCTGTCCCTTTGAAGCTTGTACAGTTGTTGGGCACGTCCCCCAGGCCATCTGACAGAAGGAAATTATACCTACACCCAGTCAAGGTTTTTTGTTCCTTTTCACGCCTCCAATTTGGCTGCCACGTGAGAGTTGGGGATTGTCTCTAAATGAGCTACTAAAGGCTTTAGACATGAAAATGCCAAAATTCTTACAGTGACTTTTTCAAACTGTAATTTAAATTCAGTCTTACCATCAAATTGGATTTTACATTTCCTTTAATGTGAGGCCTTGCATCATGCTCCTAGCCATTCCAAAAACTGAAGTTTTGATTTATAGGCTGTTACAAGGTAACCTGGTGCTTTTTTATGGGAGAGGGTTCACTGATAGAATGTAAATGGTAAAAACATTGAAGGTAAAAATATCGAAAAAAATATATAGATAGTTAAAATATTGACTCCCTATGCTTAAACAGGTAAGTAATAAAATATTGAATCAAAAATATCCAAGTTAATAAATGTGTATGTAAAAAATATCGATTTAAAAATATAAATACAATATGATAATTAATATTAATATTAAAAATACACAATAATAATATCTTTAACAAAATAAATTACATCTGATATACATTTTAGAACAATATAAACACACAAACATAATAATGTATACATATATAAATTAACTTTAAAATAATGTATTAACTATTATCTTTATTTATTTTTTTAACTTTTAAATGATATAAAAATAAAATATATACATATATCAATCATTTTAAAGGAGAAAAAAACAATCTATAATTGATGAAAACATGAAACTATTAACCCTTTCGCTGCTAGGCCTTTTCCCCCATTGTGAAAGCATCAGTTTTTCCCCTGCAAACGGTATCAACAAAGGGTTTATAGACTTACATCACCATTTCCCCAGATGTCAGGTACTGATAGACTTTTGTCAAAAAAACATGTTTTACATAGTTTTGGCATTTTACTGGGACATGGTCTATTTTCGGTATTTTTTGAATTTTCAACCTTCTTCCAGTTAATGGTAGAAATGGGTATGAAAGCAATATCGGATCCTGGAAAGCTATAATTTTAAGAAAAGTAATCAAAACTCTGATTTCAGCAAGGGGTCATTTGTGTAGATCCTTTAAGATTTTTTTATAGAAACTAACAGTTGAAAATAGGAAAAATTAAAAATGAGTTGAAAAATAACAGCCATTTGTGCCAACATTTTCACCAGTAAATTCTTCTAATTATGACACATGTTTGAAAGCAATAAACCGTTACATCCACTGGATAGTTCACTAAGATCAAGACAAACCCAGAGCCAATAACTGAGCCACGTCTTGCAATGTTTTTTTATTATGTACCGGGGTATATAGCAATTCATTTGGGAATATATATACAGTGAAAAATCGTGATGAAAAACACCTATGTATTTCTGAAATTGGAACAAAATATAGAGTTTAGAAACAGCAGCTATTTGCACATTTCCAAAATTGTGAGTACCCATACTAGCATGAGAATTATACGACTTTTTCAAAGGGACTCCTTTTTTACACACTGTCTTTCATTTGGAAGGCAGAAATGCATCAAAAGTCAATAGGTAAGAACAGTTCCTCTATAGTTCTGTGTTACTCTAAGTCTCCCGATAAAAATAGTACCTCTCTTGTGTGGGTAGGCCTAGTGCCCGAGACAGGAAGCTGTCCAAAATGAAACGTGGACACACTTTATTCTTACAGTGAAAACTGACCCTTTTTTGGCAATGTGCCTAGCAGTAGATTTTGAACCCTAGTTCTGCTGGCACCTAGTGAAACCTAGCAAACCTATACATTTATGAAAACTAGACACCCAGGGAAATCCAGGATGGGGTCATTTGTCTGGCTCTCGCCAGGTTCTGTTACCCAAAATCCCTTGAAAACCTCACACTTTGTCAAAAAACCCACATTTTCCTCACATTTCTGTGGTGGAAAGTTCTGGAATCTTTGTGGATCCACAAAATTCCACCCACCCTGCATTTCCCAAACTCTTGTGAGAAAAATGGTACCTCACTTGTGTGGGTAGGCCTTGTGCCCGTGACAGGAAACGGCCCAAAACGCAACCTGGACACACCACATCTTCACAGTGAAAACTGACTCTTTTTTTGCAAAGTGCTTAGCTGTAGATTTTGAACCCTAGCTCTGCTGGTACCTAGGGAAACCTATCAGACCTGTACATTTTTGCAAAGTAGACACCCTGGGGAATCCAGGATGGGGTAACTTGTCTGGCTTTCACCAGGTTCTGTTACTCAGGATCCATTGTAAACCCCAAACTTGGTCCAAAAAACACATTTTCCTCACATTTCTGTGGTGGAATGTTCTTGAATCTACGTGGATCAACAGAATTCCACCCACCCCACATTTCCCAAAGTCTTCCAAGAAAACGGGAACCTCACTTGTGTGGGTAGGCCTAATACCCGTAACAGGAAACTGCCCAAAACTCAAAGTGGACACACCACATTTTCACAGTGAAAATGATCCTTTTTTTGCAAACTGCTTAGCTGTAGGTTTTGAACACTAGCTATGGCGGCACCTAGGGAAACCTAGCAAACATATACATTTTTTAAAACTAGATATCCTGGGGAATTCAGGATGGGGTGACTTGTCTGGCTTTCACCAGGTTCTGTTACCCAGAATTCCATGCACACCTAAAAATGTGTCAAAAAACATGTTTTCCTCACATTTCTGTGGTGAAAAGTTCTGGAGTCTGCCTGGTTCCACAAAATTTCACCCACCCTGAATTCCCCAAAGTCTCCCGAGAAAAACAATACCTCACTTGTGTGGGTAGGCCTAGTGCCCGTGACAGGAAACAGCCCAAAAAGCAACGTGGACATACCACATTTTCAATGTGAAAACTGACCTTTTTTTTTTTGCAAAGTGTATAGCTGTAGATTAATTAACCCTAGCTCTGCCGGCACCTAGGGAAACCTAGAAAAGCTATACATTTTTGCAAAGTATACACCCAGGGGAATCCAAGATGGGGTAACTTGTCTGGGGTATCATTGTACCCAGTAGACTGAGGGGAGCGCTGTGGGGTAGGACATTTGTGCCGGCACGGTGATTCCTCACAAAAATATGTGGAAAATGTGTTTTTTCAGCTAAATTTGAGGTTTGTGGGGATTCTAGGTGGGAAAACATTGGGGGATCCACGCAAGCCATACCTCACTGGACTCCCTTGGATGTCTAGTTTTGAGAAATGTGTGGGTTTTGTAGTTTCCCAAGATGGCCGCCGAGCCCGGGGCCAAAAACCCAGGTGAACCCCCTTGCAAAACAGGTTGTTTTGTGATAGGTAATTTTGATGTCTCCTCAATATGTTTTGGGCCCTTGCCTGATGCGGGTACTTGACCCACCCATGCGAGTGAGGTACCATTTTTATTGGAAGACCTGGGGGAATGCTGGGTAGTAGAAAATGTGTGGATCCATGCAGATTTCGAGACTATCCAACACAAATTTGTGAAAAATTTGATTTTTTCAACATATTTGAGGTTTGCAGGGGATTCGGGGTAGGAAAACGTTGGGCGGTCCACACAATCCATACCTCGCTAGACTCCCCCAGGTGTTTAGTTTTCAGAAATGTGTGGGTTTGGTAGCTTTCCCAAGATGGCCGCTGAGCTGGGGGCCAAAAACTCAGGTAACTTCCCTTTCAAAACCAGGTTGTTTTGTGATAGCTAATTTGATGTCTCCTCTATATGTTTTGGCCCTTGCCTGTTGTGGGTACTTGACCCACTCACGTGAGTGAGGTACCATTTTTATTGGGAGATCTGGGGGAACGCTATGTGGTAGGAAATTTGTGGATCCACACAGATTCCAAGAACTTTCTATCACAGAAATGTGAGATAATTGTGATTTTTCTTTGCAAAGTTTGAGTTTTGCAAGGGATTCCAGGTAACAGAATATGGTGAGAGCGAGACATGTCACCACATCCTGGATTCCCCTGGGTGATTTGTTTTAAAAAATATATAGGTTTGCTAGGTTTCAGGGGTGGGGGCATCGGTATGCCCAGTCTGTGCAGCCCCCACACATAGAAAAAAAGCCAGCGTAATCGCTGGTGCCTAGTGAGCTGTCTGCCAATCACCTATAATGATTCATTGGAATTTCAGTATATCGTCTTTATTCATTTAAATACACAACAATTACCAATGACATATTTAAAAAATCCTCTCGTTGAGAGGGGTTTGCAGCTAACAGCCCAATTAGAACTGCTTTTGACTAACACTAGAAATCTATTTAAACATTTGAAACGGGTTTCTTCTTAGACTGTTAACACCCCAATTAGTCTCTTCAACTGTGCATGTGTAGGAAAATGTAACAGAGAAGGCCATTCAGCTGAGTGTTAAGTATTGTGACATATTTGTAGTATTCCTCCACAGAAAAATATTTCCTATGCTGTGTTGGTAAACTTTTCAAACTGACTGTTTTGTAAAGTTGACTTCAGTCAAAAATAGCATTAGTTTTGAGTGTTACTCTTGTATTGTCAATTAAGTATAATTGAAATGTTACAGTAAAAGGTCAGTACAATGCTTTCATTTGGTATCTGTGTGGCTTGGCTCTTGAGCCCATCACTTTGAGCATTTTAAGGCCCTTGATGTTCTAGCTATGACTTCGTTAGAAGGAAGTTCCAGTGGGAGTTTAGATATTTTCTTGTAGATTTAAAAAAAAAACAAATTCCACTAAAAGTGAAATTTGCAAATGCTGCGCGGGTTATACTGATGCAAAAAGCAAGTGAGATGATAATTATTAATTATTAATTTACACTTGAAGACAAAGGAAGCACAAAGCCTGAATATGTTAGAAGAAGTTGAAAGGGTATTGAGTACAGCATCACTGGCACTCATGTTATTAGCGGGGGATTGGAATACTATATTACTAGAATGCGAGTGTATGGATGAAGGATGAATCTGTATACGGGAGCAATAGGGATGACTCAATAAAGCAAATACATACCGTATGCCATGAGAGAATACTGGTAACCGCAACTGCTTAGATATAATAAGGGTCGATCGGGCACTTGTGTGAAGCTGCACATACACACATTATTAATAATTAAAAGTAAATTGATGCCATACTTTGCACTGCATAAGTGCCTATTCAACACCACAGTAAATAACTCCTGGGGCCCTATTATGCAGAGTGCACACTTTCCCTGTTTGCGTCCTTCGCACCCTAAAACAGAAGCACCATATGTAGGCAGGGAAAGAGCATGCAATTACATGGAATTCGCTGCCCGTAGGGCAGCCGCAAACTTGGCCAGCCCTAGGGGCAGTCATTCATGTGAAAAACAGAGCAGCTGTTTGAAGCCACTCCGTGCTTCACAGTGCAAGCGGTAACCCACTTGCAATTATAAGGGGGATTAGAGATCCTCTTGCAGGTGGGTGCAGTGAGTGACTGCACCCATGCAATGGGATGTCTCGGGGGTCCATGGGACCCCTTCACCAATCTAGGTGACTGCCATCAGGGGGCACACTGACACTTCTTCACCTATTAGGTGGCTCACTGTCAGTGCACCTCTGGACATCTTTTTTGCCTCTGCGCCCGCATTTCTAATACGGCATGTGCACAGAGGCAAAGGGGTTCCCTCATTTGCATGTATGGCTCCATACAAATGAGGGAAGGACCGCTGAAGATAGTGCTAGTGCTTTATGTGCACCAGCGCTGTCAGTATTACAGAGGGGGAGACACAAGCATCTGCGCCCCTTCTCTAACACTTCCATAATACAACCCCGTGCCTCTTTGTAAAGCACACCTTCTGCCATCGGGGATTAATCAGATGCATATTGTTATCCAGCTCAACAGTAATCATTTTTATCAAACTTATAAGGAAAAACGTCTGAATGGACACAGCTGGATTTGTACCTCTGACCACGTCAAATACAGATCCCTGGAGTGGATGCACTATTCCACTGGGCAACCAAAGCTAGCCTTCGTTTCTCTTAACGGTCTGATTTTTGTTGACATCCCTGCAGGATTAACATACTTAAGGAATGTGTAAGGTAGCTCCAACTGATTCTCTCAGTATTACTCATTGGACATTTAATATTTGTTCATTTGAGAAGCTAATGACCCCTTGCTGCTGGTTTTGATATTGCCCTTTCAGTAAGTGGTATTGGTGCTCCAAAGCAAATTCTAATGGAACGGGTTGGCAATAAAATCAAATATATAGGGTGAATGGTCACTCGTTGGGTTTCAATTTTATGTACATTGTCAATATAACTTTTCCAAATGGGTTTCACCCATTGCCATGTATGCTAAACAATACAAAATTATTTCTTACATTATTGCAAAGAAAAGTGGAACTTGGGCAAATAGCAATAATAGTACCTGGTGCATACAAGTAAGAGTCTCATGAGTCATTTACAAGGAATGTCTGGTAATTCCTGAAGGGAGTTTAATGTACAGCTGACAGCAACTAAGAGGTGTTATTAACATGACTAATATGGCAGCCAAGGGTGTAGCTTAATCAGTACTATTAAGGGCGGAATCTGAGATTTTCAAACTAGTAAAGTGGTGTATTCAACTTAAAAGCCCAAAGGAGGCGCTGCGGAAGTGGGGTTTGGCAATGGGCAGGATTAGATGCATTCATTTACAGTTATAAGGAAAAGTAAGGACATTCTTCATAATGTAATCTATCGAAATAGGTATTTGTGAAGTGAAGTATAATATGTCCTACACTGATTTTTTCAGCTCACAGGCATCATTCCTTTATAGCCCCTAACAGTTCAAGAGTTTAAGAGTTGCAAATTCTGTACATTCTTGGAAAGGAGGCACAATGATACAGGTTGTACCAGACCAGTTTAGTCACATACACAGGCGCAAGTTCAGCAGAGCCACCTGAGGTAGAATCAGACACTACTACGAGTGCACCCCCACCTCCAAGGGTCACACCCTGTGAATCAGACAACGCATGAAATTAGCATTCTGTCGGTGTGTCACATGAGAGAAATGCAAGACCATAGACAAAGTGGGCCACGTGGGTCCTGCAAACGGTGAATCCATTCACCACAAACTAGATGCTTATGAGTGTCAGGGTCTCTCTAGTATAGGTACCACTAGTCGTCCTTGCGGGCACAATTTCTGGGGCTCCAGACTAAACTATCTAGCTTCCAGACACAAGTATTATTTCACTGCGTACACTACTCTACCCAATAGGATTTCGTAGCCAATATGGGAACTTGAGAAGGCACTGCTCTCCAGATGTCACAGGTAGATGGTTTAGCTCCCTCGTAGAGATAGTTTAAAAAACACCTGCCTTGCTGTTCTTACAGTTTATCGTCCCCCAAAATCTTCCCCATTGTTCAATGACTTACTTGCCCCCATTATTTCAGATATTTGTACACGCTACCAAAAAGTCTTAGTAACTGGAGATTTTAACGTTCACTGGGACAAAACTCATAAAGATGTGGCATCCCGACAGCTGGACACCATCATGACCACACTTGGGCTCCAACAACTAGTAGAGGCACCCAAACATAATAAAGGCCATACCTTCGATCTTATTTGGACCTCAGATCCGCAGGTAGTTCTCACAGGCATCCTATCCTGTATATGGTCGGATCACTACTTAATAAACTGTGATATCCCAATAGATGGGTATCTGTCTCAACCACCACCCCCAAAAATTAAAAAAGTACATCAATGGAGGAAAGTTGACTCAAAAACACTGACGGACACCCTCCTTAAATATTCACAGTCACCTGATACCCATGGTGATCTAGATCAGGAATATGTGAATGTGATGCAAAATCTTAGTCAGGCCATCGACCAAATAGCACCCGAAATGAAACAGAAGATAAATGGAGCAGTAAAAGGGGCCCCTTGGTTCAACTCTTCTCTGAGGGAACGCAAAAGCAAGCTCCGCCATTTAGAGAGATACTGGAGGAAAACAAATGATCACATAGAAAGGGATCATTATAAAGCATTTCTTAAGCTGTATAAAAATTGTATTTTGTCAGTAAAAGCAGAATACTATGAATCCCGAATTAACAACCCGGATATTATCCAGAAAGAAACTTTAAAAATTCTAACAGACCTGAGTAAGAAAGCAGAAAAATCAGAAACCCCGATAGATTGTAACACCTTTCAACACTATTTTCTTGATAAAGTGAAAACTATTCTCTCTGACATCAAGAATACCTCCAGCAGTCACCCCCCATTGCTGCACTCTCAAACCCCCCCCCGCCCCCAGAATATACCATCTCTAAGTTTCCCTTGATAGATTCTACAGTCCTCGGGCAGCTCATGAATCGAACCAAGTCTGGCTCCCCAGCAGACCCATGTCCCCCTAGCGTCTTTCGACTGGCGCCTCCTACTTTAGAGAGCCATATTGTCTCCTTACTGAATAAATCATTAGATACTGGCCATTTACCTTCTAGCCTTAAAGAAGCACGAGTTAGGCCCCTAATAAAAAAGCCTGGTGCTGACCCTGCTAATCTAAAAAACTATAGGCCAATAGCCCAGCTGCCTTTTCTGTCCAAGATTTTGGAACAACACGTTTTGATGTCTCTTTCAATATTCCTAGAGTCACACTATCTACTCCAGGAGCGTCAAGCGGGATTTCGTGCGCATCACAGCACTGAACTGGTGATGCTCTAAGTGCTGGATGGGCTCAGAGGTATGGCTGACAGTAAGAAGCCGAGTGCTCTGATATTATTAGATCTGTCAGCGGCATTCGCTACTGTCAGCCACACCCTGCTTCTGGACAGACTGGCCGCATTTGGGATACAAGACTTAGCCTATCAATGGCTAAAATCCTTTCTTTTCGGGAGAACTCAAAGGATTCAACTAGGGGACTGTACATCAGACCTGGGTATCCTTGAGTGCGGAATCCCTCAGGGACCTGCATTGTCCCCACTTTTATTTAACCTTTATCTGCAACCCTTAATTGACTCTTTGGTAAACATGGGCTGCAGAACTTTCAACTATGCCGACGATACTCAGTTGCTACTCAGCATTGACAACATGGCATCTGCACAGATCCAAGCCCAAAATATTCTCAGACACACTGTGAGTTGGATGACAGCGAACTTGTTGAAGATAAATCCGGACAAAACAGAGGTCCTAGTGGTTTCAACTGCTGCTTCACTTGGTGTGACCTATTTTGGCCCCAAGATCTTGGCCCTACCCCGAAACCATGTCCTAATGTAAAAAGTCTCGGTATAAAGATTGACCATAAGCTGTCAATGGCCAGCCAGATTTCCTCTGTTGTTGGGACTTGCACAAATCTAATTAGACAGCTACGAAAGCTAGTCCCTCTTCTTTCCCCTTCCACGCCTCGTACAATTGTCTCCGCCACAATAATTTCAAGACTGGACTATGGGAATGCCCTTTATTTGGGATTGCCTAAAACTTTGACCAGTAGGCTGCAAGTGGTTTTAAACGATGCAGCTAGGTTAATCTTTAGGCTACCTAGACGGACCCATGCCTCTCCATTGCTCTGTAGGTTACACTGGCTCCCTATAAAGCAAAGGGTGGAGTTTAAAAGTTTATGCATTGCCCATAAGGCAATCTATGGCCAAGCACCTGCCTATATCAAAGAACGTCTTGGGGCTTATAACCCCACATGATCATTAAGGTCCTCTAACACACAGTTGCTGTCCTGTCCCCAATACAAATTGGCAACCAAGGGAGGGAGATCCTTTTCCGTGTTGGTTCCAAAGATCTGGAACAAACTTCCAGAGTCTCTCCGCAAAGAATCAAATTTGTTGTATTTCAGGAAGTCTTTAAAAACGCTCCTGTTTAGGGAAGCCTTAAGCACCGTATAGTGCCTCGGCCACACGCATCTTCTTTTCATCTACTCAGTTGTTGTTTCCTCCATCTGTCATGAGCGCCTAGAGACCTGACGGTGATTTGGCGCTATACAAGCTTCAGTTAACAATAACAATAACAATAATAGTTGATGTTCCTAGGATCTACGGGAGAGCAGGAGTTCCACAGATGAGCCCTTGGAGAGCAAACTTTAGGGTGCCACACTTCAGCAGGTCTACAGCCCAGGTCAGCCACTATTCACAAGGGGCACAAACTGGACTCCCAAATTTTGGCTAAGGCCCCAAGACCAACCGGCGATGTCGAAATCGACTCGCGTAATTTCCATGCCTGGATGGATCAAATTGTTTTAGACCATTCTGATCCCAAAGTCCATCAGGCAAAATGCCATAACAGAAAACCCAACGCACCTTGGTTCACCCAGATTTTAACCGACAGCCATCTCCTATGCCGTAAATTGGAAAGAGGCTGGAGAAAATCTTATGATGAGAGTGCAAGAGCACTTTACGTCCAACAGAGGAAGCTATATCACTCTCACATAAAAGCAGCAAAAAGGGAATACTTTACTAAGGCCATAAATGAAGCCCAACAAAAACAAAAAACTGTTTTCACAATTGTTAAGTCTTTTACCCACCCCAAAGCCCTCACGCCTGAAATTCCACCGTCTGAATCTCTGTGCAACCAAATAGCAGACTTCTTTGTGGATAAAATTGTCATCATCCAGAAAGATTTTCCCTCTCCCCCTATCAATTCTTATGAGGTAATGGATAACTACCCCCCGCTATGCAGTTTTAAGCCCGTTTCCCTCCAACAAACTAGTAAGGCAATGTTGGCATGTAAATCAGGAGCCCCCACTGATTCCTGCCCTCCTGGTATTCTTCATCACCTTATCGAGGCAGTAAATCCTTGTATTAATTCAATCATCAATGAATCCCTCGAGCAAGGGATAGTGCCCAATGACTGGAAGAAGGCTATTGTGAAGCCCCTGATGAAGAAGCTGAACAAATCTCCCACTGACCTCACGAATATGCGCCCCATTTCATTACTGCCTGTCCTTGGCAAGATCACGGAACAGTTAGTATATGAACAATTAAAAATATTTGTAGAGACTCATAACGTCCTGCACCCTCAACAGTCAGGGTTTCGCCCCGGTCATTCCACAGAAACAGCCTTGATAGAACTATCTGATTCCATCAAGTTCCTGCAGGATGAAGGAAGGCAAGCCGTCCTCATCCTGCTCGATTTAACGGCAGCTTTCGACACTATCTCTCATACTATTCTGATCAATAGAATGCGAGAGATTGGCGTGACTGATACAGCTCTGTCATGGGTTAAATCTTTCCTGTCTAACAGGTCCCAGACTGTATCTCTGGGTCCCTATCTATCTAGCGAAAAATCCACAACATCAGGAGTTCCTCAAGGGTCCATATTAAGCCCCCTTTTCTTTAACATCTATATGGCCCCCCTCCTCGCTTTGATAGAATCCCATGGGATCCTCGTCACGTCATATGCTGACGACACACAACTCGTCGTCACCATTGATAAAAAGTGTTCGGACGCAGCTTTGCGTTTCCGGACCTGTCTTTCTGATGTTTTTCTATGGTTGAATACAAATCACTTGAGGTGTAACAGTGCAAAGACTGAAATCATACCGTTAGGAAAAAACCTATCCTTCTGCCCGAAGGACTGGTGGCCCATAGGATCAGAGGCCCCACCTAGTGCAGCATCTTCCGCGCGGAACCTGGGTGTGCAATTTGATTCTTCCCTTTCCTTCGATGATCATGTCAGGATCACTGCTGGTCGATGCTTCGGACTTATCAAATCATTAAAGAAATTCTTTGACTTCCTCCCCATTGCAGCTAGAAAATCAGTCGCGGTAGCTTTGATCCTTTCCCGACTTGATTACTGCAATGGCCTAATGGTGGGAGTGAAAAAGTCCACCCTGAGGAAGCTTCAGAGTATACAACACGCAGCCGCCAGATTGGTCCTGAAACTCCCCAGAAGGTCATCTGCCTCAGCTGCATTAAATTCTCTACACTGGCTACCACTCCATAAAAGAATTCTTTTTAAACTTTTACTTACCGTTTTTAAAGCTCTGAAGGGCACAGGGCCCCAGTACCTTCAAAAACGCTTCACCTTTTACAACCCCTCACGATGTCTGAGATCCTCTGGAACAAATCTCATAATGATTCCCAGGTTCAAGTATAAGACTAGGGGTGGGAAAACCTTTACCTTTTTGGCAGCAAGGGCATGGAACAACTTACCCGTGAACCTTAGACTAACTGAAAAAGAGAGTAAATTCAGAAAACTCCTTAAGACTTGGGTATATCAACAACCTGACAACTCTGTATTGGCAGCTATTTAGTTCCAGACCCTCACCACTTATCATCGATCACTTATCTTCTTCATGCTTGCACAGCGCCAAGATGCTCCTCCCGGAGCGATAGTTCGCGCTTTATAAAAACCCATAAATATCAAATATCAAATATCACGTGGCTCTTTCATGTGCAGTTATCCTCCATATGCACCACAGAGTGCTCTGGCAAGATGCATCACGCAGTCCAGGCTCCACAGTCTCACATTCTCACAAGCATATTCCAACCCCTGCTAAAGGATGGCACCTGTAGTTAAAACCTCTATCTCGATTCTATGCCATCCGGCCTTCGAATGGCTGAGGTCTTGTCGTTCTGGTGGTATGTCCATGATTTATGACAGACATTTGTTAATGCACAGATGTTCTCCCTGACCCTGGTGTCCACAGGAGCCAGGCACCTTGGCACACAAGACTCCTAGGGCAGACAGAGAAATGTCCATATTCTATATGTGGCATTTCCACGCCTGTTATATGAAAAACCCTTTACCATTGGAAAGCGTTTGGGATGTCTAATGCATTGACAGGAAACATCATGAGGCTGCTCCACTGCAATCCACTATTGCAGGCCAAAGTAATATCATCTACTGCCCCATGTTAACCTACGGGAAGAACAAGTCTCACAGGTAGTGTAAACACTCACAGGAATTCCTCACAACCTGGGAGCACTTGTCGTTGTGCGCACACAGACCTGAGATGCCAGGTTAAACATATAGTCCCCAGTACTATGGGTGCAGGTAAATCTGTCCGAGTCTGCAACTGCAGACGGGACACAAGTTTAACTAAACAGGTGTTATTGCGCACGCACCAGCCTGCAATAGCAGGTGGTGCATGCAGTCATGGGCCCCGTTGGTGTGAGTGTGCACCCACTGCAGCCTACAATAGGAAGCTGCTTATGAGTTTACTCACGAAAGATCCGTGTACGCACACCACAGTTGGAAATGACAAACCGGCCACCTGGATTACCCAGGCCCTAGCACCTTGGGAGCAAGTGTGCACACACAACCCTACCAGGACCCGCCAAACATTGGTGGTCCCCTTAGGGATGTAATTGCGCACACCTGCTATGGCCGGCCTGACCCTGAATGTTCAGTATGTAATATTGTGCCATGTACAGGGCATTCCCAGTATTTGTATAGTGACTCTAAGAGCAACGTTGAGAAAAATAACTCATTGTTTCAAATACATAGCTCAATTGCCAGTGTCTAAGAGGCTTACATCACTTAACATACTGATGAGAGGTTAATGTATATTTTGGCAAGTTGGATCTTTTGTTTAAATTTAAAATAAGAAAACATCTCTTGTATCCTACAGGATGTGAGGATACACACCCTCACACTAGACATTCTAGCTTGCAGTGGTGGCCGGTAATTAGAGTGGGGGTGCAGGAATTTACACACATACAAAGACACATTCACGTCCATGCATTTACACACACACATTCACAGTATGCAGGCACGCCTCTGTATTTTCAGAAAGGTTGGGACTGACACCTCCTCTCACTTGTCACAGAGTGGGATGGGATCAGTGAAAATGCTGACCCCACCCCTTTCAGTCAGTGAGGATGTGTCATTAATAGACAATCTGTCCTGGAAACTTTAGGGCTTAAAATTGCAAAGCCAATTTACAAGGCAATCAGCGATGCTGCCCCTCATCTAGAAGGCGAGGACCTTGAGGAACTTTGCCAGGTTGTGGATGTCATGTCCACAGGGCTATGAAATGTTTAGCCCAGCAAAATTCAACTCAGGCAACCAGGTACCTGTGCTTTTAGCGCATGTATAGGACCGGTCTGCCTGACCTGAGCAAGGAGAGTGTCTGTTAGGTTGACCTTTACGCAGCCTAACAGACAATCTTCATGTAGGGGGGAAAAAGTAGGTGAGGGGTACTCCACCCCCAAGGATGGACCGGTCCTGTTATCTTGAACACACACCCTCTCACTAATGTACCTAAACCATGTCTATTTTATTTAGTATCCCTCAGCTCCTCACACCTTGCCTGAAGCAGTCAGGTGAGGCAACCTCAATTCACTACTCATTAGAGCACGACTTGAAGGAATATAAAAATAGGCAAGGTACACTTTAGGTGCCATGCTAAAGTGAGAAAACAGGAAATGAAGTATGAATAAGGCAATATTTCAGAAACGTGCGCTCCCTGCACTGACACGCCATTGAAATCTGGGACCTCCTTGACACCCTCTCACCGGATGCCACTTTCTTCACTGAACCTGGACCAAGGTCACCTCCACACCCGACATTGCCACAGCCATCCGGGATGGCTACAAGATCCAGAGGAAAGACTGCCCCGAACTGCCCAGGAGGAGTACTTGCCATCGCACACAAGAGCTCCTTTCAGCTCTCCACCTCCACCACAAGTGACCCCCTCTCCACCACCGAGCACTTTCACTTCCAGATACAGACTATCCCGAGAACCACTCTCCACGGTACCCTCGCCTACAGACCCCCAGTCCTCGCAACTCATTCGCCACTACCATCACTGACCTTAGAGCAACCCATGCCATCTCCTCCATGAACTACATACTCATCAGAGACCTGAACTTCCACCATGACAACCCCACCAACACCAACTCCACCACCCTCCTGGAAAACCTCTCCAACAGCGGCCTGAAACAGCTTGTCAACACACCCACCCACGAGGCAGATCACACACTTGACCCCATCTTCAAAGGAGTACAAAAGGGGGTGGTGATGGACGGAGCATCTGAACTAATCAAACACTCACACCCAGTCAACAGATCTGGGTTTAATCCATCACCGTTCTTTAGCCCACTCTGCCACCCCAGTTCAGACATGGCCATATGCAAATCAGTCTGACCCTGTGCTTCAAGGGACCAGTCCAGCCCGAACTGCTAAGCCATGCCTTCCCTGGACCGGAAACAAGTTTCTGAGGACCGGTTTCTGGCATTTCAGCCATCTTCAGCCCGGCTTGCTTCAATCCAGTGGCAAAGTGAGCAAGGGACTCACGTCTGAGCATACCCTGCCAACTTATGGCGAACAAAGTGGTACAAAAGGGGATGGTTTGTAGGAGAAAGACGGTTCTGATGTAGTGGATTAAGACAACCCAACATAGACTGGCTGGGGGCCAAGGAAGTGTGTATTCCCTGATATTTGACCCAAGCACCACCACAAGGCACAGCGTTGATTCTCTGGAGAATGGAGTCTTTCAAGAAAGTGCATTAACCTTATACTACTGATAATTCATTTCAGGAACACAAACTCTGTGTACCCTGAATGCTCTTCGCACCCTCTCAAAGCTTCAAGCAGATGGTAAATGATCACCGCAAGGTCAACTTGAGCTGCCATGACCCAGTTCTGACAGATTGTTGGAGGGGTGTGCCTGAAGACACACCCATAATCGCAGCTATAAAAGCATGGGAAACTTTGGGTAAAGTGATTGACCTAGGCAACCTTGGGGCATTCTGGGCTATGATGAAAAATAGGTATAATGAAATGGGTAGGATTTCTTACCATTCTCAACCAACAACATTTAGTAATCTGGATGGATAGCAATTCTGTTTGGATGTGGAACTAATTTGTACACTCACAAATGGTAATCTTGTGTCTGTTATAAAATCATTTAAAAACAGCAGAATATTAGACCAGATGACATACTCATGGAGGGGATCTAGAATCAGGCTGCTTTTAATAAAAATGGATATAAAGAGATGCTGGCCCCGACCTTCTCTTCTACACCGTCCTTTAAGATTTTTTTGAAATTAATATTACAACACCTAAAATATGAAATGCAAAGGTTAAGACCTTTACTGCTGTAGTAAGCGGGTTTTCACCATGGCCTTAGCAATTACCCTCAAATTTACACCCGCTGGTATGTCATCCAAAAGTTCAGTAATTAAGAAAATATATGTTTCAAGAAGGTTATTCTGACCCATTTATGGCATATGCTTAGACGGTAAGGTATTTGCTTCCCATTGGTAGCCCTTCTTCAGTGTTTTCATAAAGGTAACTGGGCGCACGTCTTCTTAGATAAAATTGTCAGGATGACTCTACCAGAGCCTGTTCTTAAATGACTCAAGCATGGATTAATTCTTGTTTGTCAAAGCTTCCATTCACACTTGCATTTTTTATTTAAAAACTGTTTTAGTACGTTGTATTGACCAAAAGAACAAAATACAGAATGACATCATATATAATGAGAGGTTACTATACAATTGAGTAAAACGGTCAGAATTGTAACAGCATTTTGATTGTAGGTTTGTGAATAGAGATGCATCCTGAATATCACATATAACATTGTACATGTTCAAGAGAGGAGGAAAGAGTGGTGAGGGGAGAATACAGAGAGAAGAGAATAGGTGCATAGGGATCTGAGTAACTGATGATAAGAAACATATAAGGATTGTATAAGAAGGCTCCTGATATACTTTAGTGTGGGTTAGTCTTTTGCAAATATAAGTGAAGTTTGGGCCATAAAAGACGAGAAGATTTTTTGTTAAATGAACGCTTATGTATAAGGTTATGAGCACTCTTGAAAAAACATACCCATGCCCAGCATGTGTTGTATGATATGTTGTTGTAATTTTTCAAATTTGCAAGGATTGTTTTATGTTATGTTATGTTAAAATCAATTTGTAAAGCGCTCGTACGCCCGTGGGCTTCATGGCGCTATAGGAAAAGTGAAGAATCCGTCCAACATAACACTAAGCTAACAATGGCCATTTTAATGGCCATTGCAAGCAAAATGTCAATTAGGAAAAGTGTCATGATTTCAGTGACTTTAGTGTATTATATTTGGATGTTGCATGTATACTCAGGGAGATTATTGCATGTGATTATGGACTTTGTTTGTTGAATAAATGTGTGAGTGTTGTTGAATAGCTAGCCAGAAGGGAGTAATGTGTTTGCAGTAAAATAGCAAATGTCCTAGACATTAGAGGGGTGCTAGAAATGGCAACAGGCAACTAAAGAAAGGAGACCACGCTTATACAGTCTTTCCAGAGTCCAAAATGATCTGTATATTGTCCATAGTTTGTATGGTAAGATGAGAGGCTAAGCTTTATGTAATTACAATGATTTCCATATATCTGGTCAAAGCAATGGTGGTATGGTTCTATATTGTGTTTAATGCTTGAAGCATCCCATGTGTTTTGGATCTTGTCTGTTAAGGTTCTAAAGGATTTCTTAAGTATATTATAGGCTACAGGGATTTAATGTTTTTTAGATATTACGGTATGGAGGAAGTTGGAACAGTTTGAGACAGTTTGCTTTTTGTGGTTTCTTAAAACCCTTAAGAGCAATGTTGAGAGATAGGACATTTAAAAAAAATCAATTGGCTGGAGGGCAAAGTCAGCTGTTAATGTGGCAAACATTATTGGATCTTTCAGGGATATAATGTCTTTGAAGTCCCAATAGAGGCCCATCATTCCCAGAAGAGGGGTTAGGATCAAGTTTTGAGAGAGGGTCTTAGGTCCATGTCTATGTCCACCCAGGATAGGGCGAAGACAAACTGATGGGTGGAGCCACCAGATGATTGGTCCAATTAGGAAGGCAGTTTGGTAGAAGAGGAAGATAGGGACATTAATACCACCCTGTGTTTTGATTGATTGTAATTTGTGTAAGGAAATTCTTCCTTTTTCCCCCTTCCAAATGAAAGTAGTAATAGAGCATTGCGAGACGTGAAAAAGGTGCTGGAGTGGTGCAGAGGCAACATATCAAGATCAAAATTGACTTGATGTTCAATTAGTATCTTAATTGTTCCAGCCCTACCCTATCATTCAATGATATTCGGAGACCACTCCCCAGTAAGCTTTTTAATTTTCACAAGGAGGGACGTTTCTGTATGGTTCTTCTGTTTCAATGTAAGTTTGAAAACCTGATACCCAACTATTTAAGTTTACTTGGTTGCCATTTAAGATACGAGGATGATGCCATAAATTGAAGACATAAATTGTTAAGGGGCAAGACTTCAGTTTTCTCATTATTTAAGGCATTACCAGGGACCTTAGCAAAATCTGTGCTTATATTTATGATTTTAGCAATGACAATCTTTGCCTTGGTGAAAAAGATTAGGACATCATCTGCATAAGCAGCTAGTTTCTGAGAACCGCTTCTGAAAGGGCAACCTTTGATTTTTTCATTAATGTGAATGGAATGTAGTGGAGGTTCAATTCATAAAAGAAATAATAGAGGGGAGAAGGGGCAACCTTGTATTGTTCCTTGAGCTAATTTAAAAGCATCTGAAATGTGTTAATTCTATTTGATATGGGCTACTGGGTTAGAGTATATAACCATGGCTAAGTGAATAAACCTGGTACCTAGATTGAATTTCTCCAAAGTAGCTTGTAGAAGGGGCCTGGAGACTTTGTCAAATCCTTTTACTGCATCCAGAGCCATCATCACGACCGGAGAAGAAAGAAGATTTGCTTTCTCTAAAACATGAGAGAAGGTCCCAATTTTATCATAACCTGAACAGCAGCCTTTTACAAAACCTGTCTGAAATGGATGTATAAGTAACAGAGGGACTTTCTCAAGTTGGAGTGCTAACATTTTTACATATGTTTTGTAATCTATGTTTCATAATGAGAAAAGGATAAAAAAAATTGTATCACATTGATGTGTGCCTCCGAAAAAGAACCTTGAGTTTGTCAGCTGAGTCAAATTCATGAAAAAGGGTAAGAATATGAGGCTATAATGTTTGTTGGTAGAGGTGGTAAAAGGGAGATGTACAGCTATCTGGGCCAGGAGCTTTGTGTGGTGTCAACGATCTAATACTTTTACAAATTTCTTCTAGAGTAATAGGGTTATTTAGTTTAACAAGGGCATCCTCTGGAACTATGGGCAGTTGGAGACGGTCTAAAAAGAATTAACACACAGTTGCACAATCATTATTGCCTTAGTTCACGAGATTTTACAGTTGTAAATAGAAGTTATGAAAAAGTCGCTATGATTTTTGTAGCATCAGTTTGTAGGAACCCTGAATGATCTTTAATGGCTGATATGTTGATTGCTTTTGTAGTATTTTTAAGGGTAAAAGCCAGTAGTCTCCCAGATTTATTCCGCTATAATAAGTTTCTGGATTGAAGTTTTGTTGATCACACATGAGTTATTTCACTAATTATCTCGTTGTATTTGTATTTATTTTGCTTGATTTGAAGGAATTGTAGGATTGCAGGTCATTGATTCTTTCCTGTTCTAGAACCTTAAATTCTTTCTCCAAGATATCTATTTTTGATTTCAGCTACTTGTTTTTATTTGCCATTATGCTTAACACACACCTCTAATAGCAGCTTTCATAGGATCCATTGGGGTGCATTGATCAACATCAGATGCCACTGTATTGCGGGACACAGGTTCCTGGAGAATTTTATTATTCATTCTCCAAGACCTAGTTTTGGGCGTAAAATCTGTGAAAATTTAGCCTAATAGAGATGCACACATGGTCCTAGACAATATTAGGCTAAATAGTGGGATTATATACAGATTGAACCAGGGAGTTGTTGATAAAACTCAGCGCTGGGAGTGGGGGTGGGGGAGGCGGCAGAAAGGCCACTCAGCACCAGGAATTTTGGCATTATTATACGTAGGGGTGGGGACTTCCCAGAATGGGCATGTCGATGCCCCCACCCCTCATACACAAATGGGACAGTCTTTCTGCCACCCCTGGGGGAACAAATGGGCAGAATGGGTAGATAGGTGTTATTATACACAATATGCTCCCCCAGGGGGGAAGAAAGTCCACTAGGCACCATGGATTATTTTTTATTATAATGGGGTGAGGGCAGCCCAGTATGGGCCAACCAATCCCTCACCTAAATTAATTGCCACAGTCCTTCTGCCCACCCAGGAGGCAGATGTTGGCAATAGCCCCTGATCTGCACCATCCCCCCCGGGGGCAGAAAGACCACTAGGCACCAGGGATTTCATTTTTTTATACATAGGGGTAGGGCTGTCTTTAATGGGCATGCCAATAGTCCCACTCCCAAACACAAATGGGACAGTCTTTCTGCTCCCTCTAGGGGCATAAGGGTAGATGGGGTTTATTATTATCGATCTATCCCACCACTGGGGTCAGAAAGCCCACTAGACAATATTTTTTTTTATTTCATAAAAAAAGGGTAGGGGCTGCTCACAATGGACTTGGCCATTCCCCCACCCCACATAAATGGGGACTGAAGACTTTCTGTCTACCCTAGGTGGAAGGTGAGGCAATAGCCCCAGATCAGCCTCCAGAAAGCCTACTAGGTACCAGGGTCAATTTGTTTCCTATTGTAGCTGTAGGTGTTTCCCAGATTGGGCATGCCAAATCCTCCACCAACGCAACAAAATGGGCACTATCTCTCTACCCCCGTAGCATATCAGGGCAATAACCCCCTATCTGCCCCCGGCAAGGAGCAGAAAGCCCCATACGCACTGACCTTTTTTTTACAATGTGCCTAGCTGCAGATTTTGTGCACAGATGGCATCTAGGGAAACTTAGCAAACCTGTACATTTTTTTAACCTACAACAGTGGAATCCAAAATGGGGCAACTTGTGTGGCTATTATCACATTCTGTTACCCAGAATTCCTATCAAACCTCAAACTTTCTAAACACGAAACACATTATCCTCACATTTCTGTAATGGAAAGTTCTGAAATCTGCAGGGCATGACAAATTCCACTCACCAATCATTCCCCCAAGACTCCCAATAAAAATAGTATCTCACATGTGTGGGTAGGCCTAGTGCCCGTGAAAGGAAATGGCCCCATATGCAAGATGGACATATCACATTTGTCCACTGAAAACAGATCTTTTTCTTGCAATGTACCTAGATGGGGATTTTGGACCCTATCTCAGCCGGCACCTAGAGAAACCTAGTACACCTGTACATTTTTGCAAGCTATACACCCAGGGGAAGTCAGGATGGGGTGGCTTGTGTAGTTCTCACCAGGTTCTGTTACTCAGAATCCCTTGCAAACCTCACACTTTGTAAAAAGAAACACATTTCCCTCACATTTCTATGATGGAAAGTACTGGAATCTGCAGGGAGACACAAACTTCACCCCCAGCATTCCCCCAAGTCTCCTGATACAAATGGTACCTCACTTGTGTGGTTAGGCCTAGTGCCGTGACAGGAAATGGCCCTAAACCAACTGTGGAGACTTCAAAATTATCTATCATAAAAAAGACTTGGTTTTGTGCGTGAGTCACCTGTGTTTTTGGTCCTGGTCTCGGTGGGCATCTAGGAAAACCTACCAGACATTTCTGAAAACTAGACACCCTGGGGAGTCCAGGGAGGTGTGGGTTGTGTGGATCCCCCAAAATGTTCCCACCCAAAATCCCATACAAACCTCATATTTAGCTGAAAAAATCAAATTTTCCTTCAATTTCTGTGCGGAAAAGGTGTGGGATCACTGGGCTGACACAAATTTCCTACCACACAGCATTCCCCCACGTCTCCCGATAAAAATAGTTCAGCACTTGTGTGGGTGGGTCAAGTACCTGTGGCAGGGAAGGACCCAAAACATTGTGGAGATATCAAAATAATCTATCACAAAATGACCTGTTTTGCAAGGAGTGGCATCTGCATTTTTGGTCCCGGGTTTGACTGCCATCTAGGGAAACCTACCTACTCAGGCACTAGGCCTACCCATACAAGTTAAGTACCATTTTTATCGGGAGACTTAGGGGAGCACAGAAGAGTAGAACAAGTGTTATTGCCAATCGACTTTGTTTGCATTTTTGCCTTCCAAACGTAAGACAATGTGTAAAAAAATAAGTCATTTAAAAAAAATCTCCTCTAATTCACATGCTTGTATGGGTACCCACAATTTCAGAGATGTGCAAATAACCACCGCTTCTGAATTCTATATTTTGTTCCCATTTCGGAAATATATATGTTTCCTTGATACCTATTTTTCATTCTTTATATTTTACCGAACGAATTCCTATATTCTCGGTACACAATGAAAAACTACTGCAAGACGCAACTCAGTTATTTGCTCTGGATTACTACAGTTTAGATAAGTGCTTAATTTGTGAAAGAAAGAGTTCTGGTTGGTGCCCATAGCTCTGCTCAGAAGCCAGCGGCCAGAGCAAATAAATGTTGGTGCACCAAATACCAGTCCTTAATCCACTTCCAGAAACTATAGGAGATGGACCAATAAGGGGCCTAACTCATCATTTAGTCAGCTAACATGTTTATGCTCTAGATAAACAATGACAACTCTCAGGCTGACAGCTTTTTATCAGTACCTTGACACTGCCGTACTAATCCAACCAAGCACCTATAGCTTAAATCTCTTTTATTAGCTATGTTTTGCGAAAGGGAACTGTAACTGTTATGTTACGTTTGAAAAATGTATAGAGCGCGCGCAAACCGTGTGTGCATTAGCTTGCTGAAACCCTTCATGCTGCACTGGCAACGTTTACCACTTAATTTTCTGCACAGTACGGACTAGGCCCACATGCATCATAGTAGATTGCATTCGCAATCGGTGTTTTTCTCAGAAAACGTCCGTTTGCGAATGCAATCTGATAGAGTGAGATGCATCATTCTCTTCTTGGTTTTTCGGTAATTAGGAATTTCTAAAGTGAAGTGCGATTTCTAAAACGAAGCGCAATGGATGCGAATCGTTTTTTTTTTGGAAAAGTCCCTATGCATCAAAGCCTGGAAGATGCGAATGGTGAAGGAATCGGTTATTGCATTTCTAAAATTAAGAAGTACTCAGACATGGTGTTATTTTTTCGCTGCTATAGGCAATCTTTTGCTGTGTGTGTTTTGGAAGTTGTAAATTAATTTTAAAGTGACAGATTGCTTTTCTCAGTCGAGTAAATGTTGTCACAGGTCATGGAAAGGGCTGATTTATTGCGACCTCTGACCTTTTGTGCAAATGATGGCACAAATGTTGTTTTCCTCTACGAAATCATCTGTTTCACAAATATACGTGAATATTGAAATGTATGCATGTGCAAGCTGGTGGAAATCATTTTATGAATGTTGTGGATGTTAGAGAAACTATTTTATTTATATATGTGTGTTGTTGTAATTTGCTAAGCTGGTTTTTTCCCATATAACGTTGTTCAATGATTTAGGACTCCCATATCAGTCTGCACTACTTTTGTACTACAGACCAGATGATGTGAAGGCCGTCCTGATTGCCAGTTCCACAATATAAGGCAGGGTAGTGGCTGCCTCCACTGTTGCTGCTTTTCAGAGAGCAAACAGGAGCCTTTCAGAATGGCAGCACTTTTCTTCCTTGCGCGCCGCCATAGATTGAGAATAGGTGCAGGTTTGAGGGGAAGGCAGATAGAAGAGAGAATTTTTAGACTTAGGGTTACTTTGCTTGGTCAAACTGAAGACCAAATTTATGATAGGTACCGGCTTACTGGTGACTTAATAATTGATTTAATTAATGATTTGGATCCCTTGTTGCAAAGGGAGACTCGCAGGACAAAGGCTATCCCTACTCATGTTCAAGTCCTGTGTTGTCTACACCTGTTAGCGTCTGGGTCTTTTCAGGGGGTGGTAGCTATTGCTGGTGGTGTATCCCAGAGCTCCTTGTCCAGATTTTTTAACTCTTTTTTGGATGCAATGTTAAGTAGAATTGGTCATTACATAAAGTTTCCTTCTACTCAACAAGATTTACAGAGAACTAAAGTGGATTTTTATGGTATGGCACAATTTCCTCATGTGATTGGATGTGTTGATGGGACTCATGTACCTATTTGTCCTCCATCAGAAAATGAGTACATATACCGTAATAGGAAAAATTTTCATTCTCTGAATATTCAAGTGATATGTAACTCCAAGACCATCATAACTGACATAGTAGCTAGTTACCCAGGGAGTGCCCATGATTCATACATTTTCAAACATAGTGCAATACACGCCAGACTTTTAGCAGGACAGTTTGGAGATGGTTATTTGCTAGGTAAATTGTTTACTCCTTTTCAAAATTATATCTTGTCCTTCTGTCACACTTACCAAGTAATACATATCTGAAGTAATTGTTGGTTTATTTTGGTTATAGGTGATAGTGCCTATGGAGTCAGGTCATACATATTGACTCCATACCTGAACCCAGCAAGTAGAAAGGAACAACATTACAACCAGTCACATAAGTCAACGCGTAATGTAATTGAGAGGACATTTGGTGTGCTTAAATCAAGATTTCGCATACTGCATAAGACTGGTGGTAGTTTGCAGTATAATCCAAAAACATGCTGTAAAATTGTAGCAGTCTGCGCCATGCTGCACAACTTGGCAACTGAGAGAGGCATACCTTTGGAAGAAGAAGACATGTTACCACCAAATGACAATGATCCCCAGCAACCCCCAGCAAGACAACATGGACCAGAAGCTGCAGAAGGACGGATGAGGAGAGCAGAAATTACACAGAATTATTTCTGAAAAGGTACCATGCTTTATTTTAATTTGTTTTCAAAGCAAGGAAATATGTACTATGGAACCAAAGACATGTACAGAGTATACAAACTAAATTTCTGTTATCTGTCAGGAAAAAAACACCAGGCCTCTGTCTATTTTTGAGGACCTTCATTTCAGTCAATGAGTAAATGTGAATGAAAAATAATCATGAAAAATGCCTTTAACAAAGTTCTTGCTTGTGCACTACTTTTTACGCCCACGCACACCCAAAGCCTTTGCATTTTTATTTCCTTCATCCAACACCGTGTTGCATGCTTCCTTAGCAAATCTAACACTTCTTCTAGACCCACCAAAGACACCTTCTGGTGGATTAAATTTTGTGCCACTCATAGCAAGATCATCCTTTGGTTGAGTTATAACAGGTATATTATCACTGTTACAAGCAGGCTCTAAGGAAACCTCTCTCTCCATTCCCTTTCTTATTGCCACAAATGAAGCATTAATTTTATCATGAATTTCTGCATTTTGTTTGCAAAATTTAAACAATGAATTGGAAATTCTTGATAACAGTCTGTTCTGGCCATTTAAGGTTGTCTGTTGCCTAAGGTGCCTATGAACACTTTCCTTATGTTGCAATGTCATTACTGTGCAAATAGATTCCAATGATTTTGCTATGCTGTCCATTTTCTTAACAGTAGCCTCTTGGGTGCATTTGAAATCATCAGCCATCTTCTTCATAGTGGTGTGCATGCCTGCTATGTTTTTGCACATAAACTTCATGTTTCCTTTTATAATTCTAATGTCTTTTCCTTGCAGACGCTGTATTTTTAAAATTTTATCCTCAACATGACTTCCAGTGGTGGAACCCTCCTCAAACATAGACACTGTGGATGTCCTTGGACGCCTTCTGAAAAATTGGCTTTGTCTCCTTCGCCTACTAGGCCTGACATTGTTAGCTGTTGGTGTGGGCTCTGGTGTTGAGACTGCATTTCTTTGAGTACTTTCATCCTCTGATTCTGTTTGCAATAATTGGCGTACTCTTTGCCTTTCAGTTAATGTCTCCTGTGCTGTTGAGGTACTTGGCATGTTGGCATCCTCATTAATTTGAATATCTAAGTTAGTGAAATCTCTTAGATCTCGCTCTATCAATTCTTGTAGTAATTCTGTGAAATAAAAACAGATATTTTGATTTGAAAGTGCTTTGCTGTGATTAATAAAAGTATTAATTGTAGCTCATGGATGTTGGGTAAATAAATTTTGGATATTTACTAACATATCTGTAGTTATGTATTTTTTTAATGAGATGTAAAACTTTTGCATGTCAAGCAGTGTTTCTCAGAAACTACATTAACCATGATGCATTACTGTGACCAATCTAACTTCCCTGTCAGAAAGGCAAGTAGGCTTCTAAATGTAATGAACCAAGCATGTAAATGTTGGAACAGTCTTGCTTTGAAAGGCTTCACTATGGAACTTAATAACTATATCATTCACACACTTACATTATCAAACACATGTTAACTTACCTTCAGAGGGAGTGATGAGGTCTGAAGTGTCTATGTTTATGACTCCAACAACTGCCTCAGTCAGAAGTGTCCCTTCCACAAGGTCATCCAAAGGGGTTGTTGGTGTGTCTTTAGGGGGGCCCCCTCCAGTTCTGTTTGCTGATTTTACTCTTTCAGCTATCTTCTCCTTAGCGCGACTGCGCAAGTCATACCAGCGCTTTTGTAAATTGCAGATTTCCCTGTGAGCCACTCCAACTGCATTCACCTTTGACTGAATGTTGAGCCACATATTCCTTTTTACAGCATCAGGCACTTTGTGAGACAGTTTCCCAAACAACTGTTCATGCCTGTCTGTCACCTCCTCAATCAGAATTTCTAGCTCTTTGTCAGAAAATTTGACTTTTCTCTTCCTGGAGGGCCCCTCTGCCTCTTGATTTTCCATGTCCTTCCTTCTCCAAAACACACACTGCAGCAATAACCAACCTTCCTCACCAAGCTCTGAGATCAACTGCCAGAGCTACATTCAAAGGGAACATCAGGTGTGCCTGATTGCCTT
Source organism: Lissotriton helveticus (assembly GCF_964261635.1). Taxonomy (NCBI): domain Eukaryota; kingdom Metazoa; phylum Chordata; class Amphibia; order Caudata; family Salamandridae; genus Lissotriton; species Lissotriton helveticus. Next base: position 512,235,549 of record NC_136061.1, on the reverse strand, counting down.
CTGTGGCTCTCAGGTAATCAGACTGCATCAATTCATCAACTGTGCTGTTTTCGCATTTTGCGAAATCGCAAAATGCGATTTCGCGTTATGCGATTTCGCAAAATGCGGAAAAAATCGCGAATCGCATTTAATTGCGACATTTTGCGAAACGCAAAAAAATCGCGAAAAAATTGATGCATAGCATTTTGCGATTTCTTATTTGCAATTCCTTACAAAATGCAAATAAGAAATCGCAATCTCCCACTTTGATGCATGTGGGCCTATACCCTGAGCTAGTATGTTGATCGCCCTATGTACTCAAGGGTATACCCCGGGTAACTTTTTCGTGTAGACTTAACTAGCGCCTAATTTGTGTGAAACTCTTGCCCCCACATGCATCAACCTATTTAGGAAGTGCAAACGGTGCGAATCGGTAAATTCGGCCGTTTGCACTTCCTAAATACGTTTTTGGGATGCATGAAACAATTCGCTATTTTTTGCATTTCTTAAAAATGCAAATGCAATTAAGGAATCGCATTTGTGCGATTCCTTAAATGCAATGCATCAATTTGTAAAAAATTGCGAATTTTGAAATTGGAAGTGCAAATTAACACGAGGTTGACCCTCGTGTTAATTTGCGAAAATTTTTAAAAAAGCAAAAAAATGCATTTTTTAAACTTGCATGTTACAGACACACATGTCCTTAGGACATGTGTGTGTGAAACATGCACTTGAAAATACATTTCAGGGGTGCAGAGGGGGTCCTTTGGACCCCCCTCTGCACCCTTGCAATGCATCAACAAATTGCAAGTGCAAAAAAAAAAATGCAAAACGGCATTGATTCCTATGGGCCTCTAGGCCCATAGGAATCAATGTAATGCCATTCCTTAATTGCGATTCGCAATTAAGGAATCGCAATTTCCGAAAATTAAGAAATCCTAAAAACTTTTAGGATTTCTTGATGCATAGGATTTTGCATTTCCTAAATAGCGATTCCTTAATTTTCGCTATTTAAGAAATGCAAAATCCTAGATTGATGCATGTGGGGCCCCATTCTTCAGAAGTATTTTTGTTACCCATTGGGTAAAATATATATAATTTCACCCGACCTCAATATTAGCCGCTTGATAATATTAAATGCAATGCACGTCCCTCTGTTACATCCTGGCTATATTTCATTTACGGTTCCATATTGCAGCGATCCCTTGCGAATTTACATATGGCATGCATATAATAAGCGAATATACATGAGCGCCTCACATATAATATGCGAATATACATGTGCCATAAATGCTAAGCGTTAATCAGTTACTTTTTATATCGTGCTGAACACTGTAAATGCCAACGCATTAGCAAAATTGAATTGAGATAAACCGCGTGTTATCAGATGGGTCTTTTCTAAAACAGTTAACAGAGATAATGACAAGAAATGCCATACGATGGGCAGGAGATTGAGTGAGATCTAAAAATCAAAAATAAACATCTGGCCTAAGAAGATAACATCTGCTCGAAGGTTATTCCATCCCGTCTTATGATCAAGTTTTCCCACTGATGTATGTAAATATATGCACCAGGTGGGAACGTCGTCAATGTTTACTACAGCATAATGTGTTAGTTTAGATAAAGTGTGCTCATTATAAAAAAGTCAAATATGAACAATCAGCAGAGGACTATTTTATTTATAGGGAGGGAGAATCTCTGCTTAGACTGTACTCGATTGTGTATTTCTTTTTTATGTATGGGTGATGCTTCCACTACTGTACATAGAACAAAACTTAAACTAGGTAGAAAAAAATAAACACATTTTAATGTTATTCAAAAAGTAGTAGAGAAAAATGTAGCTGCTTTAACATCAGGTGATTAGTCACGCTCCCAAAAACGAAAATGCCAGCGTTTGTGGTAACATCTATTTCAATTCAGTTTAAGGTGCAATTCACATAGTACACAATTTATTTCGGAAGAGACTGAACCAGAACTCATAAAGTGAGTACGACAATGCTATAACCAGACATAATCTGTGACATAGGTTTAGTCTGTTTTGTATATGTAAAAGGTAGATAATTTGGTAGATGCGATTGTTTATTTTGAATTCGAACTCCAATAAAACGTGCTGCTTTGGGCTAACAATTTAACAGTATCTGTTCAAGAATGTTAATAAGCCAACAAGAACACAACACCATTACAAGAGAACTTCACACACAAAAAATAACACGTAAGCATAACACAACACAATAAAACAAAAACATAATGATAGAGATCAAGAACATCACAAAATCACAATGAAAAATAAACAAAAACAAATCACAGAAGAATACGAGAGGAACGTCAAAACAACAAAGCAAAACAAATCAAACCAAACCAAAATATTATAATGACAGCACACAATAACGACACAACAAAATTGGGGGCATATTAGCAAGGCTTATATCGCCGCTTTTTCGGCAGATAGCGCCGAAAAAGCAGCAATTTTTTTATTGCTTAATTAATAAGGACATGCTAACAAGCGTTAGCGCATATTTCCTTGCTACTTTGCTTGTCAGCGATCAATGTTGTTAATGACATGCAAAATAGGTGTTCCTCTCCTAATCCTCATTGAATCCCTCGCAAACACATCGCCCTATTATGAATGCGGGGCCGGACCCGCGAAGTGATAATAAAAGCCGCGCTAACCCCGGTTATCGCTGGAACTTAGGACCTGCTAAAAATGTGACTTAACTATCTCTTTAATGGAAGATGGATTGTTATGTTAAGTCCACAGTTGAGTATCACCAAGTATTACACATATCGCAGGTTTTGTATCGCAGGAATCAGCCTGCTATCGCTGTTTTTTCCATCTATTGCTGGATTTTACTTCGCCTGTGAGCAACGCATTGTTAATACGCCGCTAACAGGGCAAGAAAATCCAGAGATATGCGGCAATAAAAATAAATGCGCTAGCCTCGGTTTGCGATAATTATTGCAGTATCTTGATAATATGCCCCTTGGTGTCTTGTGTGTACTTACTACTTTGCTGTTTTGTGGTGGTGTGCATTAATGCTCTGTTGGGGGCATATAATCAAAGCTTATATGGCTGCTTTTTTGGCGCATAGCGCCGAAAAAGCGGCAATTTTTTTATCGCTTAGTTAACAAGGACAAACTAACAAGCGTTAGCGCATGTTTCCTTGCTACTTTGCATGTCAGCGATCAATATCGCTGATAACATGCAAGTTAGGCGTACCTCTCCTAATCCTCATTGAATCCCTCGCAAACACAACATTGCCCTATTATCAATGCAGGGACGGACCCGCAAAGCGATAATAAAAGCGGCGCTAACCGCGGTTATCGCTGGAACTTAAGACCTGCTAAAAATGTGACTCAACTATCTCTTCAATGGAAGATTGATTGTTATGTGAAGTCTACACTTGAGTATCACCAAGCATTACACATATCGCAGGTTTTGTATCGCAGGAATCAGCCTGCTATCGCTGGTTTTTCCCGCTATCTCTGGATTTTACTTGGCCTGTGAGCACCGCATTGTTAATACGCCGCTAACAGGGCAAGAAAATCCAGCGATATGCAGCGATAAAAAAAATGCGCTAGCCTCGGTTTGCGATGATAATCGCAGTATCTTGATAATATGCCCCTTGGTGTCTTTATGATGTGTTGGCTTGTTGTTTTGCGTATGCCTTTTTATTTTCCATGTTGTTCTTTTGCTGTGCTGTGCTAATGTATATTGCCTTCATGCTTTGTTGTTCTTTTGATTGTTATCTGTTTTTGCTTCTGTATAGACGGGTTGCTGTATCACATTATTGTAATGTGGTGCATGTCAAGACTTATTGCTTTTTGCTGTTGAGTTGTTATTGTACCTCAACTGGAGCCAGTCTTCGAAACACGATCAAACCTTATTGTCACAAGAAACTAAATCCACATCCATACAGTCATGGATCAAATATGTTATCACTAATTTATGTACTATTTACCAGTAAAGACATTTAATACCGTTAGTAAAATAGTTTTCATCCATTTGTACAGAATACCTGCATCCATTACTATTGTCTACGATTGTCCACGTTAAACGTCCTTCGCACATGGAACATCTTTGGAATGAGAATTTTCACACAAAATGGCAGATATCACTCGTTTGTCTGTCTGGCATCAATACATCTTCTTTAGCAAGAGGGAATTAACAACTTTCATAACATATTTGAATGGAGAACCCTAACTGTATTTAATAATGATCACCAGAATGATTATCACAGACAGATCAGGCATACGGTTACTTCGTGCTAGCAAACTATTGCTTTCAGTCATCGTTTTTGAATGGTTAATCAAAATCATTATAGGAAATTATGAAAATAGAATGTAAAATATTGCCAAAGTCAAAAGTGATGTTCACTCAAAGAAACTAGAATCAGTTCCTGTGACCGAAAATTCGTTTGGGGCCTCAAAAAACGTAAATGAGCACTCTCTAAGGTATACAAATTTCTATTTAAAAGAGCCCCACAAAGTCAAACAGTGGAAATGACATCACAAATCACATTGATGTCTTCACTGATGAAGTCACATATAACATTATAAACAACATCATCGAAAGTCATCACTGTTGAAAGTTATGATTTCAAAATGTCATCAAAACAGTTGAGAAATACTTTTGAAGGCACATTGTAAAGATGAATGAAAACATGGATAACAATGGGCAAAAGAAACAGTACTGGTATAAATTGAGGAGTCAGCCAACCTATAATAATAATAATATAATAATAATCCACATTTGTAAAGTGCACAATCGCCCGTAAGGGTCTCTAGGCGCTGGGGGATTAAGCAAGATTAAGCAAACTATTGCCCAAAGTCACATGGTGCCTGGCTAATCTGTCGCCGGTGCCGGGGATCGAACCGTGATCCCCAGATTCCAGAGTCAGTCGCCCTAGCTGCGGCGCAACACCTCTCCCTATAGTAATAATCCAGTATCTCAGTCAACATAACCCTGCATTTATTTGTTATATGAGAAGGAGCGACCTCCAACTATGGTTGTTTTCACTCTGGGAACTGCAACAAGCAAGCATTGTGAGACAGAGCATAAAGTCAGGTTATGACAATAAGCCAGAATACAATAACAGGCGGTGGGTGGTCCCACGTCATAAGGGGGCTTGTGGACAAAGCACAGTGCATTAAAGATAAGCTGCTCTGTCAGCAGCCAATCAAAGTTCCAAAGGTAATAGGTATTAGAACATTGGAATGTTGGGAGCTCCATTGAAAACAATGGAGTGCTCCGGGCTTATAATGGCTGGTATAAGCCTGGAGCTCCAACATTCTAATGATTCCTTGTTCACAGCTCTGGCTGTGAAAAAAGGCTTCAAGGACCCTGAGGGGATTCCAATCCCCTCACGCTCCCATAAGGCTTTGTTCTGTTTTTGTTGGAACATTCTGACCTCTAGAGGCAGAATGTTCTAATAGCCTTATAGCCCTTCGTAGCTGGGCTATACTGGCTATTAAAGTCCCTCTCCCTTGTTAAAGGCCCTCGCCTTCGGCTCGGGCCTTTAATGCTGGAGAGGGCCTTTAATAGCCAGTATAGCCCTCTACGGCGGGCTATAAGGCTATAATAAAGAGATGGGCTGGAATTTCTAACAAAAGCCTGACTGCACTATTCTTTATGACTTGGAGTTTGTTTTAAGATTTGCTTTGTCAGTCCAAAATGCAGTGAGTTACTGTACTCCAAAGATAATAATACCTGCCAGTGTTGCTGTTTAGAACGAAAAAATGGCATGAATTTAAACATCAATTGTAAATGATGGAGGCAAGTCGAATTTAATCTTGTATTCTATGGAGGCAAAAAAAGGACATAGTCAAATAAATCTGTAGATTGTTTCAGTTACTGCACATATCAAAGGGGTGCCTTGTTCTTGTGTCCACCAACTGGAGGACTCGATGTAAGAGGTTCCAAAAATAATACGTGTCTCCGTATTATCAACAATGAACTTTAGAAAATTGTCAATCAGCAAGCTGTTTACAATTACAACTGAACGATGTCCAATGTGCTCTGAAAATCTTCTTTTTTATCACATGTCCCATTTCACAGCTTATAAAACACATTTCTTGGAAAAAAAAATAATAATAATATGAAAATAAATAAATACATTTTTATCAAGCCTCCATTTAACCTTCTACAAGATATTTCCAAGTCCAAGAGAATTTTTTTGTTGCTTCTGTTCGTTTAGCATAGGCTTCTTCAAATTTTTTTGTGCGTAACATTTTATTTAACCATTTCTCAAACACAGTTACTTCCTGTGAGCTCCAATTTTGCAAAACTAAAAAGCGAGCAACCAACATTGAAGTAGCAAGAAAAAGCCCCTCAGCTTTCGATAATGAAACTTCCCTACTGGTAATGCCATACAGGACTGCTTCTGCTATTGGATGAAGCGGTTTTTGAATCGCCTGACTAATATACCCAAATATTTTCTCCCAGAACACTCTTAACTTAGGACAATATGCCTCCAACCCCCTTCTGATGGGGTGAAACAACAAAAGCAACAATTTTCCACCTCAGGGAACATTTTATTTAGAGCCTCAGGAGTATAATAGGCCATCCAGTGTGACAGAAAAGCCATTCTTTTATAATTAGCGGCTCTAAGAGTCTTGTTAGCTGTGGTAGATATTTTATGCCACTCTTGGTGGGAAAAAGCACATTGGGTTTAAGAAGCAATTTTCTCCAAAAACTTTAAAACCAAAGGAGATTCATCTTGTGTTCATAGTAAATAATACCAATTACCAACCCCACTCATATTAATGAACTATTTGAATTAATTCAAAGAATGTAGGCTTGGTACTCCACTTACATCTGGCCTAAACTTCTTCCCACGTAATCAGTCTCCCCTGAATATTAAACTGGTTGACTACCCCCAAGCCAGCATCATGCCAATTTTTCAACTGGGCTGAATGAAGAAGGTGGCCCAACTCTCAACGTTAATTTAGTTTTAAGGAGAAAAAAACGGCAAATCCATTCTGTTTAAAAACAGAGCGAAGTCTAATCGAAAAATCCAAAAGCGTTTTGTACCTTGTTTTTTTTGAGAAGTTTAGCAGTATTTTGAAATGTGGGGATTTGAGTTTCTGCTTCATGGTTCACCTTGTTTATAAAAAAATTGTCTATCCGTTTAGATTTAGATAATAAGCAGGCTGTGTATAGAGATTCATAATATAAATGAATATTCGGCAGTGCTAAGCCCCCCGATTGAGTATATAATTGTAACACCGGGAATTTAACTCTGGCAGCCTTTTTGTTACAAATAAAGGATCTAGGGCCTCATGTAGGTAAATAGTATTTACCGATCCATAAACACCAAATTTTACAGATTCGGTATTTACGAATCGGTAAATGCTATGTAGCTAAAAAATCTGTAAAAATTACCAAATCGTTAAGATTCGGTATTTACCGAATCGGTATTTACCAATTCGGTAGTTGCCATTCATTCCTATGGGCCTGGAGGCCCATAGGAATAAATGTCAATTACCGAATCGGTAAATACCGATTCGGTAAAAGGGGGAAAACTTTGAAGGGTGGCAGGGTGTCACTTTGACACCCTGTTGCACCCCTCAATTGTTTATGGGTGCACATGTTGCAGACATACATACCCTAAGGGCATGTATGTCTGCAACATGGCACTGAAGCAATTTGTGTTAAATAGCTTTTTGTTTTTTTTTCGTTATTTACCACCAACTTATAGTTGGTGGTAAATAATGAATCCTAACTTGGGATAAGCACTCATTTAAGTGCTCCCTACATTAGGAATTCGGTAATTTACCGAATCGCTATTTAAGAAATCGATAATTTACTGATTCCTTAAATTACCGATTCGGTAAATTACTGAATCCTTAATTTCGTCCCCTTACATAAGAAAAGCCCATTACCGGTCGGTAACGGCCGAAATTCGTTAATTTCGGCCGTTGCCGACCGGTAATGAGCCACCTACATCTGGCCCTTAATCATCGAATCAATTCATTTAAAATAACCAAGATTCATTTTGATTGGGCTATTAAAAAAAATATATCAATAAAGGTAATATAGACATCTTAATGAGCGCCACTCGACCTAGCAGGGTTAACGGAAGGCTGACCAATTTTTCGAGTAATTTCTGAATTTTAATACTGGTGGCTTCATCATTCAATTTCGCCAATTGACCATATTGAGCTGTGACGATAATCCCCAAATAAAGTATGGGATCGTTTTTTGAAGCCTGCTGGTTCAAATTCTCAGGCAAAAATTCGGCCCCAGTGTATAACATTATAAACTTGGGTTTGTTGGGATTGATTTTGTGACCCCCTATAGATCCGTATTTTTTAAATTCCGTCAATATCAGTTCTATGTTTGATTTTTCGGGAGACAAATAGAGGATGGCATCATCAGCAAAGAGTTTTAATACTGAGTTTTAACTTTGCCATGACACTAATCAGAGCTTTAATACCCAGATTAGCACAAATTTTACTTGCTAATGGTTCTATAAAAAAAGTGAACAAAAGGGGTGAAAGGGGACAGCCTTGCCTGGTCCCCCTATTGATATCAACTGACCCTGTTTGATCACCATTGATTACTAGCTGGGCCTGCGCCCCTTGATAGATATTTTGCAACATTAAAACTACTGGAGCCGGGATCCCAAACATTTGAAGTCCAAAAAATGAGGCGTCCCAATTAACTAAATCAAAGGCTTTTTCTGCATCAACCATCATTATGTTTTATTTATTTATTTTATTTATTTAATGCAATTTGTATAGCGTGCAAATACCCTGGAGTGTCTCAGCACTGTAAGGTAACTAAAGAGTCGCTTGGATGGAAGACTTCTGGTTGAAGTGCCAAGTTTATACTAGTTTCCTAAATATCAAAAACGAGGGACTGATTTTAATGTGGGGAGGGTGTTCCATAGTCTGGCTGTAGCAACTGTGAAACGTCTGTCTCCCTAAGAAGCTTTCTTTGTGCAGGGAATGGTGAGCAGATGAGCCGAGGAGGAGCGCAAGGATCTTTTGGGAGTGTATGTGCGCAATACTTTTTTTAGGAACTCCGGCCCTATATTGTTGATAGCTTTATATGCAATGCACAATGCCTTGAATTTAGTATGGCTTCTGATAGGCAGCCAGTGCAGTTGACGAATGATAGGGGAGATTGATGTAAATTTGGGAGTGCGGTATAGAATTCTTGCTGCTGCATTCTGGACTAACTGCAATTTGTTAAGGACTTTCTCCTGAACATTCAGGAGGAGTACTCTGCAATAGTCCACCTTGGACAAAACTAAGGTGCACATGAGGGTCTTGCCGGCGCTAGGTGGAAGGAAAGGCAGAAGTTTCCTAACCATTCTGAGGGTGTAAAAGGAAGAGGAGACGACTACATTTGCATGGTTGATGAACGAAAGCTTGTCATCAACCATTACACCTAGGTTCCTAACCTCCGTGACAGGTACTGGAGGGGGACCCAGGTCGGTGGGCCTCCAAGTTGGGGACCATGAAGGGGTGAGACTACCAAAGATCATGACCTCTGTTTTTTTCTGAATTAAGTTTTAGGCAGTTGTTTGCCATCCAGGAGCTGATGGCTAGCAATCCCTCCTGGAAGCAAAAGGGGCAAGTGCTCCTCCGTCGTTATGTACAGCCAACACCAATTGGGTGTCATCGGCGTACGAGGTTAGTCTTATCCCATGCGTTTTGATGACCCTGGCTAAGTCCTACACATAGATGTTAAATAAGGTTGGACTTAGCGAAGATTCTTGGGGAACTCCACAGGGAAGGGTGAAAACGGGAAAGTAGAAGTCACCGAGTTTGACCGACTGGGTACCATCAGATAGGAAGGAGGTTACAAGGGATTTAGCTTTGTGATGAATGCCGATGGAAGATACACGGTCGATCAAGATGGTGTGATCGAGCATGTCAAAGGCCGCGGACAAGTCCAGTAGTATCAGGACTGCCGTGCCGCCTTGGGCAAGGATCCTCCTGATCTCGTCTGGTGCCTTAATAAGGGCAGTTTCTGTTCCGTGGCCCTTCCTAAACCCAATTTGGGTGTCATCCAAGAGTTTGTTCTGGTCAATGAATTGGGATAGTTGAATATTCATGATTTTTTCAAAGATTTTTGATGGGAAGGGTAGGTATGCAATGGGTCTGTAGTTTTTTGATTCTGAGGGATCGAGGTTTTTTTTTTTTTTATTAGAGGTTTGATAATGGCCTTTTTCCAGACTGATGGGTAGGAACATTGAGTTGCAGATATTAGTAAGAGTAGGTCCTATTAAGTCTGAAATGGGTTTTAGGATGGAGGGAGGGCAGGGATCAAGGGGGATCCTGATTTAATGGATGAGATTAGTTCTGCTATCTGCATAGGCAAAACTTGACTGAATTTGGAAAGTGCAGTGGTGGGGGCGTTGGTGATGGTGTTGTGTTTAGGGTGGTTGATTCTGACCTGGGATGAGAAATTAGAATACATTTGATTGACCTTTCCTTTGAAATCTATGGTTGTACTCACCGGTGGGCTGGATAGTTTGGTTACCACCTGGAATAGTTGTTTGGAGGAGTTTTGGGCTGACTCTATTTGAATGAAGTAGAATTTGCTTTTCTCTGTGATGATAAGAGTTTTGTATTTAGCTAGCACATTTTTGTAAAGAGTTTTGTCATTATTGTTTCTAAGTTTCCAAATCGTTGCCTCTCAAGTCTGAGTGTTTCTGATAACCAGGGGGCGGAAGGAGCGTTTTGGTTGGGGGAAGTATTCTTGGGTGGTGCTAAGGTGCTGAAGGCGTTATATAGCCAGTGTAAATAATTGTTGGAGGCTGTATGAGGGTCGTTTGTGTCATCGGCTTGTGTGGAAAAAAATAGCCTGTATTTGAGGACATAGACTGCCCGGCTTAAAAAACCTGGATTACTTCCTTTGGCAAGAGAGTGAAACGCTGTGCCCAGATCTTTATCATAATTTTATAGTCGGCGTTTAAGAGGCTAATCGGTCTAAATGAGTTCACATTATTTGGTGGTTCACCCCTTTAGATAAAGCTGACTACGATCGCCCTCTAGAACTCCTAGAAAACCAAGCCACCAGCTTTGATATAGTTAAAAAGTTTCTCGAGGAATGGGGTCAGCACTTTAACAAAAGTTCAATAGGAATTCCATCTTCCCCACAAGCTTTTGCCCCAGCCAATGATGTTATCACCTCGTAATCTCTAGTCCAGTAATTTCATTTTGTAGCTGCATAGCGGCATTCTGCGATATTTTAGGTAATTGAACTTGGGTAAAATATTCATGGATCTCATCCATAGTAGTCGAATACTTTGAAGTATATAATTATTGGTAGTGCTCAACAAAGACCCGTGCAATATCAACTCTCTCAGTTACCCTAAGATTAGTTGTTGGTTCTATTATTTCTAAAATACAGGCTGATTCATGTCGAGCCTTTGTTGACCAAGCCAACATTTTCCCGACTATTTGACTTTCTTCGTAAACCTTTTGTAAGTAGGTCTGAGAACTATTCATTTCTTCAAGAACAAAATAATCTCTCAATGCCTTTTTTGCCTCGTGCTACTGAGCCTGTGATGAGGAAGTTGACCATTTAGAAACACATTTGAGAGAACACTGAAGCTCTGCATTTTTTTCTAGCCGTCCCCTGGCTTTTCCCACTGATACAGCTATCATCTGACCTCTGGCCGCAGTTTTAAAGCCACCCCACACAGAAAAAATATCTGCTATGCCTTCATTAATGTTAAATTATTCTAAAATCCACTCCCTAAACTGTTCAAGCCACAAAGGGTCTTGAAGAAGAAGACGGTCCATCTGCAACCTGGACCTACTCCTCTTCTGAACCCCAATTTCTACGACGGCCTGAACATACGAGTGTTCAGAGAAAGCATTTGCACCTATTACTGCAGCACTAAGGACTAAGGAGCGTGAAATCAATAAGAATTTGATTTGTGAAGCTGTCTGATATTGGCGGGAACAGCAAGTGCATTCGTGAGCATTCTGATTTAACAATCACCATGGGTCAATTACCTTGAGGTCTTCAATTAACAGCGTCAAAGACTTTTTTTGTCTTGTGTTTCAGTTGTTTATTATTCCTATAGGAAGTATCTGTTTTGAGATCCTGTATAAAATTGAAATCTCACCCTAACATGATTTGGCCAGGGACCCCTAACAACAGCTTATAGATAGTGAGTAGTGTGGATGCCTCATCTGCTAGAAGCCCATAGTAGTTAATAAAGTTGAGAACCTGATTGTTAATTTTAGCCTGGACCCAGATCCACCTCCCTTGGGGATCCCGTTGTACTTGTAAAAATTCCCAATCTAAATTGTGCAAAAAGTAGACTGCGAGCCCTCTCAACGCCGCCCCCACCGAAGCAAAAAAGTTCCGGAAAAGCCCGGTAAAAATAATTTTGATGAGTTGGTTTCAAATGAGTTTCTTGGATAAAAAGAATTTGAGGTTTTAACGTAACAAGCCACCTAATTAAACCTCCATATTTCTCTCTATTCAATATCCCGTTCACATTTAATGAAATTATCCGTCATTTTCTAATTGTACTCATTCTGCCGGTTGAGAATACCAATTTTTACAGCCAACATTTCTACTCAATACTTGATTTCTCAATTTGCTACTGCTCTATTTTGTTAACCCCTCCCCCCAAATCCCAGTCCGAAGCTAAGGGTTCCCCCCATGGCATCCACCCCCCCTAAGATATGTGGGCTGCCCCGCAATCCACATTTCCCCCTCCCTAAACTAACTTAGTGGTGCCCTGGTACTGCACCTGGGGTGACCTAACGCCCCTCATAATGGAGCTGAAGAAAAAAAACAGAAAAGAGAAAAAGAACGGCAAAACACAAGACACCTCTAGAATCACTTCCCTACTGAAATTACTTTCAGCAATTCCTGGGCTTCCTCAATACGTGTACACATGTGAAACTTTCCCTGCACAAGAACTTTTAGTTAGTACTACTGCGCAATGGAGGCTAGGGCTCACTAAGCTTTAATTTAAAAAGAACATTTTACAAACTCTTTGCGTCTACGTGCTGCTGCAACTGACATATCCCAAAAAAATCTACATTTAGTCCCATCATTTATATCGAATTGTCTCAGCTGGATAGCTTTAGTCAATATCTTCTCCTTGACGCAAAAGTCCGCAAAAGTGACTAAGATTGTGTGAGGAAACTTCATATTGGGTGGAAGATGCGCTGGTACACAATGTGCCCGGGTCACTGTTAGGTCGCCCGAGAACTCTGGAATCACTTTTTGCTTAAAAAAATGTTTGCACTCATTGAAGCGTATGGGCTCCTTCAGACCCTTCCGGGAAACAAACAATTCGAAGGTTTGACGGCGTGAATGATTTTCGAGTTCTTCAGTTTTCCAAATTTATTTTATCGTGAGTGGCATAATTTATGTGCTGGAGCATAGCATTCATTTGATCCTTAAGATGAGATATCCTGTATTCTGCTTCCTGAATTCTAATGGGAAGGCTCGCCACCGCATCTTCAATTTTTCCCAGACGTATATGAAGTGCTGCTATCTCAATTTCTTGAAATTTCTTCATGTCGCAAATTTCTTCAAGTATTAGATTAAGCATAGCCTTGATGTAGATCTGGCGTGTATTAGTGGTTTAACTTTGATTTTCAAGTTCCCCCATTCTTGGCTGTGTCCCATGTTTGCCTTTTAGCGCTGGTGACTCTGCTTGCACTAAACTGTCATTGCTTTGAATGTTCTTTTTGGACTTGGCCCTTTTTGCTGGGTCATCCCTGAACTTTTTGCTTTCCTCCTGTATTTTGTCTGACCTGTTTTTGTTGGTTTTATGATTCTGGGCACTTTACCTCTGCTGGTCAGTGCTAAAGTGCATATGCTCTCCTTATTATAAATGGATGTATGGATTAGTGACTCCATGATTGGCTGATTTGGTTTACTTGTCAGACCATAGTACAGTGCACCAGGGGTGCCCAGGGCTGGTAATCAGAATGCTGTGGTGGGCATGCAGCACTGGTTGTGCCACCCACAGAAGAACCCTGGAAAAGTGTGTCTCAGGTCTGCCATTGCAGAGCCTGTGTGCAGTCTGGTACTGCCATGTTGACTGAGCATGTGTACCCACTTGTCAGTCCCAAAACCTTACCTTTTCTTCATATCAGACACCCCTCTGGTAGGCCCAAGGGCAGGGTGCATTGTAAGTATAAGGTAGGACAAGCCTTATACTTACAATAACTGTAGCGTGTCCGTATGAATTAATGCTGAAACCACATGCACGCGTTCATCGCATAAGCGTTTGTTCACTGGTTGAACCATTGTATCTTTCAGAGTAATACAATATAGCCTTTCACGCTCTTACCGCGGTAATTGTATCCGCGTCTGGGAAGAAAACTGTATATATGCTGAAGAATAGAAGATAGCAAGGGGCAACATGGGCAAATCTTTAATTTGTTTAATATATGATGATGTCAACTTGAAATGTGTTACTTTTATCAGATTTATTATGTGAAATTCATGCCTGTGTACATGGTTACAATATTCTTTTGATGTGTTTTTGTTTTATGAACATGAGAAGAACTCATACTGATTTGTGCTATTCATGTATTTTGTTTTCAGACCCCTGAAGAAGGGTCGAGTAGGACCTGAAATGCATTGGGTTTACAAAACACTTTATGAATGCTGGTAGCATCTGAGAGTAAAAAGATGCCAGAAGAAGAAATAAATAGGGAAAAAAACATTTTGATGAAAAATTGATAAAGATTCATGTGAACATTATTTGAATACCAATTAGAAAAGAAACATCTTGTTTCAATAAAAAGGTGCACACATTTAAGGGGAAGGAGTTCCTGACCCATACAGTTGTGTAAAGTTAGATTTTGAGTCACAGTTCTGAAAATGCCACTTTTAGAAAGTTGGCAGCTTCTTGTACTAACCATTTAGTGCCTTGAACCTGTTTTTGGATCAAATGAATAGGTGTAACTGCCAGTTGGTCTTTTTGTATAGCTCCCAGACAGTGAGACATAGGAAAGCTAGGTGTTGGCAGGATGGGTCGCTCTAATTTAACCAGAGTTAGGAGCTGTCACCTGCCACACTTGCATATCACAAAGGTACTGCATGAGCACTCCCACAAAGAGTTTATTACTAATCTTTTATGCCACAGAGACCATCTGGCGCCAGGGCGGGAAGGGGATGCATGGCACCTCAGTAGGGGAAAAGCCTATTGAGCCTTCTCCAAATTCAAAGTGGGAACCAGGTTGTAGGATCCGGTTATCCAGATGAAATGATCATGCCAGCCAGATGTGAAGAAGTAGATTATAGGTTTATTGTAAAGGAAGATGATCCCATCCAGGCAGTACAACACGTCAGGAAGCTGTCCAGTTACATTTTCAAAAGGTAACATTCCAACTCATAGTCAACAAGCTGCACCAAGGGCATTGCGACATACATCCTCTGGTAACCATGACTTCAACAGAGTTGTCACAGGTGCAAGCAGATGCCACACAGGTATAAATATTGGCCCTCAGACCTCAACTCTTAAGTACACATCTGGACCTGTGGAAGTCTCAGAAGAAAGACTGTTTTGCTGCTTTCAGCAAGAAGTGCTGCCACTCTGCAACCATATGGTGCTGCCCTTCTTTCCTGTTGCCCTCTGGCCTGGGTGAGAAGGACTGGACTTGCATCCTGAACCTAGGACCACCAGAGTGACTCCAGGGACTGGTTGGCTGGCCTCCTGATCAAAAGCCTTAGAGAAATAATAGGCTTAACCCCTGCACCTCGATTCTATCAGCTGTGAGTTTTGCCCTTTCAAGTGGTGCCACCCCAGTCCTGGATCCTTGGCACTGTGCCTAAAGGTGCTGTCAGCCCAATGTTGGAGCAGCAGAACCAATGCATTGGGGGCATTGGCTCCCAAAACTCTGCATTGTAGCCACTGCATGATGCATTGCCTCACCAAACTGCATTGGGACACTTTGTGAGGCATCTCTAGTGCAGTACTTTGCATTACAATCTGCTCATCAACGGCATCTGCAACACCGACAAAGATCTTTGCATCACAAGCCTCAAAGCTGCTTCATTCCCAGCCACTGCGTGACTTTGCATTGCAAACCCTTCCATGAAAGAATAATTAACAATGACAGGGGACCCCACATCACAGCTGTGTTGATCCTAGGAACCACTGCTGTGTGGCAAATCCGCAATGTGGGACTCCGCATTGCTCTTCAACCAGGATTTAAGGTACTTTGGTCAGCAGGGTCTCTGTAGCCAGCCCAAGCTCTATCTCGATCGGTCTGCACTTGTGACATTGTCCCGGGTCCAGTGCTACCAGATTACCACAGTTGGGTATTGTGCTTTTGGCGCTATTTTCACTTAAACCTTTAAAATTGCCTATCTCGGGTTTTACTGATTGTATTTTTGTCACATTGGTCTTGAACTATTTATTAAATTGCTCCCTATCTTTCAAGATTGGCATGTGATTTTTTTGTATTGTGTTTTTACTTTATAACAGTTTGAATTGCTGCATTGATACTTTACAAATTGCCTCTAAGATAAGCTTGACTGATTTTGCGCCAGCTACCAGAGGGATAGGGCACAGGTAACTTGGGGTTTGTTTGTGACTTTACCCTGATAAGGAGAGGTATGGCGCAGGGAGCGGTGTGGCTCAGCAACCAGAGTAGCTGACTAGGAGCGAGGGGCTCATGGAAGCTCAGCTGAGGCACCATGTAACTCTGGACAATAGCTCACTTAATCTCCTCAATGGCCCACAGCGCCGTAAAACCTTAAGGGATGATATGTTCACGCTTTACAAGTATGGATTATTATTCATGAGTTATTCTTTGTGGTAGGTGCTTCAGTAGAGTTTCACCCCCCCCCTCAATCAGTAACCCAGTTTCATGCAGTCTGTGTGGGGTGCGTGCTAGTGAGAGTCAGGAAGAATGGAAGCTGCTTGCTGGAAATGAATGAGGCTAATCTGGTAGGCAGGGCCTGTGTTGTGGCATGCCATGTACATGTGGGTGAGGAGCTTGAAGTGTGCTCACTTGTGTATCAGGAGCCAGTGGAGTTACCTAAGGTATGATATGATGTGGGGTTGCCTTGGGCGAATAAGGACTATTCTGACTGCTGCTTATCAAATGGTCTGACGCCTTTTTGTGTGTTTTTTTAGTTATTTCTGCTTATAGGGTGTTCCTTTAGTCTAATCTACTGGTGATGAGTGCTTGGGTGATAATTTTCCTGTTGTTCTTTAGTAGCCACTTAAAAATGTAATTTAGCATCCTTAAAGTGTTGAAGCAGGATGAGGCATGTGCGTTGACCTGGGCAGCCATGTTCAGTTTATTGTCTAATATGATTCTGAGGTTTCTTGCTTGTAAGCAAAGTGTGGGAGTGGATTCGAAGCCCTTGGGCAACCAGGTTCGGTTCAAAGGCGAGACGTATTTCCACAGACCATCACTTAGCTCATGCCTGAGTACAGTTTGAGGCAAATAGATTTCATCCAGGTGGTCAGTTGTTAGGTATTGAGACCAAACACTCACCTGAAATCCAGGACCACCCCTGCACGACCATCTGCAGGGTCGATGACTAGTTCTCCAACCCTTCCAGAACCTTCCCAGAACAAGTCTCTCAGCACTGGTGAGGAGAACAGGAGCACTGGCAGGTGTCCCAATGGAAAGGGGATTTGAATGAGAGAAAAGAAAAAAGAAGAGAAGACACAGCTTTGATCTTCCACCTGGGCCAGCCAGGATTCAAGTTTGGGATTGCATGACTACCGTTAGTCTTCTTTACCTTAAATCAGAACCTCAGTTTAGCTAACAGGAAATGTATGGATAACTATTTATAAAGCACCCATACTCAGCTAGGACTAGAGAATTACGTCTGATGTTAGTTGATGCTTATCATAATCAGGAATTCGCAAAGTGTCACTTTTTCCCCAAACATTCTCTCATCATAGAGATTTTTAAAAGCAAATGTTGACAACTTGTTCTATACAAAAAATAAGGAAGAGTACAATATATGATGACATGCACGTTTCCGCAGTACGTACTAATATATACCCATGCAGAACTCTGTCACCTGTAAATGACTTGTTGGGCAATTCATATATTAGAGCACTGCACTGATACTTCTCATGTGCATGATCAGGACAAAAAGCCCAGCAATAATATCAAGAGTCTAATGCCCATTTATCAAGAGTCCAATGCCAAATTAAAGCAATATCTGTACATAAGGTTCATCAAAAAATCAGGCTTTTGAAATAATGTATGTATGAAAAATAAACAACATTTCCTGGCCATACAACTATGAAAACATGAAAACGCTAATATCCAAAAGCGGAATATACTCAACACACAATTTTCGTAAAATGGAAATGTTCATTTAGCTGACACGCAATGTGAATTGCAGACCTGCTGTTGTGAAGCATGAAGGTCTTGGAGTCAGTTCGACGAGACAACTCCGATTTAGTAAACCCGGAAGAATCCTTGACACGGCTGATGCTTTCAATGCTGGGGGAAGAACTGGCAGAGCTCATGACGTGACAGATAAACAAAGCCTAGCGCAGCATATCGGGGGTGAGGCTATTTATAGCCAATGAACAGAGCGTTGCCGGGGGTGTGGTTATCAACGTATTTGATGACATTATACTTCCATGCGACCAACTTGTTGTTATTCTCCGGTCACGTGGAAGGAGTGTTGTTATGGCAACCAGGAAACAAAGCTAGTGTGCGTTTTCCAGGCGTTCATTGGCTTTCTTTTTACTATAAAAATAGGGACAGCCATGAATGTACAATGAATAACAACAAGCATTGGCAGTAGCAAGTATTTTTGTGACAACTGTGGTAAATAAATAAATAATACCCTATTTTTGACTAGACTTATAGCATAACAGATAGCTCAATAAATAAGAGTCAAGATTCGAGGTAGTAGGAGTTTCTGCAGGTTTATTACAGCATAAGGACAGGATCAGGACAACCTGCATAGGAACAGAATGACAGGGCCCAGCAGGGGAAAAGAGGCCCAGCAGGGGAAAAGAGGCCCAGCAGCTGCTGGGGCTAGGTCTGGGATGAGCGCGCTAACATTTAATAACAAAACATTGACTTATATACATAGCGCAAACACATAGCATTACATTGCAGTAGGCGTAACAGTAGGTGGAGTAGAAGGCGTGACGCGTAGCAGTCGCGAGAGATAAGAGAAATAAGAGGTGTAACTGGGAGTTTACTTAGACATGTGATGCAAAACGTAACAGAATATGTCATGAATGGGCGGAAACTTTGGAGGGGGCTACCTAAGGAGCCGGGACCTCTAACCTAATGGTGCGCGAAAACTAGCAATGACGTATTACTAGGAGAAGCTGGGGGCTACGAACTCTGTGCTAGGAGCAGAGACTAGAGTCTGGAGGGTCGGAGCGACATGTACCTAAACCCTATCTGGTATCTACTGTTTAGGGAACATGTTGATATAAACTAGAAGTCATGAGGGGAAAAGCTAACTTGATTCTAAGACTGGACCATGCATTATTCTACATGTAGTGCGTGATGAATATTAAATGACCATTAAATACAGTATTTCTCCAACGTGGAGACGAGAAGGCTAGACAATGACGGAAACTATTGATGCAGTTCAGTAGCTTAGGAATGCAGAGGAGGAGGACTGAACTGATAGCTGGAACTATAACATACTTTTGGCAGACTCAGAGGCAGAGCCGGGGTGCACCGGGCACTGCAAGGCAGGAAGTAAGTGAAGGGTCGAGGACACAGGTGGGGGCTGTATCGCTCCTCAGCGAGGCTTTCAGGAGACAGGAGCTGAATCTGTGATCCGGGCCCTTTTGAGGCCTGGAAACGGGGACTTTATAATTGAATAACGTGCATACTGAGAAACGTGGCAACATTACTTGAATAGGCCTGATATTCGTAGTATTCACGAGGACTGGAAAATAGCATACTAGAGGTGGACACAACTGTAATTGCGTCTTTAATCAGAAATGGGGAATAACATATGCATATTGATCATGCACACATAACATATGATGGATGAGGCGTAGGGACACAGAACATGGCAAAATTTACTTTTCCACATTCCCTCCTTGTCACTACGTTTCCATCAGGAAACATCAATATTCATGATACCGTCTATCATTTCATACAGTACCATTTGCTCGTCTCGAATTGTCTTGGAGCGGGATTTAGAACGGGGCTTGGGACTGGGAATACAAGAGGTAGCACACATGCTGCAAATCGCAGGGCCACATTATATACAGAGGCAGCAGCTAAATATGATCGCTACTGCAATACCTAAGAAGGACAGGACTTTCCATCCCCATGCGGAAATTATATTCCAGAACCAACCGGACCATGTCCAGGTGCCTAGATCTTGGTGTAACAGATGGGCAATTTTATGGAGTCTGGTTATAGCTGAATAAACAGACGGCGCGTTATTAGGAATGAAAATGCAACAACTGGATCCGAGAATTCTACAGGCCCCGCCCCTATCGGCCAGTATGACGTCAAGGACGAGACGATTCTGTAAAACGACAATTCTCATAAAGGATTGCTCTTCGGTTAGGTTACCTAGAGCGGAGGCAGTCTCATCTACTACTGCTTCAAGGGTTCTTGTTAACCTACGAATAAGCTTACTATTTACAACTGTACCTAAGTAAGGGAAAACACCTTTATCTATATCAATGAATTGCTCTGCGGCGGTTTCAGTATAATCAACAATCGGGAGATTTCTCTTGTGTCTAGTGTGTACTAAGAAAGAGTTCCTATGATAGTCAGGTGGGGCTAGAAAAACAGGTGGCAGTAGGAAAGCAATGTAACAGGTTCCCTCCCAATCGAGGGGCAGACGGACATATGCAGTTTGACCACAAATAAAATAAGAATGACGTGAAGCTTTGAAAATAGATTTCCCACTGTCACTATACTGGATAACAGTAGTACATTCACTATGACCTATGTGTACAGAACCATAACTACGGACACATAATTCGCCTTTGACTGGTAGTACTGAAATAGCAGGTAAGTCTGGAGTAGTATCAGACTGAACATTCAGGACCATGAAATTCGACGAATAATTTCCTAAATTATATACTTCATTTTCTAGATCTAAACCTGTTCTGTGGGGGATACCTTGCTTGTCTGGAAAACATGTACTGTTAAGAAAAGACATATCTGTTGAGGATGACGTTAACGTGGACCATGCTCCACACGAACCATTGTGTGAGAATGGATAAGGAAAGAGTGGCAGAACTCCCTTCGGTGTCTGGAAAGGGGGGAGTCGACCACACACCCAACAATTAGTGGCATTGCTGGTCTGGTGTGAATAATGTAACATACGGATAAATGTGTTATTACGCATAGCGAGGCGGTATGCATATTCGTGAGGAGGCAGATCACTAAACGTGTGCTCTACTGTAGCATGAGCAGACATATTTACATGAGGAACTGAAAAACACAGATAGAAAGCATAGCTGGTGCAGGAAATCATTAGGCTGATGAATAATATGAAACTCAGAAAAACGATACATTTGATTGAGCTTTGACTGACTCTCTCACTATGGGGGTCTATTTTATACATGTCAGAAACAGTCTAACCGTTTCACCTAGGGGAGGACTTATACAATCAAACTGGCTGACTTATTAGACCTGAGCTTTAACTTATACTCCTGTTGCGGAGTTTTCTCTAACAAGGGAGGGTTTGTAATAATGTCTTGTGCGGGAAAGTCCTTTAAAACAATGTTCTGGCAATCCTTCGAATCCTGGGAAATGTTCTCGGAAATGCTTTTGAAGACTGGTTTCGGTCCTTTGAAAAGTTTTACATGAGAAAGGTGGACCCACCCCTTCCTGCCTTCCAACTTGACGGCAGTTCGGGTGGTCAAGAGGACCTGACGTGGCTCCTTCCAACGTGGTTCCAGCGGACTTGATCTGTCGAAATTTCTGATCATCACTAGGGAGCCTGGAACGATCTCGTGCGGTGCCACCTCGGTATTGTCTGGAAATGCGGCGGCAACCTGTGAACGACATGAGTTGAGGGCAGACATCAAGGAAGCTAGGTAATCTGTCAGCATATTACATGAAACATCGGTAATACTTCGGGGTCTAGGAGTACCCCACATGTTAGGGGGGCGGCCGAAAACGACCTCATACGGGGACAGACCTGATCTGGAATGTGCGACCATGCGCATATAAAACAGAGCGACTGGCAAAGCTACTAACCAGTCTACACCCTTGTCTTTACAGACTTTTGCTATACGGATTTTCAGAGTCTGATTATGCCTTTCGACTAGTCCAGCTGCTTCTGGATGGCGTACACAATGGAACTTCCACTGGTACCCTAACAAAAGGGAAACATGTTTCATGAGTTCAGATGAGAATGGCTGGCCGTTATCAGAATATACGACTCTAGGGAGTCCATATCTAGGGAAGAATTCACGAACCAACTGCTTGGCAGTGGTCGCGGCTGTGTAATCTGGGACTGGATATGCTTCTGTCCATCTGGACAAGGCGCATACAACTACAAGGACATACTTGAAACCTCGACATCGCTCCATTTGAATATAATCCATCTGGAGAACCTCAAAAGGGTGGTCAGGGGGCTGGAAACCACCTTGTTCCACCGGGACACTTTTACCTGGATTAAACTGACAACATATCATACAGGTACGGACTTTCTGCTTGGCTGCAGCTCGTAAATGCTTGTTGAACCAAATGTTCTGGATACTGTCTAACATAGCTTTTTCTCCTAAATGTGCTGGACTATGTGCGGTATTGATAATGACTTGAACCATAGAATCGGGGAGAAACCATGTGGCTCTACCCTTCGTTAACCATCCTTGATCTGTCTGGACCCCTCCTTGTACAGACCATTTCTTGATTTCATCAGGAGTAGCATGTAACTGGATATCTATGACATCTTGAGTAGGGTCCTTAACTGTCATGCATGTAATCGGATCTGGAGTATGTGTCTGTGTCTGATTAACTGGAATGTCTGGAGTCTGTGCTGTAAGCTTGGCTGTGCGGTCTGCTAAATCATTACCTTGGGAAATAATGTCAGTGACTTTCGTATGTGCTTTGCATTTCATGATAGCAATAGATGTCGGTAAATGTATGGCATCTAACAGGGCTTGAATAAGGAGACCATGCTGAATCTTGGTTCCATGAGAAGTCATAAAACCTCTCTCCTGCCAGAGCACTCCGAAGTCGTGTACAACTCCGAATGCGTAACGTGAATCTGTGTAAACATTAACCTTCAGGTTCTTGGCATGTATACAGGCTTGTGTCAGAGCGACTAGCTCTGCTGCTTGAGCGGACAGAGTATCAATACGGTGTGTTTCAATAACTTCAGTGTCAGTAGTCACTGCATACGCGGCGACTAGTTCTCCTGTACTAGTTCTCATACATGAACCATCCACATAAAGTGTCAGGTCAGGATCTGGTAACGGAATGTCTGTCAGGTCTTGTCTTGGCTTTGTCGTAATGTTAACTACTTCCACACAATCATGTGTGTCTGGATTTGAACTAACTGATGGTAACAGTGTAGCAGGATTCAGGATGTTGCAGCGTCTAATTTCTATGTGTGGCTGGAACAGTGTCAATTCATAACCTGTTAAACGTGCAATTGTCAAGTGCTGAGTTTGTGTTCGGTTTAAGAGAACTTCTACTGAATGTGGAACTTGTACTGTCAGGGAATGTCCTAAAACTATAGAATCACTTTGTCTGATAGCTAGTGCTGTGGCTGCAACTGACTTGAGGCACGCAGGCAACGCCTGGGCGACTGGATCTAATGTGCTCGAAAAATAAGCACAGGGCTTGTATTGACCTGCTTGATCTTGTGTGAGGACAGATAATGCTGTACCTTCGCGTTCAGTAACGAAAAGTGTAAAAGGCTTACTGTAGTTCGGTGTAGCTAGAACTGGAGCTTGACATAGGGCTTTCTTTAACTCGTTAAAACTAAGTGTATGGTCAGATGTCCAAGGGAGGACAGTCGATACGGCTGCCTCCTGTGTCGTTAACTGTATCAGTGGCTTGGCTAGGAATGCATACTGGGGAATCCATTGTCTACAATAAGAAGTAAGGCCGATAAAGGCACGTACCTCCTTCTGGGTTCTGGGCTGGGGAAGACTCGCTATTAACTGGATACGGTCGGGTGTCAACTGCCTACCCCTCTTGGACAGCAAGTGTCCTAAGTATACCACTTGCTGGACACAGAATTGAAGCTTCGAAGGTGACACCTTGTGCCCCATCTCGGCTAGAAAATACAGAACCGTAAGTGATGCACACTCGCAGTCACGTTCAGAACGGGCTGTGATCAGTAGATCATCGACATACTGGAGCAGGGCAGTGTCAGTTGGCATGTGAATGTTGTCTAGTTGTCTCTTGAGTGCTTGACTGTAGATACTAGGGCTTTCTGTGAAACCTTGAGGAGCGCGTGTAAACATATAGCTCCTTCCATTTAAACAAAATCCGAAAAGAAACTGGCTGTCTGGATGAATTGGAACACTAAAAAATGCATTCTTGAGGTCAATAACAGTGAAAAACATGGCTTCGGAATCAATGGCTGTTAACAGGGAAGAAATATCTGGGACAACTGGGTACTGAGGAATAATACATTTATTAAGCTCTCGTAAATCAATCACTAATCGATATACTGGGGGTGCATTCGGATCAGTACGTTTCATGACTGGAATGATCGGGGAATTACATACATTGGAGTCAGTTTCTACAACTACTCCTTGAGCCATGAGCTCGTCAATAATTTTGGATAAGGCTGCTACAGCCTCAGGTGGCAATCTGTACTGCCTGATTCGTGGTAACACTACACCTGGTTTGAGAGTCACACGATAGGGTGTGATTTGCATGTAACCTACATCAGTTGGACCTTGCGCCCATAAATGCTGCGGAACATTAGACAATCTTGAATCAAAATCTCGTAATACATAGTGACCCTTAAAGTCACGTAGGAACAGACGTATTCCCTCTGGGGAACAGCAAATAACTGCACCTAATTCTTTCAGTGTCTTAATACCTAATAGATTTTCTGGACATGACTTAGTAAGTAACAGATCAGTAGTACGGGACAATGGACCTACTTCTAGAGTAACTGGCTTAGATATTTCATTAACTATGGGTTTTCCTGAAAATCCAAGGGAAACATTTCTTGAGCCTGAGAGCGGAGCCCCTGGAGCTTCGGCGTGACTAATTGTGGTCCTACTTGCCCCTGTATCGATCAAAAACTTTCTGTCTTTCCCTAATACTTGACTATGAACATAGGGACCTTCTTGGTCTACAGGTATCTCGATGAGAGGCAAGCCTACCTCCCTCTCTAGGCTGTTTCATGAATATGACTGATACTCTGGATACTCAGACTGTGCATACTGGTACATCTGCGATGTAACGTGCTGTGTTGCAGCAATGGGCTGCGGTACTGTAACTGTCTGTTGTGCATTCTGTGACTGAGGAGTCTGTGAAACTTGTTCTTGTCTCGGCGGACGTGGTCTTTCTTTAGTCTTACCAGTAGCTATGTTGTGTTTCAGAACTGCACACTCGTTTATAAAATGACCTGGCTGTTTACAATAATTGCAGTTCCCTTTAACGGGAGCCGCAGGGTGACTGGCTTGATTCGGACCTCTCTTCTGACTGTCTTGAGGAATAGATTGTGCAACTAGCACTTTCATTTTCGTGTCTTTCATACGTTTTCTTTCGTGTTCTTGCTCTTCTCTAATTCTATTCTGGTGATACTGAAGCATCTGGAGCATCTGGGACGGAGTATTTGCTTGCCAGGTGCTTTCGACTTTCAAAACTCGGTTTTTAATTTGTGGACTTGAATTCTCGACTAATTTGGTAACGAAAAGATGAGGGTATGACTCACTACTTGTCTTGAGACCACTGTTAATACTAAAACATTTCTCAAATCTAGAATAAAAATCACTAATATCCTCATCTTGTTTCTGTTTACAGGCTGAGATTGCATCCCAGTCTTCTTTCCTAGTTGTCAATAATCTGGGTAAAACTTGAATCAATAATTCTGGTAATTCTTTACATTTATCTCCAAGACCGGTACCTGGTACTCGTGCCTTGTCTTCAGCTTCTAGAGCTGCCCAATCGATCTTTTTCTCTCCCACCTCCCATTCTTTTTCCTTTAACTTTTCATACACCCCTGCGGGTAGCAGGACCTTTAACATTTTAATGATATCTGGGTAAGTGTATTCTCCCATACGGAGCATGTCTTTTAATTCTCTATGGAACCCTGCTGGATCTTTGTCGTGACAGGGGATTAACTTCTTCATTTCAAGAAGTTCCATCTTTGATATTGGAGTGTATACAAACACTCGTTGCATTACGCCACCCGCCCCTTGGACTGGGTGGACTTCTCGTAGCGGATTCTGTCTATCTATGTAGAATGGTTTACTTTCTGGGGGTGAGACATGAACAAAATGCGGGTTCAGGAACGTTCTATACTTGTGGCGCTGTTCTAGAATGACACTAATTAAATCGGTACCTAGACCTCTCCATCTGTACTGGAGTGACTCGTTCAGGATATCATGTAACGGGCCTGGATCAGAATGTTGACCCTCATACAGGGTAATGAGGTGCTGGATCATATACATACCCACCAGTCGTTGCTCGGCTGGGGGCAGTTTCAGAAACATTTGTGCCACTATTTCGTCTGGAAAAGTGGTAGAATCAGTAATCCATCGGACTGCTGATCGGGCTAGTTCTTGTTCATGCATGGTACTTAGTTCACTGTAACCGACTCGTGATTTCAGGATGTGATCGGTAGCTTGAAATACTTGTTCTAAAGAACCTTGTTCTGGTGCTGGATGATGAAAAATAGACTTAGGTTCTGGACGTAAATGGCGATCTGGAAATCTGGATCTTCCTACATACGCTATTCTGGCGGGATTCTCGTCTTCCTCTTCAGGATCAGAGACACTTTCTTTCTCGCTTACTTGTGCTGCTTTACGCTGTTCGTGTAACCTTATTACTTCTTTACGAATTTTCTTGTACATACTTTCCATGGCACTAATGGTCTTGTGCTTACCCTCGGCTATATTATCACTCCACCTTGTTAGAATTCTCATTTCGGCGGGATCTTTAGACGGGTAATCTTGTTCTCTTATTAGACAATTGATCAGGAACTTTAATATCATGAGCTGAATCTCGGCTTTCCTTTGAGACATAATTTCGCCAATACTTTCTGGATCATCCCCTGTACGGATGAAACGATATATTCTGTCTAGATCTTCTTTCATATTTGGTAAGGTGACTAGATACTCGGTCACCCTTCTTACGCGTACGGAATATAAAACCATATTATACTCGCCTGGGACTGCGTCATAGACACATTCGGCAAGGGCTTGTCTGATTTCTGTAACAGACTTATTACTTTTAGGAGTACGCTGTGATGCTTGAGCATGTAATTCGAGTGCTGATAAACGCTTGTGTGGCGGCGGGGTTTGAGGAGGACCTCCTCCTGCGGCCCCTAGACTGGAATCGTCGACTGACATTCTTCGTGCTTGCAGGGTCGGTAATTGTAACGTGGGCTGAACTTGTATGGCAGGCTGACCCGTGGGTACCGTAACAGGTACTCCGGTGTCTGGAGGAACGGGAAGTGCCTGATTTACAGGGACAGGCGGAGCGCGAACAGGATTGGCATATTCTGGAACTGTGTCGTCCAGATAGGACGAAATAAAAATATCAGCTGCGGTCGGTTTGTGACGTAGCTTGGTCGGAACTAATGGTGGTGGGAAATTACTGGGTGCCTCTGGGGTCGCTTTTGGCAAGCCTTCGGCAAGGAGAGGATACATACCCTTAATAAGGGCATGCCTCTGTCTGTCTGACTGTTCGGTTTTGACTTGTTCACCTATCTCGATTAATTCTCTTTCTTGAGCTCGTTCTTGGGATTCTCTACTTAACTCTGACTTTCTGACTTCCTTTTCCGTTCTTCTATGCGCTTCCTTACGCCATAACTCGATGGCATCTTTCTGTGACTGTCTGGCTTTCTTTTTCCATAATGCCTCTTCTACTCGCATGATACGTTCGGCATCCCATGTACCCGATACGGGCCATCTATACTTTTCTTCTAACTGTTTGGTATACTCTACCCATAAATCTAGATACAATATGGCGCTTATGCCATGTTTCTGATACATAAAGTGACCTGGACTGTCCCTAGGCGGAACAGGAACTGCTGCTTCCAGCAGACCCTTTCTAGTTTTTAACTGACGTAACTTGGAAAAGAGCGGCATTCTAAACTTGAATCGGAACACAATACAATACACGAAAAACAATAACAATTGGGAAAACAATTCAGGCATACCACGACATTGGAAATACATTAAACAATATCATAAATAACAGTTCGAACAGAATACTACCTGAAAATACTGAAAACAGAAACAGAACAGAATTCTCGAGAACGGAACAGACTAGAGTTACTGGATGCACTGCTGTAACAGTACGGAACATACCGGTCCCATAAAGGAACGCATCAAGACCCGTATCCACCTAGGTGAACACTTCGTTTGTGGGCTTGGGTACCACCAACCCACGGACCAGGAGTCAATTTAGACTGACCCTGTCTAGACACTACCCCAGCAATGGTACTCACCGGGCAGCACGGAACGGAAGGCCTCGGACGGGACTGGACTATGACGACGAACTTCGGACTTCGGACATCAGTTACGGGTGGGCCTCCGGATACCTCGGACCTTGGACTCTCGGCTTGGGCTCTGGTCGGGACTCGCCGCGTTCCTCCACCGTCTCGTTCGGATGCTGGACCGCCTCCTCCGTCTCCTCCGTGGGCCTGAGGGATACTTGAAGCAGAAATATCTGCACTTGGCCAGTATGGGTCCGTCACGACTGCAGAGGGTCAGGGGGTCGGCGTGGCTTCACCGACGCGTGGGGAAAGGGCAAGTCCCTGTTCGGGCGCCATTATGTGGTAAATAAATAAATAATACCCTATTTTTGACTAGACTTATAGCATAACAGATAGCTCAATAAATAAGAGTCAAGATTCGAGGTAGTAGGAGTTTCTGCAGGTTTATTACAGCATAAGGACAGGATCAGGACAACCTGCATAGGAACAGAATGACAGGGCCCAGCAGGGGAAAAGAGGCCCAGCAGGGGAAAAGAGGCCCAGCAGCTGCTGGGGCTAGGTCTGGGATGAGCGCGCTAACATTTAATAACAAAACATTGACTTATATACATAGCGCAAACACATAGCATTACATTGCAGTAGGCGTAACAGTAGGTGGAGTAGAAGGCGTGACGCGTAGCAGTCGCGAGAGATAAGAGAAATAAGAGGTGTAACTGGGAGTTTACTTAGACATGTGATGCAAAACGTAACAGAATATGTCATGAATGGGCGGAAACTTTGGAGGGGGCTACCTAAGGAGCCGGGACCTCTAACCTAATGGTGCGCGAAAACTAGCAATGACGTATTACTAGGAGAAGCTGGGGGCTACGAACTCTGTGCTAGGAGCAGAGACTAGAGTCTGGAGGGTCGGAGCGACATGTACCTAAACCCTATCTGGTATCTACTGTTTAGGGAACATGTTGATATAAACTAGAAGTCATGAGGGGAAAAGCTAACTTGATTCTAAGACTGGACCATGCATTATTCTACATGTAGTGCGTGATGAATATTAAATGACCATTAAATACAGTATTTCTCCAACGTGGAGACGAGAAGGCTAGACAATGACGGAAACTATTGATGCAGTTCAGTAGCTTAGGAATGCAGAGGAGGAGGACTGAACTGATAGCTGGAACTATAACATACTTTTGGCAGACTCAGAGGCAGAGCCGGGGTGCACCGGGCACTGCAAGGCAGGAAGTAAGTGAAGGGTCGAGGACACAGGTGGGGGCTGTATCGCTCCTCAGCGAGGCTTTCAGGAGACAGGAGCTGAATCTGTGATCCGGGCCCTTTTGAGGCCTGGAAACGGGGACTTTATAATTGAATAACGTGCATACTGAGAAACGTGGCAACATTACTTACATAGGCCTGATATTCGTAGTATTCACGAGGACTGGAAAATAGCATACTAGAGGTGGACACAACTGTAATTGCGTCTTTAATCAGAAATGGGGAATAACATATGCATATTGATCATGCACACATAACATATGATGGATGAGGCGTAGGGACACAGAACATGGCAAAATTTACTTTTCCACACAACAACCATTGGCAACATCAGGAAGACATGAACCATTCCAACAAGAGATATACCTTAGAAAAATACTGCAACATGATTTGTGTGGAGACCATGGGGGTGTTGGCAAATGACACAGGTCATTGCACCAGCAGTGCCATGTGAATTCCTGACAACACTTCGGTCATGCATGCAGTGAACTTGTTCCTGTGTTTAGTGTTTTGTCTGAGAGGGATGGTATCAGTTATGTGTTTTCGGCTTATGTGAGGATGTTTAAGTTGTGAGCCTGGAAGGCATCAAGCAGTAGAATCCTGTAGATCTTGAAAAGATTTAGTTTGAGCGAACAGTCCTGCAGGACTTTGCAGATGAGTTGCCATCTTTCAGAGGATTAGGGAGGCATGTTGACAGTTTGGGTTCTTCCAGTGAGGAAGGAGCAGATCCATTTGAGGGTGTGTACCTGGATGCCTACTTCATGGAGTCAGCATATCTGGATGGAATGAGAAACAGTGTTTGAGGGTCTCGGGGATGAGGGCTGTGGTTTCCCTCCTGTCAAGGAACATCTGGAGGTTGTCCATTGCTGCTTTGAGGGCTGTTTAAGTGGTGGGATTGGGTCTAAATTCTGATTGTGTTTCATCAAGAAGCTGGTGATTAGCAAGAATGTCAGAGAGACATTTGTTGATGAATTTGCCCAAGCCATTGGCTGAGTAAGGAGGGATATTGCTTAGTATTTCATACATTTTGTCAGGTTGGTTAGTAGGGTGTTGATGGTTTCTTGTGTCCATAGTTTTGGGACTGCACTCATGGAGGCGTTGAGGATGAGGTGAGGGCCTTACTGATAGCAATCACTCCTTTTTTGAAGGCATGGTGGGAATAGGGATCCTCTGGGGCCCCAGAGTGTATACTCTTTATGATTGCTGTGGTTTCCTCTGTGCTGCTGGTGTCCTATGTGGTGATTGTGTTGCCTTCGGTAATCACTGGGAGACTTCCGGTGAGAGTCAGGGGGCATGGTTGCTCAGCACAATTGCTGTATATGGTTGTGATCTTGCTGCAAAAGAAAGTAGAAAGGTCATTATGAAGATCTTGGGTTAGGTTGATGTTGTCAGAGACAGCTATGGGTGGGCTTGGTGACATTTTTGATAATTGAAAAGATTTCGTTGTTGCAGTTAGAGCTGGCGCTTATTTGTTCGACTGCTGTCTTACTCTTTCTCAAATTACCTGGTGGTACCTTCTCTGGGTGGCTTTGGAAGCACCTTTGTACACTTCCCCTAGCAGCAGTCATACAGTAATAACCAGGATTCAAGTGAAAACACAACATAACAAAAATCCCAAACCAACTGAGAAAAATTATAAATATAATGGTACCAAAACAATACAATTGTGAGTAGATCTGGAGATATGCATTTTTAAAGTTCAGGTAAAAACAGTGCTATAGAGAACAAAATGACAATCATGGTTATGTGGTCATGCTGGACTAGGTCACAGAGAAAGGTTCAGGGACCATGATGGAGTACAGGTCAGATAGAGAGACCATGTTCTTTCCAATGGAGAGATTACCTTCTCACGCAGTCCAATTCCAAACAAGAGGCCTCACAAAGTTCTTCATATCTGCAGGGACAGTGAGGAGTTTATTGTTGATGTAAAGACCAGGTCACACTCAGAGCTTCGTGTTAGGGGTCGGACGTGGGCAGTTGGTGATGATGCAAAGTGCAGATCACCTTCAGAGCTTTACTTTGGTGGGGGATGTTGGTGGTCGGTTCTGATGCAAAGAGCACACAACCTCTGTATTTTCACCTGGAGTCTAGTTCTTGCAGTTTGCATAGCAGTGCACTCTAACACCAGTCAACTGTTCAAGGTTTGGGGAGACCCCTCTTAGAGAACAGGACTCCCTCCAGCAGCGGTCAGCAGCAGGCTACAGGCTGGTCTTGTTGGTGCTGGTCAGCTGGGCGGTTACAGGGAAGGCCTCACAAAGTTTGCTATGTCCCTGTTGCTCAAAAAAGGGGTCCGCCAACTGATGATTCTAGTAACTTCTTGGATCTTGGGTTTAAGGCAAACAGGTACAGTCTTCTTTTTTCAGACAACAGGTCAGCCCTTCTTTTTTATCTTCCACAGTTCCAGGAATGTTCATGAGAGAGGTTCTGAGTGTGCCACATTTATTCCCAGTGCAATCCTATATGTTGGGGTCCTTCTCTTTTTTTTCCCCCAAAGTGGTTCTGGTCATTTCTTTCCCCTCTCTTGGGCCAGACTCCAAACAGTCTAGGGTAACAAAGGGCATAAGCCGCATTTGCCAGTGACATGGCAAGCAGCTTAAGAAGTCAAAAAATGGGTGGGCACAGCACTCAGGCTACTACCCTTTAAACTTTAAAACTCAGGAAGGGCTGTGTACAACCCCAGGTCATCCTACTCAGGAGAGGAGCACTATTCCCCACATCCCACTACAGGAGAACCATTACCAGCGATTAACCCTGAGCACTGGCAGAAAGGCAAGAAAGGCCAGATTTCTTAAAGTGGCATGTTCAAAATGGTATCTTAAAACCTAGCTCTACCAATAAAAAGGAATTTAAATTACAAATCAAATGAGTGGAAGAAATATTTCTCTATCCACTTCCAAACTGAAGTTATCACTAATTAAGTCTAATAAGGTAACCCAGTGTTAGTCTATGGGCGAGAAAGACCTGCTATAATGAAAAACAACTTTAGGATTGCTTTACTGCAAGGACATGTAAAACCTAAGTACATTTGTCTTAACTTTAAATTGCCATGCACCCTGCACTTTAAGCTTTTATAACCTACATTAGGGATGATGTAAAAGTATTAAAATGGAAGGTTTAGGCTTGGTAGAATGTTTAGCGTGGCAGTTTTAAATAGCAGTTTAAAACCAACAAACGCTTCAATGTCGGCCCCGGAGACATGCTTGACCTGGCTACTTTAGTGGGTGTCTCAATGTGTGCTGCAGCCCACTAGTCGTATTGTACATACATGCCCTGGGTACATGTAGTTTCATTTACCAGGTCTTCATAAGTAAATGTTGTAATCGGGTGTATACCAAATTTACCATATTTAGGAAGGGGAAGCACAAATGCTTTACCTTGGTTAGCAGTAGAAAAATGTGTTGAGTTTTAGAAGCCAACAAAAATGAGTTCAGCAAAGGAAGATTAAAGTCTGCGGTGACCCTGCAGAAAGGGCCAGGTCCAACACAGACTTTCCGAGCTCCCAATTGATATTTGACACAATGTTATTTATTTTTGTTAGAAGGGTTATAATTAGTTTCATCTCTATCAAGATCAAGAGATACTTGATTTCTGCATGATGAGGCCATAAAAGCACAAGTAAAACATATAAATAAAACAATGCAATCAGTACAACTTTTTCAACATTATAATTAGACATACACATTAAAATATTTGATCGGTAAAAAAATTGTTGGATTAAATAAATATCCTAAAAAAAATACAAGTATCTCAATCATTCTATGCAAATTCATGTTTTAAAAAAGGTGAAATCACAGATCATAATGGGGAAGTAGAGTGAGTTAGTTGGACTTGCTCTTTCTTTAGAACTGCTCATCGGGCACACCACATAGAACACAGATAGTGGGACACTGAATAAGAAATAGGCGTCTTACAATCATATTTTAGGATCCTAAAAGCCTGTGAACAATGGGAAGTTCTAAGAGTCCTACATAGCTGTAGTAGCCAGCGATGTTTTACTTCCTTGTATGCCGGACAAAAAAAAGTACATGTACGTCAGTCTCCGTACAATTATTACAGGTCGGACAATTTTTTGTGGAGCTATGCCCCCACTGATGAGTGATGGCACGTAAGGGAAGTGCACCACGCCTGAACTGCAAATAAAGTTTTTGGGCAAGAGACGGCTGTGTATCGTCTATACTGAGTTCTAAACTATATTGCAGTTTGACTTCTAGGGAAGATAATGTAAGTGTACCTGTCCTGGGACCCCTAAGTAGTAGGTTAAGATTATGATCCTTGAAATTCTTTATCAAAAGCTTCCTAGGTGTTGATGGACAACTAGCTTGGGCACTGTCCCATAAATCTCTTATTCCAATGAATATCAAGGAGTTCTTAATGTGGGTAAGCCAAGATATTTTACTTGCTCCAATAAGATTTGCCACTTCCCTCAGTTCCTCTCCATAGATAGAAAGTTCAGGGGTGCACCATAAAAGCACCAGTATAGCAAGGGTCTGAGGGCAACCTCCAGGGTAATTGGGCTAACTCCAAGATCCATTCGGAGCGGGATGAGTGGTGTTTTTTTGCGAAGTCCGAAAAGTTGTCTGAGAAATGAGTTCTCGGTCTTAGCAAGTTGTGTAGATGACAGATGACCAATGACCCCATATTTCTGCCCCATATAAGGCAGCTCCTCTTGCTTGTGCCTCATATATTTCCAGGACTGGCCCCAGTATCTTACGAACACACTTCCTCTGCAATTGTGCAGTCCCCCTGATGTGTGTGCTAGTCTAAAACAAACTTTCTTGATTTGAACACTCCACTCCATTTTCTCATTTAGAGACAATCCCAAGTATTCGCATGAAGGGACTTTCTCTAGTTGGGGATTGGGTTGTTTAGTGTGCTCTGCATTGAAAGTCATATATTTGGTTTTATGGGTGTTGATTTCCAGGCCCCTTTTCTTGCAAAATGAGTGGGAGATGTCCAAAGCCCTTTGTATACCCATTGGTGACCTCGACAGCAGGAGGGTGTCATCTGCAAACATCAAGGCAGGTACCTTGCGGCCCACTAACTTGGGAGCATCCATGTCCCATCCTGCTGTCAGGGCCCTCACTAAGCCATTGATAAAAATACAAAAGAGGGTCGGAGCCAGAATGCACCCTTGCTGCATACCTATCTATAGGTATGTGATCAGTGAGCTCTCCGTTCTTTCCATATCTGATTTGGGAGAAGTTATGTTCATGCAGTCTTTTCAATATGTGACATTAGTACGGGGGTGCTCCCAAATCTAATAGAATAACCCATGATTTTTCCCTGGAGACTAAATCGAAAGCCGATTTTAGGTCTACGAAAATCATATAGAGGCTGCCACCCTGCAAGGTTACTGTTTTCCAGTGAAAAAATAGCAACATGAAAACTTGGTCGATTGTGGAAATGTTTGCTCTAAAACCGGGCCTGATAGCGACTTAGAATGGAAAATTCCTCCATCCAGTTCTGTAAACGGTCCAGGAGCACTCAAGCAAAACATTTCTGTGCTAATCAATGAGGGTAATGGGCCGATAATTCGCAGGATGAAGGGGTGGTTTTTGAAAATCTGGATGATTTCTGCCCCTAACCATGTTGTGGGAATCTCGATTCCCTGGAGAATTGCATTTAATATGGTCCATAAGTACGGAGCCCAGATGCTAGTCTCAGTACGATAGAGATCTCCAGGGATCTTATCTAAGCCCAAACCCTTTGCAGGAGTTACTCTGTTAATTACAGCTGTTATCTATTTTAGGGAAAGTTCGGGGGTATCCAGGCGAGTTAACTGTAGCTGTGGACAATGGGTTACTGCTTGCCCTGAATAATCCCCCACCATGGAAAAAAGTGACTGAAAGTGAGCCTTCCAAACCTCAGCCCCTAAATTCAGTTTGAATGCTAGTTTGTCCTCCTTGGAGTTTGTATTTATTAGTTTCCAGAAGGTCCTCATGTCCCTACTATTTAGAGCGAGTTTCAAACTCTCCCAATGTTCTACTTCCCAATTTATTTTAGCTGGCTTGATTGTGTTTTTATGGGATAGACTATTGGCCTTTATTGCCAGCTCATCATTGAATTTGATAGCTGATATTAGGGTTTCCATGGCCTAGTGGCAGTTGCCATTGTACCAAGGATGCCTGGGAGCACTGCCTTCCTTTGATCATGATACATAGGAAAAGCTATCAGCCAAGGCCGCCACTAGGCCTTGGTGGTTTTATGCAATTTCAAGGTATGGACAGGTGGAATCAGCAAGCTCACTCAGTTTATTTGCAACTGCCAGACAAGGTATGATTGTTCAATAGAGCTAAGCCAATCTATCTTGTGATTGGCATAGGGTAACCCATCTTACTCTCCTCATCTCGATCATAAAACTCTATCCATGTCTTAACAGGTAAAAGATACAAGATACATTTAAATTACCAGACCATATTAGCTACCTTTGAACCTATTATTGACAGAAAACACTTTATCTTTGCTTATTGAATAATACAAGTGCAGTCCCCAACTAAAACCAAGAACCTTCCCCAGGACACATTACAGCAAAATTAGATAAATGTACATTTTATTTATTACATATGGAGAAATAAAATGACATAAGATTAAATTCACAACATTTTGGTCTTCAACTAACAGATTAATATGTAAAAAAGTTGATTATATCAATCACAAACACATGTTGGCCATAAGGAATTAAAAACACATAAATCACTGATGCATTTGCTGGTGTGTTTCTATTTCAAACCACCTTCTTCAGTACAGCATAATTGTATTCAAAAAAGGTATTCCCCATTGCAATTTTGCACATGTGACTTTTGCCTTCAAGATAAGCTTTTCCTTAAAATTGGAAATGAGTGCCTTCTATGAAGACAAATCACATACATACTGCAGGCTTGTTGTCCCCCAGTGATGGGCGTTAAGTAAGGGCCTTGCAATCAATCATTCAACATTTGTAAAGAGCAACACTGTCACCCTTAGATGTATCTGGGCCCTGTGTCACTGTCGAAGAGCTAGGTCTTGAGTCTCTTTCTGAAGTCTGCTAGTGAGTGGGATGCGTGCAACTGGAGGTTAAGGTCGTTCCAGGTTGTGGCAGGGATTTAGGAGAAAGAACTGTGACCCCTGCAACTGTGACCAATGTGGGTGGTGGGTGGTGTGTACGAGGGCGTGTCAAGAGGAGGGCATGTATCTAGAGGGATGATATAAATGTAGTTGGTGATTTATGTAGGCAGGTCCTGGGTTGAGAAGGACTTTGTAGGCATGTGTAAGGATCTTGAAATGGCATCACTTTTGGATGGGGAGCCAATGGAGGTGTCGGTGATGTAGGTATGTTTAGGGGGGGCTCAGGATGAGTCTGCCTGCAGTGTTCTCTATGGTCTGGAGTCTTTGGAGGAGCTGGGTGGAGGTGCTGGCATTGAGGGCATCACGTAGTTAAGGCGGCTGGTGATGAGGGTCTGTATGATGGTCTTTCTAGTTTGGTCGGGGTCCACCTGACAATTCTGCGGAGTGTGTGGAAGCCGGAAGAGGTGACTGCATTGATTTGTTGTTTCATAGTCAGTTGGCTGTTGAGGATGATGCCGAGGTTGGGTGCATGGTCGGTCAGCTGTGGTCCCAAACAGAGGTGCTTTTAACAAAGATCAGAATTTCAGTTTTTTCGGGGTTGAGTTGGAGGCAGTTGTCTCTCATCTATTTGGCTGCATTGGTTATGCATTGCAAAAGTTGGTTTTTGAGTTGGAGGTCTCCTCAGTGAGCGAGAGGATCAGTTCAGTGTCATCTGCATAGGAGATTATGTTGAGTCTGTGGGATCTGATGATGTCTGTGAGGGGGTCATATAGATGTTGAACAGGGTGGTGCTGAGGAATGATTCTTGTGGTATGTCACATATGATGTCTTTAGGTGCGGAGGTGCGGAGGTGAAGGGAGGCAGTCAGATGCTCTGTAAGGAAGGCTGTATGCCTATGTTGTAAAGTCTGTTGTTGAAAGGATTGTGCACAACGGTATCAAACACTAATCAAGGAGGATCAATGCCACAGTTTCCCCATGGTCGAGGATAGTTCTGATGTGTGGATGCAAACAGTTCTATTTCAGTCCTGTAGTTGGCACGGAATCCTGATTGTGTCTCATTCAGTAGGTAGTTTTGCTCCAGGAATTCGGTGATCTGCTGGTCGATAGCTTTCTCAAGTACTTTGTCTGGGTAGGGGAGCAGGGAGATTGACTGGGAATTTTTTAGATCGCTGGTGAGGGCAGAGGCTTTCTTTAGGAGGGGTCTGACGTCTTCATATTTCCTCTCTCCGGGAAGGTTACTTTGGAGATGGAGTTGTTGAGGATGCTGGCTAGTTGTGTGCTGACTGGGTATGTTGTAAGGTTGTAGAGGTGGTGGGGGCAGGGGCCCCGGAGCGGATGGAAGATATAATGGCTGAGCTGGTCAGGCTGGTGAGTGGAGACCAGATGGTAATGGTTTGGATGATGATCGCTGGTTGGTATAGGTCGTTGTGGTTCAGGGTGGTGGGATGGAGGTTGAAGTTGTTGTAGATACGTGCTGTGAAATTAGTCAGAGAGTCTGTCGCAGAGGTATTGGGAGGGGTGAATGGTATTCTCTTTGGCTTAACTTTGGAGAATTCTTTGACTATTTTGAAAAGTCCCTTTGTGTGGTTGGCCGCGGAGTCGATACCTGTAGTGATGGCTGTTTTAATTCTTAAATAAGACAAAACCTCACAGCAGTATCCTTTCTATAGGCCATCTTCCAAGTATAACCCTCCAGTTTTAACTCACACCAAATATATAATATTAATGGCAAAACAAATCCTCCTTTTGTGCCTAACAATTGATCATGTGCAAATGTGTAGTAGGCTCCAATACATGCATAGGGGGAATGAGCCAAGGGAACTGCGGTTAGTGAAGGAATATTCAGAGCTGACAAAGTGGACATGTGGGAAATGATTTGGGAGTTTAGGTGAGTGCAAGGAGGCACTCTAGGAGGTAGGCAGGCATGATGGATTCAGTTGGTACTTGACATGCAAATCCATACCTGCAGCAACCCCTTTCTTCACCGATTTAATTAGCGTTTCTCAGAACCTTGGTTTGGCTGGTTCTCCTAAGCACAGGAGTCCTCAAATCTTGCTAAGATATGCATAAAGCTCCATGGCCTCGTCCCTGGATTTTATGGATGGAAAGATTTAAGGGGACCATGGGAGGACTTTGAGGAGCCAGGCATAATAGTACCTTGGTCATTGATCTTTGGTCGAGCATGTTCTAGTTTTGGGAACAAGAGAGATGGGAGAGGTGGCTATTAGGCGAGGTGATCTTTGGGCTTTATCCATGTGGCCAGAATTTGATCTGACCCAGGACTCCCATTCACTGTGCTGTCATCCCGGATCGGGCAATCGTGAGCACAATATTTGTTGCCTCTGTCATTGAGTCCCAGAAAGCATCTGCTGGAAACATTATACAACTTCTGGATGGGCATAAACGTCTATTTAATTTTGGCTTTTGCCTCTTCCTTTGTGTTGGTGGAGCAAGTGGCCTGCCCTGATGCCATCATCTTCCCCTTCTAACCACTGGTAATGATGTATTCCTCTACCTGGCGGCTACCGATTGTAGGAGGAGATATACCAATGTACAAAGAGAGATATTGGCACCTAGACACCTTTGGGTAGCAGTGTGCAGTATATTTTAAATATAATTTTCATTTCAGTCAAATTATTTGTCTAATAATAATATTCATGCCAATATATGACTTTGCATTAGGCCAACATGAATTTATAATCCAACAATTGAGCATGGACATCGACAAACCTTCCAAGTAGTGGCACAGCATTCATGCAATCATCTAACATGAGTTATTGTCTCAGTTATCGTCCCAGCTACTAAGTACATTCATGGGTGACAAGAAGAATCCCAGTTTGTGATCTAATGATACTTATCATTCAAAAACTGCCCTAATACACACACAAGTGCCAATTTCTGAGGTGTCTCCTCATTCTAATGGTAAACAATACGAATGGTTCAGTGATATAAATATTGCACCTCATATTTTCTGTATCCCATAGTATCTATAATTCCTTGTTCAGTGTAACTTCAGAGGTTTCCCCACAGAACTAATAATGAAAACATGGCCTCTCAACAAGATGATGTTGATCCAAAGATGAATGTCACTGACACTTATGGTCAGGAAAGTGGTTAGATTTGTAACATATAAAAATATTAAGTATTTTCCTACAACCATGTAAGACCAGTCACCCTTAGGGTGGTCTTCCCCCAAACCTTTTCTGCGTACCGCTGCTTTTTGCTGAATATTTTTGTTGGCTTCAGGACTTTGTGCACTTTACTCCTGCTGACCAGTGTTGAAGTGCATATGCTTTTTTCCTAACCATGTGTGTAATTGATGTATACATGATTGGATATTTAATTTATCTGAAAGTCTCTTGTAAACATATACCCAGGGCCTCTAAATTAAATTCACTGATTGTGCCACCCACAGAAGTAGACTTTCAAACGTGTCTCAGGCCTGCCACTGCAGTGCCTATGTGTGCAGTTTACTGCCACTTCGACTTAGAATTGCAAACTACTTGCAAGCCTTAAACTCTCCTTTTCTTACACATAAGCCACTCCTAAGGTAGACCTTAAGTAGGACATG
The DNA here is from genome assembly GCF_964261635.1 of Lissotriton helveticus. Lineage (NCBI taxonomy): Eukaryota > Metazoa > Chordata > Amphibia > Caudata > Salamandridae > Lissotriton > Lissotriton helveticus. Next base: position 512,195,174 of record NC_136061.1, on the reverse strand, counting down.
TACTTTTGTCAGAGAGTTTTACATAGTGACAAACAGCTATATATGTTTTTCATTACTGTGTGTCCCACCCCTCCCATAGGTTATCATACGAAATTCCTTAATACACTTTTAAGCTTTAATTTCGGATCAGAGAGAACGGACCAGTTTATGTTTCATATCTTTGGTATGGTAATGATATATCCCCCATACTGGTGAAGTTGAATTTAATATTGCTGTTTTTGAGATCTCACTTTTAGAAAGTGGACATTTCTGTGCACTTACTGCTCTGTAATGTACAGAAATTATGGCAGTGGTTTAAAAAAACAACAGTCAGCACCTCTGTTTATTTAGCAGATATATATCACAAAATGTCCATATGCGTGATCAATGTAAAACACAGTGCCATCCACAGTACTACTCAGTACAGGGAGAAATAAACAATTCCTCTATACACATTAATTATTGAAAACAGAGCACAGCACAAACAAGGTTCCAACTGACAAGCAAAAGCCAGTAAGGTGTTTAATTCCAAACTCAGAAATAGTTAGATAGTCAGGTTCATGTAATCTTGATCAATAATTTCCAAAATGTTGACATGTAGATGTAGCAAATACACAGCCAACACGTGTTTCGTTTGTAAACGACTTCCTCAAGGCTTGAATTGGTATTTGTATGCAGAAAAATCAATAACAAACAATCAAGTCTTCTCCAATGCAAACCAAAGCTTCAACTATTTAGAATGGGAGCTTGTTACTAAGCCATACAGGATTTCGACTGATGTCTGTAATTGTTTAGAAGCCTGATACTTTGACTTCTGATTCTTTTATCATGACGATCCTTTCATTTGACCGGCTACACTTTTAACGACTAATTGGGTAGATCGCGCTGTCTAGTTTTATACCGAAATTGCTACACACATTTGGGAATAGGTAAGGGCTAGTTGCGCCGCCTACAGCTGGTACAAAATGCCACGGCTAGGCTTGTATTGGATCTTCCCAAGCGCTCTTCGGCCTCCTCTTCTCTCAGTTCATTGCACTGGCTTCCAGTGGACCGTAGAGTCCTGTTTAAGACTCTTTGCCTTACCCATAATGCTTTCTATGGACAGGGCCCAGTGGGTATAAAGTATATTTTCCACAGGTACGCCCCTGCTAGGAATCTCAGTTCAGCCAATAAAAATTTGCTTGTGGTCCCTAGATTTAAAAAGACGAGATGGGGGGGGGGAGAGCTTTTTCACTTGCGGCGGCCAAGGCCTGAAACGCTCTCCCCGTTCCCTCTCGGGCCAGCAAGCTCACTCAATCTTCCGTAAGATCCTTAAGACCTGGTTGTTTTCTGTAAAGTAAACCTGAGTATGAATGCTGGTTGTGCTTGCAGGCTCGTCTGTTTCAGAGCGCCTTGATGCCCTTGGGCTTAGTTCGCGCTTCATAAATTCTCTTTCATTCATTCATTCATTCATTCATTCATTCATTCATTTGACCATTTGTATTGGAGAAGACTGGATTGTTTGTTATTGATTTTTCTGCATACAAATACCAATTCAAGCCTTGAGGAAGTCGCCTAACGACAAAACACGTGTCGGCTGTGTATTTGCTACATCTACGTGTCAACATTTTGGAAAATATTGATCAAGATTATGTGAACCTGGCTATCTAACTATTTCTGAGTTTGGAATTAAACACATTGCTGGCTTTTGCTTGTCAGTTGGAACCTTTTTTGCACTTACTGCTCTGTGTGGCTTGCAGACTGTCTCCAATACACATCTGGGGTGGGTGACAGCTACACTTTGTACATTCCCTCTAGACAGCCACAAATACAGGAAGGCTAGATGTGCCTGAGTACTTATCTACAAACATCCGATTTCTGATGGCCCTGCCTGGTCTGGACGGAAGGGAGTGGCTTACAATAGGTAGAATCCTGTCCCCAAACAAAGGCTAAATTACCCCCTCCCACCATGGATAGCCTGGCAGACAGGGATGGAATGAGAGGATATTTGTGCACTTCAAAGAACACGTTTTGAAGCCACCCCCACTTCAAGGCCTTTTTTATAATAAGTGCTTGGTCTCTGACCCCCTAAAATCAGACACTACTGGGCTAATAACTGAGGATGTTGCAGAAGAACTGCTGTTCTGCTTAAAGTACTTAACTGGAAAGCTGATCCGGAAGACCTGCTTTTCTCGGAAGGTGTATGCTGAAGGCATATGCAGCCTGCAATATGTTGTCTGCTGGAGTCGACTTTGTTAGTGATGCTTCATGAGTCCACTAGTGCTGTTAGTAAGCACTTTGGAAGTTATTCAGTTGATTTAACTGTCTTTAACAAGTGTCTGTTCGCACAACATTACCAAATGTTATATTTGTTTCAAAAGAGCACCCTGAAAGATGTTTCATTGAAACAATTGCTTGAAAGTCCAGGCCAAAGCGACCTATTATAATGCATAATATAGAAAACTAATTGTAGATCATTCCCGGTCGGAGAGTTGCATAGCTACAGATTGTGACAGCATAAGACAAATGTATAGCTATCTGGCATCAGGTCAGTGCTAGTATTATTTTCTTCCTGGAAACAAAGGATTCAATGCTGTTGACACAATTTTAAATAGCACTGTCATACCATACTGCAACAAAGTTGTCCATAAATCATGTTCTCCTCAAATACAACCGATAATTGTTTATTGATCCACCTTGAAATTAAATATCTTGGAACACACTGGTCCTCAATTCCCGCACTTGGATTTGTTTGCATGAGCATTTGAAACATTCTGAGAAATGCCACTTGCACACTGTTCACTCGCCTGTGTTAAAAATAATACATTTTCATAAAGCTGATATTTTCCCTTAGTGTATCCTGCACCACTGACTTTAAGGCCATTCCATTTCTTTCTTCTCTTACAAACCAAGCTCAGCAGTTAATAGCACTTTATTGGGATGACACGGATTCAGCTGTGCAGGGCAGCCATAAGCATCCGCCTGTTATCTCCCGGGACAAGGCATGTGACCTCTCTGATAAATACAGGAAAGGGACGGTGATAGCCGAGTGCTACCGTGAACTTGAATACCAACTGTGGGTCAACACAATTTATCCCATGTGTCTATGATAAAAACAGATATAATCCTCTTCCCGTATGAAAGGTGCAAGTAATACTCTCCAAGGTAAATGGCGCGATATCGTTTGTTTTTTACCATTATTAACGTTCAGCCGTACTGTGTATTACTACACACACAAAATTGCCTTTTTCTCAAAGGTAGTATTATATGAAATAAAGGATAAGTGCAAAGGAGGTGACGTATTGCACGAGACTGGGGACCATGAAGCAACGAAGCTCAATTTTAGAGTTCACTATCAGATCCTTCAGCGGCATTGCCTGATACAATTCAGGTTCTTCTTCTATTTCCGTAGTTTACCGCGTGAAAAGCCGTCATATTTGTAGGCCAACACAGTGACGTCCAGCACTTTTTTTGTAAGCAGATTGTACTTAATTAACCACTGGCACTACCCGTTGCAAATTGTGATGATCACGTGTGCACCTAACGCTAGCCGGAAACAGATACATTGTCACACATTTTTGTTCTTCCCTGCAATCTCGGAAGCGGCCTTCCCCCCAAATAACTGCTGCGCAAAAAGAAACAGCATATCTGCTATTCATATGCAAAATCTAGCATTAATTCTAATGTACAAATTAACCTATTTAGTTGCGCTTCTTCTCGTGAGTGACACTGCTCTTAAATGCACGTCACACATATATGGAGTCACGCTGAGTTTAGCTTGACAGGGAAGTGCAGCACGTGTTGTGGTGGGTTTTCCACCGCAACTCCCATTGATTTTGATGCTGCCACCTATTCACAAGGGCAGCGTAAATAGGAGGTAGCACCAAAATTAAGACATCGAGGAGAAATGCTTTATTTCTCCTCATTTTTTTTGCTTTTTCCATATGTGCTGCAAAGCAGCACACATGCAACATGCAAAATGCCATGGTTTGTTTATGTACAGGAAGGTGTCTCTTCCTGTACATAAACAAACCTCCCTGCTTGCAGCTTGCAGCTTGCGTTGGCACTAAGTTGTGAATATGGTGCAGCCTTGCGTTTCTGAAGTGGCAGAGAGAGGCGTTAAGCCAAGAAGGCTAACGCCTCTCTCCGCTACTTCCTTGTGAATGTCCCCTCCAATCTACTGTTTTTTAAAAGCACCACCATTATTTTCGAAGAATGCGCACATACAAATTCAGCAGTGTTGTTTCATCTGCATTCGTAATACCAGAACACCAATTTATTTCGAAAGCATGAGGGTGAGATTTAAAGCATTATTTGTAGAAATCACTATGCTGTCCGTGTAAGTATAGGTTGATGCTTCACTTGTATTGCTTATAAAAATTAAGCATCTCTCTACACTGTTTTACCTCTCACTTCATAGAATCAGCAGTATTCACAATGCATATGGCTAGATTTTTGCAGCATTGCTGAGCTGAGGGCTGAATGTAGATTTGTATTGTAGGGTAAGTGGCAACTAGAAGGCTGCCAATATTTTAGTTACACACAGACATTCCAGTGATCTATATAGCACTTTCAGCTGGATATTGTTCCAGATATCTTCCTTTGAATTTTATTTTATTTCTTTAATCAAACTTAAGCTTTTAAATGATCTCAAACTTACCATCCATTAGGACGTCTAAGTACTATGTACAAAGATTTTACCACTATATGTCACTCACGCTTCCTTTCACTGTGCTTATTATCCAGCTGGGTGATGCATTGCTAAGCCATTCAGAACTACCACTGACAAATGCAACTTTATCTTTTTGCTCTCTTCTGCAATGCATATTACCAAGTGAGTGACAGGACAACTTTTTGGAAAAGGGTCCTACTTTTCTGATTGGTATGAATTGGGGATTCTTGGCACAGGGTGGTGATGCCATTCATAGTATAAAGTGTGTGTTTTTTTCACCTAAAGTGAAGATCCCTGATATTAGGTGGGAATTTACACACTGGCATCTGGGAGGTAGTACTAACAGAAGGGAGAGAAACTCGATATACAATATTAATCCCTGGCATATATTTGAGATATCACCCATATTATAATGAAGTAGTTACTCAACTACTAGCTAGTACTCCTATTCATGACATCCGGTAGGCATCCCGGGAAGAAGAATGAAAAGGGGGGGCCCTCGGCCCCCCCCGCGCGCATGGCGGCGCGGCGACCGTCGCCCCCCCTTCCCCATTGTTGCCTCTCGGTGGTGGGGGCGGGCCCTGGGGGGCGCGACCCACCACCGATTGGCCGGCGGCCTCCCTGACCCGGATACAAGGTAGAAGGTCCCGGTCAGGGGGGGCGGGCTACAGGAGGGAGGTGGGGAGCGCCCAGGAGACCCCCTTGTCCCTGGACGCTCCCTCACAGGACGGTGTGCCCCGCGCTCGGGGCTTCTTTGTTTATTTAATTTTTTCCCTTTTTATTTGCAGGTATGGGGGTTGGCGTCGTGACTATTCCAAAGGATCACCGCCACTGCATCGATGGACGAGCATGGAGGCTAAAGCGATCCGCGACGTAATGCTCATCTTGAAATTCACCCTGATGTCGAATTCCGACAGAGCATCAATATGCATTTTGTAATTTCCTTTTAGAAAATACAAATATTTCAAATGTGGATAAGGCAAACATTTGATTTATTGTAGAGTAAAATATTGCATTAGTTAGTATTGACTCCCTCCATCATGTGTATATCAGTGCTATACCTTCCTTGAATCACACGCACGCTACACACCAATAACTCTCTGTAGCTAGTTCTAGTATACAGAGAGATGTATTTCTATTTGGCTGGACTCCCAATGAGTTTGGCCCAAATGTTATACTTTTAAGTCCTTTGCTGGCAGGAATGTTCCTGCATGATATTCAGTGATCCATGTGTTTGGTTTTAATTAAGGCCCTAGGGGGAGGATAGTGCAGTGAAATAACTTAATAAAACTCATACTGTATGTGCCTGGGCACGGGCTTTGCATCCTCGCTAATAATTGCCAGTAGATACACGTGTAGGAGTTGTGCCAGTCGTAGAAGAAAAGATGCCTTCGGAAAGCAAGCTCAGAAGCCTATTGAGCAGCTGCATGGCAGGCGGTCAGTATTGACACATAAAACAGATAAATAGTGGAGATATTCCTTGCTCAGGACTTTGCAGTAGTACATTAGATAGAGGATGGTGAAACTTGCATTCTCGTGTGTGGAGATGTTGTAAAGTATACCATTAGCCACAGCCCCTTTTCCCGCCTGTGACAACTAAAAACGAGAGTGGAGTAATATCATTGGCTGAAGCATTTGGAAGAAGGTTTATCAAGGAGTGTTTACCTAGGAGTTCTGGTCATCTGTGTCAATTGTCCATGCATTTCATGGTAACATTATGTACAAGTGACGTGGAAACCTAAGCATTCCGAGCCATTCACCACTCGGTACCTTTGTGAACGTGAGACCACATGAAACTCAGACCTGACCTCATGCTAAAAAAGGTAAGGCCCACATGCATCATAGTAGATTGCATTCGCAATCGGTGTTTTTCTCAGAAAACGTCCGTTTGCGAATGCAATCTGATAGAGTGAGATGCATCATTCTCTTCTTGGTTTTTCGGTAATTAGGAATTTCTAAAGTGAAGTGCGATTTCTAAAACGAAGCGCAATGGATGCGAATCGTTTTTTTTTTGGAAAAGTCCCTATGCATCAAAGCCTGGAAGATGCGAATGGTGAAGGAATCGGTTATTGCATTTCTAAAATTAAGAAGTACTCAGACATGGTGTTATTTTTTCGCTGCTATAGGCAATCTTTTGCTGTGTGTGTTTTGGAAGTTGTAAATTAATTTTAAAGTGACAGATTGCTTTTCTCAGTCGAGTAAATGTTGTCACAGGTCATGGAAAGGGCTGATTTATTGCGACCTCTGACCTTTTGTGCAAATGATGGCACAAATGTTGTTTTCCTCTACGAAATCATCTGTTTCACAAATATACGTGAATATTGAAATGTATGCATGTGCAAGCTGGTGGAAATCATTTTATGAATGTTGTGGATGTTAGAGAAACTATTTTATTTATATATGTGTGTTGTTGTAATTTGCTAAGCTGGTTTTTTCCCATATAACGTTGTTCAATGATTTAGGACTCCCATATCAGTCTGCACTACTTTTGTACTACAGACCAGATGATGTGAAGGCCGTCCTGATTGCCAGTTCCACAATATAAGGCAGGGTAGTGGCTGCCTCCACTGTTGCTGCTTTTCAGAGAGCAAACAGGAGCCTTTCAGAATGGCAGCACTTTTCTTCCTTGCGCGCCGCCATAGATTGAGAATAGGTGCAGGTTTGAGGGGAAGGCAGATAGAAGAGAGAATTTTTAGACTTAGGGTTACTTTGCTTGGTCAAACTGAAGACCAAATTTATGATAGGTACCGGCTTACTGGTGACTTAATAATTGATTTAATTAATGATTTGGATCCCTTGTTGCAAAGGGAGACTCGCAGGACAAAGGCTATCCCTACTCATGTTCAAGTCCTGTGTTGTCTACACCTGTTAGCGTCTGGGTCTTTTCAGGGGGTGGTAGCTATTGCTGGTGGTGTATCCCAGAGCTCCTTGTCCAGATTTTTTAACTCTTTTTTGGATGCAATGTTAAGTAGAATTGGTCATTACATAAAGTTTCCTTCTACTCAACAAGATTTACAGAGAACTAAAGTGGATTTTTATGGTATGGCACAATTTCCTCATGTGATTGGATGTGTTGATGGGACTCATGTACCTATTTGTCCTCCATCAGAAAATGAGTACATATACCGTAATAGGAAAAATTTTCATTCTCTGAATATTCAAGTGATATGTAACTCCAAGACCATCATAACTGACATAGTAGCTAGTTACCCAGGGAGTGCCCATGATTCATACATTTTCAAACATAGTGCAATACACGCCAGACTTTTAGCAGGACAGTTTGGAGATGGTTATTTGCTAGGTAAATTGTTTACTCCTTTTCAAAATTATATCTTGTCCTTCTGTCACACTTACCAAGTAATACATATCTGAAGTAATTGTTGGTTTATTTTGGTTATAGGTGATAGTGCCTATGGAGTCAGGTCATACATATTGACTCCATACCTGAACCCAGCAAGTAGAAAGGAACAACATTACAACCAGTCACATAAGTCAACGCGTAATGTAATTGAGAGGACATTTGGTGTGCTTAAATCAAGATTTCGCATACTGCATAAGACTGGTGGTAGTTTGCAGTATAATCCAAAAACATGCTGTAAAATTGTAGCAGTCTGCGCCATGCTGCACAACTTGGCAACTGAGAGAGGCATACCTTTGGAAGAAGAAGACATGTTACCACCAAATGACAATGATCCCCAGCAACCCCCAGCAAGACAACATGGACCAGAAGCTGCAGAAGGACGGATGAGGAGAGCAGAAATTACACAGAATTATTTCTGAAAAGGTACCATGCTTTATTTTAATTTGTTTTCAAAGCAAGGAAATATGTACTATGGAACCAAAGACATGTACAGAGTATACAAACTAAATTTCTGTTATCTGTCAGGAAAAAAACACCAGGCCTCTGTCTATTTTTGAGGACCTTCATTTCAGTCAATGAGTAAATGTGAATGAAAAATAATCATGAAAAATGCCTTTAACAAAGTTCTTGCTTGTGCACTACTTTTTACGCCCACGCACACCCAAAGCCTTTGCATTTTTATTTCCTTCATCCAACACCGTGTTGCATGCTTCCTTAGCAAATCTAACACTTCTTCTAGACCCACCAAAGACACCTTCTGGTGGATTAAATTTTGTCCCACCCATAGCAAGATCATCCTTTGGTTGAGTTATAACAGGTATATTATCACTGTTACAAGCAGGCTCTAAGGAAACCTCTCTCTCCATTCCCTTTCTTATTGCCACAAATGAAGCATTAATTTTATCATGAATTTCTGCATTTTGTTTGCAAAATTTAAACAATGAATTGGAAATTCTTGATAACAGTCTGTTCTGGCCATTTAAGGTTGTCTGTTGCCTAAGGTGCCTATGAACACTTTCCTTATGTTGCAATGTCATTACTGTGCAAATAGATTCCAATGATTTTGCTATGCTGTCCATTTTCTTAACAGTAGCCTCTTGGGTGCATTTGAAATCATCAGCCATCTTCTTCATAGTGGTGTGCATGCCTGCTATGTTTTTGCACATAAACTTCATGTTTCCTTTTATAATTCTAATGTCTTTTCCTTGCAGACGCTGTATTTTTAAAATTTTATCCTCAACATGACTTCCAGTGGTGGAACCCTCCTCAAACATAGACACTGTGGATGTCCTTGGACGCCTTCTGAAAAATTGGCTTTGTCTCCTTCGCCTACTAGGCCTGACATTGTTAGCTGTTGGTGTGGGCTCTGGTGTTGAGACTGCATTTCTTTGAGTACTTTCATCCTCTGATTCTGTTTGCAATAATTGGCGTACTCTTTGCCTTTCAGTTAATGTCTCCTGTGCTGTTGAGGTACTTGGCATGTTGGCATCCTCATTAATTTGAATATCTAAGTTAGTGAAATCTCTTAGATCTCGCTCTATCAATTCTTGTAGTAATTCTGTGAAATAAAAACAGATATTTTGATTTGAAAGTGCTTTGCTGTGATTAATAAAAGTATTAATTGTAGCTCATGGATGTTGGGTAAATAAATTTTGGATATTTACTAACATATCTGTAGTTATGTATTTTTTTAATGAGATGTAAAACTTTTGCATGTCAAGCAGTGTTTCTCAGAAACTACATTAACCATGATGCATTACTGTGACCAATCTAACTTCCCTGTCAGAAAGGCAAGTAGGCTTCTAAATGTAATGAACCAAGCATGTAAATGTTGGAACAGTCTTGCTTTGAAAGGCTTCACTATGGAACTTAATAACTATATCATTCACACACTTACATTATCAAACACATGTTAACTTACCTTCAGAGGGAGTGATGAGGTCTGAAGTGTCTATGTTTATGACTCCAACAACTGCCTCAGTCAGAAGTGTCCCTTCCACAAGGTCATCCAAAGGGGTTGTTGGTGTGTCTTTAGGGGGGCCCCCTCCAGTTCTGTTTGCTGATTTTATTCTTTCAGCTATCTTCTCCTTAGCGCGACTGCGCAAGTCATACCAGCGCTTTTGTAAATTGCAGATTTCCCTGTGAGCCACTCCAACTGCATTCACCTTTGACTGAATGTTGAGCCACATATTCCTTTTTACAGCATCAGGCACTTTGTGAGACAGTTTCCCAAACAACTGTTCATGCCTGTCTGTCACCTCCTCAATCAGAATTTCTAGCTCTTTGTCAGAAAATTTGACTTTTCTCTTCCTGGAGGGCCCCTCTGCCTCTTGATTTTCCATGTCCTTCCTTCTCCAAAACACACACTGCAGCAATAACCAACCTTCCTCACCAAGCTCTGAGATCAACTGCCAGAGCTACATTCAAAGGGAACATCAGGTGTGCCTGATTGCCTTCTGTGGCTCTCAGGTAATCAGACTGCATCAATTCATCAACTGTGCTGTTTTCGCATTTTGCGAAATCGCAAAATGCGATTTCGCGTTATGCGATTTCGCAAAATGCGGAAAAAATCGCGAATCGCATTTAATTGCGACATTTTGCGAAACGCAAAAAAATCGCGAAAAAATTGATGCATAGCATTTTGCGATTTCTTATTTGCAATTCCTTACAAAATGCAAATAAGAAATCGCAATCTCCCACTTTGATGCATGTGGGCCTTAATTCCTTGGACATGGAAGCCCGTAAGGGCGCAGACAGTTGCCAATGGACTGTCATAACCGATAATTTTGAAATAAAGTCTGCTGTTGCACCAATGCAAACGTATTTAAGATAGCAATTCAATAAGATTTGTGATATATCTCTGAACCTTTTTTTAATTTGCAATTGCTTATCAACAAATTATGACTGAAAATAAGGAATTGTATTCGTGTCATATCATAAAGAGGATCACTGTACCTCTATTGATTTTTCATATTTGTTAAATACATTTGAAGAAACATATAAATGCCTTTTACATGAGGCCCTAGCGTTTTCCTCATTACAACTAGGGTATCAGAAAGCTGGTGTGCCAACTGATAACACCAGGATGCATTATCCAGGGTTCAACCCCAATTACACTGGCCTCCATGTTTCTTTAAAGCACAGTCAGACCGTTTTTGCTTGCCTGCTGTCATGCTGCACCAAGAAGCCATCTTTCTTTTTAATGCACCTTCAGGTTAATCAACTATCCAGGGGCCTCATTTATGAAAAGTGACGCATCTCTGCGAAAAAACAGCGATGCGTCACTTTTCATTGCACCCTCCTTGCGACCCCAATGAAGCGTCATATTTACAATATGACGCATCATTGCGCAAGGAGTTACAGATACGTCAGTATTTCGGATGTATCTGTAAGCGCAAAAGTGACGCATTGCTGGAGTGTGTCACAAAAGTGACGCAACTCCAGCAATGTGTCCTTTCACATGGGGAAAGCCCCATGTGAAAGGGCTTGCGTCAGTCTTACGCCTGCTGTGAGGCAGGAGCAAGATTTTGACGCAACAGCATCCTAAAAGTGACGGAGTGAAATCTCATAGATTTCACTGCGTCACTATTACGGGGCTTTTTGCAGGGGAACGCCCCCTCTGCATACATTACACCTGACGCAGGTATAATGTAGCGCAGGGGTTTACAAAGTGACGCATCTGCTTAGATGTGTCACTTTGTAAATAGTGCGCAACAGGAGGCATGTTTTACGCCGCCGATGCGTCACAAAAAGTGACGCATCGGAAGCGCAAAACTGACGCAAGGCCTCATAAATGAGGCCCCAGGGTTTTGTGATTTTCATTGGTATTTCGTGTTACCATTGCTATGCAGAATGCCTGATATTCTTTTATGCCTAGTCGCGTAATAGAGACTTTGGGGTAAAATCCTATTGGGGTGCACGGGAAAGCACTCAAATGATTCAAACGTGAATGACTGTTGTTCGTGTCATGTAGGATTTTTCACTGAAGAATAAAACTGATGCAAAGCAGGGGTAACTGACCTAGGATTGCAGCACTCCTCGACACCAGGACCACAGGCAGTCTTCTGGGCGCACAGTGCAAGGCTATGGGTCTACCTACACTGGTTTTTTAAATGCCCTAGAGGAGTGGAGCCTAGATTCAGACCTGCAAATAGGATCAGGGCGGCTGCAACTGTGGTGCCTGTCCAAGCATCAGCGATGGCTTGACACTCCGTGGAGCAACCTCATGGCTTACATCACTAAGTTCCAGTTGCAACCCCACACTGAGCCTGGTGAGGAAACATGCCCAGAGCAGCCCAGTGCTCACTTTGCAGCCATACTTGTTGATTAATGAAAATCTGTCCTAACCACAGCCTAAGCAGTCTTTCTGTCCTTCCATGGTCCTCCTTAATATATGACTGGTTGGAGGCATACCATTTGTCTGATTGTTAACTTTGATCTATTTCTGAGGCAGGAGCAAGGTTGGTGTGTCCAAAATATGTAAATCTGAAACCTTTGTGTGATAACTGAAAAGTTACAGCAAGCACCGTGAGTGCTGAAATTCGATTGAAGGACACATATTAAGGTTTGGCGGTAGATCACGCAGAGCTGCGCTGCACAGTGATACATCGCAATTTGTGATAAATGGTTGCATTGTGTTTTGTTGCTTTCTTGCCTTATGAATGTGCCGTATTTACTAAACCATGCACCACAGCACAAGCACAATTCAAATACAAATCGGCAGGATGGAAATTGTAGTTCTCCTGCCAGGCGCAAAAATACATCAATCTCTTGTGTGTCGCAAAGACGGATGGCATAACATAAGGTAGAAATGTGTGACGCAAACCGACTTTGCATCAAGCAAGCGATGAATGCATTGTGGTGTATTTTAAAAAGTGAAGCTAACTAGTGCAGTCGGTTCCCAATGTAAAAAATGGCTACTAATGAAATTGTACCAGCCAGGAAGCCTCAAGAAGGGATGGAGGTGCTACTTTGTACAGGACTCACAAACAGAAGGTCAACATTCAGGAGGAAAATCAGATATTGATTACTGAGTTGACTAACAAAGAAAAATATTTGTTTGTTACCTCCAAATTACCCTTTTCTAAAAAGATAGCTTTCTGCCAAAAGATGGCGGAGAAAGTAAATGCTGTAGCACCACCAGGGAAGGAACCAGGTTAAATGTAATAAAAGATGGCATGATTACAAACACAGGACTAAAGAGAAGCTGGCCAGGAACCTAAATGCTACATTGACCACGAGAGGAGGGTCTGACGTCCTGGAGGGTTGAATTTCATTGAGGAACTGGTGGCATCGGTCATATGATCAAATTGTTTTCCTGAGTCGGGCTTTCAGACACCCTGGTGTTTCAGATATTTCAAACTTATGAGGCAGGGCAAGTGTTCAGCAAAGTTAATGACCATATTTATCATTGTATTGATAAATGTACATGAGCTTTGATGTATTTATATTTTTTATAATGGTTAAGGTTATAATCAATATTTTTTTAATTACCTGTATGAAGGGGCAGATTTAAGCTTTGCTGCAATGCACGCAGCACGTGAATTTGCTGTGCTTCATTGCATTAGATGAAACAGAGAAAGTAGTAATGTGCCAATATGTGGTGCACTTCTGCTTATTCCATGTCCTAGTGAAATGTGTGTAGGCCAGTAGCATTGAACGCGCGCCCTTGTGTCAGGGTCCAAGGGGGGCACTTTACAAGCAGCATTGTTTCAGTACACCAAGGGATACCCTACAGCCAAAAAACTAAATGTTAAATACATCTTCCGCTTTCTAGGTGTGATGCTGAAAATATCAACCATAGAAATAAAAAGTAACAAGAAGATATAATGGTTTTTTGGCATGTTATGCTTGGGTTGGGGATGGTATGTTGTTGTTATTGTCCATTTAATTTATAGAGCGCACAGCTACCCATCAGGTTTCCTGGCACTAGGCATAGGAACAGATACTGGTGAATCAAGCAGAGTTTGAATAGCCACGTTTTCAAAAGTTTACGGAACAACAATAGGGAGGTGCAGTGTCTTAGGACTTGCGGTAGGGAATTACCTAGGTATGCAAATCAAATGTACATCCCCCAGAACGGGCCTGGCTGATTCTAGGCACACAATAAAGGCCCTGACTCGCTGATCTCAGTTTCGGCAGGGTTGGTAGAGGGAGACCAGGTCCTGTACATATATAGGACGCGTCCAGCCCTGGCTTTAAATATTAAACAAAGAGCTTTGAATTGCACTCTGTTAGACCTGGCATCTTTGGCGTGGTTTCCCCCTATCTTTTTGCCTCTACCTCCTGTATTTTTGATGCTGTGCTGGATTTCGTCTTTGCTGGTTTAGATGCTTTAGACACTCTGCCACTGCTGATCAGTGCCAGAGTGTAAGTGCTCCCTGTGTAAATTGTTATTCTGATTGGATATACATGTTTGGGTACACAGACATAATATCGACTCCAAAATATCGTTTGGACAGAATATCGAGTTTTAAATATCGTTTGGAGAAAATATCGACAGGTCAGAATATCGACAGCCAAAATATCGTTTTTAAGGTAAGTGAAGTAATATCGACTGTAAATAATATCGAAAGTAAAAAATATCGTTTTTATATAATATGTAATTATTTATAGTGTTTTTATGTTATAATATGTGTGAAAAGTGTCATTTTATGTTATAATTATTTTTAATTAATGATTTTTTTTTTAATTATTGTGTAATTTTATTCTGTAGCGGGTTGTGGGTTTGTAGGGGAATAGGGTGGGAAGTAATTTAATTATAATTAATTAAATATGTAAATTTATTAATTGGTAGTAATAATTAATTAATTGGTAATTAAATAATACATTAATTAATTGGTAATTAAATAATATATGGTATTGGTAATTAAATAATATATATTAATTGGTAATTAAATAATATATGTTAATTATTTAAAATTTAATTGGTAATTAATTTAATTTAATTTATTAATTGCTAATTATGTAAATTAAAATAATGTATTTCCTGTAGCGGGTTGTGGGTTTATAGGGGAATAGGGTGGGAAGTAATTTAATTATTATTTATTAAATATGTAAATGTATTAATTGGTAGTAATATTTAATTAATTGGTAATTAAATAATATTTGTTAATTAATTAAAATGTAATTGGTAATTATTTTAATTTAATTGATTAATTGCTAATTATGTTAAATTAAAGGGGTATTTTTAGGGTTCAGGGTCAGTTTTTAGTTTTTGGGTAAAGGGGTATTTTTAGGGTTCAGGGTCAGTTTTTAGTTTTTGGGTAAAGGGGTATTTTTAGGGTTCAGGGTCAGTTTTTAGTTTTTGGGTAAAGGGGTATTTTTAGGGTTCAGGGTCAGTTTTGGGTTTTTGGGTAAAGGGGTATTTTTAGGGTTCAGGGTCAGTTTTTAAATTTTGGGTAAAGGGGTATTTTTAGGGTTCAGGGTCAGTTTTTAGTTTTTGGGTAAAGGGGTATTTTTAGGGTTCAGGTTCAGTTTTGGGTTTTTGGGTAAAGGGTTTTTTTAGGGTTCAGGGTCAGTTTTGGGGTACAGTGTAAAAATAAAGTAAAATTAAATTTACATTATTTTAATTTAATGAAATGAAATTAAATTAAATTATATTTAAATATTTTTATTTATTTTAAAAAAAAATTATTATATACTTACCAATACTTACGTTGTAATGGTAGTGCGTTGTAAAAGTTGCGTTGTAACGTCATATATCCACTGTTGCACTCTTTGCAGTGGGAATAGTAATTTTTACTCTTTTGTATTTGTACGTTAATAATATTAGCTATTATTTAATTAAATTTTGTTACTATATATATATATGTTTTAAGAAATATGATTAAAAAAATATTATTTTTTTACTTTCATTAATTATTTAATTATTAAAAGTTATTTTAAGTATTGTTAATTATATTTTAGTAATTAATTTTTTATATTAATGTAATTAAACATTGTTTTTATTAAAGTCGATATTTTTTACAACTATATTTTTGTAAACGATATTTTGTACTCGATATTTTTGTACTTACCTGTTTGTACATACAAACTCGATATTTTGGTTGTAGATATTTTTTCCTCGATATTTTGGGTAGTCGATATTTTGGTAGTCGATATTATTTCAGTGATCCACATGTTTGGCATGTTTGTATCACCATGAAGTCCCTAGTAAAGTGCACTGGGTGTGCCAGGGCTGGTGATGACAAATGCTACTAGTGGGCCTGCAGCACTGATTGTGCCACCCACAGGAGTAGCTCCAAAATGGTGTCTCAGGCCTGCCACTGCAGTGCCTATGGGCAGTTTAGAACTGCCATGTCCTCCTGGCCAGTGTCCCTCCTGACCAGGCCTAACCCTTCCCTTTTTGTGCACATCAGCCACCCCTATGGAAGGCCCAAGGTACCCCCCTGGGCAGGGTGCAGTGTATGTGAAAGGTAGAGCATGTACTGGTGCAGGTAACATGTTCTGGTAGTGAATTACAGCCATTTTCGTTTTTCACTATTGTAAGGCTATCTTGCTCCATAGATTAACATGGGGGATGCTGGCTACAGTGGTTAACAGCATTTCTTCCCATAGGAACAAGATAGGACATAAGTATCTAGTATCCCTGAACTCACAATTTAATAACACATCTTTTGAGAACAGCACTTTTAGAAAGTTGCTGTTCTCTTGTCTAACCCTTCTGTGTGCCTGGGCCTGTTTGTGTATTGACTGTCTGGTTTGTGAGTGACAGGGGCTGGGGAATTCCCCAGCAGGATGGATGAGTCAGCACTAGGCTGAATGACTGCAGTTGCAACTGGAGTGGTGGGAGGAGTTAGCACCTGGGCTGAATAGGGCTGTGCCTGCCTTCCACAATGCTGGCTCCACCCCCCTGCTGGGCGGCTGAGGACCCTGCCCCTCACTCTGAAAGGAAAGATGCAGCCAGCAAAACAAAGTGCTCAGGATCCACCCAGAACTGGTTTAGACCGGGCTCAGGGCCCACATGCACCAAGAGAACAAAGACTTTAGGGGTATAAGTACAGGACCCCTGACAACAGAAAATTAGATCATCCTGGAAATCAAGAAGGAACCTCTGCCAAGGAGAAAGCTGAAACTGAAGAAGGAAGATTGTCCTGCTGTTGCTCTGCTGGACTGACCTGTTGCTTTGCTGCCAAGGAGAGGGGAAGGACTTTGCTGTGTGCTGTGTCCCCTGTCTTGAAGGAATCTCCAAGGGCATGAGAAGAGCTGGCTCCCTGTTTTGAAGTCCCAGGAACAAAATGACTTCACCCCCAGCTTCCCTGAACTCTGCTGAGAGAGTTCTGTCCTTCCTAGAGTGCTTGATCCAGTTGTGGGGCCTCTGGAAGTTGTACCTGAGCTGGGAAGCTTGAAACTGAGCTTGAGTGACTTTTGAAACTGAAAAGTGTCGCATCGCTCGCTTGCGGAGCGCATCCCCGACAGTGCGAGAAGTTTCCCGCCGCTACGGAGGTCGAGATCGTCGCAGCGCCTGACGCCGCTGCCAGAGACGTCGCATCCTTCGTTTGCGGGACGTACCAGACCGGTGCGGGAGAATCGAACATCGCTGCGAGTATCGTCGCAGAGCCTGTCGTCGCTGGGTGAGAACGCCGCACCGCTTGCTTGCGGACCGCATCACGTCGCTGCGAGCATCGTCGCAGAATCAACGCATCGAGGAGCTGCGAGAGAGAGGATTCCTGCTGGACCACGCATCGTCGCCCCGGAGATCGTCGCAGCCCCTACGAGATCGTCGCATCGTGCCTTTGCGAGAACAGACTTCCTACGGAACCTACGCACCGGAATCCATACAAGTGGCCTTCCTCCCCATACAGACCGGATTCGTCGCAACACGCCCGCTGCTGCAGCGGGGCTGTCGCATCGCCTCCCCAGGGTCTCAGGAGCAACGCATCGCTTGTTTTCCACCGCACCAGCTTCTGCTTTTGGAACTTTGTTGCAACTAAAAGGTACTGTGAGTAAACGTGACGCAACTGTGAACTTTTCACGCATCAGTAGAGAATTCTATCGCAACGTAGAGAATTCTAACGCAACCTTAAGAACTCTTTTTGAAACCATATTCTTGAACTGTGTATGTTGGATTTTTGTCGTTTTGGTCTTGTGTAGTTTAGATTAAAATACCTTTATTTTTCTAAACTGTTGTGGAGTCAGTTTGTGGTGTTTTCACTGTGTTACTGTGAGTGTTGGTACAAATACTTTACGCATTGCCTCTGGTTAGCCTAGACTGCTCATGCCAAGCTACCTAGAGGGTGAGCAGGGGTTATCTCAGAGGGTTATCTCCTTGCCCTGACTAGAAGCAAGGGTCCCTATTTGGACAGTGGTACCTACCTCTGCCAACTAGAGACCCCCAGATCTAACATTGGTGGTCAGGCGGTGGGATTTGAACTTGTATTTGTACTTGACCCACAGTAATTGGTGTACATCACTAGTGAGTGCAGACCACTACGCCACCGCATACTACTGGTTTTTGGTTTTCTATTTTTGAGTAACTCTTCAAAGCATCATGTCTGCGAAAGGAAAGGCACTCAGTGAGGGGGCAGAAGCAGAATTAGAGTTTTGCATTGAGGATTTGTGTTCATACAAAGTTGAGCAACTAAGGAATGTCTGCCTTGAGTTTGAGTGCCCCCATAAAAAGCGCCTACAGAAAGGAGGAGCTGCAGAGAATCTTGAAAGCCCATTGGGAGGCACAAGAAGGAGATGATGTGGATGTAGAAAATGGTTTTCAAAGCACAGAGTTGCCAGTGGGCAGAGTAGGCTCAGGAGCTGGCAGCAACCACTCCGGTAGGGGCCTCACCCCAGAAGAGTTACAAGAAAATCAGAGAATGAGAGAATATGACTTGGAAGTCATGAAAATGAAACTGAGGCAATTGGAATTGGAGAAAGAGAGGGCAGCGGAAGACAAGAGGGAGGCTCGTGCCCTAGAGGAAAATAAATTGCTTTTGGCTCATGAGTTGAGCATGAAAGAACTGGATCTTAAAGCCAAGGAGGTGGATGCCAGTTCTAATGGTGGCAGCGCGCAGCCAGTGCATGGGGTAAAGTATATATTCCCAAGGACCAGGTACAGAATTACCATAGGGGTGAGGATATTTATGCCTGGTTCACTTCGTATGAAATTGCATTGAAGATGAATGGTGTGCCGGATCAGCATTGGGGGGCGGGCCTGTGGAAACATTTTGAGGCTTCTGGGAGCAGTGCTCTAGAGCCCTTAGAATTAGCAGGTGCCATGACCTACCCCAATATGAAGGAGGCCTTATGTCTCAGGTATGGCCTTACCCCAGAGCAGTACAGACTGCAGTTTAGGAACTCCAAGAAGAGAGAGTCTGAGACTTGGATGGAGTGTGTGAATTTGTACTCGCTTCCACTGGAAGGTTGGATGAAGGGCAGTAAAGTAACTGATTTTAAGGGGTTGTTGCATTTAATCAGTTGGGAGCACTTGAGTAGTCTTTGTGTTCCAGAGCTGCGCCAGCATCTTTTAGACAGCTAGCTGACAGACCCCATTGAGCTTGCTAAGGAGGCAGACCGCTGGACCAGTACCAGGGTCCACAGAGGAATTGTGGGTACCACAGCCAAAGGTGGGCAGGGTCCCCAGCAGAAGAGTGGGGGGGACAAGGGTAATCAAAAGGAGTTCTCAGAAGGGCCCCAAAATAGTTCCCAGGGAAAGGAATCCCAACCCCCCAAACCTAAACAGCCATGGCCCTCTAAGGGCAGGCGGGACAATAAAGACAACAGGGGCCCACCTACCTGCTATCACTGCAATGAGGTGGGCCACATAGCTCCAAAATGTCCCAAGAAGAAGCAAGCACCCCCTGGTGCCCCCGCCCCAGCGTTAGCTAGTGTAGCTTTGGGAGGGGATTTGGTTTCTAGTGATTGGGGGGAGCTAGCAGTTATGACCCTTGTCTCTCTAGGAGACCAAGAGGTGGTCCAGGAAACCTTACTGCCCTCTAACACTAAGAAATATGGGCAGAAGGTGACCATCAATGGGAGGGAGATTGAGGCTCTGAGAGACACAGGAGCCAGCGTGACATCCATGAGGTGTCAGTGGGTGTCTGAAGAGCAAATCATCCCTGGTGTACTCCGCCCTGTAGTGGCAGCTGACAGTTCAGTGCGCTTCAGCAAGCTGGCGCGTGTGCCCTTTGAATGGGGGGGAGTCTCTGGTCTTTTGGAGGTAGTTGTCAGTGATGCCTTGCCTGTAGACTGTCTGTTAGGTAACGACCTGGAGAGTTCCCCATGGAAAGATGTAGAACACAGAACATACTTGGAGATGTTGGGTTTGCCTGCATGGATCTGTGTGTCCACACGTGCTATGACAGCCAGTAGGGGGGAGTCAGCAGAACTGGAGCCTGAAACAGTGGCCCAGAGACCTGCCAGGAGAGGAAGAGGCAGGGGGCGCGGGAAACCAGCCCCAGCCGTTCCCACGGTCCAGGAGGAAGCGGAACCTGAGGGGGATGCCCTGGAACCTACAGGGGAACAGGTAGCCGAACTGGGAGACTTGCCTGAGCTGACCCATTGGCAGCAGGAAGGTGGTCCCTCCAGGGAGGAATTCTGCAAGGCGCAGAAGGAGTGCCCTTCCCTCATTGGTCTGCGGCAACAGGCTGTAGATCAGGCAGCAGGTGGAGCAGCCAGAGATCACTTCATCTACTGGGAGGATGACTTGTTATATAGCGAGCCTAAGTTTGCTGAGCCCGGTGCAGCCCGTGTGCTGGTGGTACCCGAGCGCTTCAGAAACTTCCTAATGGGTCTGGCTCATGACGTGCCTCTTGCAGGACATCTAGGGCAAGACAAGACCCTAAACCGGCTTGTCACCCACTTGCACTGGCCCCAGATGAGAAAGCACGTTGGTTCCTTTTGCAGATCTTGCCACACCTGTCAAGCCAGTGGCAAGACTGGAACAAAGTTGAAGGCACCCCTTCAACCCTTCCCAGTAGTGAGCACCCCTTTCGAGCGGGTGGGCATAGACATTGTAGGGCCCCTGGACCCCAAGACAGCCTTAGGCAACAGGTTCATCCTGGTCTTGGTGGACCATGCCACCCGGTACCCGGAAGCAGTCCCTCTCAGGACAATCACAGCACCCGTGGTGGGCCGTGCATTGATGGGGATCTTTTCCCGTGTGGGGTTCCCCAGAGAGGTGGTCTCCGACCGAGGTACCAACTTCATCTCTAAGTACATGAAGTCTCTGTGGGAGGAGTGTGGGGTAACTTATAAGTTCACCACTCCTTACCACCCTCAAGGAAATGGGTTGGTTGAAAGATTCAACCGGACCCTGAAAGGTATGATTATGGGCCTAGCGGAGCCCATGAGACGCAAGTGGGACATCTTGTTACCATGCCTGTTGTTTGCCTACAGGGAGGTGCCTCAGAAGTCCTTAGGGTTCAGTCCCTTTGAACTCCTGTATGGCCACCCTGTTAGAGGACCTCTCTCACTGGTGAAGGAGGGTTGGGAAAAGTCCCGTGGGAAAACCCCCCAGGATGTGTTCAGCTATGTGCTGGCCATCCGCAACCAGACACAACGCTTCAGGAAGCTCGCTCAGGCGAACCTGGAAGCAAGCCAGGAAGAAATGAAAAGATGGTACGACCAGAATACCACTCTGGTCGAATTTCAACCTGGGCAGGAAGTGTGGGTGATGGCGCCAGTGGAGCCCTGTGCGCTCCAATACAAGTGGACTGGGCCATATGAGGTGGTGGAAAGGAAGAGTGAGGTAACCTACCTGGTTAACCTGAAGACTCCCAGGCAGCCCCTGAGAGTCTTGCATGTGAACCGCCTCAAACCACACTTTAAGAGGTCTGAAGTAACCATGCTCCTGGCTACAGATGCAGGAATGGAAGAGGATAGTGATCCTCTCCCTGACCTCCTGGCAGTTAAGGAGCAAGATGGGTCAGTGGATGGTGTGGTCCTCTCGCCCACCCTGATCCCAGAACAGCAGAGTGACTGTCGCCAAGTGTTGGGTCAGTTCTCCTCCCTGTTCTCCCTGACCCCAGGAGTCACCAACTGGTGCGTCCATGATGTGGACACTGGAGACAGTCTGCCTGTGAAACAGAAATTTTAAAGGGTAGCTGACAAGGTCAGGGCCAGCATCAAGGAAGAGGTTTCCAAGATGTTGGCGCTAGGGGTGAT
The DNA here is from genome assembly GCF_964261635.1 of Lissotriton helveticus. Classification (NCBI taxonomy): domain Eukaryota; kingdom Metazoa; phylum Chordata; class Amphibia; order Caudata; family Salamandridae; genus Lissotriton; species Lissotriton helveticus. The sequence goes on along the minus strand of NC_136061.1, from coordinate 512,173,083 downwards.
TGAGCCCTCCAGCAGCCCCTGGGCTAGCCCAGTGGTCTTGGTACCCAAGAAAGCTGCTACACCCGATGGCCCTCCAGAACTCCGGTTTTGCGTGGACTACCGTGGGCTCAATGCGGTCACGAAGACTGACGCACACCCCATCCCCAGAGCAGATGAGCTCGTGGATCGGTTGGGAGCTGCCCAGTACCTCAGTACATTTGATTTGACTTCGGGGTACTGGCATATTGCCTTAACTGATGGGGCCAAAGAGAGGTCTGCATTTTCAACGCCAGAGGGGCACTTCCAGTTCCGTGTCATGCCCTTTGGGTTGAAGAATGCCCCAGCCACATTCCAGAGACTGGTTAACCAGGTACTGACCGGGCTGGAGGAATTCAGCGCCGCATACCTGGATGACATCGCTGTGTTCAGCTCCACGTGGGAGGAACACCTGCAACACCTCTGCGAAGTGTTGAAGGCTCCGCAAAGGGCAGGCCTCACTATCAAGGCCAGCAAGTGCCAGATAGGGCAGGGATCTGTGGTGTATTTGGGACACCAGGTGGGGAGCGGCCAGGTGGCGCCCCTACAGGCCAAGATTGATACCATTCTGGCCAAGACCCAGGCAGAGGTGAGGGCCTTTTTAGGACTCACCGGGTATTACCGACGGTTTGTCAAGGGATATGGCACTATTGTCGCCCCCTTGACAAAACTCACTTCCAAGAAGTTGCCCAAAAGAGTTGACTGGACTGACGCCTGCCAAACTGCTTTTGAAACCCTGAAAACTGCTATGTGCACAGCACCGGTGCTCAAGGCACCTGACTTTTCCAGTGAGTTCATAGTTCAGACAGACGCTTCAGAGCATGGTGTGGGAGCAGTACTCTCACAAATCACTGAGGAGGGAGGAGACCAGCCGGTAGCCTTCATTAGCAGGAGACTACTCCCCAGGGAACAGAGGTGGAGTGCGATTGAGAGAGAAGCATTAGCTGTGGTCTGTGCTCTGAAAAAGTTGAGGCCCTACCTGTTTGGGACTCACTTCCGTGTTCAGACCGACCACAGGCCCCTCAGATGGTTAATGCAGATGAGGGGTGAGAATCCAAAGCTGTTGAGGTGGTCCATCTCCCTACAGGGAATGGACTTTACGGTGGAACACCGCCCTGGTACAGAACACGCCAACGCTGATGGTCTGTCCAGGTTTTTCCGCCTTAGTGAAGAGAACTCCCAAGAGGGTGGGTAGTTCTCCCCACTTTCAGCTGGAGGGGACACGTGTTAGACCTGGCATCTTTGGCGTGGTTTCCCCCTATCTTTTTGCCTCTACCTCCTGTATTTTTGATGCTGTGCTGGATTTCGTCTTTGCTGGTTTAGATGCTTTGGACACTCTGCCACTGCTGATCAGTGCCAGAGTGTAAGTGCTCCCTGTGTAAATTGTTATTCTGATTGGATATACATGTTTGGCATGTTTGTATCACCATGAAGTCCCTAGTAAAGTGCACTGGGTGTGCCAGGGCGGGTGATGACAAATGCTACTAGTGGGCCTGCAGCACTGATTGTGCCACCCACAGGAGTAGCTCTAAAATGGTGTCTCAGGCCTGCCACTGCAGTGCCTATGGGCAGTTTAGAACTGCAATGACCTCCTGGCCAGTGTCCCCCCTGACCAGGCCTAACCCTTCCCTTTTTGTGCACATCAGCCACCCCTATGGAAGGCCCAAGGTACCCCCCTGGGCAGGGTGCAGTGTATGTGAAAGGTAGAGCACGTACTGGTGCAGGTAACATGTTCTGGTAGTGAATTACAGCCATTTTCGTTTTTCACTATTGTAAGGCTATCTTGCTCCATAGATTAACATGGGGGATGCTGGCTACAGTGGTTAACAGCATTTCTTCCCATAGGAACAAGATAGGACATAAGTATCTAGTATCCCTGAACTCAGAATTTAATAACACATCTTTTAGGAAAGGTTGTTTTTAAATCCTAGGTTTGAGAACAGCACTTTTAGAAAGTTGCTGTTCTCTTGTCTAACCCTTCTGTGTGCCTGGGCCTGTTTGTGTATTGACTGTCTGGTTTGTGAGTGACAGGGGCTGGGGAATTCCCCAGCAGGATGGATGAGTCAGCACTAGGCTGATTGACTGCAGTTGCAACTGGAGTGGTGGGAGGAGTTAGCACCTGGGCTGAATAGGGCTGTGCCTGCCTTCCACAATGCTGGCTCCACCCCCCTGCTGGGCGGCTGAGGACCCTGCCCCTCACTCTGAAAGGAAAGATGCAGCCAGCAAATCAAAGTGCTCAGGATCCACCCAGAACTGGTTTAGACCGGGCTCAGGGCCCACATGCACCAAGAGAACAAAGACTTTAGGGGTATAAGTACAGGACCCCTGACAACAGAAAATTAGATCATCCTGGAAATCAAGAAGGAACCTCTGCCAAGGAGAAAGCTGAAACTGAAGAAGGAAGATTGTCCTGCTGTTGCTCTGCTGGACTGACCTGTTGCTTTGCTGCCAAGGAGAGGGGAAGGACTTTGCTGTGTGCTGTGTCCCCTGTCTTGAAGGAATCTCCAAGGGCCTGAGAAGAGCTGGCTCCCTGTTTTGAAGTCCCAGGAACAAAAGGACTTCACCCCCAGCTTCCCTGAACTCTGCTGAGAGAGTTCTGTCCTTCCTAGAGTGCTTGATCCAGTTGTGGGGCCTCTGGAAGTTGTACCTGAGCTGGGAAGCTTGAAACTGAGCTTGAGTGACTTTTGAAACTGAAAGGTGTTGCATCGCTCGCTTGCGGAGCGCATCCCCGACAGTGCGAGAAGTTTCCCGCCGCTACGGAGGTCGAGATCGTCGGACGTCGCATCCTTCGTTTGCGGGACGCACCAGACCGGTGTGGGAGAATCGAACATCGCTGCGAGTATCGTCGCAGAGCCTGTCGTCGCTGGGTGAGAACGCCGCACCGCTTGCTTGCGGACCGCATCACGTTGCTGCGAGCATCGTCGCAGAATCAACGCATCGAGGAGCTGCGAGAGAGAGGATCCCCGCTGGACCGCGCATCGTCGCCCCGGAGATCGTCGCAGCCCCTACGAGATCGTCGCATCGTGCCTTTGCGAGAACAGACTTCCTACGGAACCTACGCACCGGAATCCATACAAGTGGCCTTCCTCCCCATACAGACCGGATTCGTCGCAACACGCCCGCTGCTGCAGCGGGGCTGTCGCATCGCCTCCCCAGGGTCTCAGGAGCAACGCATCGCTTGTTTTCCACCGCACCAGCTTCTGCTTTTGGAACTTTGTTGCAACTAAAAGGTACTGTGAGTAAACGTGACGCAACTGTGAACTTTTCACGCATCAGTAGAGAATTCTATCGCAACGTAGAGAATTCTAACGCAACCTTAAGAACTCTTTTTGAAACCATATTCTTGAACTGTGTATGTTGGATTTTTGTCGTTTTGGTCTTGTGTAGTTTAGATTAAAATACCTTTATTTTTCTAAACTGTTGTGGAGTCAGTTTGTGGTGTTTTCACTGTGTTACTGTGAGTGTTGGTACAAATACTTTACGCATTGCCTCTGGTTAGCCTAGACTGTTCGTGCCAAGCTACCTAGAGGGTGAGCAGGGGTTATCTCAGAGGGTTATCTCCTTGCCCTGACTAGAAGCAAGGGTCCCTATTTGGACAGTGGTACCTACCTCTGCCAACTAGAGACCCCCAGATCTAACACACTCTCTTTCCAGTTGGAAGCTTATGCAACTCACGAAGGATCGGTGGGGCCAGGGCATGTCTAGGGAGCCAGGCATGACATCTAGCAGCAGAATTGTGCATGACCTGTAGGCGCTAAATGCAGGCCTTGTCGGGTCCCAGATAGAGAACATTACCATGTTCTATTCCTAAGAGAATTAGGGCCTGAATCGGAGTTCTCTGTGCCAAATGGTGAATAATCCAAAACAGGTGGATGTGACTTTCGCAACTTTTTGCGGCATAGACAAAGTTTCATCTAAAAAGAAACATAAGGGGGGCGTGGCCAAGATGGCGGCGGAGTAGGACGTGCTTTTGGGTGCCTCCGGCACCTGGCCTTCAACAGCTTTGTTCTA